>NC_086447.1:282282903-282975403 GCF_028390025.1 Pseudophryne corroboree
AGACAATGAGAAACAAAATTTTCTGGTCTGATGAGACAGAGATTGAACTCTTTGGTGTCATTGCCAGACGTCATGTTTGGAGGAAACCAGGCACCTCTCATCACCCGGCCAATACCATCCCTACAGTGAGGCATGGTGATCATGTGGTGGGTATTTTTTACAGTGGCAGGAACTGGGAGACTAGTCAGTATAGAGGGAAAGATAAATGCAGCAATGCACAGAGACATCCTGGATGAAAACCTGCTCCAGAGCGCTCTTGACCTCAGACTGGGGCGACAGTTCATCTTTTAGCAGAACAACAACCCTATGCACACAGCCAAGATAAGGAGTGGCTTCAGGACAACTCTGTGAATGTCCTTGAGTGGCCCATCTAGAGCCCAGACTTGAATCGGATTGAACATCTCTGAAGAGATCTAAAGATGGCTGTGCACCGATGCTTCCCATCCAACCTGATTGAGCTTGATAGGTGCTGCAAAGAGGAATGGGCGAAACTGCCCAAAGATAGGTGTGCCAAGCTTGTGTCATCATATTCACAAATATTTGAGGCTGTAATTGCTGTCAATGGTGCATCAACAAAGTATTGAGCAAAGGCTGTGAAATTTGCAAAAATCTCAAAAAAACTTTTTTCACATGTCATTATGGGGTATTGTGTGTAGAATTTTGAGGGGAAAATGAATGTATTCCATTTTGGAATAAGGCTGTAACATAACAAAATGTGGAAAAAGTGAAGTGCTGTGAATACTTTCCAGATGCACTGTACATTGATAGTGTACACTGACCAATTTTGTGTTTGACATTTGTACATCTGAGTCTGAATCTGTGCAAAAAGGGGTCCTGATGGGAGCAACCACAGCTTATTGTTATGATGACAAGTTCTGTTGTGTATGATATGCTACTTTATACGTGAGTAAAAACAATTCCTGTTCCTTTAAGGTCACAGCCTAGCGTCTCTCATACACTGTGAGCATCTTTTATTGTGTGTGTGATGCGACTCAGATTGTACACTACTCCTCTTGGAGTGTTTGTTGTACACTACTCCTCTTGTAGTGTACACTACTCCTCTTGGAGTGTTTCAGTCATGCCGGTTGTCTTGCACCATATGGTGTGTGCAGCCAAGCTGAGTCTAATGTGAATGACAAACACACACACACACACACACACACACACACACACACACACACACACACACACACACACCCACCACCAGCCTTATATTTCTGTCTTTTTTCCCTTATCTCTCTGTCTCTCTTCTCTCTTGTCGGCCTCTCCCTTTTCCCTATCACTGGGGGTAATTCCAAGTTGATCGCAGCAGGATTTTTGATAGCAATTGGGCAAAACCATGTGCTCTGCAGGGGAGGCAGATATAACAGGTGTAGTATGGTATGCCGGCGGTCGGGCTCCCGGCGACCAGCATACCGGCGCCGGGAGCCCGACCGCCGGCATACCGACAGTGTGGCGAGCACAAATGAGCCCCATGTGGGGCTATGCGCACCACACTATTTTATTCTCCCTCCAGGGGGGTCGTGGACCCCCACGAGAGAGAATAAGTGTCGGTATGCCGGCTGTCGGGATTCCGGCGCCGGTATACTGTGCGCCGGGATCCCAAGAGCCGGCATACTGAAGACCACCCGATATAAAATGTGCAGAAAGAGTTAGATTTGTGTGGGTTATTTTATTTCTGTGCAGGGTAAATACTGGCTGCTTTATTTTTACACTGCAAATTAGATTGCAGATTGAACACACCACACCCAAATCTAACTCTCTCTGCACATGTTATATCTGCCTCCCCTGCAGTGCACATGATTTTGCCCAATTGCTAACAAAAATTCTGCTGCGATCAACTTGGAATTACCCCCACTGTCTCTTTACTTGTGTTCCCTCTTGCTCCATCTCTTTTTCCTCTCTCCCTTCACCATGTCCTTTTCCAGTGGTTTTCTATCGCCCCTGCTATTTTCTAATGTAGCACAATTATCAATACCATCAGATATATTGGTTCATGTTTGCACAGTGTCAATGTAATCAATATATACATATTGGACAGTGCACCAGGGAGAGAGCATTCTGGACCTTCTTTTCCTATCACAGATCACTTGTAAAAGTGACCTCTGTTTTTTTTATTAAAGAGCAAACAATATGTACTTCTCGCTTTAGGGGTTAATTCTCCTATTCCAGCTGCTGACTCTGGGCTGGATCTGATGGATGTTGGGAGTGGAGAATAGGTACCTGGAGGCAGAGTGAGTGCAGGCTTGTTCAGGCAGGGCTGATGCAGCGAGGACTTTGCAGCAAGTCCAGAGTTGCTGCCAGCAGTCTGGACCTCCCTGCAGCAGCTTTTCCCTGTAAGCAGGGAACTACTACAGATGTGTACATGGTACTGTATATCTAGTGCACTTGTGCTAGACACACGCTTTACCAAATTATATAATAAATAATATAAAGATTCTCTTTTCTATTCTTTACATGTCCTATGAAACTCACTCACTTCACCAGTCACTCATCAAAGGAACCTAAATTGGGGGGTAATTCAGATCTGATCGCAAGACAGCAATTTTTGCAGCCCTGCATTCAGATAGGGGGAGTGCATTTTCGCTGTGCAAGTGAGGGACGCGTGTGTAGCAGAGCTTTACAAACTGATTTTGTGCAGTCTCTGAGCAGCTCAGGACTTACTCAGCTGCTGCGAACACATCAGCCTGCTCGAGTCCGGATTTGACATCAGACACCCTCCCTTCAAACACTTGGACACTAGTGATGAGCACCGGAAATTTTTCGGGTTTTGTGTTTTGGTTTTGGGTTCGGTTCCGCGGCCGTGTTTTGGGTTCGAATGCGTTTTGGCAAAACCTCACCAAATTTTTTTTGTCGGATTCGGGTGTTTTTTTCAAAAAACCCTAAAAAACAGCTTAAATCATAGAATTTGGGGGTCATTTTGATCCCAAAGTATTATTAACCTCAATAACCATAATTTCCACTCATTTTCAGTCTATTCTGAACACCTCACACCTCACAATATTATTTTTAGTCCTAAAATTTGCACCGAGGTCGCTGGATGGCTAAGCTAAGCGACCCAAGTGGCCGACACAAACACCTGGCCCATCTAGGAGTGGCACTACAGTGTCACGCAGGATGGCCCTTCCAAAAAACACTCCCCAAACAGCACATGACGCAAAGAAAAAAAGAGGCGCAATGATGTAGCTGTGTGAGTAAGCTAAGCGACCCTAGTGGCCGACACAAACACCTGGCCCATCTAGGAGTGGCACTGCAGTGTCACGCAGGATGGCCCTTCCAAAAAACACTCCCCAAACAGCACATGACGCAAAGAAAAAAAGAGGCGCAATGAGGTAGCTGTGTGAGTAAGCTAAGCGACCCTAGTGGCCGACACAAACACCTGGCCCATCTAGGAGTGGCACTGCAGTGTCACGCAGGATGGCCCTTCCAAAAAACACTCCCCAAACAGCACCTGACGCAAAGAAAAAAAGAGGCGCAATGAGGTAGCTGTGTGAGTAAGCTAAGCGACCCTAGTGGCCGACACAAACACCTGGCCCATCTAGGAGTGGCACTGCAGTGTCACGCAGGATGGCCCTTCCAAAAAACACTCCCCAAACAGCACATGACGCAAAGAAAAAAAGAGGCGCAATGAGGTAGCTGTGTGAGTAAGCTAAGCGACCCTAGTGGCCGACACAAACACCTGGCCCATCTAGGAGTGGCACTGCAGTGTCACGCAGGATGGTCCTTCCAAAAAACACCCCCCAAACAGCACATGACGCAAAGAAAAATGAAAGAAAAAAGAGGTGCAAGATGGAATTGTCCTTGGGCCCTCCCACCCACCCTTATGTTGTATAAACAGGACATGCACACTTTAACCAACCCATCATTTCAGTGACAGGGTCTGCCACACGACTGTGACTGAAATGACGGGTTGGTTTGGACCCCCACCAAAAAAGAAGCAATTAATCTCTCCTTGCACAAACTGGCTCTACAGAGGCAAGACGTCCACCTCATCATCATCCTCCGATATATCACCGTGTACATCCCCCTCCTCACAGATTATCAATTCGTCCCCACTGGAATCCACCATCTCAGCTCCCTGTGTACTTTGTGGAGGCAATTGCTGCTGGTGAATGTCTCCACGGAGGATATGATTATAATTCATTTTAATGAACATCATCTTCTCCACATTTTGTGGATGTAACCTCATACGCCGATTGCTGACAAGGTGAGCGGCGGCACTAAACACTCTTTCGGAGTACACACTTGTGGGAGGGCAACTTAGGTAGAATAAAGCAAGTTTGTGCAAGGGCCTCCAAATTGCCTCTTTTTCCTGCCAGTATAAGTACGGACTGTCTGACGTGCCTACTTGGATGCGGTCACTCATATAATCCTCCACCATTCTTTCAATGGGGAGAGAATCATATGCAGTGACAGTAGACGACATGTCCGTAATCGTTGTCAGGTCCTTCAGTCCGGACCAGATGTCAGCATCAGCAGTCGCTCCAGACTGCCCTGCATCACCGCCAGCGGGTGGGCTCGGAATTCTGAGCCTTTTCCTCGCACCCCCAGTTGCGGGAGAATGTGAAGGAGGAGATGTTGACATGTCGCGTTCCGCTTGACTTGACAATTTTGTCACCAGCAGTTCTTTGAACCCCAGCAGACTTGTGTCTGCCGGAAAGAGAGATCCAAGGTAGGTTTTAAATCTAGGATCGAGCACGGTGGCCAAAATGTAGTGCTCTGATTTCAACAGATTGACCACCCGTGAATCCTTGTTAAGCGAATTAAGGGCTCCATCCACAAGTCCCACATGCCTAGCGGAATCGCTCTGTGTTAGCTCCTCCTTCAATGTCTCCAGCTTCTTCTGCAAAAGCCTGATGAGGGGAATGACCTGACTCAGGCTGGCAGTGTCTGAACTGACTTCACGTGTGGCAAGTTCAAAAGGTTGCAGAACCTTGCAGAACGTTGAAATCATTCTCCACTGCGCTTGAGACAGGTGCATTCCACCTCCTATATCGTGCTCAGTTGTATAGGCTTGAATGGCCTTTTACTGCTCCTCCAACCTCTGAAGCATATAGAGGGTTGAATTCCACCTCGTTACCACTTCTTGCTTCAGATGATGGCAGGGCAGGTTCAGGCGTTTTTGGTGGTGCTCCAGTCTTCTGTACGTGGTACCTGTACGCCGAAAGTGTCCCGCAATTCTTCTGGCCACCGACAGCATCTCTTGCACGCCCCTCTCATTTTTTAAATAATTCTGCACCACCAAATTCAAGGTATGTGCAAAACATGGGACGTGCTGGAATTTGCCCAGATTTAATGCACACACAATACTGCTGGCGTTGTCCGATGCCACAAATCCACAGGAGAGTCCAATTGGGGTAAGCCATTCTGCGATGATCTTCCTCAGTTGCCGTAAGAGGTTTTTAGCTGTGTGCGTATTCTGGAAAGCGGTGATACAAAGCGTAGCCTGCCTAGGAACAAGTTGGCGTTTGCGAGATGCTGCTACTGGTGCCGCCGCTGCTGTTCTTACGGCGGGAGTCCATACAACTACCCAGTGGGCTGTCACAGTCATATAGTCCTGAGCCTGCCCTGCTCCACTTGTCCACATGTCCGTGGTTAAGTGGACATTGGGTACAACTGCATTTTTTAGGACACTGGTGAGTCTTTTTCTGAGGTCTGTGTACATTTTCGGTATCGCCTGCCTAGAGAAATGGAACCTAGATGGTATTTGGTACCGGGGACACAGTACCTCCAACAAGTCTCTAGTTGCCTCTGCAGTAATGATGGATACCGGAACCACGTTTCTCACCGCCCAGGATGCCAAGGCCTCAGTTATCCGCTTTGCAGCAGGATGACTGCTGTGATATTTCATCTTCCTCGCAAAGGACTGTTGGACAGTCAATTGCTTGGTGGAAGTAGTAAAAGTGGTCTTACGAGTACGACTTTCCCTCTGGGATGACCATCGACTCCCAGCAGCAACAACAGCAGCGCCAGCAGCAGTAGGCGTTACACGCAAGGATGCATCGGAGGAATCCCAGGCAGGAGAGGACTCGTCATAATTGCCAGTGACATGGCCTGCAGGACTATTGGCATTCCGGGGGAAGGAGGAAATTGACACTGAGGGAGTTGGTGGGGTGGTTTGCGTGAGCTTGGTTACAAGAGGAAGGGATTTACTGGTCAGTGGACTGCTTCCGCTGTCGCCCAAAGTTTTTGAACTTGTCACTGACTTATGATGAATGCGCTGCAGGTGACGTATAAGGGAGGATGTTCCGAGGTGGTTAACGTCCTTACCCCTACTTATTACAGCTTGACAAAGGCAACACACGGCTTGACAAATGTTGTCCGCATTTCTGTTGAAATACTTCCACACCGAAGAGCTGATTTTTTTGGTATTTTCACCAGGCATGTCAATGGCCCTATTCCTCCCACGGACAACAGGTGTCTCCCCGGGTGCCTGACTTAAACAAACCACCTCACCATCAGAATCCTCCTGGTCAATTTCCTCCCCAGCGCCAGCAACACCCATATCCTCCTCATCCTGGTGTACTTCAACACTGACATCTTCAATCTGACTATCAGGAACTGGACTGCGGGTGCTCCTTCCAGCACTTGCAAGGGGTGTGCAAATGGTGGAAGGCGCATGCTCTTCACGTCCAGTGTTGGGAAGGTCAGGTATCGCAAATGACACAATTGGACTCTCCTTGTGGATTTGTGATTTCGAAGAACGCACAGTTCTTTGGTGTGCTTTTGCCAGCTTGAGTCTTTTCATTTTTCTAGCGAGAGGCTGAGTGCTTCCATCCTCATGTGAAGCTGAACCACTAGCCATGAACATAGGCCAGGGCCTCAGCCGTTCCTTGCCACTCCGTGTGGTAAATGGCATATTGGCAAGTTTACGCTTCTCCTCCGACAATTTTATTTTAGATTTTTGAGTCCTTTTTTTACTGATATTTGGTGTTTTGGATTTTACATGCTCTGTACTATGACATTGGGCATCGTCCTTGGCAGACGACGTTGCTGGCATTTCATCGTCTCGCCCATGACTAGTGGCAGCAGCTTCAGCACGAGGTGGAAGTCGATCTTGATCTTTCCCTATTTTTGGAACCTCAACATTTTTGTTCTCCATATTTTAATAGGCACAACTAAAATGCACCTCAGGTAAACAATGGAGATGGATGGATACTAGTATACTTATGGATGGACGAGCGACTGCCGACACAGAGGTAGCTACAGCCGTGGACTACCGTACTGCGTCTGCTGCTAATATAGACTGGATGATAATGATATAAAATATATATATATATATATATATCACTACTGCAGCCGGACAGGTATATATTTTATAATGACGGACCTGCTGGACACTGTCAGCTCAGCACTGCAGACTCCTAAAGTAAGCTACTAGTATCAAGAAGATAGAAAAAAAAAACCACCACAGGTAGGTGGTATACAATTATGGATGGACGAGCGACTGCCGACACAGAGGTAGCTACAGTCGTGGACTACCGTACTGCGTCTGCTGCTAATATAGACTGGATGATAATGATATAAAAAAAAAATATATATATATCACTACTGCAGCCGGACAGGTATATATTATATAATGACGGACCTGCTGGACACTGTCAGCTCAGCACTGCAGACTCCTAAAGTAAGCTACTAGTATCAAGAAGATAGAAAAAAAAAAACCACCACGGGTAGGTGGTATACAATTATGGATGGACGAGCGACTGCCGACACAGAGGTAGCTACAGCCGTGGACTACCGTACTGCATCTGCTGCTAATATAGACTGGATGATAATGAGATATAAAATATATATATATCACTACTTTAGCCGGACAGGTATATATTATATAATGACGGACCTGCTGGACACTGTCAGCTCAGCACTGCAGACTCCTAAAGTAAGCTACTAGTAGTATCAAGAAGACAGAAAAGAAAAAAAAACACCACAGGTAGGTGGTATACAATTATGGATGGACGAGCGACTGCCGACACAGAGGTAGCTACAGCCGTGGACTACCGTACTGCGTCTGCTGCTAATATAGACTGGATGATAATGAGATATAAAATGTATATATATATATCACTACTGCAGCCGGACAGGTATATATTATATAATGACGGACCTGCTGGACACTGTCAACTCAGCACTGCAGACTCCTAAAGTAAGCTACTAGTAGTATCAAGAAGATAGAAAAAAAAAAAAAACACCACAGGTAGGTGGTATACAATTATGGATGGACGAGCGACTGCCGACACAGAGGTAGCTACAGCCGTGGACTACCGTACTGCGTCTGCTGCTAATATAGACTGGATGATAATGAGATATAAAATATATATATATCACTACTGCAGCCGGACAGGTATATATTATATAATGACGGACCTGCTGGACACTGTCAGCTCAGCACTGCAGACTCCTAAAGTAAGCTACTAGTATCAAGAAGATAGAAAAAAAAAAACACCACGGGTAGGTGGTATACAATTATGGATGGACGAGCGACTGCCGACACAGAGGTAGCTACAACCGTGGACTACCGTACTGCGTCTGCTGCTAATATAGACTGGATGATAATGAGATATAAAATATATATATATCACTACTGCAGCCGGACAGGTATATATTATATAATGACGGACCTGCTGGACACTGTCAGCTCAGCACTGCAGACTCCTAAAGTAAGCTACTAGTATCAAGAAGATAGAAAGAAAAAAAAAACACCACGGGTAGGTGGTATACAATTATGGATGGACGAGCGACTGCCGACACAGAGGTAGCTACAGCCGTGGACTACCGTACTGCGTCTGCTGCAGTGCTAATATAGACTGGATGATAATGATATAAAAAATATATATATATCACTTCTGCAGCCGGACAGGTATATATTATATAATGACGGACCTGCTGGACACTGTCAGCAGAATGCATTTATAGAATAAAAGCAGACAATCACAATATACTGGTGGTCAGTGGTCACTGGTCAGTCACACTGGCAGTGGCACTCTGGCAGCAAAAGTGTGCACTGTTAAAATATGTACTCCTGCTATAACTGCTCCCCAGTCTTCCCCACAATTAAGCTGTGTGAGCAGTGAGCACTCAGCACAGTCAGATATACAGTATTACATAGATGATGCAGCACACTGAGGGCACACTGAGGCTGAGCACAGATATGGTATGTGACTGTGTCACACTGTGTATCGTTTTTTTTCAGGCAGAGAACGGATTAATTAAACTGGTGGTCACTGGTCACACTATCAGCAAGTAGTACTCCTAATATGCTCCCCAAAATTAGTAAATCAAGTGTCTCTACTACTCTCTAGTCTACTCTAAACGGAGAGGACGCCAGCCACGTCCTCTCCCTATCAATCTCAATGCACGTGTGAAAATGGCGGCGACGCGCGGCTCCTTATATAGAATCTGAGTCTCGCGATAGAATCCGAGCCTCGCGAGAATCCGACAGCGGGATGATGACGTTCGGGCGCGCTCGGGTTAACCGAGCAAGGCGGGAAGATCCGAGTCTGCCTCGGACCCGTGTAAAAAGCGTGAAGTTCGGGGGGGTTCGGTTTCCGAGAAACCGAACCCGCTCATCACTATTGGACACGCCTGCGTTTTTCCAAACACTCTCTGAAAATGGCCAGTTGACACTCACAAACTCCCTCTTCCTGTCAATATGCATGCTAACGCCCATGCAAATGGATCCTTTGCACAAACCCGTCGCTGACCGGCGATCACCATTGATGCCATGCGACACGCTGGCGCAGTACGTTGCATACGCATGCGCAATTCAGTTCTGATCGCCCGCTGTGCTAAAACACAGCAGCGATCAGATCTGAATTACCCCCTTGGTCGTTATTTAAAATCACAGATGAAAAGTATATCACCCAGATCTTGCTATGAATCCTTATACTGAACACGTACAACATTAGAAGTATGACTGGGTATTTCCTTGTGATGGATTTTTCTAAAATCTCACACAAACAACTGGCTTGTCAGCATTCTTAACATAGGTCAAAGTACAGCTTTTATATAAAAGTTTGATTTATATTACTTTTCAATTTGTGACATAAACATGACCTTCCTTTCATTTGTGTACACTATGTTTGATGATATATTAGACTTCTCATATCGCTCTGCCATAAAAATTTCACACATAAGTGAAACATAAACCAGCTATTAAATATAAATTACAAAATATATCACCCATTGATAACTTTTAAATAAGTATTATATCTTTCCACTACATTGTAAGCTTGGTCTCAATTTTAATTTATCAAATTAGTTAAAATCATTTTCTGTGATATCAATACATTGCATTTACTTTTTTCCCTTTGTATGTCTTTCTTGTTATACTCCTATTAACAGTATTATAAGATATGTTAATGTATAATAATAATAATAATAATAATAATAATGTGCAGGGACAAATATAGGGATCAGGCTGCCCCTAGGCACAGTATTGGCCACCCCCCATCACGTCACTGTGACAATTGTTTATAAAGGCAGTACCACAGTAATATATTTTATTTTGTACTCACACATGTATTGCGTTACACTGTTGGTGAAATTAAACCGCAGTGTTCAATTATTATTTCTGACTTATACACATATTGTGTGACACTGTAGTTGAAATTAAACTGCAGTGTTTGATTACTATTTCTGACTCATACACAAATTGTGTGACACTGTTGGTGAAGGTGGTACTACAGTAATATATTTTATTTTGTACAATTACATGTATTGCACAACACTGTAGGTGAAATTAAACGGCAGTGTTCGATTACTATTTCTGATTCATACATGTATTGTGTGACACTGTTGATGAAGGTGATACCACAGTAATATATTTTATTTCATAAGAAATGTATTGTGCAACACTGTTGATGAAATTAAACCACAGTGTTTGATTTCTGACTCATATATATATATTGTGTGACACTGTTAGTGAAGGTGGTATCACAGTAAAATATTTTATTTTGTACTCATACACATATGGCGTAACACTGTTGGTGAAATTAAACTGCAGTGTCCGATCACTATTTCTGACTAATACACGTATTGTGTTACACTTTTGGTGAAGGTGGTACCACAGTAACATATTTTATTTTGTACTCATACATACTGTATATTGTGCAGCACTGTTGGTGAAATTAAACCGCATTGTTCAATTACTATTTCTGACTCATACACATATTGTGTGACATTTTTGGTGAAGGTGGTACCACAGTAATATGTTTTATTTCATACACATATTGTGCAACACTGTTGATTAAATTAAACCACAGTGTTCAATTACTATTTCTGACTCAAACACATATCTTGACACTGTAGTTGGAATCATTTTTGTACAAATTGTGGTGTGTGCTGTACCCCACTTTGTTCGTGTTTGTGGATAGATATGGAGGACCAACAATTGAGAGGAGACCAGGAAGCACATAGCAGTGCTGCAGGTGCTGCCACCATTCATGATGATACAAGTCCATCAATGACATCTACTAAGGCCGATGCTTAAAGGCATAGATAGCTTAAGTCAGGGCATGTAAAATCAAAGAAGCAATAAAATTTTACAGTGGCAAAGAAATCAAAATTAAAATAAAGTTAGCTACAGAGAAAGATGACATTGGCAATATGCTACTCAGCACATGAAGTGGCAAGAAAAGCCTAAGGCCTTGACCTTTATTTATGAGTAGTGGTTTTGCCTCTTATGATGATGAAAGCACTTCTCTTTGTTGAAGTGTTCCAAAAATAAAACTCGCTAAAACAGAGGAACCAACTGTGTGCTCAGAAAAATCACAAATACTCAGGAGAGTTTAAGTGTATCCGCAGGTGCCATGCATGAGCCTGCCCTTTCCAATACTGTACTTTGTGCGGCCTCTGCAAATGTGGGTATGAGCAGAACAAGTCAACATGCTGACATTGAAATTGAGGATGCTTCTGTGGAAGTGCACCAGGATAAGGAGTATATTTTTGTAGCTTGTTCTAATAAGGATGTTGATGTTGAGGGTGTTGTTTGTGTAAATCAGGCACCAGTGGAAACAGTTGTTGACCATGATATGAAAATCCCATTGTCATGCCTGGGCAAAAAACATAAAAATCCACCTCTTCCAGGTGGAATTTTTTCTACCCAAATCAAGAAAAGTGTAAAGCCACCTGTAGCCTTTGTAGATCCATAGTAAGTAGATATATGGACCTTAACCACCTAGGAACATCCTATCTGTTAAGTCACTTGCAATACATTCATCAAAAGTTTATGTCAAATTCAGAAACTTTGGCTAAAAGCATCACCTAGCTGCTCATTCTCTCTGTTAGAGCCAATGGCCTGCAATCTCCACCACCAACACCTGCATCATCAACATCCTCAGTCATGATCAGAAGTAGTCCTGCATCCAATTTCATAACCATGACTGACTCCTCTCCTATCTGGGATTCCTCAGAAGGATCATTGAGTGCTACTACTGTTGTTGTTGTTGTTGTTGTTGTTGTTGTTGTTGTTGTTGTTGCTGCTGTCTAGAAGGGGACAGCAGTTTAACAAAACAAATGACTGTTAAACAATCCTTTTCAAGGGTGATTAAGTATGACAGCAATCACCCAGTTGCACAGCAGATTAGTGATGCGATAACAACTATGCTGGTATTAGGCGTTCATCCACTAGCCGCCATTAATGCAGTGGGTTTTTGAAAGTTGATTGAAGTATTGTGTCCTCTGTACCAAATGCCATCCAGATTCCACTTCACTAGAAAAGCAAATACCCAGCCTGTACAAAGACATTGAAAATAGCGTTATACGTGTACTCAGAAATGCAGTTGTACCATGGATATGTGGACAAGCGGAACAGGGCAAACTAAAGACTACATGACTGTGACAGCCCACTGGGTAGATGTGTTGCCTTCAGCTGCAGAAACAGTAGCAGCAGTATCTCACAAATGCCAGCTCATTCAAAGGCAGGCTACTCTGTGTATCACCGGCTTCAGTAACAGGCTTACTGCTGACAACATCTTAGAAAACTTAGGGAAATCATTGCAAAATGGCAATCCAAAGCTACACGTCAACCTATGACATAGGGAAAGGAGTGGGAATGCACCTTAGTCAAGCACAGTGGAGAATAATTTTTGTGCTGTGCATGGTTATCCAAACCTTTAAGGTTGCCTAATGTGAAGTTAGTTCAGACATTGCCAGCTTGAGGCAGGTCATTCCCCTAATCAGACTTTTGCAAAATCAGCTGGAGAAAGTGAAGGAGGAGCTGAAACGGGGCGATTCTGCTAAGTATGTTGGACTTGTTGATCAAGCCCTTTATTCGGTTTGCCAGGATCCAAGGGTCATCATCTCTTGAAGATCACTATAGTTTGACGACTATACTCGATCCTAGGTTTAAGTCCTATGTTGTTTCTTTCCGATGGATATAAATGTGAAAAGATGCAAAGAGCTGTTGATGATCAGATTGTCAGTTGAAGTGGCACGTGACATGGCATTATCTCCTACTTCCTTTTCTCTAGCAACTGTGGCTGCAAGGAAAAACCTCAATTTTCCTAAGAGACCCACTGATGCAGATCTGTCAGGAACAACTTTTGACATCTGGTCCGTATCGTAGGAGTTGCCTACAATTACTGACATGTCTACTGTCCCTGCTTATAATACGGTCACCATTCAAAGAATGGTTGATGATTATTTTAGTGATAGCATCTAAATAGGCATGTCAGACAGCCCATTTCAATACTGGCAGAAAAAAAGGCAATTCGGTGGCCCTTGAATACTGTACTTGAATTTGCTGTACTTAAGATTCCAACCCTTTTCAGAGCAACCGGGAACCTTGTCAATGATGATGTTCATCAAAATTAATTATCAATTCCACGAGGAAGAAATTTACTGGCAATAACGTCTTCAAAATACAGAGGCACTTAATACAGTGGATTCCAGCGGGGACAAATTAATATTGTGTGCAAAAGAGGATGTACACACTGATGGGGATGAGGAATCAGATGATTGTGATAATGACGTCATCTTGCTTATGTAGAGCCAGTGTGTGTTTGCAGAGACCATTGGCACTTCTTTTGTGGGGGCCCAAACTAACCAATAATTTTAGCAACAAGTGGAAGTCCCTGTCGCTGAAGTGATTGATTTGTTAAACTGTGCATGTTCTGTTTAATATATACAACATAAGAGTGGGTGGGAGGGAGAGACCAATGACAATTCCATCTTGTACCCCTTTTCTTTACATTATATGGTGTTTGGAGGATTGCTGACTGTTTTTTTCTTTTTTCATAGTTTATTGAACTGCCATCCTGTCTGCCACTGCAGTGCCACTCATAGATGTGCCATGTTTGAAGTTTAAGCACCACATGTTTGTGACGTGCACTGCTGATGCTTAGCTTAGTCATCCAGCTCCTCGGTGCAACCTTTTGGCCTAAACTGGATTAAACCAATATTGTGAATATGAGGTGGTCATAATTGACTGGAAATGAGTGGAAATGAATATTATTGAGGTTAATAATACTGTAGAAACAAAAAAGCAAAACCAATACAGATCCAAAACACGAAGTAAATACAGATCCAAAACCCAAAACCCATGATTGGGCAGGTGCATATATATATACTGATGTAAGAGTTTATTTGTCCAGTCGTCAGGAGTGCCACATCTGCTGCTATGTGTATTTCATCCTCGACGCATAACTGCTATAACTATTGAGAGAGCCAGACACATGCTGGGAGATATATATATATATATATATATATATATATACAGATGTAGCCACCTTTATCTTGAGTGGCTGAGGTGTTTGTCCCGATCGAGCATACGCAGCGTAGGGAGGCGCGCCTAGTCACAGAGAGGCGTACCTAATCGCACGGAGGCAGACAGAGCGTTTGGCGTTACCTTTACGTGTAATACCTGCGATCAGCCACCAGATGTCGCTTTTTACAATCACCACTGAGCATGCGTGTGGTCTCCCGTAAAATACAATACTGAAATATATAATAAGGACTACTTTACTAAGGCGTCTCATTACGCTGCATACAGTAAATACTCATTACGCTGCATTATTTAATACAGTAAATACTCATTATGCTGCATTATTTAATACAGTATATACGACACAGATGCAAATAGTACAGCATACAGTATATGATCCATCTACAGTACTTTATGAATATGTGAGCATCCAAGTCCCGCAGACAAAACAACATAAAACCAGTAGTGTACACTGTCGCAAATGGATGTGTTAGAAGTTCACTATTGCCTCTCAAGATTAGGAATTTTGTACAGTACATCCCATTTTGTACACCCCGTTGGTGTTGGTTTATGCCTTGGAGGACTCGGACGCTCGCATTTGTAAAGCACGGTATTTTCCACCGCCTCCTGCTAGCCCATCACCCTTCCCCCCTGGGAGCCTGCACAGATCATGCAGTAGACAGGGAGGGAATTCAGGTCCTGTGCAATACACAAACGCCGAAGATCTATAGTACTGTTTTGCTCAATTAGTAGCGTCAGAATACACTCATTTCTACTCATTGCCGCTGTGCAGTTGCATTTAGCGTAAATAATTGCTCCTGCAGATGTACTTTGATTTATGTGAAACCTGTGTGCATCCTTCCATTGGATGTATTAGAGAGAAAAAAAAATATTAAAGTGAATGTCACGGGAACACATAAAAAAAAAGGTTGGCACTTCCTTCCCATTGGTGTTGGTTTACAGTATGCCGTAGTGGACTCGGACGCTCATGTAATTGCATTTCAAAGGCACAGTATTTTCCATCGTCTCCCCCTACCCCCATCGCCCTTCCCCCCTGGGAGCCTGCACAGGGAGGGAATTCAGGTCCAGTGCAATACACAAACGCCGAAGATCTACAGTACTGTTTTGCTCAGTTAGTAGCGTCAGAATACACTAATTTCATTCCCGCTGTGTAGTTGCATTTAGCGTAAAGAATCGCTCCTGCAGATGTACTCTGATTTATATGTAACTTGTGTGCACCTTTCCATTGACTGTCTTACAATGTAAATAAAATAATACAGTGTATTATTACAATAAAAAAGAAAAAGAAAAAGAAGGCACATCAGGTCTCGAACCCTGGACCCCCAGCGTGGGAGGTGGGAGCCTTCACTCCTAGCCCACGACGCCTCATGAGGGATTCCCAATTTCATGTGTAAAAGTACTGCAAACAGCACCCGGCCCCCACCCCATTGGTGTTGGTTTATGCCTTAGAGGACTCGGACGCTCGCATTTGTAAAGCACGGTATTTTCCACCGCCTCCTGCTAGCCCTCCATTCCCATTATGCATTAGCGAACTCAGACGCTCATGTATTTTAAAAGCACGGTGTTTATACATTGTCCTGTACATTCTTCCTTTTACACAATTAGTTGCGTCTCCATACACATACAGTACTCCATACACATACAGTACTCTACAGTAGGTCACCATCTTTTTCCACCGCCTCCCGTTACGCCTACAGTATTAACATTACAGTCGTCACTGACCAATTGCCAGAGCTGTAGATCAATCCGCCGCTATACTGTTCGATCGAAAGTACTGGATTAGTGGAGCATTAGCCACACCGTGGTGGAGATGTGTAATGCATGATGAGTATCTAGATCGCCTCAATGCGCCTACCTGTGATTAAACTCAGCTATCGCCTTAGCGTGACTAAACGCCCGTCTAGGCTGAGAAACAGTCAAGATAAAGGTGGCTACATCTGTATATATATATACATACAGAGAGAGCGAGAGGGAGAAAGAGATAATAATCTGCTGCTAAAAAACTTTTCAGCTTAAAACGTTGCGATTTTTTGTGAGCCAGGGAGACAATGGCAATGTAGAAAACAATGAGTTTTAACACAATTTTAGCTGAATTAAACAAATAAAGACATACATATTTTGTTTTTGAAGCGGACAAGCTTATTAAAGATGATATGATAAAACCAGGACAAGACATATCACATCATCACTGATTAATGATCATTGCCCCAATAAACACTTTAAACACCACAGCAACCAAATCACATAATCACATTTAATTAAGTACCAGAACTCACTTATCAATTAAATCACACACACATGGTAATTTGTTTAACTCAAGGACAATGTGTATATAAAAAGACTAAAATATATTACTAAAGGTACTATTTTAATGTCTAATAAATCATAATATATTTTTTATAAAGTCATTTGACACTGTTTACTAAATGTTCTACATTTTAATCAATGCTTTGAAAACAGGACTACAGTAACTGTCATACATGTTTTAACTCTAAATTGAATGTAATCTAAACATAACTTACTTTTTATAAAAAATAAAATGAAATACTTTTGTTTACTGTGTCTTCTGACTAGTTTCTAAAGGTATATATCTTTCTCAGCACCCACATGCACTTGCAAATTCACAAAATTACTTGCTGAGTTGTTTAGTTGATAAAGATACACTTTTTCTTTCAATAAGTCCCATCACTTCTTATAAACTTTTGATAACTAGCTGTTACAACCACCAAATAAGCACAGACGATTAGTAAAGTTATGAGGAACAAATACAGCATGGTAAGGAGGAAAAGGGCAGGGCCGGCTCTACCATTATGCAGCTTTAGGCAGCTGCCTAGGGTGCTGGTATCTGGGAAATGCCACTGAGTCACCTAATACTGAGTTTTACCTAATACAGGTGGCAGCTGTGGAACTTATAAGACTCTGCCTCCCTGAGGAGTTCAGAAGTGTGTATTGGTGGTGGTGGTGAGGGGCAGTAGGCTGAACTTTTGCCTAGGGTGCTGAGAAACCTTGCAAAAAGAAGAGTGTAACAATAATAGGAGTGTTAGAATTATTTGACTTTGAGGTGCTCACTTTTAATAGGTCAGTATGTGTATCCTAATGTGTTTGACAGGATATCATAGGAGCCGTAGACAAAAAATAGCCAAGAAATAAAATAAACATTGTTACACTGATTGAGGAATGAAGGACATTTTGTTATTTAATTGCAATAATGACAACGGATGAGATAGATATTGTGGTTATTACAGAGTCATAGTGCAATTAAAATCATGACTGTGACATGACTATACCGGGATATACTTTATTTAGGAAGAACAAAATGGGAAGAATCAGAGGAGGGGTAGCAATGTATGTAAAAAAAACAAAAAAAAAACATAAATACTACCTTAATACAAAGTATTGAAGAAAAACTGAGGCCCTTTGGGTGACCATAGAAACAGGGGAAAAGTTGATCCTTCGTATTGGGGTGATATACAGGCCACCAGGTCAGGAAGAGGAACTGGACAAAAACCTATTGCAGGACATCACTAAAGTGGCATTAAAAGTAGAGGTAATAATCATGGGTGACTTTAATTTTCCTGATGTAAACTGGGAGGTCTTGCTAGTTGTACTAAAAGTAGGGGCATTTTGAATTACTTACAGGGAGCATCCCTCCACCAATTTGTGAGGGAGCCTACTCAGAAAGACACAATATTAGACTTAAATCTTACAAATGGATACAGAATATCTGATGTAAAAGTGGGTGAAAACCTGGGATCATCAAGCAGTATGGTCCAGCATAAAGACAGAGACTGATTCATCCCATACAAAAACAAAAGTGCTAGATTTTAGGAAGGCTGATTTTGTAGGGTTGGGAAAATGTGTAAGCAATTCTTTGGCAGAGTTGAGGAACTTGGAAGGGGTGCAGGAAAGGTGGGAAACATTAAAAAGTGAAATATTAAAGGCAACAGACCTTTGTATCAAAAGTGTTAGGAAAAATACAAGGAAAAGCAAGCCAACGTGGTTTGCAAAAGGAGTATCGAGTATTGTGAAAGCAATAGGAAATATAAGCAGACACAAAAAAATAAAGACAAAGAGATGTATCTTGATAGACAGAATGTGACTAAGAAGGTAAATAGACGTGCAAAGGCAAAGGCAAAAAAAAAAAAAAAGAAGCTTTGCCTCCTTTACCAGGAGGCAAAACTTTTTTTTTAGGTATATCAGTGAAAGGAGAGAAACAAAAAGGCGAAATAATAAGACTAAAGACAGAGACTGGGAGTCTTGTTGAGGGAGACAATGTAATAGCCGATTGTCTGAATAATTATTTTTGCTCAGTATTCACTACTGATAAAGAGGGAAGGGGCCAAATTACATTGCAGGAATATTCCAAAAAATTAAACAAGTACATATACAGAGGAGAAGGTTCTAACAGAACTCTCAAAGCTGAAAGTGGATAAATCAATGGGACCAGACAGGATACATCTAAGGATACTAAATGAGCTTAAAGGGGGTGCTGGTAGCACCATTAACAGAATAATTCAACCAGTCACTAGCTACAGGAGATTTTCCAGAGGACTGGAAAAGAGTTAACATAGTACCACTGCACAAAAGTGTAAGCAAGGAAAAGGAAAGCAACTACCAACCAGTAAGCATTATCATCAAATCCAGCAATTTACAGGATCCCAAACAGCATGGATTCACAGGGGGGAGATCATGTCAAACAAACATTATTGACTTTTTTGACTGTGTGACTAAAGTAATCGATAAAGGTGGGGCCGTATATATAGCTTATCTAGACTAAAGTAAGGCTTTTGACACTGTCCCACATGGCAGACTGCTTAATAAACTTGAAAGCATGGGATTAGAGACTAAGATGGTTGAATGGATATGATCTTGGCTGCAGGATAGAAAACAGAGTGTTGTAGTAAATGGAGAACATTCATAGGAGGGAAATGTTACCAGTGGAGTACCCCAGGGATCTGTCCTTGGACCAGTTCTTTTTAATATCTTTATTGTTGACATTGCAAATGGCATTAAAGGGAAAGTATGCCTTTTTGCAGATGACACAAAGGTATGCAAAAGGGTAGATACAACAGGAGGTGTAAAATGATTAATGTTCTACAGTATGTAGACAAGAGGAATGGTCAAGAGCATGGCAATTACAGTTTAATGCCAAAAAGTGCAAAAACATGCACTTGGGTCTTAAAAATCCAAAGGCTAAATATAGTTTTAATGGCACTATACTGGAAACTACTGAGGATGAAAGGGATCTAGGAGTCACTATTTCAGGTGACTTAAAAACAGGTATGCAATGTAACAAAGCAATGAGGAAGGCTAGTCAGATGCTTGGTTGCATAGGGAGAGGAATCAGCAGCAAAAAAAGAAGTAATAAAGCCACTGTATAGATCATTGGTATGGGCTAATCTAGAATATTGTGTTCCATTCTGGAGGCCATATCTTCAGAGGGATTTTAATACATTAGTCACTGCACAAAGAAGGCCAACTAAAATGGTGCATGGCCTACATCACAAAACATACCTAGAAAGACTAAAAAATCTCAATATGTATGGTTTGGAGCAGAGAAGGGAAAGGGGGGACATGATAGAAACTTTCAAATATATCAAGTATTATAACAAAGTCCAGGAGGTAAGCATTCTTCAAATGAAGAGACGTATTAGAACACGAGGATATGCACTGACACTGGAGTAAGGTAGTTTCAGGGGAAATTTGAGGAACAATTATTCACAGAAAGTGTAATGGACAAATGGAATAGCCTCCCATCAGAGGTAGTAGAGGCTAAAACAGTAGAACAATTTAAACATGCATGGGATAGACATAAGGATATCTGTCACGGCTGAGATTGTTTGTGAACATGGACTAGTACTGGACACTGGGTTTGGTCTTGAGCGCAGAGGACAGAATCGCGCTGGCTTGATGAATGATCTGCTCATCCAGACGTGTCAGTAAGGCAGTATACTCTATGAGGAAAGGTGACCATCTATGGGTACTGGAACACTGGTGGTGGGAGCCACCAGTGCAATGGTAGCTGGGTTGTCACCAAATGGAGAGTCACGTGAGGACTGGTGAATTGACAGAATGCTGGGAGAACCAGAAATGCAGGAAAGTCACAGATCGCTGGAACCAGTGTGACAGCTGTTGATGAGGCTGAGGACAACAGCAATGACTGTAGATGAAGCTGAGAGCATCATCCATAATTGCACACAAAGCTGAGGACATCAGCAATGACTGTAGAGGAAGCCCAAGACATCAGCAATACTTATAGAGGAGGCTGAGAAAATCGGCAATACTTGTAGACTAAGCTGAGGACATCAGCAACACTTGTAGGCAAGGCTGGGGATTCGGCAATACTTGAAGACAAAGCTGAGCATGTCAGCAACACTTGTAGTTGAAGCCGAGGATGTCGACAATACTTGTAGATGAAGCTAAGGATATCAGTAATACTTGTACATGAAGCCGAGGACATTGCCAATGCTTGTAGTCGAAGCTGAGGATGTCGGCAACACAGGTTTACAGATGATGGGCAGGTGAGGTAGTGCAATGGGGATTCCGAATGCTGTGCAGCGCAGTGTCGGCACTGCTGGTTTCCCAGTAGCTGTAATGCGGTGGTTCTGCACAACGGATACTGTGACAGCAATGGCAAGTTTTCCGTAACTATGGTGCGCTACCTTGCACATCGGTGAACTGGAAGCTGGCAAGAACCAGCAGAGTTTCTAATGGCGCAAGGAATATTGAGTAGTCCTTCTGGAACACTGGAGGACTTCCAATGAGCCTGGAGATGCCAGGATGTAGTGGCAGTGATGGTCCTTTAAATCATTTAGGGAGTCAGGCAGTGCGTGGGATGGTAACTTGCTGAGTCTATTACCAGCAGGAGATTCTGGAGCTCACTCCAGGCTTAGAGACACCAAAGCACTAACAGCTTGCTAGTGCTTGAGACCTGGAACTTATACCCAGTGCTTACAGCTGAGTGGATGAGCGGCTCACATGATGTGGAAGTGAATCCGGATTGGACCCTGGAAGGTCAGCTGACCAGAAGCTGTCATGGTGACGTCCATAGCTGGTTTTGGAGGAAACTTTGGCATGGTGTATGTATAGACAGGCAATAATGGCCACAGGTCCTGAGAGCACAGGGAGGTATATCTGGTAACAACTGGACTTGTGTATGCTGGCACAGAAGTATAATGATAACATGGACAATGCTGTGTAAGCACAGCATGGAGGGACTGGCTGAATTCAGTATTCACACAGAAGGTTAATCAGCACAGGTGCAACTCGTTAGCAAGTCTCAGTTCCCAGGCAGAGAACTCAGCACACAGTGAACTCATAGTACTGGTGAGCTGTTTGTCATAGCCAGCAGAAAACATGCAGGTAACAGGACTGGTGGCAGAGGTAAGTCACCAAATGATATGATTATAGTCAGGATTGTGACAGTATTCTTACAAAGAAATAAGGATCAAATAAGGTTTGATGTAAACATATTGTAAGAAAGGGGCAGACTAGATGGGCCAAGTGGTTCTTATCTGCCATCAAATTATATGTTTTTATGTATTTGCCTAATACAAAGTGAACCTTTAATCTATTTTATTAACCTCATTAGGACAAGATTACACTACAGTATTGGTGTTATTTTTATCCACAGTATGGCATGATCTAAACTGATCCAAGGGCTCTGAAAGAACCCTGGCTGGGCTTATAATTTCTGGCAGAAAAATAATTTTTTGTGCTCTCAGGATTACCTGTGCTTTCTGAAAAGAACCAACAGCCCTGTGTTGATCAACCTAGAGCTGGCTTTCCTTATGATGGGGAAAGCAATGATCAAGACTCTCTGCTGTTCAAGGATTTTACTTTGTTGCGGGGGATATGCTGCCCAATAAAAAAAAGTTAGAATGTAGATTTCCCCATTCATTTTAATTAGTTGCTTTCCAGATACATGTATATATCCCATTGATATCAATGGGCTACTGAAATTAATGGCAAAAGCTTTACAGATGAATAATCGTTTTTTTCCCCATCTCTTAAGTTTATATGTTCAAGTGTCTTAAAGTAGGAAAACATTTTTAGTGATTTGCACAGCAGTATACTTAATCAGTCCTCTATTTAACACTGGAGATAAAGTAACATAAGCCCCAAACATCTTAAAGAGTGAAGGGAATAATGAATTGAACTGACACTAAAGTGTGGAAAGTGATGTTTTCGATAAGTTTAAAGCATCCCAATCAGGAGTTGATCTGATTTGGAGATGGACACAATTTTGTGGCATGAACGTAAATGTGACAGTATAACCTCAAATTTCCTGATTCAGAGATTCAAATACATTTTATATTTACATAAATCACGGATATTTGCAGATCTGTGCATTTGCAGAAGCCACACTGCACATACTGTATGCATATCTGTTTCTGTGATGTCGGCTGCAGTGTCCCAAAAGCTGCATCATAATTGACATGCTGCTGGCATTTGGGGGCGGTGAAGGGGAGCATTGCCAAAACCAGTGGCTGTATCCTTGTCTTAGCATATCTAAATCTGAGCTGATAACCTTCCCACTCTCCTGAATAACCTCACATCCCTCAATGTGGACGGGATCCCGCTGTCGGGATCATAATAGCCGGGAGTGTGCTGGCTTGGAGTTATCTTTGATTATTCCTCCTGCTTAAAACCACACATTCAGAAATATCTCTAGGATCAGACCCTTTTTCACCCTGGAGGAGACTAATACCCCTTTCAGACCGCCACCTCTGAACACAGGTTATTGGCATATGAACACGCATAACCCGTGTTCCTGTGCGGTCTGAAAGGTGCAAGGATTGAAATACCAGCTCGAGTGACCCGATATTTCAACCCTGGTCGTGAGCAGGGTTGAACACGTGTTCAACTCGGCTCACTGTGCGGTGTAAACGGGAGCCGGGTCGACGTGACCCATTTCCTGTTCACGCTCTGTGATCTCCAAGCGCAGACCCTGCCGCGTCACCAACCAGGCAAAATGCTGGGTTGCAGTCAGCGGTGGTGGGGAGTCTGAGGCGGGTCGCACGCTGGGAGCTCCCGTGTCAGGCTCCCGGGTATGACCCGCCTCAGGCAGTCTGAAAGGGGTATAAGACCATCATCCACTCACTGGTCATCTCTAGAAAGGACTGTTATAATGTACTCTTATCAGGCACCTCTCTCAACTGCAATCTGTCATTAAAGCTGTTGCCCAGCTACTTTTTTTCTCCAAACACACTATGTTTTCCTCACCTCTCCTACAAGCATTACAATGTCTCCCCTTCCCCTACAGAATCCAATTCAAACTCCTCATCCAATATTCTTCTAATTACAACTCATCACACTCACACCTGCCCACTTTTGCTCCACAAATGATTGCTGCCTTTCTTCCCAACTGATTACTTCCTCCCAATGCCACCTCTAATATATTGCCTGTGCTGCTCCCTACCACTGGAACTCTCTCCCTATAAAACTCTCTACCTCTCTAAGAAGAATCAAATGGGATCTCAAGACCCACTTCTTTAGCAAAGCCTTCCAGCTCTTATCCTAACCATCTGTTCTTTGCTCCTGACTCACTGTCTCACCCCTGTTTGCCATCCCTGTCTATCTGCCATGAGCAATGCCTTTTTAGCACATTGCATTTTTTGTCCTACTGCATTGTTTATGCAGTTTTGTTACTTATTTATTATACTATCTAGACATACATTGTACTGTGTATGAATTGGGTACTTTGTATTACCATTCATTTTGTAAAATCATTGTGAAGTCACACCCCTCTTGTCAGAAGTCAGTAGTACATGCTTCAGCACACATTGCCTGCAAGAGTAAAGAAGGCATGTATATTACCCATGTGAGTTGACCACATATCACATATACATCCAGCTCAGCAAGCCTTGCAATTCTTTTTTTTTTTACTTATTTTGCTCTTGTAAATTACACACAAAAGTGTGTCCAACTCTGTATGAGTCCCTCTGTGTTCAAAATTACATGTAATCTCCATTAACACACCAGTGAATGATTGCCAGAATTTTACAAAGTGTATTTGCACTTCAATAATATGTTACTTTGACCATGTGCAATAATGGGACTGAGTGGCTATGACAGACTTTCTGCTAACATAGGGTATTTTAAAATGTATTTCTCAATTATACACTTTTATCTCACAATAGAGTAAGAATAAATGAGACTAGGGGTATATTTACTAAAGGTCTATTTTAACAGATTTTGTGTATTTCCACTATTTTGGTCAATTTTGCAAATCGTAGATTTACTAATAGCATGAATCGACCCAAAAAAATCAGCCAAAAAATGGGCTAGCAATTGAAACCGAACATCGGGAAAACATTGATGCTTCCTCAGGGCTCAATGCAAATTGGAGATTTATTAAGTCGCGTTTGTAAAATTTACCAAAAATTGGACACAAAATTGATAAACAATAGGCTAGGAAGTGACAGGTGTTTTTCACTTGTAAAAAAACATTCTATTGCATAAACCTATGCCGATGATGTTGCATTTGAGCAATTATTGGTAAATTGTGCATGCATAAGCTTCACACTGCGCATGCGCCAAAGTCTAATAGCGATGCTGATCTCAATGTTTATCACACAGAGTGATTGACAGGTACCATTTAAAGGCAGTGATGGGGGAATGGTGGCAAAAATGCAGACGTGTAACTGGTTTTTATTAGGCATGTTGCTGGCCGCACCTGTGAATCTGAGCTCAAACAGCATAGCTCCAGCGCCTCCATTTTGGCTGCCATGCTGGGTGGATGTTGATTTACTCAACTTGATGATTATCAAAGGATCTGTGTGTGCACTGCAAATATGACCACAGTTACTATCCCGTTTCCAATAGCTCTTGTGGGCGTCTGTACTTTCAGGGCTGCTGAGTTTTTACACATCCTCAGTGTGCACAATGATACTGAAAAATCTGATTTACTTTAGATCAGGGATGGGGAACCTATGGCCCTCAAGCAGTTGAAGAACTACACATACCAGCATACCCTGCAACAGTTTTAGCATCGCAAAATAGCAAAACTGTAGCAAGGCATGCTGGTATGTGTAGTTCAACAACAGCTGGAGGGCCATAGGTTCCCCATACCTGCTTTAGATTTAAAAAAAATTGCTTGCATCGATATCGGTTTTAAAATAGATTGTAGAATGTTAGTAATTAAGGAATTTAGACCCTGGAACAGACTGCCAATTTTAATCTATTAAAGAATGATTTAAATTGATCTTTATTGAATTTATCCCCCTGATTTTCCCAAACCTTACCGGAACATAGCTTTTTACAATGGTAAATGTGCTGTCCTAAGACATGGGTCCAGGACAATGGTCCTGGTTTTAAGTATATCAATGGTTCAATACAGATGGTTAAATCAAATTGATTGATGTACTGTACTAATTAAGTCATCTGTACCCAAGCTTGGTTATCCTTAAATTATGGACCATTAGACACAGCACATGGAACAATTTGCACTGTCCACTTATTTATTAATACAGGGGTTAACAACCACAGTCCTCAAGGCACACTAACTGTCCAGATTTTAAGGGTAGCCATACCTGAGCACAGGTGACTAAATTAGTACCTCAGCTATTTTGATTTAACTATCTGTTCTCAAGCATGGATAGAATTAAAACCTGGCGTGTTAGTGTACCTTGATGACCCAGATTAGGAAACACTATATTAATAGATTCAATGTGCTGTAAATCATAAATCATAGGGAGGAGCAAGCCGGACTGGGATCCGAGTCCGGCTCAGCACTTCCTGCCTTACTCAGATCCCAAAACAAGGCCGAACGCCATCTTCCCGCTGACGGATTCTTACGGGTTTTGGATTCTATATAATTCCCCGTGCATTGGTGACATCTTCACTCCAGCCGTGGAGAGTGTACTGGATGGATGTGTCCATCACCCGTACTGTGTTGTCTGACGTGGCGTGGGTTCCCTGTCTGCTGTATCTGAAAGGGGTGCTCTCTGTCTGCTGTATCTGAAAAATGGGTGCTCTCTCTGTTTGCTGTATCTGAAAAAGGTGTGCTCTCTCTGTCTGCTGTATCTGAAAGGGGTTCTCTCTCTGTCTGCCGTATCTGAAAAAGGAGTGCTCTCTCTGTCTGCTGTATCTAAAAGGAGTGCTCTCTCTGTCTGTTCTATCTGAAAAAGGGGTGCTCTCTCTGCATGCTATATCTAAAAAAGGGTTGCTCTGTCTGCTGTATCTGAAAGGGGTGATCTGTCCATCCATCCTTGGGCTCCGTCCCAGTGTAAAATAAAAATAATAACAGCTAAAAACAAAAAGCCTAAAATTATAATTATAAAAAAATATATTTTCTGTTTGTGCTGTACCCCAGTGTACTATACAATTTTAATTTCTTTTCATAAGTACTGTGATACTGCCGGTCAGACTGCAGTATATTATTTCCTACTTGTATACAATTTGTGTGATTCTGTCGGTGAAGGTCAACCATATTGTAATTATATATATTTCTTACTTATTTGTTCGATACTGTAACCGCCAGTGTGTGATATAAAAAATACTTCTACATAGTTCTGACTCATTTGTGCAATGCTGTCAGTGAAGGTCAACCACAGTTTGTAATTACATATATTTGTGACTCATTTGTGTGACACTGTAACCACTGGTGTGTAATATAAAAAATATATATTTTAGACTAATTTGTGCGACACTGTTACTGCAGTGTGTGATAATATATTTTGATTTAAATTAATATTTTGTGCTGTGTCATCCTGTATACATCCAGGGACTGCAGCTGTTCCGTCCATCTAGGGGTGTTCTGTCAGTCCACCCAAAATAAAAGACATCTTTTTTTAATATTTTGTACTGTATCCTCCCAGTATACATCCAGGTGTACTCCGTAGCTCATATTCTTATGTTATAACTTACTGTCCTATTTTCATAATTCTTCTTATCACAACATTGTGATTAATTCAAATTAATATTATTAATAAAAATGATAAATCAACTACATTTAAATTGAATTAATATAACTTCACTCTCCACACTTGTATTCCGAACCTTCTGCATATCAAATATATATTTGAGGGACAGAAGAACTTGATCCTAATTTTAAAATAATTTTAACAGATGATTACAGCATTTAAAAATATATTGCTAACTGCCAAGTGTTTGCTGTCCACTGCTATTGCTTAACTTAGTCATCCAGCTACCTCAGTGCAACCTTTTGGCCTAAACTGAATGAAAACAATCATGTGACCTGGGGGTGTTCAGAATAGACTGGAAATAAGTGGAAATGAATGTTATTGAGGTTAATAATACTGTAGGAACAAAAACACCCCCAAATTCTGTTATTTTATCTTTTTTATGATTTAAAAAAAAAAATCAGATCCAAACCCAAAAACGCAAAAGGGCGGTTTTTGCAAAACCAATACAGATCCAACACAAAGGTGATTCAGATCCAAAACCAAAACACAAAACCTGAAAAATGGCCCGGCACACACCCCTAATAAATCATCATATACTGTAGGCAGGAATATTTTTTAAAACTGCTTAATTAATATTTATCAGCTTGCATAGAGATTAAGATGTAATATTTTTATAGTGCAGTGTTTCCCAACCACCATCCTCAAGCAACGCTAACAGTCCAGGATTTAAGGATAGCCACACTAATATGTAGTCAACATACCGCTCGTCGGGATCCCGGCTATCCCAACTGGGACACCATACTGCCGCCAGTATCCGAGTATGGCGAGGAAGGTGACACCCATAGAGGGAAAATAGAACCTGTGGCGAGCTTAGCGTATGGGGCTTCCTTGCACTTGCCCCCCCCCCCTGACGGCATTCCACCACTCGGGATGCCTATGTCGGTATACTGACCTTTGGAATCCTGTGCAGCAGGATACCATTCTGCCATACTTGAGCACAGGTAGCTTAATTAGTACCTCAGTTCTTTTAATTTAACCATCTGTGCACAGGGCCGGCAACAGAAATCATATTGACCCATACATCGATATCTTTGGGGGCCCCCACAAGTCTCCCCTCTCCCCCCCCTCCTCCAGCCCAATGTCAGAACACAACCTGTAAGCGCCCTGTGTCTTTTATACACACATAGAAACATAAACACAAATACACGCATATATATATATATATATATATATATATATATAAATACACACAGTATATACATACATACATGTGACCAGACACAGACTGTTACAGTGGTTATGGAGGGTGCCAGGACTGAGGAGGACTCACCGTCACTACAGCTCTCTTGTCTGTTGTCTGTAGGCAGCACAGCTGTGGGGCTGAGGATGGCTGCTGCAGTCTGTAAATGGCACATGCTCGTGTCCGGTGCCAGCAAGAAGCTTGGATGCTCCTCATGGCAAGAGACAGGGAAGGGCTGGGGCAGCGTCATCGTCATGACGTTGCGACACCAGCACACACCACTGGACAAACTGGACCAAGTGACAGGCAGGGGGGAGGTGGAGAGGTTGGTGCGGCCAAAGTCTTTTAATTAGCTTTTTTACTAAATTGGCAGTGGACAGGAGAGCAGTTTAAAAAGTAGTTAGGTGTCCCTGATCCAAGGCCAGCCCTAGCCTAATTTTTTAGGTATGTGAATATATATTTTGGCGCCCATTAGTAAAATATATACACCGCACAGTAGAGCCCAACATATATGTTACGCCACAGAAAGCCTATTATACATGCTACGCCACACCACAGTATAGTCGCTTATACACATTACACCACAGAGGAGCTGCTTATACACGTTACACCACAGTAGAGTCAGTAGAATCACTTATACACGTTACACCACAGAGGAGCCTCTTATACATGTTACATCACATTGGAGCCGCTTATACATGTTACACCACAATAGAGTCAGTGGAGTCGCTTCTACACGTTACACCACAGAGAAGCCGCTTCTACACGTTACACCACAGAGGAGACTCTTCTACACGTTACACCACAGAGGAGACGCTTCTACACGTTACACCACAGAGGAGCAGCTTTTACATGTTACACCACAGAGGAGCCGCTTATACACGTTACACCACAGAGGAGCCGCTTATACATGTTACACCACAGAGGAGACGCTTATACATGTTACAATACAGAGGAGACACTTATACACGTTACATAGATTGCATAGGGGGCACACTGACACACACATATGGTTCAGGTCCCAAGGGACCACTGACACCAACACACAGACCAGGAGCACACTGAAATAAAAACAGATTGTATATGAGCACATTGACACACACATACTGTATAGGGACCAGATGCACACTGACACACACACAGGGATCAGGGCAACACTGACACACAGGTTGTATATGGGCACAATGACATACACACACACACACACACACACAATTGTATAGGGGGAGCAGTCTTCCAGGCAGAGAAACATACCTCCTAAATCTCCTCTCTTTGTCACAGGACAGTTCCAGCTCCCCTTCATTTAGATGCTGCTGCACTTGCACTGTGTGTCCCAGTCCCTCCCCCTGTTCCCAGGCATTGGGTGAGGACTGTTTGATCAGGGCTGCCGGAGACAGCCTCATCATGTGACACCCCCACTCCTGGCTGGCCAATATGTCTGCTCCCACGCCGACCCGGCACCATGCGGCAGTGACATCCATCCCTCCCACCCCAGACCAGTTTATGCATATGTAATGAGCGTTGCGCGTGATGTCACTCTGCTGCGCCACGCATTATATATGCAGTGGAGGGGGGGAGCACAGGTCCTCTGCACTGATCACTGTCTGTCAATGACAGACAGCAAAGTCAGTGAAAATCACGGTACTGTGCCCCGTATGGGGCCCCTCTGCCCCTCGGGGGCCCATATGGGCATCCCATTTGTCCCCCCCTGTCACCGAGCCTGTCTGTGCTCAAGCATGGGTATCTCTAACACCTGGACTGTTAGCGTGCCTTGAGGAATAAGGTTGATAATCACTGTTATAGTGGCTATTTTATGAACATAAGTGCTAAAGCAAAGCAGCAAATACTGCCCTTAGTTAAGTGATAATGCTATCACAATAGTTTTACTCTGAAAAGGCTGTGGTTGAATGGATAGTCCGTTAATAAGTTATATAACTGGTGTTTCATTAAGCAGTTCTGCCATACAATCTGTTTGATGAAAGCATTATTCCTTTGTGAATATCCTATACTATTTCATTGGTGTGCATTGGAAGTCTACTAGTTTAAAGTCTTAGCTCATGACACCGCAATAACTTTTTAATGTGCAGGAATTTGCAATACCCAGTATATTTTAGAGATGAGCGGGTTCGGTTTCTCTGAATCCGAACCCGCCAGAACTTCATGTTTTTTTTCACGGGTCCGAGCGACTCGGATCTTCCCGCCTTGCTCGGTTAACCCGAGCGCGCCCGAACGTCATCATGACGCTGTCGGATTCTCGCGAGGCTCGGATTCTATCGCGAGACTCGGATTCTATATAAGGAGCCGCGCGTCGCCGCCATTTTCACACGTGCATTGAGATTGATAGGGAGAGGACGTGGCTGGCGTCCTCTCCGTTTAGAATTAGAATAGATTAGAGAGACACTTGATTTACTAATTTTGGGGAGCATTAGGAGTACTCAGTAGTGTACAGTGCAGAGTTTTGCTGATAGTGACCAGTGACCACCACTTTTATTTATAATCCGTTCTCTGCCTGAAAAAAGCGATACACAGCACACAGTGACTCAGTCACATACCATATCTGTGTGCACTGCTCAGGCTCAGGCCAGTGTGCTGCATCATCTATTATCTATATATAATATTATATATATCTGTCTGACTGCTCAGCTCACACAGCTTATAATTGTGGGGGAGACTGGGGAGCACTACTGCAGTGCCAGTTATAGGTTATAGCAGGAGCCAGGAGTACATAATATAATCCGTTCTCTGCCTGAAAAAAGCGATACACAGCACACAGTGACTCAGTCACATACCATATCTGTGTGCACTGCTCAGGCTCAGGCCAGTGTGCTGCATCATCTATTATCTATATATAATATTATATATATCTGTCTGACTGCTCAGCTCACACAGCTTATAATTGTGGGGGAGACTGGGGAGCACTACTGCAGTGCCAGTTATAGGTTATAGCAGGAGCCAGGAGTACATAATATATTATATAGTGAGTGACCACCAGACACACAGTGCAGTTTATTTAATATATCCGTTCTCTGCCTGAAAAAAGCGATACACACAGTGACTCAGTCAGTCACATACCATATCTGTGTGCACTGCTCAGGCTCAGGCCAGTGTGCTGCATCATCTATATATATTATATATCTGTCTGACTGCTCAGCTCACACAGCTTATAATTGTGGGGGAGACTGGGGAGCACTACTGCAGTGCCAGTTATAGGTTATAGCAGGAGCCAGGAGTACATAATATTATATTAAAATTAAACAGTGCACACTTTTGCTGCAGGAGTGCCACTGCCAGTGTGACTAGTGACCAGTGACCTGACCACCAGTATATAATATTAGTAGTATACTATCTCTTTATCAACCAGTCTATATTAGCAGCAGACACAGTACAGTGCGGTAGATCACGGCTGTGGCTACCTCTGTGTCGGCACTCGGCAGCCCGTCCATAATTGTATATACCACCTAACCGTGGTTTTTTTTTCTTTCTTTATACATACATACTAGTTACGAGTATACTATCTCTTTATCAACCAGTCTATATATTAGCAGCAGACACAGTACAGTGCGGTAGTTCACGGCTGTGGCTACCTCTGTGTCGGCACTCGGCAGCCCGTCCATAATTGTATATACCACCTAACCGTGGTTTTTTTTTCTTTCTTTATACATACATACTAGTTACGAGTATACTATCTCTTTATCAACCAGTCTATATATTAGCAGCAGACACAGTACAGTGCGGTAGTTCACGGCTGTGGCTACCTCTGTGTCGGCACTCGGCAGCCCGTCCATAATTGTATATACCACCTAACCGTGGTTTTTTTTTCTTTCTTTATACATACATACTAGTTACGAGTATACTATCTCTTTATCAACCAGTCTATATTAGCAGCAGACACAGTACAGTGCGGTAGTTCACGGCTGTGGCTACCTCTGTGTCGGCACTCGGCAGCCCGTCCATAATTGTATATACCACCTAACCGTGGTTTTTTTTTCTTTCTTTATACATACATACTAGTTACGAGTATACTATCTCTTTATCAACCAGTCTATATATTAGCAGCAGACACAGTACAGTGCGGTAGTTCACGGCTGTGGCTACCTCTGTGTCGGCACTCGGCAGCCCGTCCATAATTGTATATACCACCTAACCGTGGTTTTTTTTTCTTTCTTTATACATACATACTAGTTACGAGTATACTATCTCTTTATCAACCAGTCTATATATTAGCAGCAGACACAGTACAGTGCGGTAGTTCACGGCTGTGGCTACCTCTGTGTCGGCACTCGGCAGCCCGTCCATAATTGTATATACCACCTAACCGTGGTTTTTTTTTCTTTCTTTATACATACATACTAGTTACGAGTATACTATCTCTTTATCAACCAGTCTATATATTAGCAGCAGACACAGTACAGTGCGGTAGTTCACGGCTGTGGCTACCTCTGTGTCGGCACTCGGCAGCCCGTCCATAATTGTATATACCACCTAACCGTGGTTTTTTTTTCTTTCTTTATACATACATACTAGTTACGAGTATACTATCTCTTTATCAACCAGTCTATATATTAGCAGCAGACACAGTACAGTGCGGTAGTTCACGGCTGTGGCTACCTCTGTGTCGGCACTCGGCAGCCCGTCCATAATTGTATATACCACCTAACCGTGGTTTTTTTTTCTTTCTTTATACATACATACTAGTTACGAGTATACTATCTCTTTATCAACCAGTCTATATATTAGCAGCAGACACAGTACAGTGCGGTAGTTCACGGCTGTGGCTACCTCTGTGTCGGCACTCGGCAGCCCGTCCATAATTGTATACTAGTATCCAATCCATCCATCTCCATTGTTTACCTGAGGTGCCTTTTAGTTGTGCCTATTAAAATATGGAGAACAAAAATGTTGAGGTTCCAAAATTAGGGAAAGATCAAGATCCACTTCCACCTCGTGCTGAAGCTGCTGCCACTAGTCATGGCCGAGACGATGAAATGCCAGCAACGTCGTCTGCCAAGGCCGATGCCCAATGTCATAGTACAGAGCATGTCAAATCCAAAACACCAAATATCAGTAAAAAAAGGACTCCAAAACCTAAAATAAAATTGTCGGAGGAGAAGCGTAAACTTGCCAATATGCCATTTACCACACGGAGTGGCAAGGAACGGCTGAGGCCCTGGCCTATGTTCATGGCTAGTGGTTCAGCTTCACATGAGGATGGAAGCACTCAGCCTCTTGCTAGAAAAATGAAAAGACTCAAGCTGGCAAAAGCAGCACAGCAAAGAACTGTGCATTCTTCGAAATCCCAAATCCACAAGGAGAGTCCAATTGTGTCGGTTGCGATGCCTGACCTTCCCAACACTGGACGTGAAGAGCATGCGCCTTCCACCATTTGCACGCCCCCTGCAAGTGCTGGAAGGAGCACCCGCAGTCCAGTTCCTGATAGTCAGATTGAAGATGTCAGTGTTGAAGTACACCAGGATGAGGAGGATATGGGTGTTGCTGGCGCTGGGGAGCAAATTGACCAGGAGGATTCTGATGGTGAGGTGGTTTGTTTAAGTCAGGCACCCGGGGAGACACCTGTTGTCCGTGGGAGGAATATGGCCGTTGACATGCCAGGTGAAAATACCAAAAAAATCAGCTCTTCGGTGTGGAGGTATTTCACCAGAAATGCGGACAACAGGTGTCAAGCCGTGTGTTCCCTTTGTCAAGCTGTAATAAGTAGGGGTAAGGACGTTAACCACCTCGGAACATCCTCCCTTATACGTCACCTGCAGCGCATTCATAATAAGTCAGTGACAAGTTCAAAAACTTTGGGTGACAGCGGAAGCAGTCCACTGACCAGTAAATCCCTTCCTCTTGTAACCAAGCTCACGCAAACCACCCCACCAACTCCCTCAGTGTCAATTTCCTCCTTCCCCAGGAATGCCAATAGTCCTGCAGGCCATGTCACTGGCAATTCTGACGAGTCCTCTCCTGCCTGGGATTCCTCCGATGCATCCTTGCGTGTAACGCCTACTGCTGCTGGCGCTGCTGTTGTTGCCGCTGGGAGTCGATGGTCATCCCAGAGGGGAAGTCGTAAGCCCACTTGTACTACTTCCAGTAAGCAATTGACTGTTCAACAGTCCTTTGCGAGGAAGATGAAATATCACACCAGTCATCCTACTGCAAAGCGGATAACTGAGGCCTTGGCATCCTGGGTGGTGAGAAACGTGGTTCCGGTATCCATCATTACTGCAGAGCCAACTAGAGACTTGTTGGAGGTACTGTGTCCCCGGTACCAAATACCATCTAGGTTCCATTTCTCTAGGCAGGCGATACCGAAAATGTACACAGACCTCAGAAAAAGAGTCACCAGTGTCCTAAAAAATGCAGCTGTACCCAATGTCCACTTAACCACGGACATGTGGACAAGTGGAGCAGGGCAGGGTCAGGACTATATGACTGTGACAGCCCACTGGGTAGATGTATGGACTCCCGCCGCAAGAACAGCAGCGGCGGCACCAGTAGCAGCATCTCGCAAACGCCAACTCTTTCCTAGGCAGGCTACGCTTTGTATCACCGCTTTCCAGAATACGCACACAGCTGAAAACCTCTTACGGCAACTGAGGAAGATCATCGCGGAATGGCTTACCCCAATTGGACTCTCCTGTGGATTTGTGGCATCGGACAACGCCAGCAATATTGTGTGTGCATTAAATCTGGGCCAATTCCAGCACGTCCCATGTTTTGCACATACCTTGAATTTGGTGGTGCAGAATTTTTTAAAAAACGACAGGGGCGTGCAAGAGATGCTGTCGGTGGCCAGAAGAATTGCGGGACACTTTCGGCGTACAGGCACCACGTACAGAAAACTGGAGCACCACCAAAAACTACTGAACCTGCCCTGCCATCATCTGAAGCAAGAAGTGGTAACGAGGTGGAATTCAACCCTCTATATGCTTCAGAGGTTGGAGGAGCAGCAAAAGGCCATTCAAGCCTATACAATTGAGCACGATATAGTAGGTGGAATGCACCTGTCTCAAGTGCAGTGGAGAATGATTTCAACGTTGTGCAAGGTTCTGATGCCCTTTGAACTTGCCACACGTGAAGTCAGTTCAGACACTGCCAGCCTGAGTCAGGTCATTCCCCTCATCAAATCTACACAAACACAACAATTGCTTAAAACTAGCGCTTTATATGCAAACACAAATGTGAATGGTGCTTAATATTGACACGCAGAAATCCCCTGTGTGTTCTCTCTCCTGGAAAGACACTTACAGTTTATTTCTTTCTCGTGTGCCCATAAAGGTATCTTTAGACAGCTTAAGGATCTCGCCCACTGGTATCCCAATATTCTTTCAATATATAGCTGACAGGATGTAACTTACATTAAATTTCTGTCCCGCGTTCTCATAAAGGTATCTTTATCGTTTTTGTGTGTTGTTATCCAATAGGAATTCTCAGCAGTGCAACGCTTGTTTTCCAAAAAAAGGATTTTTTATTTAAAATACAAAATAGTCATTAAAAGTAGGTCCACATACATGCATCGGCACTGGGTCTCGGCAGTTGATGAAAAATCCCGATAAAGGACGCACCGGCTGCAGACAGGTAAGCGCACTCCACAGGATTCGAATCACCGATCTCCAGAACCTTTCGTATGTGTGACACAGGACGGCTTCGACGCGTTTCTGGGAGTCCCCTTGAAAAAGGGGAGTGGACTCCCAGAAACGCGTCGAAGCCGTCCTGTGTCACACATACGAAAGGTTCTGGAGATCGGTGATTCGAATCCTGTGGAGTGCGCTTACCTGTCTGCAGCCGGTGCGTCCTTTATCGGGATTTTTCATCAACTGCCGAGACCCAGTGCCGATGCATGTATGTGGACCTACTTTTAATGACTATTTTGTATTTTAAATAAAAAATCCTTTTTTTTGGAAAACAAGCGTTGCACTGCTGAGAATTCCTATTGGATAACAACACACAAAAAGGATAAAGATACCTTTATGAGAACGCGGGACAGAAATTTAATGTAAGTTACATCCTGTCAGCTATATATTGAAAGAATATTGGGATACCAGTGGGCGAGATCCTTAAGCTGTCTAAAGATACCTTTATGGGCACACGAGAAAGAAATAAACTGTAAGTGTCTTTCCAGGAGAGAGAACACACAGGGGATTTCTGCGTGTCAATATTAAGCACCATTCACATTTGTGTTTGCATATAAAGCGCTAGTTTTAAGCAATTGTTGTGTTTGTGTAGATTTGCTGTGAAATAGGAGATATTGGGTGTTTCCTCCACTGCATTAGAACTAGCAGCAATTAACAAGCGCAAGGCTGCTATCAATTTCTTTGTTTAAAACATTCCCCTCATCAGGCTTTTGCAGAAGAAGCTGGAGGCATTGAAGGAGGAGCTAACACGGAGCGATTCCGCTAGGCATGTGGGACTTGTGGATGCAGCCCTTAATTCGCTTAACAAGGATTCACGGGTGGTCAATCTGTTGAAATCAGAGCACTACATTTTGGCCACCGTGCTCGATCCTAGATTTAAAGCCTACCTTGGATCTCTCTTTCCGGCAGACACAGGTCTGCTGGGGTTGAAAGACCTGCTGGTGACAAAATTGTCAAGTCAAGCGGAACGCGACCTGTCAACATCTCCTCCTTCACATTCTCCCGCAACTGGGGGTGCGAGGAAAAGGCTCAGAATTCCGAGCCCACCCGCTGGCGGTGATGCAGGGCAGTCTGGAGCGACTGCTGATGCTGACATCTGGTCCGGACTGAAGGACCTGACAACGATTACGGACATGTCGTCTACTGTCACTGCATATGATTCTCTCAACATTGATAGAATGGTGGAGGATTATATGAGTGACCGCATCCAAGTAGGCACGTCACACAGTCCGTACTTATACTGGCAGGAAAAAGAGGCAATTTGGAGGCCCTTGCACAAACTGGCTTTATTCTACCTAAGTTGCCCTCCCACAAGTGTGTACTCCGAAAGAGTGTTTAGTGCCGCCGCTCACCTTGTCAGCAATCGGCGTACGAGGTTACATCCAGAAAATGTGGAGAAGATGATGTTCATTAAAATGAATTATAATCAATTCCTCCGCGGAGACATTGACCAGCAGCAATTGCCTCCACAAAGTACACAGGGAGCTGAGATGGTGGATTCCAGTGGGGACGAATTGATAATCTGTGAGGAGGGGGATGTACACGGTGATATATCGGAGGGTGAAGATGAGGTGGACATCTTGCCTCTGTAGAGCCAGTTTGTGCAAGGAGAGATTAATTGCTTCTTTTTTGGGGGGGGTCCAAACCAACCCGTCATATCAGTCACAGTCGTGTGGCAGACCCTGTCACTGAAATGATGGGTTAGTTAAAGTGTGCATGTCCTGTTTTGTTTATACAACATAAGGGTGGGTGGGAGGGCCCAAGGACAATTCCATCTTGCACCTCTTTTTTCTTTTCTTTTTCTTTGCATCATGTGCTGATTGGGGAGGGTTTTTTGGAAGGGACATCCTGCGTGACACTGCAGTGCCACTCCTAGATGGGCCCGGTGTTTGTGTCGGCCACTAGGGTCGCTAATCTTACTCACACAGTCAGCTACCTCATTGCGCCTCTTTTTTTCTTTGCGTCATGTGCTGTTTGGGGAGGGTTTTTTGGAAGGGACATCCTGCGTGACACTGCAGTGCCACTCCTAGATGGGCCCGGTGTTTGTGTCGGCCACTAGGGTCGCTAATCTTACTCACACAGCTACCTCATTGCGCCTCTTTTTTTCTTTGCGTCATGTGCTGTTTGGGGAGGGTTTTTTGGAAGGGACATCCTGCGTGACACTGCAGTGCCACTCCTAGATGGGCCCGGTGTTTGTGTCGGCCACTAGGGTCGCTAATCTTACTCACACAGCTACCTCATTGCGCCTCTTTTTTTCTTTGCGTCATGTGCTGTTTGGGGAGGGTTTTTTGGAAGGGACATCCTGCGTGACACTGCAGTGCCACTCCTAGATGGGCCCGGTGTTTGTGTCGGCCACTAGGGTCGCTAATCTTACTCACACAGTCAGCTACCTCATTGCGCCTCTTTTTTTCTTTGCGTCATGTGCTGTTTGGGGAGGGTTTTTTGGAAGGGCCATCCTGCGTGACACTGCAGTGCCACTCCTAGATGGGCCCGGTGTTTGTGTCGGCCACTAGGGTCGCTAATCTTACTCACACAGCTACCTCATTGCGCCTCTTTTTTTCTTTGCGTCATGTGCTGTTTGGGGAGGGTTTTTTGGAAGGGCCATCCTGCGTGACACTGCAGTGCCACTCCTAGATGGGCCCGGTGTTTGTGTCGGCCACTAGGGTCGCTAATCTTACTCACACAGCTACCTCATTGCGCCTCTTTTTTTCTTTGCGTCATGTGCTGTTTGGGGAGGGTTTTTTGGAAGGGACATCCTGCGTGACACTGCAGTGCCACTCCTAGATGGGCCCGGTGTTTGTGTCGGCCACTAGGGTCGCTTATCTTACTCACACAGCGACCTCGGTGCAAATTTTAGGACTAAAAATAATATTGTGAGGTGTGAGGTATTCAGAATAGACTGAAAATGAGTGTAAATTATGGTTTTTGAGGTTAATAATACTTTGGGATCAAAATGACCCCCAAATTCTATGATTTAAGCTGTTTTTTAGTGTTTTTGGAAAAAAACACCCGAATCCAAAACACACCCGAATCCGACAAAAAAAATTCGGTGAGGTTTTGCCAAAACGCGTTCGAACCCAAAACACGGCCGCGGAACCGAACCCAAAACCAAAACACAAAACCCGAAAAATTTCAGGCGCTCATCTCTAGTATATTTAGTGATGCACTATAGGTTAAAGGGGAAATATCAACCAGTCCACTATGCATGACTTTTATATTGGAATTTAAATTGTAATACAAAAGCATTTTTAATGTTTAAAAGTGCTTTAAAAGAAAAATTATTTGAAAAGTTCAGTAGTCAACTGAATCTATGTACTGTAATGAAGTGACACTGGGGGGCTGATGTAGAGATAAATGGAAGATTGGCTTATAACTTCCCTCAACTTCATGAAAATAAGTATATACTGTATATTCACCAATAGAGTTCACCAATAGAGTATGCAGAGGTTACCTCACCGCTGACCGCAAAGTTCCCACCATTGAAGATAATGGAGGGGCTGTGCGATGCGCTGTCTGCCAGCTCAGACGCGCATAGGCAATCAGGAGAGTGCCACGACGTGGCGCTCCCTGATTGCCTGAAGGGACCCTCTGTGACAGGAGTCACAGGAGGTCTCAGCATTCGGGGAAAGGGGTCCCATGTGTAAACATGGGACCCCTTTCAGTCCGTGGTCTGGGTATGCGGTTTGTTTTTTTTGCCAAGTACGTGGATTACAAATAATAACAGGACACTGGATTTAGGTGAGTATAATTTTATTTTCAGGTACCCCGGATTCTTGGAGACGTCGACAGATGGAGACATGGACACAGTCGGCATGTGAACATAGGTAAGTATGTGTGTGTCGGCATGTATGTAATAAAGTTTTAATTTCAAGTGTGCGTGTCCTGTTTTTATTTGGGTATTTTTTTTTGCAGTAGAACTACAGGTACCAGTGGGCCCGTTTTACCCCTGCATGCTGGTACTTGTGGTTCTCCAAGTACCAGCTTGCGGGGGAGGCTTGCTGGGACTTGTAGTTCTTCTGCAAAAAACAATATTCTTTGATTTTACACATGGCTATCAGCCCCCCATCCGCAGCCCATAGATAGGGGGGACAGTCTCGGGCTTCACCCCTGGCCCTTGGGTGGCTGGAGGGGGGACCCCTTGATTTAAGGGGTCCCCACTCCTCCAGGGTACCCCGGCCAGGGGTGACTAGTTGGAGATTTAATGCCACGGCCGCAGGGACCGGTATAAAAGTGTCCCCCAGCTGTGGCATTATCTCTCCAGCTAGTGGAGCCCGGTGCTGGTTAAAAAAATACGGGGGACCCCTACGCTTTTTGTCCCCTGTATTTTTTGCACCAGGACCGGACGCAGAGCCCGGTGCTGGTTCTAAAAATATGGGGGATCCCCAGTCAATTCCCCCCCCCCGTATTTTTACAACCAGGACCGGCTCAAAGAGCCCGAGGCTGTTTATGCTTAGGAGGGGGTACCCCACGCTTTTTTTTCAGAATTTTAACCCATTCCAGCCCCTTCCCACTGAAAACCATGCTCTCTCAATTTTAGTCAGTAAAAAAAATATATTATTTAAAAAAATATATAAATAATAGTTGTGTCTCCTAATAGACAAACCAAGTACCTAATCCCTTCTAATATAAATAGATATGCTATTAGCAATAAAAAAAAACACAAAAAAACATGTTTACATTTTTTTTTATTAGATTCCGCCAGCAAAGTGAGGCGGAATGAAATTGACGAATTTACTGTCGAAAAGTACTGTTGTCGAATCAACATTTTTCAATTGAATATACTTTTGTCGAAAAGCCGCATTTTTACCATTGCAGACATGTCGAATTTGTCACCTGTCGAATTTCAAAAAGTCGAATCTGAAAAGTCCGTTTTTTTTGTCGAAAAGTACTGTATTGCATTGTCGAATCATTTTTTGTGTCGAAAATGCCCCGTTTTTTTGACATTTGCGGCATTTCGACCGCAATTACATATACCCCTTAGTCTTCTATGGTCACATCTGCACAAAGTGAATCTATGAATATTTTATATACAGATATAATAAAGTCATTAATGAATGTGTGTTTCCTTAATTAAAGATGCCCTTGCATGTCTATCAGTGTATAAAAAACACATATGTTTTGATATGGTATTATTGCTTTTTGTCATTAATTAATGGCTGGGCTTGGTTAGTTTGAAAGTGGGTACACATTGGTGTTAAATCATTTCAATAGTAGTTGGTATCCTAGGGTAAGATATTGTTGCACCTAAATATGGATTTGACCTTTTTTCCATAGTATTCTTTGCTGTACTCAGGTCTCCATGCTGTACATTGTTCATAAAGATTTAACTTTTTTCATGCACAATGAAATCAGTCAATATTATTACATAACAAATGTAATTTTTGCATAATTTATTCTTAACAGCATTATATGCCAGATTGCTTTTGCAATTTATTACAATATGCTGAGGGGAAAGTAATCAGCCTTTCCATTTTAACTTCTACTGGAAGTGTTCATACTAAATGTGTCCTACTGGAAGTGTTCAATCATAACTTACTAACTCCACCCTACTTCACTCAGAAGATTTAAATCATCATATAAGAGTGCACTCATCTGAGACTTGCAAGTATATTTTATAAATGAGTTCTGAAAAGGATAAAAAAATCAGTCTTAACAAATCAATCAAACCTGTTTTATTATATAGTTGACTGAGACTATCAGTGCAATTGTAACTGATATTGTTGGGGACACCACACCAGTGAAATTACAGATGGAGCACACTACATTTAGACAAGTGGGGGTGCATGTTATAGGGTCTTAGTTGCCGGGACTTCAGGCGAGAATGCCCATTATTTTTAAAGCTCCAATCATTTACAATGCAAAACCAGGGAGATTTTGTATTGTAAATTATTGCCACTTTAAAAATGTGGGCATTCCTGCCCGAAGTCCCGTACCTCCAGCAACTCGGACCCTATTACATTTACCTCATTGCATGAAGCAGAAGTGTGTGATCTTAACATCAGAACAACAAATCCAGTGCGTAGAAGTCACCATGACCCAAAACAATACAAATTAATTCCTGAAAACGATGAACAAGCAAAGAATGTAATATAAATAAAGAGGAACAATAGATATACAGAGTTCATATCTAGTATAAAAGCACCATGTGTATGAAGTTTGGATAATTATAATAATTTACATTTATCTACTATATTCACAATGAATAATGATTAACTAATGTTAATTAGTATGTCATCATAAAAATCAGCACAAGTCTGTGACCTGGTTGATAAGGAAAATACAATGTATTAAAAAATCCATAAATAGCCACATAGCGAAAAATTTACTTTTCCGATGAAAAATAAGTCCAGCAGTAGCCTGTTACACAAGGTAATGAGTCTTTTAAGCTGATCTGAAGATTGAGAGCTAGCTTAAACAGCAGTAGTAAATATAGTATAGGGAAGATTTCTACAGTCAGTCTTGTTTGGTACTTGTTGAATAGGTAGAGTATAAATATTAAGTCACTCACTGTTCTATTCAGGCCAAACAGTATGATGTTAAAAAAGCAGAAACTGAATAGTCTGTAGAAGGAGAATATTAAGAGAGTAATAAAAAGAGGAATCTTACAGAGTCTGGATTGATTTTTCCACTGTGGTTTACACCCTGCTGCTCTTCTTGGTAACAGCTGACAGTCCCCCAGGTCTTGAGTTGATGTCTTGTGTATCAGTGCTGTGCAAGGATCTCTTTGTAGTGAGAACAAAAACAGCTTGTTATTTGCAACTTGGATGGTAAATCTGAAAAGAAGGTCCCAGTGTGGAAATTGAGATCCAAATCTTCAAACTTCAATCATACCTTACTATCTCCATCCTACTCCATAGTGTGTCATTGGAAGTGAAGCGCAATCAAGGCCATGTGTTAGACACTCAGTTTGTCTGACAGTAATGTGCTCTGTCATCAGTTTTTTTTCTTCCTTTGAACATTTCTTATTGTTTAACTGTTATTCATGAAACATGATGTTCGAGTTTAATAATTAGCATTTTACTATATTTCATTATATTTTACATATATAAAAATATCATGTTCTGGTTCCTTGCTGTGAGTTCAGGATTGTGGACATTATTTCACCACTGATATCTCACCATAGGTGTATTTACTGATTACCATCTCCTGGACTAATTGCTTTAAATCAGAATTTATAGGCCTTTGTTTCTTCTATTTTAAAGATCTGCCACCAGTAAAACTGTAGCTGGTCTGATTGCTGCATGTATTTTTTTCCTAGCTGCACCTGTGAAGACCTCCTTAGAGGCACTCACTACATCCATCTCAGTGCAAGATTATCCATTATGTAAAGACAGATTAAGGGATCCTCCCCTCTGTTGTCTACCCATCAAGTGCCTGCTCAACCATTAGACTGATAAAGTTGCAACCTAGGGGGACAGACCTTGGATGGATTGGAGGACCAGTGGCACCTGTCTACCTTGTTGTGGTACTAAATTGAACTACTGTACCTAGTTGCACGATAACACACCTGATTCTATGCATCTTTTAGTCTTCTACTGATTCTTGCCAGCTGCAATTCTGTGACAGTGCGCAGGATGCTGCATGGAGAGACAACCACTATGTATCTTGCCTTATCCTTGAATGCGTAAAAATGTATGGAGTGTCAGTGTTGGTGTCTGCAAGTCACTTCACCCTATAAAACATATCAGTGCTGAATTTGTTTTGTTTCTGTTTTGTGCGTGTATGTGTGTGTGTGTGTGTGTGTGTGTGTGTGTGTGTGTGTGTGTGTGTGTGAGGGGGGGGGGGGTAAGAGGAATTCGTACAACTTGCTCTGATTACAGAGCATGGAGGATAGCTTCAAGTAAATACACCTTAATTGTTTTTTAATTTAATTACCACCATTTTCAAATAATATCAATAAATAATTAGGTTGTGAAATATAACATTTTTCAAATTAATTTCTCAAAAAGAGGGTGTAGCCAAGACTCTGTCAATAAATCTATATTTAAAATATGTTAGCCATCGTATAACCGCACCAGGGACATGCAGTAAGTATGACAGGAAAGGCTCTGCCTCACCCCACCGCACGTCACTAAACCACACATACATACCCTCTAACTGTACCTTTTTGGCAGGTACAGTACCATTTTTTATGGTCTGTACTGATTTTTGGATATCCAAACTTCAATTGAAAGTATAGGAAAAGGGTGTGTGACCACGCCCCCTTTATCCATGGTCACACCCCTTTTCCTAATTTGTACCAATTTTTATGTGTCAATTGTTGGAGGGTATGCACATATAGTACAAGGCAGGGTGTCTTGGGACTGAACCTGTGAAACGATCACTTTATCTATCTATCAATCTATTTATCTATCTATCTATCTATCTATCTATCTATCTATCTATCTATCTATCTATCTATGAAATAATAGTATAAACAATCAAAACAAACATTTTTCTATTAATACCACAGAATAAGAGAATTGCTTGTTGAATTTTAATTAGCTCCGGTGGTCTAAATGACAGTAGCCTTGGTTCTTGACGTGTTTCTCCATTGTGTATATGTAACAGTTTCCGCAGAAGGTATACCTTCTGAGGAAACCGTTACATATTCTCACTGGAGAAATGTGTTAAGGACCAGGGCTACCATCATTTAGGCCACTGGAACTAACTACACTTCTCCTACTGTGGACCTTAAAAGTATCCAGCTGTTACCACGACTGCGCTTTCCCTTCCCCCTGCATTCTGTCCCCTGCAGGCTGCACAACATTGGCGGTGAAGACATTATCCCCTATACCACAGCCGCCAGCCTCCACATACCATTGGCGGCAGGGACATTACTGTATTTGCATATTGAACACAGCAAGGAGACACAGCAAGTGAATGTAGGACTGCAAAAGCTCCAAAGACTAACTAACTGGTGAGCTTAAAACTTCTAATGGGAGGTTGATCACAGCACTCATGGCCTACTAAATGTTCACTTAATATGGGGTTATAATAATATATATCACGACTAATCCAATTCATCCAGCGGATCTTTTGGCACGTTTCTTTGAGATTTTGCATATATGTATATAATAATCTTTATTGTGCTTAATGTGATCTACCTATGGTGGAGCTCCTAATTATTATATTTTTTATCAAAAGATAATACATTGGTTGTTGTTTTATATATATATATATATATATATATATATATATACACAACAAAATTCAAAGTGCGCACAATAAATTCTAAAATATATAAATGACTGATTGTCAATTAACATACAACCAACAAAAATATACAATTCACAAATATTTATTAAAAACAGTTCATTGGACATGTATAACCTCTAAGAGAATGTCACCAAGGTTTTGTGAGTCCTTGCTATAGAGTTCAGATCACAACGCGTTTCATCCTTATTAGGACTTCATCAGGGGCTATCAACAGAAAGCATGACTCCTCAAGGACCTATTTACTAGGTTTGTTCACAGTAGAAGAGGCAATCTTTATCGCAAGATGAAAAAATGTGATCAAATTGTAATTAGATCTGATGACTTCTAAACAAGAAGATGATCTATATAGTGTAAAAATACTCTAATGAGAAATCTTAATCCTTAGTGTGATATTCTGACCATGGAATAAATTTAATTCAAGTGGTGACTTCAAGAGCAAGAAGACGGTCAAATCATGACCTCCATAAGTGAATATAAACCCTCGTATATGGGAAAGTAATGGTGAATCAATGTCCACTAATGTGTGTCATTAATTGATGATCCAAGATAAAGGTTTCCCAGAGATGTGTGTAGGTCTCCTGGCAAAAGGGTTATTCTGAAAGTGCAGCCTCCCCTGTAGCGCAGATTTGGGTACATCTATGTGTACTATATATATATATATATATATATATAAGTATTTATTGCAACTTTTATAATGATGTTTCGAACATTAAAGCATTGTAATTTTAATAATTTCATTGCACTCTCATTGTTAGTATTAGTGTTCTGTTGCAGTATGTTCCTACTGTAGTTGAAATGTTCGCCTCATTGTATTTATTCAGGTCAGGACTCTATGGACTCAACAGAGATGTCATAAACCAGGTTCTATATCCTGCAAAGTATGTAAAAAATGTAACATTGGTCCATCCATCTTGAAATTGATATACATAACACATGAACACATTTTTAATGGTTAAACTGAAAAAACTTACCTAGCAACCAGCCCTCAGGCATTTCACATTCCCACATACTGTACACAGCTGACTGGTGTAGGAAATAGACATCATGGCAAGACCCAGGGAAGCTTGTTAACTCACTCACCATTATGTAGTTTGCATCACAGACTACAATACAGATGAGTCCAATCCCAGCACACGAGTCGCCGCATAGCAGGGTGTACACTATTATTTATTATTATTATCCTTTATTTATATGGCGCCACAAGGGTTCCGCAGCGCCCAATTACAGAGTACATATGCACATAATCAAAACAGGAAAACGGTGACTTACAGTTGAAGACAATTTAGGACAAGTACAGGGTAACTAAGCATAACTACACCAGTAAATGACAGAGATAAATTCCAGGTGGCCAAAAAACTGCGGGATCTGGGCAGTTGAGGATTATTAAAGTATGAAAAGGATAAGCACATGAGGGAAGAGGGCCCTACTTGTGAGAGCTTACATTCTAATGGGAGGGGTAGACAGACAGGGGTGACACAGATGGGGTACATAGAGAGCGTGGAACAGAGGGTTAGGATGAGATTTGGCTGGGTTTGTTAAAGAAATGGGTCTTAAGAGCCCGTTTGAAGTTTTGTGGAGAGGTGGAGAGTCTGAGGGGGAGAGGTAAAGAATTCCAGAGGAAGGGAGCAGCACGTGAAAAATCTTGGAGATAGGAGTGGGAGGAAGTAATCAGAAGACAAGAGAGCCGGCGTGCATTAGCAGAGTGAAGAGGACGGGTGGGAGTGTAAAGGGAGATAAGGTCAGAGATGTAAATGGGAGAGGAGTGGGTGAGTGCTTTGTAAGTGAGAGTGAGAAGTTTGAATTGGATTCTGAAAGGGAAAGGAAGCCAGTGAAGGGCTTGTAGGAGAGGGGAGGTGGACGTAGTGCACTTGGTGAGGAAGATAAGCCGGGCAGCAGCATTGAGGATAGATTGGACTGGAGAGAGGTAATTGTCAGGGAGGCCAGTTAGGAGGAGATTACAGTAGTCCAGTCTGGAAATAATCAGTGAGTGAATAATGATCTTAGTGGCATCCTGGGTGAGAAAAGGTCTGATCCTGGAAATGTTTTTGAGATGAAAATGACAGGTTTGTGAGAGGTGCTGAATGTGTGGTTTGAAGGAGAGGGAGGAGTCAAGGATTACACCAAGACAGCGTATGCTCCCGCTATGCATTCACTTCAATGGGAACCAGTGGGACATGCTCCCACAACCCCTTGAAGTCTATGAGAGATGGTTAGTGATGCATACAGTGTTCTGCTATACACAGCAACACTGTACCTGGAAATTGAGAGAGTGGATGTGTGATACCCTGCAATCGCAATTGTGCCCTGTGGCCACCCATATGGACCCTGTGTTGCATGGAGGGGGAGGCAGACAGAGGAAGTGTCCTCTGTCCTTTACCAATTTACTATACTGTGCTGCCTTTTTGTAAAGATTTCAATTGGAGCTGGACTACACTGGTGGCAGCGGGACAGCAACTGCAGAGCCAGCGCATGGTGACTCTCACCCACGCGCTGACTCCAGTGTACCTCACGCAATTTCATGGAGACAGAGGGGCTTGCAGTCTTGTCATTAGGGAGGAGCGGCAGTTGGTGCAGCCATAGTAGTGTCAGAAGGGAGCAGGATGCTGTGCAGCTTACCGGGAGAGGAGAAGTCTGCGATCCTGGCGTGTTGAGAAAGCTGCCTGATCATTTCAGCCTTCTCCAGAGCATCTCTGTAGCTTCCAGGAGCTGGACAGAGAAGGGGTGGAGAAGAGGTGGAGCCAACCAGTGTGAGGAGTGCCAGAGCAAATACAAGGAGGAAGTACTGCACAACCCACATGGCTGTGGCAGCTCCCACTGACTATAGGTGGTGCGCAGCAGCAGGAACAGAGGATGGGGCTCCCAACTGTGGCCGGGGTTTAATGGTGTTGGTCCTCGACCCCAAAAGCGGCAGCTCCCATCGTCTAAGGACAGCCAGTGAGCGGAGAGAATGAGGTAACCAGGCAAACAGTTCAGAGCTGCAGTTAACTGGAATCAGGGATGGACGCGGAGCCCATGCAAAGTTAAGGTATTGATGCCCATCAGCCTCTCCTTGCACTACAAATTACTGTAAAGTTAAAGACAATACACTCTGGCCCATTTGTTACAAGTAGACTGATCCCTAGAGACAGCGGGGTATGAACATAGCTATTCCTTCTTATTAAAGGAGACACTACAGCCCCCTATAAAGTGCTGTTCACTAATCAGAACGTCCAGAGGCAAACAGAAACTAATATCATTAATGGATGGCTATAATTCATAATCAGCAGGTAAAGAAATAGTTCTGTTAACCAAAGTATCTCCAGGGAGAATACATAATTATTAACGCCAGCATACAGTATCTCAGAGGGAACCAAGCCTTAAAACTGTTATTAGCATATATACTGAGTCTGAATCTAAACAGAGGGCTAGATGCATCATCGCTAGTAGAGTGATAAAATGAGAGTGAAAAAGTACCAGCCAATCAGGTCCCATCTGCCACGTCACAGGCTGTGTTTGAAAAATGGCGATGATTGGCTGGTACTTTTTCACTCTCCATTTTATCACTTTCCAAGCGATGATGCATCTGGCCCAGAGACTACTTAGAAAGGTGTAAAATCACACAAAGGAAAGATTGCTATGAGACAGAGTTAACGCTGACGGAGAGGAGAGGACTTATAAGACCTGATAGGACTCATTGACCTTTATGCCCTAAACCTTCAGTTGTGGCGTTCACCACAAACTCAAAAGCCGCTTCCAGGACAAATCGTTTCAGGTTTAGTGCACTTAAAAATCACTCAGCTAGCTAAGAAGGACAAAAGGTTCATTGGGGCCCCAATTGTTTTAATATTATAATTGTAATTGTATAACCGATTTTGAAAGTGATTGTTTATGTTATTCAAGTTAGTGAGATAATCATTTAATATCCTTTACAGCGGAAAAAGATTCACTAAAGCATCCCAGGGAAATAAAATATGTTCCGCTGAATTGTGTCATTAATGTCTGTATGTATGTTAATCTCATTTGCATTGTATTGTAAGGAACAGTGAAAACTTAGTGTTATACTGTAGGCACCCTTCATCCCGTGGTCTGGTGGGTGTCACAGATGTGATGCCTAGTAGCGTAAACTTCCTTCCTCAAGTGCAGTGTTTTCAGTCTAATATGAGTACAATAATGGCACCTAGGACATTAGGTTTTCCTGAGAGCCTACAGTGGTGCTTGAAAGTTTGTGAATATTCAGAACTGTCTATATTTCTGCTGAAATTTGGATTAAAACTATGTGTAGATAAAGAGAACCAAATCAAACAAATGAGACAAAAAAATTAGACCTGCTAATTTTTTTATTGAGGAAAATGATCCACTATCACATTTTTGCGAATGGCAAAAGTATGTGAACTTTTAGGCTTATCAGATATTTTAAAGGTGAAATTAGAGTGCGGTATTTTCAATCTATGGGATGACAATCAGGTGTGAGTAGACAACCTGTCTTTTTAAAAGAACAGGGCTTTCTCAAAGTATCATGTTTGTCGAAGTGTATCATGCCACAAACAAAGGAGATTTCTGAGGACCTGTTGATGATTATCAGGCTGGAAAAGGTTACAAAACCATCTCTGAAGAGTTTGGAATCCACCAATCAAGTCAGACAGATTGTGTATAAATGAGGACATTCCAGACCATTATTATCCTCTCTAGGAGTGGTCGACCAACAAAAATCACACCAAGAGCAAGGTGTATAATAATTTGCATAGTCACAAAGAGAACCAAGGTAACTTCTAAGCAACTGAAGGCATTTCTCACATTAGCTAATGTTAATGTTCATGAGTCCAGTCAGGAGGACACTGAACAACAATGGTGTGCATGGCAGAGTTGTAAAGAGAAAGTTGCTGCTCTCCAAAGAGCACATTGCTGCCTGTCTGCAGTTTGCTAAAGATCACCTGGACAAGCCAGAAATCTATTGGAACAATGTTTTGTGGACAGATGAGTCCAAAGTACAGCTTTTTGGTTTAAATAAGAAGTGTTATGTTTGGAGAAAGGAGAACACTACATTCCAGCATAAAAACCTCATACCATCTGTGAAATATGGTGGTGGTAGTATCATGGTTTGGACTGTTTTGCTGCATCTGACCCAGGACGACTTGCCTTCATTGATGGGACAATGAATTTTGAATTATACCAGAATATTCTAAAGGAAAATATCAGGACATCTGTCCATGAGCTGCATCTCAAGGGAATGTGGGTCATGCAGCAAGACAACGTCCCAAAGCACACAAGTCATTTAACCAAATAATGGTTAAAATGAAATAAATTTAAAGTTTTGAAATGGCCAAGTCAAAGTCCTGAACTTAATTCAATTGAAATTATGTGAAAGGAGCTAAAGCGAGCAGTTCATGGGTGGAAACCCACCAACATAACAGTTGAAGCTGTTTTTTATGGATGGATGGAGTCAAATACCTCCAAGCCGATGTTCAGGACTAATCAACAATTACCGTAAATGTATACATGCAGTTATTGCTGCACAAGAGGGTCATACCAGATACTGAAAGCAAAGGTACACATACTTTTGACACTCACAGATATGTGATATCGGATCATTTTCCTCAATAAAAAAATGAGCATGCCTAATTTTTTGTCTAATTTGTTTGATTTAGTTCTCTTTATCTACTTTTAGGACTTGTGTGAAAATCTAAGGTAGTTTTAGGGCAAATTTCAGCACAAATTTTGAAAATTCTGAAAGGGGTTAATATACTTTCAAGCATCACTATAAAGAAGGCAACCTTAAGATCCTTCCATTCTGACTGATGACTGAGAGAGAATATATCCGTTCATGATAATTCGTTGACATCACCTAACACGTGTCTTAAGTGTCTTGAGAAAGTTGCTTTTGTTATCCCTATAATAATTTATGTAGCCCAGGCACTGCACAGTTACTGCCTGGAAAAAGTTCAAAATCATCTATTACCTACTCATAGAGGTTTAGGATGTTTGTGCAATTCAGCCTAAACAACTGAACCACCTTCTGATCTGACAGGAGGTCGAGGAGCATTCTGGATCTGTAGGAACATATGGACCATATCCTAGCTGGGTCCTAGCTCTGGTGTAGATGTTTTTGTGTCCTCCTCCTACCCTTTTAAATCAGCACTGACAGTAGAGAGCACACTCACATATACAGATGTGTCCCACCTCAGCTTTACTGCGTATAGCAGCTTGCTTTAGCGGGATTACGATGTGTACGCATCGCAGCATGCTGCAAGTGTATGCATTGTAGCCAGGCTTCCATTTAAGTAAATGGCCGGGGGCATGGCTTGGCAGGCAAGCAGGATGGATATGACTCCCTGGTGCTCCTGCTTTATCTCCTATATAGTGAGCTTATTTATCCTCCCCGAGATCCATGACCGCTTCTGAAGGAGACCTCCCTGCCTACCCGTGTGCCCAGAGGTGTTAAGTGTGCGCTATGGAGCCGGGGGGTCAGGGGTAGCATCTAGTTTCCCGTCGTGGAGAGGATCTTTCCCATAAGCCCCTGGGTCCATGTCACAAACTGTTTGGAATAGTAACCTGTGGCTAGTGAAGCAAGACACAGAGCCCGAAGCGTAGCGAGCGAGGTGAGCCCATGAGGGTCCAATGGTGTATCGAAAAAACAAAATAACCTCAAATGAATGGAGAAAACATTTAGGTGCTGTAAGGGCAGAAATTATCTACTGCCCTCTTGTTATGTCACTTCCAGGTCTTGATCACAAAGGGAACATATAGACACAACCGGGGGTCAGGATCTCCCATTCCTGCATGTTGTGGCTCACAGCTCCCTATATAGAGCCAGTACCTGGAGTGAGCATTCTAGCTGGAGCTGTGATGCGGCGGAGGTCCGGAAGGTGCCCTCCCTCCTCTGCCCACGGTGGACCACACCTGGAGCCCTGGTGTGAGTGTGCAGCTCTTGCTGCAGTGGAAGTCAGGCGGTGCTGACTGACAGCCTGCACAGAGCCTGGAGCTTCTGGCTGTCTCGCTGTCCTCCCATGGGAGCCTCCGCGCATAGGCCATCTTGGAGGGCTGCAGAGGTGAGACTCTGTGGCTTTCTGATGGGTGTAACTAGCAGCCTGTGTTTTAAGCTGCTCCACTCTACCACCGCGCAATATCATGTGACTCCCTCCTCCCTGCACTCCTGTCCATGTTGTAAGTACCCCAACAGCCATAGAATAAGGCTCAGCAGCTGAAACTCTCTAGTCACTTATACTCCCTACACCTGCTTCATTCTGATTAATAGCTATACTGTTATGTTTTTTTTGTTTGTTTTTATGGACCCGTCTACATATTATCTGGATTTAACCCAGAGGCTTTGGGATTGCTGTTTACTATATTAATATCCCTGTCTGTCTCCTTACTCCCATATATATTATAGTGTGCTGCGTCCCCTGTGTCAGAGCGCCCCCTGATGTCCATGTTAATGTATTGAACCTGGCAATTTGTTCTGTGATATTTAGCACCATATCAATAGGAAGGTCGCATCTGTATCCAGATAAGGGCTACTGCTGGGTGGACGCTGTTTTGACTCAACTCCCTCCCATATGCCTGTCCCCTCGGAATTTGCTGAGAAGTTTCCAGCCCATCCCTGGCGATGCTGTCTATAGCTACTTAATGGCTTGCTAATGCCATTCCACTGGGAGTCACTATATTAGGGGCCCTTTCTTGTTAATGTATTATGTAAACAAGCTACCACACATTGTCTTGACCTATTTCAATCTTCATTCAGCATTATGGTTAGTAACAACAAAGCTTCCCAAAAGCTTAACACTCCTCTTCCAAAAGAAACCATGTTCCAGGCAGATATGAGTCCATTTCTACAACCTACTCCGTCCATACCCACGATGGATCCCCAAACCTCTAACTCTTCTTCCTCACCCCCTGATACTAGCGCATCTTCCCCATCAGTTGATGTGGACCACCCTCTTCCTAAGAGTGACGGCGATATTCAGGATATTTTAAATTTTATGAGAAATCTCCCCACCAAACAAGCTCTTCAGGACACTATCAGATGCGAACTGGCCACGATCGGAAATTATGTTTTCCAGCTCTCTGACTGAGTGTCTATCCTGGAAGATTGTCAAGACTCGACCTGTGGTTTTCTACGACCCTTGCAAAATACTATTGAAGACCAGTCGGCAGAGATTAGAACGCTACAAGGCCAGCTGACGAATCTTGATAACTAGGGGAGGAGGAACAACATTCGGGTCCAAGTTCTACTGGAGGATGACCCTCAATCTGGTCTAGTGGACGCCCTCACCAAGATCTTTAACGAGGTTTTGGGTAACGATCCGAATGATACCGTAATGTTTGATACAGCCAATCAGGCTCTTAGACCATGAGGGCTTCCGACTGACCGGACTCGGGATGTTAACTGTTGGCTGCATTATTACTCCCAAAAACGATGACAGTATGCGCAAGATTCAGCAGTTGGACGGAGTCAATGTTAATGGCACTATGATCTAAATATATCAGGATCTGTTCTGGCATACCCTTCAGCAGCGGAAAGCACTTAAACCACTGACAGATGAGCTTTGAAAATGCCAGCTGAAGTACCTGGGCTTTCCCTTTAACGTGCAGGTATCATCATCTGGAAAGACTCATTATTTACACTCCTTTTCTGACCTGCCAATGTTCTGTTCTGGACTTGGTCTGCCCAAAATTGCATTGTCTAACTGGCAATTCGACACACCGGAGTTAAAGCTTGCTCAACCACTGTCTGCAGGCTCCCAATGGCGTGAGGTGCGTGGCCATGGACTTAAGGGATCCCCTACATTCGCGGCCTGTCTGGACTCCAATGTTACCTGAATATCAGACTTTCTGTGTCAGTTGTGATTTTTTTTTCAGTCCATTCTTTCCATTGAAATAACTGAATCCCACAATGTTTCACACCCTTGTGACCTATCTTACTGCTGTTTCTACTACGGTCTACATGTTTTATATACTTGCATGTTTGTATTATAGGTCCTTTTTCACCATTTATGCTGCGTTTACAATGTTTTGCTTGTTTACATTACGATTTATACCTACCACTATGACTACTATGTTGCTAATTGACTGCTAGGCCTTTCACATGCCCATGCTAGTGACTCCCTAGCCCCACACCCGCCTACGGCTATGGTGTTGTTTGGGTTTCTGATTCCTCTGGGTCTCAGTCTCCTCACAGCAGGTTTTTTTCTTTTTTTTTCTTGTTAATTTTGTTCTTTGTTCTCTGTTTCCCACCCACACCATATTCATTATTTTTCTCTTTTTTCTCCCCCTCTCTTTTCTTGACCATTCCAAAGTTTGTAGCTCAGTGTAACCTAAAAATTCTCTCAATTAATGCCAAGGGCCTTAACATCCTGGAAAAAAGATCCGCCCTGCTTAGGTCACTATGGTCCAAAAGGATCGATGTGGCCCTTGTCCAGGAGACATAGTAACATAGAAACATAGAATTTGACAGCAGATAAGAACCAATTGGCCCATCTAGTTTTCCCCTTTTTTACACTTTAGGTAATCTCAACCCTTTTTAAACCTTAATTCTTTGTAAGGATATTCATATGCCTATCCCAAGCATGTTTAAATTGCTTTACAGTCTTAGCCTCTACCACCTCTGATGGAAGGCTATTCCACTTGTCCACTACACTTTCTGGGGGTCATTCCGAGTTGTTCGCTCGTTGACGATTTTCGCAACGGAGCGATTAAGGCAAAAATGCGCATGCGCATGGTACGCAGCGCGCATGCGCTCAGTATTTTAGCACAAAACTTAGTAGATTTACTCACGTCCGAATGAAGAATTTCCATCGTTGAAGTGATCGGAGTGTGATTGACAGGAAGTGGGTGTTTCTGGGCGGAAACTGACCGTTTTCTAGGAGTGTGCGGAAAAACGCAGGCGTGCCAGAATAAAATGCGGGAGTGTCTGTAGAAACGGGGGAGTGGCTGGCCGAACGCAGGGCATGTTTGTGACGTCAAACCAGGAACAAAACGGGCTGAGCTGATTGCAGTGTAGGAGTAAGTCTTGAGCTACTCAGAAACTGCTAAGAATTTTCTATTCGCAATTCTGCTAATCTTTCAATCGCAATTCTGCTAAGATAAGATACATTCCCAGAGGGCGGCGGCCTAGCGTGTACAATGCTGCTTAAATCTGCTAGCGAGCGAACAACTTGGAATGAGGGCCTCTGTCTAGTAATCTTTCCTTAAATTGCCCCTGAACCTGCCTCACTCCAGTTTCAGTGTATGTCCTCGAGTTCTAATACTCCTCTTCCTTTGAAGAATGTTTCCCTCCTGAACTTTGTAAAAAAACCCTTGGTATAGTTGAAAGTTTCTATCATGTACCCCTTCCCCTTCTCTCCTCCAAACTATACATGTTAAGATCTTTTAGCCTTTCCGGGTAAGTTTTGTGATGTAGGCCATGCACCATTTTAGTTACCCTTCTTTGTACACTCTCTACTGTATTTATATCCTTCTGGAGATATGATCTCCTGAACTGGACACAGTATTCAAGATGAGTTCGTACCAATGACCTACAGTATACAGTGGCTGAATTACTTATTTTTTCCTGCTACTGATTCCTCTCGCTATGCAACCAAGCATCTGACTTGCCTTTCTCATTGCTTTGTTGCATTGCTTTCCTGCCTTTAAGTCACTTGAAATTAGAGATGTGCAGCTGGCACTTTTTCATGTTTTGTGTTTTTGTTTTTGCTTGGTTTTGCAAAAACCACCCTTTCGTGTTTTGGTTTAGGTTTTTGATCTGGATGATTTTTAAAAAAAAAACATAAAAACAGCTAAAATCACATAATTTGGGGGTAATTTTGCTCCTACAGTATTATTAACATCAATAACAATCATTTCCTCTCATTTTTAGTCTATTCTGAACACCTCACAATATTGTTTTTAGGCCTAAAAGTTGCACCAAGGTGGCTGCATGACTAAGCTAAGTGAGACAAGTGTGCGGTACAAACACCTGGCCCATCTAGGAGTGGCACTGCAGTTGCAGACAAGATGGCACTATTCAAAAACTAGTCCCCAAACAGCACATGATGCAAAGAAGAAAAAGAGGTGCAATTAGGTAGCTGGATGGCAAAGCTAAGCGACACAAGTGTGCGGCACAAACACCTGGCCCATCTAGGAGTGGAACTGCAGTTACAGACTGGATGGCACGTAAAAAAACTAGTCCCCAAACAGCACATGGTGCAAAGAAGAAAAAGAGGTGCAAGATGGAATTGTCCTTGGGCCCTTTCCACCCACCCTTATTTTGTATTAACAGGACATGCACACTTTAACAAACCAATCATTTCAGCGACAGGGTCTGCCACACAACTGTGGCTGAAATGACTGGTTTGTTTGGGCTCCCACCAAAAAAGAAGCAATCAATCTCTCCTTGCACAAACTGGCTCTAAAGAGGCAAGATGTCCACCTCATCATCATCATCATAGTAACATAGTATTTGAGGTTGAATAGAGGCAAATTGCCCATCGTGTTCAACCTGTTTTAAGTTGTGATGATTCTACATACTTGCTGAATAATGTTTTATGACTAGTTAGCTAATATAACTCATGTTACCCCCGGATTAACCACTTTGATTTTTTAAGTATTATAACCTTGGATAGCTTTTTCATTCAGAAATGTATCCATTCCTTTTTTAAATCCAATTACAGAGTCCGACATTACCACCTTCCCTGGCAGGGAATTCCACATCCTGATTGCCCTAACAGTGAAGAACCCTTTCCTCTGTTGCGTTCGGAACTTTCTCTCCTCCAGTCGCAGTGCCCACGTGTCCTAAACTGTGTTCTTTTAATAAATAATTCCTCTGATAACTCTTTGTGATGTCCCTTTACATATTTGAAGATATTAATAATATCTCCTCTTAGGCGCCTCTTTTCTAGTGTATACATATTCAGCCTAGTAAGTCTTTCCTTATAGTCCAGTCCTTCTAGGCCTTTAATCAATTTAGTAGCTCGCCTTTGAACACTTTCGAGTTCACTGATGTCTTTTATACAATGGTGCCCAAAACTGAACACAATATTCCAGGTGCGGACATACCAATGCCTTATACAGCGGCATGATTACATCCGAGTCCTTTGTCTCAATTCCCCTTTTTATGCACGCTAGCACCTTACTTGCCTTCTTTACTGCGTTTTGACATTGTGTATGGTTATTAAGCCTATTATCAATGAATACCCCCAAATCTTTTTCCAACTCTTTTTCCCCTAGGCATTCCCCATTTAATATGTAGGATGCAAGTTTGTTTTTAGTCCCAAAATGCATAACATTGAACCTTATTTTCCATTTAGATGCCCAGAGTTCAAGTTTAGATAGATCATTCTGCAAGGACTCCACATCCAATTCTGAATTAATTACCTTACACAGTTTAGTATCATCTGCAAAGATTGACACTGTGCTTTCCAGGCCTATTTCTAGGTCATTGATAAATATGTTGAACAGTAGTGGTCCGAGTACGGACCCTTGTGGTATTCCGCTGACTACTGGGGGACCAGGTTGAGGACTTCCCGTTGACCACTACTCGCTGTACCCTGCTATCCAACCAGCTGCTCATCCATGTGCAAATAGTTTTTCCTAGGCCAAGCTCCTTTAATTTGATCATCAGTCTCCTGTGAGGAACTGTATCGAAGGCTTTTGCAAAATCTAGGAAGACCACATCCACTGCTTTTCCTTGATCAAGATTATTGCTCACTTCCTCGTAGAAGCTAATTAAGTTAGTCTGACATGACCTGTCCCTCACAAACCCATGCTGTTTCTTGCTAATAATCCTAGCGGACTGTAGGTACTCCTGTATGCCATCCTTAGAATTCCTTCCAATATTTTCCCCACTATAGATGTTAAACTAACTGGTCTGTAGTTTACCGGAAGAATTTTGGATCCCTTTTTAAATAATGGCATTACCTCAGCTATACGCCAATCCATTGGTACCATGCCTGATCTAATTGAACTATTGAAAATCAAGTATAGGGGTTGTGCTAGTTGTGAACTAAGCTCCATAAGAACTCTCAGGTGAAGTCCATCAGGACCAGATGATTTATTAATCTTAATTTTGCTTAGTCTCTCCCGGACTACTTCTTTGCTTAAACAAGTATCTAACCATGAATCATTACTGTCACAATTGTTATGCTCTACTCCCACCATCAGTTCTTCACTGGTGAATACTGATGAAAAGAATTTGTTCAGTATTTCCTCTTTTATTTAGTTATCATTTATCAATTCTCCTAATTCATCTTTTAATGGACCTATATTCTCCTTTTTTAACCTTTTACCGTTTATGTATTTAAAAAACTTTTTAGGATTGGTTTTACTATCTATAGCGATTTGCTTTTTATTTTCCATTTTAGCTGCTCTTATTGCTTTTTTGCTTTTCTTATTACACTCCTTGTAATACTTGAAAGACTCCTCTTTTCCATTAGATTTAAATGCTATGAAAGCCCGCTTTTTTATCTATTTCTGCCTTAACCTTCTTGTTAAGCCACATCGGTTTGAGTTTAATACTCCTGCGTTTACTGCCCATGGGAATAAAGTTATGAATATTGCTATCCAGCAATTCTTTTAAAACATCCCACATTTCCGAAGTGTTCTTGTTATTAAACAGAACCTCCCACTCTATGTCGTTAAGTGCACATCTAAGCATACTGAAATTAGCCTTCCTAAAGTTAAAAGTTTCGGTGGTACCCCTGTAGCTATGTTTCCTGAAACTGATGTCAAATGTGATCATATAGTGATCGCTGTTACCCAAAGTCTCCCCAACTTTAGTGTTTGATATAATGTCCACATTATTAGTAATTACTAGATCCAGGGTAGTTTTACCCCTAGTTGGGTCCTCGACTAATTGAGACAAATAGTGATCCCTACACATATTTAAGAACCTGCTGCCCCTCGCTTTAGCACATGAATTACTCCAGTTTATATCCGGGTAATTAAAATCCCCAATCACAAGGATGTCCCCCAATCCCACAGCCATTTTGATTTGCTTCAATAGTTGTTCTTCCTCATGTATGCTAATATCCAGCTGTTTGTAGCACGTGCCTATGACTAGTTTTTTTGCATCAATTCCCCCACTTGAGATTTCAACCCATAGTGACTCCACATTATCGCCAGTCTCCTCAAAGATAACCTCCTTTAGGTATGGTTTAAGTGATGGTTTAACATAAAGACATATGCCTCCTCCTCTTTTGTTAGCCCTGTCCCTCCTGAAAAGAGAATACCCCTCCAAGTAAGCAAACCAGTCGTGAGAGTTGTCCCACCATGTTCCCGTAATACCTATAATGTCATACTCAGCCTTTGATGCAAACAATTCCAATTCCCCCATTTTACCTGCTAGACTTCTTGCATTTGCAAACATACATTTTAGTTTATCGGTTCCTTTATTTGTTTGTTTTCCTAAAGATTTCCCATCCTGGTTAACTAGTGCATCTGTAGAGTTACTGATACAGACTGTCCTTCTTGCTCCCTTTCCAACCCCACCATACTTAGTATTGCCCACCTTACTTTTTTCTTTGGTCAACCCAATGTTCCCGTCTAAATTCACCACCCTGACATAAGAATTTTCCCTTAAGTCCCGTACAACATTTTCTATAGGCTGTATCCTCCGATTCCTCACCCCTTTTACCGTGTATATCCTCCTCACTGAGTATTAATTTGTCCCCACTGGAATCCACCATCACAGGTCCCTGTGTACTTTCTGTAGGCAATTGCTGGTAAAGGTCTTCCTGGAGAACTTTATAATTAATTTTGATGAACATCATCTCCACATTTTGTGGAAGTAACCTCCTACGCTGATCGCTGACAAGGTTACCGGCTGCACTAAACACTCTTTCGGAGTACACACCGGACGGGATGCAACTTAGGTAAAATAAAGCCAGTTTGTGCAAGGGCCTCCAAATTGCCTCTTTTTCCTTCCAGTATACGTACGGACTGTCTGAATTGCCTACTTGGATGCTGTCACTCATATAATCCTCCACCATTCTTTCAATGGTGACAGAATCATATGCAGTGACAGTAGACATGTCAGTAATCGTTGGCAGGTCCTTCAGTCCAGACCAGATGTCAGCTTTCGCTCCTGACTTCCCTGCATCACCGCCAGCGGGTGGGCTAGGAAATGTTATCCTTTTCCTTGCAGCCCCAGTGGCAGGAGAAATTGAAGGAGGAGCTGTTGACGGGTCACGTTCTGCTTGAGTTGACAATTTACTATCCAGCAGGTCTTTGCACACTTGTGTCTGCTGGAAAGAGAGATACAATGTAGGCTTTAAACCTAGGATCGAGCACGGTGGCCAAAATGTAGTGCTCTGATTTCAACAGATTGACCACCCTTGAATCCTGGCAAAGCGAATGAAGGGCTCCATCCACAAGTCCCACATACTTTGCAGAATTGTTCTATCTTAGCTCCTCCTTCAATTTATCCAGCTGCTTCTGCAAAAGCCTGATGATGGGAATGACCTGACTCAAGCTGGCAGTGTCTGAACTGACTTCACGCGTGGCAAGTTCGAAGGGTTAATGAACCTTGCACAAGACGAAAATCATTCTCCACTGCGCTTGAGTCAGGTGTATTACCCCTCCTTTGCCTATATCGTATGTGGATGTATAGGCTTGAATGACCTTTTGCTGCTCCTCCATCCTCTGAAGTATATAGAGTGTTGAATTCCACCTCGTTCCACCTCTTGCTTCATTTGATGGCGGGGCAGGTTCAGGAGTGTTTGCTGGTTCTCCAGTCTTCGGCACGCAGTGGCAGAATGCCGAAAGTGGCCCGCAATTTTTCGGGCCACCGACATCATCTCCTGCACACCCCTCTCATTTTTCAAAAAATTCTGCACCACCAAATTAATTGTATGTGCAAAACATGGGACATGCTGGATGTTGCCCAGATGTAATGCACGCACAATATTGGTGGTGTTGTCCGATATCACAAATCCCCAGGAGAGTACATTTGGGGTAAGCCAATCTGCGATGATGTTCCTCAGTTTCCATAAGAGGTTGTCAGCTGTGTGCCTCTTCTGGAAATCGGTAATACATAGCGTAGCCTGCCTAGGAATGAGTTGACATTTGCAAGATGCTGCTACTTGTGCCACTGCGGGAGGCCATATATCTACCCAGTGGGCTGTTACATTCATATAGGCCTTATTCTGCCCTGTTCCACTTTTCCACATGTCCGTGGTTAAGTGGACACTGGATACAACCGCATTTTGTAGTACTCTGGTGACTCTTTTTCTGACGTCTGTGTACATTCTCGGTATCGCCTGCCTAGAGAAGTGAAACCTAGATGGGATTTGATACCGGGGACACACTATCTCCATCAAATCTTTAAGTGATCTGAACTAATGGTGGATTTTGGATGCACCTCTAACACCAACATAGCTGTCAAGGCCTCAGTTATCCGCTTTGCAAAAGGATGACTGCTGTCATATTTCATCTTCCTCACAAAGGACTGTTGGACAGTCAATTGCTTACTGGAAGTAGTACAAGTGGTCTTCCGACTTCCCCTCTGGGATGACGATTGACTCCCAGCAGCAACAACAGCAGCGGCAGCTACAGCAGGCATAACACTCAAGGATCCTACGGTGGAATCCCGGTTAGAAGAGGACTCCTCAGTCTTGACAGTGACATGGCCTGCAGGACTACGGACGTTCCTAACTGAGGAGGAAGCTGACGTTGAGGGAGTTGGTGGTGTGGCTTGCAGGAGCTAGGGTACAGGAGGAAGAAGGGATTTAGGTGTCAGTGGACTGCTTACGCTCTTACCCAAAGTTTCTGAACTTGCACTGACTTCTGATGAATGCGCAGCAGGTGATGTATAAGGGAGGATGTTCCTAGGTGGCTAATAGCCTTACCCCTACTTATTACAGATTGACAGAGGCAACAGATGGCTTGACACCTGTTGTCCGGATTTTTGGAGAAATAGTTCCACACCAAAGAGGTGGCTTTTTTGGTAGTTTGCCCAGGCATCACAATGGGCTTCTTCATCCCAAGGACAACAGGTCTCTCCCCTGGTGCCTAACTTAAACAAACCACATCACCATCAGAATCCTCATCGACAAATTCCTCCTCAGCGCCAGCAACACCCATATCCTCATCCTGGTGTACTTCAACAGTGACATCTTCAATTTGAATATCAGTAACTGGACTGTGGGCGCTCCTTCTAGCACTTGCAGGGGGCATGCAAATGATGGAAGGAGCCACCTCTTTCCGTCCAGTGTTGGGAAAGGCAGGCATCGCAACCGCCAACACACTTGGACTCTCCTTGGGGATTTGTGGTACCACCTCAGAGTGCACAGTTCTTTTCTGTGCTCTTTGCCAGCTTAACTCTTCTAATTTTTCTAGCAGGAGGATGAGGGCTTCCATCATCATGTGAAGCTAAACCACTAGCCATGAACATAGGCCAGGGCCTCAGCCATTCCTTGCCACTCCGTGTCGTAAATGGCATATTGGCAAGTTTAAGTTTCTCCTCAGACCATTTAAATTTCTTTTTTTGGTTCTTTTTACTGAACTTTGGCTTTTTGGATTTTACACGCCCTCTACTATCACATTGGGCATCGGCCTTGGCAGACTACGTTGATGGCATTTCATCGTCTATGTCATGGCTAGTGGCAGCAGCTTCAGCACTAGGAGGAAGTGGTTCTTCTTGATCTTTCCCTATTTTATCCTCAAAATTTTTGTTCTCCATTATTTTTTGGGAGTTATATAAGACAATATGCATCACAGGAATGACTGGAATTACTGATAACACAGGACACTACCACTGGTGTGATGCAGCACAACACGTTGTTGTTCTAATTATTATACTGCAGCAGTGGACATATAGCAGCAGCGTATATCATCACTGGTATTACTGATGACACAGGACACTACCACTGGTCTGATGCAGCCCAACAGGTTGTTATAATTGTTATACTCAGCAGTGGACATATAGCAGCAGCGTATATCGTCACTGGAATTACTGATGACACAGGACACTACCACTGGTCTGATGCAGCCCAACAGGTTGTTATAATTGTTATACTGCAGCAGTGGACATATATCAGCAGCGTATATCATCACTGGAATTACTGATGACACAGGACACTACCACTGGTCTGATGCAGCCCAACAGGTTGTTATAATTGTTATACTGCAGCAGTGGACATATAGCAGCAGCGTATATTATCACTGGAATTACTGATGACAAAGGACACTACCACTGGTCTGATGCAGCCCAACAGGTTGTTATAATTGTTATACTGCAGCAGTGGACATATAGCAGCAGCATATATCATCACTGGAATTACTGATGACACAGGACACTACCACTGGTCTGCACAACACAGCACCACTTTAAACAGCTACACTAGATATATGGCAGCAGAGAACACCAACACTGTGACTGGCTGGACTGATACAGCACAATACACTGACTACACTGGACTGGTCTGTACAACACAGCACCACTTTACAGCTATGCTGGATATATGGCAGAGAACACCAACACTGTGACTGCCTGGACTGATGCAGCACAATACACTGAGTGACTACACTGGACTGGACTGAGCAGCACAACACTTGCCACCCCACTTTCCCACCCCAAAACACAGACACTAAACACTGAGAACACGTCCTTTCTATACACTCTCCGAGACTGGAGTGAAAATGGCAGGGACGCACGGCTCCTTATATGGAATCCAAATCCCGCGAGAATCCAACAGTGGGATGATGATGTTTTGCCGCGTTCGGGTTTCCGAGTCAGGAGAGAAAATCCGAGCCTGGCTCGGATACGAACTTGGAAGGTAAAGTCCAGTAGGGTTCGGTTATCTGAGAACCGAACCCGCTCATCTCTACTTGAAATAGTGACTCCTAAATTCCTTTCCTTCTCAGTAGTATCCCCTTGATACTATATTTAACCTTTGGGTTTTTGAGAACCAAGTGCATGATTTTGCATTTTTTAGCATTAAACTTTAGTAGCCACGTTCTTGACCATTTCTCAAGCCTAGCTAGGTCATCAATCATTTGTTTTACCCCTCCCGGTGTGTCTACCCTGTTGCAAATCTTTGTATCCTCTGAAAAAAGGCATATTTACCCTTTAATACCATTTGCAATGTCACCAACAAAGATATTAAAGAGAACTGGTCCAAGTACAGAGCCCTGGGGTACTCCACTAGAAACATTTCCTTCCAAAGATTGCACTCCATTACCACAACTGTCTGCTTTCTATCCTGCAACTAGGTTCTTATCCATTTAAATGTTTTATAATCCACCCCATGCTTTCAAGTTATTTAGCAGTCTGCAATCTGGGACAGTGTCAAATGTAGATATGCTACATCCACAGCTCCCCCTTGATCTATTATTTTCATCACAGAGTCAAAAAAGTAAATAAGATTTGTTTGACATGATCTCCCACCAGTAAATCCATGCTGTTCTGGATCCTGTAAGTTGTTTGATTTAAGATATTCCACAACTCTTCCTTTTAATAGTTTTTACATTACTTTCCCTACTACTGGTGTAAGACTTACTGGTCTGTAGTTACTTTATTCTTCCTTGCTTCCACTTTTGTACAGTGGAACTACATTCGCTCTTTTCCAGTCCTCTGGAATGGCACCTGTATTTAGTGACTGGTTAAATAATTCTGTTAATGGTGCCACCAGTATATCTTTTAGCTCTTTTAGTATCCTTGGGTGTATCCCATCTGGCCCCGTTGATTTATCCACTTTTAGTTTTGAAAGTTCTGTTAGGACCATCTCCTCTGTAAATGTAGTGTCATCTACCTTATTTTTAAGGCTGTCCTTGCAGCTTAACTGTGGCCCCTTCCCTTCTCCTTCTGTAGTAAATACTGAGCAAAAATAATGATTTAGGTGATCTGCTATTGCCTTCTCTCCCTCCACCAAATTCTCACTCTCTGTCTTAAGTCTTATTATTCCTCCATTTGATTTTCTCCTTTCATTTATATACTTAACATTTTTTTGCCCCCTTTATCTACTGACTGGGCCATTTTCTCCTCAGCTTCTGCCTTTGCACGTCCCTTTTAGCATCCTTCCGTCTATCAAGCTACATCTGTTTGTCGTTATTATTTTGAGTCTGTTTATATTTTATAAAAGCCATCTTTTTTTATTTCACACTAGTTGATACTTCTTTTGTGAACCACATTGGCTTCCCTTTCCTGGTGCTTTTCCTAACCCTTTTGATACAAAGGTCTGTTGCCCTTAGTATTGCACTTTTCAGTTTTTCCCACTTCTCCTGCACTCCTTCCAAGTCCCTCCAGTCCGCCAATGAATCACTTAAACATCTTCCCATGTTTGCAAAGTCAGCATTCCTAAAATCCAACACCTTTGTTTTTGTGTGACAGGAATTGGATCCTTTCTTTATACTAAACCATACTGCTTGATGATCACTGGATCCTAGGTGCTCACCAACATATATGTCTGATATCCTGTCACCATTTGTGAGAATGAAGTCTAATATTGAGTCTTTGCAAGTGGGATTCCTCACCAATTACTTGAGAGATGCTCCCTGTAAGGAATTTAGAAATTTGCCACTTGTAGCTGAACTTGCAAAAAAACCTTCCCAATTTACATCAGGTAAATTAAAGTCTCCCATGATTATGACTTCTCCCTTTAAAGCCATTTTAGTGATTTCCAACAATAGGTTCCTGACCAAATCCTGCTCCTGGCCTGGTGGTCTATAGATCACCCCAATGTGAATAATATCCTTCTCCCCAGTTTCTGTGGTGACCCAAAGGGCCTCAGTTTTGTCTTCAATATTTTGTATTAAAGTAGCATTTATGCTTTTTTCACATACATTGCTACCCCTCCTCCTATTCTTCCCATTCTATCCTTCCTAAATAAATTGTATCCTGGTATAGCTATGTTCCAGTCATGATCCTTGAGTGTAACGCCTACTGCTGCTGGCGCTGCTGTTGTTGCTGCTGGGAGTCGATTGTCATCCCAGAGGGGAAGTTGGAAGACCACTTGTACTACTTCCAGTAAGCAATTGACGGTCCAACAGTCCTTTGCGAGGAAGATGAAATATCACAGCAGTCATCCTGCTGCAAAGCAGATAACTTAGGCCTTTTGCAGCTGTGTTGGTGTTAAACGTGTGTCCGATATCCAACGTTAATTCACAGGGAATTAGAGAATTTCTTGAGGTAGTGTGTCCCCGGTACCAAATACCATCTAGGTTCCACTTCTCTAGGTAGGCGATACCGAGAATGTACACAGACGTCAGAAAAAGAGTCACCAGTGTCCTAAAAAATGCAGTTGTACCCAATGTCCACTTAACCACGGACATGTGGACAAGTGGAGCAGGGCAGGCTCAGGATTATATGACTGTGACAGACCACTGGGTAGATGTATTGCCTCCCGCAGCAAGAACAGCATCGGCGGCACCAGTAGCAGCATCTCACAAATGCCAACTCGTTCCTAGGAAGGCTACGCTTTGTATCACTGCTTTCCATAAGAGGCACACAGCTGACAACCTCTTACGGAAACTGAGGAACATCATCGCAGAATGGCTTACCCCAATTGGACTCTCCTGGGGATTTGTGACATCGGACAACGCCACCAATATTGTGCGTGCATTACATGTGGGCAAATTCCAGCACGTCCCATGTTTTGAACATACATTGAATTTGGTGGTGCAGAATTATTTAAAAAACGACAGGGGCGTGCAAGAGATGCTGTCGGTGGCCCAATGAATTGCGGGCCACTTTCAGCATTCAGCCACCGCGTGCCGAAGCCTGGAGCACCAGCAAACACTCCAGAACCTGCCCCGCCTTCATCTGAAGCAAGAGGTGGTAATGAGGTGGAATTCAACCCTCTATATGCTTCAGAGGATGGAGGAGCAGCAAAAGGCCATTCAAGCCTATACATCTGCCTACGATATAGGCAAAGGAGGGGGAATGCACCTGACTTAAGTGCAGTGGAGAATGATTTCAATGTTGTGCAAGGTTCTTCAACCAACCCTTTGAACTTGCCACACGTGAAGTCAGTTCAGACACTGCCAGCCTGAGTCAGGTCATTCCCCTCATCAGGCTTTTGCAGAAGCAGCTGGAGAGATTGAAGGAGGAGCTAAAACGGAGCAATTCCACTAGGCATGTGGGACTTGTGGATGGAGCCCTTAATTCGCTTAACCAGGATTCATGGGTGGTCAATCTGTTGAAATCAGAGCACTACATTTTGACCACCGTGCTCGATCCTAGATTTAAAACCTACGTTGTATCTCTCTTTCCGGCAGACACAAGTCTGCACATGTTCAAAGACCTGCTGGTGAGACACTTGTCAAGTCAAGCGGAATGTGACCCGTCAACAGCTCCTCCTTCACATTCTCCCGCAACTAGGGCTGCGAGGAAAAGGCTAAGAATTCCAAGCCCCCCCGCTGGCAGTGATGCAGGGCAGTCTGGAGCGAGTGCTGACATCTGGTCCTGACTGAAGGACCTGCCAACGATTACTGACATATTGTCTACTGTCACTGCATATGATTCTGTCATTATTGAAAGAATGGTGGAGGATTATATGAGTGACAGCATCCAAGTAGGCACGTCAAACAGTCCGTACATATACTGGCAGGAAAAAGAGGTAATTTGGAGGCCCTTGCACAAACTGGCTTTATTTTACCTAAGTTGCTCCCCCCCCCCCCTCCAGTGTGTACTCCGAAAGAGTGTTTAGTGCAGCCGGTCACCTTGTCAGCGATCGGCGTACGAGGTTACTTCCACAAAATGTGGAGAAGATGATGGTCATCAAAATTAATTATAATCAATTCCTCCGTGGAGACATTCATCAGCAATTGCCTCCAGAAAGTGCACAGGGACCTGAGATGGTGGATTCCAGCGGGGACGAATTAATACGTTAGCAGGGAAAGGGGAAGGGATACTACTGCACTAGCATATTGTAGAAAAGTTCCAAATTAGAACAAAGGAAACCCCTAGTTTTATTCTATATCAGATATTCGAATTATATAGGGGGGTGCTGCCACTGAATATATTGTTACCAATATGTAGTTATGTACAAAAAGAAACAGAGAAGAATTGGACTTGAAGTGGCGCACTCAAACATTAAATTGATACATAAAATATAACTTTTATTAGAGTATATTTGTTAAAAAGACCTGTAGCTGTGAAATATTAAAACCAAAAACATATAAATTGACAAAACAAAGTGTGATATGTGTGAATAAAAACACACACTGTGCTAACTGTGTAGTGCTACACATATATAATATATTATAGGTACTATGACCCTTGAATCAGATTATATGTGTTGTTAGGCTGAGTGCCCAATGGCGCTTTGAAGTCACTGATCAGTTGTACTAGGTAGGCTTACTGAGGGAACTTTAAAGTGCAATATTCCAATAGAAAGCTCCCCATCAGTTTGGGCGCTATGACCCCTCACTTATGTGCAATCATATGCTTGTACAGCTATGAATCAGTGTTTATCCTCACTAGTGATCTCAATGTAATTAGCTGTTCTCAATCAATTTACAGCAGGTAATAACTGAAGTCGGTGTCACTTTAAGTGAATAATCTGTTTGGGCGCTATGACCCCTCACTTGTATGCATTCATATGCTTGTACAGCTATGAATCAGTGTTTATCCTCACTAGTGATCTCAATGTAGGTAATAACTGAAGTCGGTGTCACTTTAAGTGAATAATCTTTTTGGGCGCTATAATTATCAGTTATTTATATAGCGCACACATATTCTGCAGCGCTTTACAGAGAATATTTGGCCATTCACATTAGTCCCTGCCCCAGTGGAGCTTACAATTTATATTCCCTATCACATGTACACGCACACACATTCATGCTAGGGTTAATTTTGTTGGGAGCCTATTAACCTACCAGTATATTTTTGGATTGTGGGAGGTAACTGGAGTACCCGGAGGAAACCCACGCAAGTACGGGGAGAATATACAAACTCCCCATGGTGGGAATCGAACCCATGACCTCAGTGCTGTGAGGCAGTAATGCTAACCATTACACCATCCGTATGACCCCTCACTTGTATGCATTCATATGCTTGTACAGCTATGAATCAGTGTTTCTCCTCACTAGTGATCTCAATGTAATTAGCTGTTCTTAATCAATTTACAGCAGGTAATAACTGAAATCGGTGTAACTTGAAGTGAATAATCTGTTTGGGCGCTATGACCCCTCACTTGTATGCATTCATATGCTTGTACAGCTATGAATCAGTGTTTCTCCTCACTAGTGATCTCAATGTAATTAGCTGTTCTTAATCAATTTACAGCAGGTAATTACTGAAGTCAGTGTCACTTTAAGTGAATGATCATTGATGTTCACTTATGTGCTTATACAGCTATAGATCAGTGCTTCTCCTCACTAGTGATCTCAGTATAATTAGCTGTTCTCAGTCGATTTACAGCAGGTAATTAATAAAGTCAATATGACTTTAAGTGAGTAATCACAATGTTCATTAGTGATATTGTTAATGAGAGACACTATGATGTCCAATGATACATATAAACTGACAGTTTTCCACAATATTCACTACTATTATAGTGGAATATAGATCATAGCTGTGAGGCACAGGGTTTAGTGGGCTGTTTGAATATTGCACTAATGCAGTTCACTGGGACACTCCATCAGCTGTTAATAATCATATAGCAGTATATCCTAACTGGCTATTTTGTAATTATCAGCTCTGTGATAGGAACCTATATATCAAATGAACAGCATTTAACCTGAGTGGCACATAAACACTGCTAGGTAATTGTTCTATACTTGCAAGGTATCAAGCAGAGCTATAGAGATGTCTCAGCTGCTACATTAAACAGTGTATCTTGGTCTTGCTACAATGTTGCTAGTACATGCAGCTTGCTGAGTCATATGTGGTTAAATAATCCTCTCAGTGCAGGAAATCTTGTGAGCTCCATCAGTGTCATGAGGCTTCACAATAGCCAGCTCTGCTTTAGTATAGATCGCGCTCTATTCCTAACAACACAATACAATTAGCACATTGTTATTATACACAGCAGCACAGTGTGAATCGCCGACGCGCGTTTCACAGTTAAGTTTTTTCAGGGCTAATCAGAACGCCTCCAATAGCCCTAATTTAACAGTACAGATACACCAATCACGGGGCAGATTCCTGGTCACGTGACTGGGCCATCCAATCACGTTGCGTCTCCTGTTAATGGGATTTTGACTGTGCTCAGTCCGATCATGTGACACCTATTAACCTATCAGAGAGCCCAAAATACGTGCACCAGAGAGAGAAATATTGTTATATCTGTGTCTCTGATTCTGGGCTACGGTTCAAGTCATCTGACTAGTTAGATCCAATGGAATCATAATAATAGGTTCCTGAGAGTAATATTAAAGGGATACTCGGTGTGTCCAGTATGAGAGATAAACTTGAGTATGCTTAGTAAGTAAGGTGAGTGTATATTGAAAAAGTGATGTATAACAGTTGTCATTGGCAACCACTTCATAGGAAAAATGACAAAATGAACACTTCAAACTGTGCACTGTGAAAATAAAATGAACATTAAAAATGTGAAAAACAACTGAGTGGTGTACTATGTGTGTCTGTGTCAGAATTTAATTTAATACAGTGAAAATAAGATAGTGACTGTATGATATTTATAATGGTCATGTAAATATTTCATGGCCAAGAGTGTTTATTATCTGGTGAGTGAACTGAAAATGGTGAAATTATAATGATGATTTACACTAATAGTGACCCTCCAAATGAATGTGACTAAAAATACAAATTGTACATTTATAAATATATTGTGAAGGTGGTCCTACAGAATACTAATTCATGGAGTAGTTCCCAACAATCTCAATATTATAATAAATTTAATATGTTGAACCACCTTGTAATTGAGAGATATTAAGTCTACCTGTTGTATATAAATATACCTACTATCTCATCCCACAGTAGCATCCCTTATCTTGTATCATAGGAACCTATAGAACCTGTTCCTCTCAGTATGATTGGATGTACACATCCCTAATTTTCTCAGATGTATTTTCCCATACTATTCCCAAATCTGCATATATCTCCTTATCCCCATCATTCCTGGTGTAGTTGTCTCTTTTAAGTTCGAGGTATCTGTTCAAGATGGTAAGTATAATTTCTTATAATTCCTATATACTCATTATTCCAATATAGATAACCAATGGGTCACATATGGATTATTTGTTTTGCTTGTTGTTTGTCACCTAGTTCATCGTAGGCCCATCTGGATAATTTGCACTGAAGCACCCTATGGGATCAATAAAATCATAGATCTTCATCCCAGAGCAATAATTTACGTCAAGGTTAGAACATACAGTCTTTTAATAGTCCAATTTTCAAGATGTTAGATCAGGATCTTCTGAAGTGTAATACATTGGTATTCTTCAAACTTTTGGGGATGAAAGGGTCTGTAACCCACTTACTCAGGGAACAGGTCCACTCAACCCTTAATCAAAAAATTCTTCCCCATGTCACACCTATGAACTTCCTTTATGCTTCCCCATCAATTAGGGATAGGGAGCCAAAAAGTAACAAAAAATGTCCAAAAATTTCCTTCACGAGGTAAGTGATGGTGCTTATCCCACTCAACACCCCTAGAGGAATGGCAAATAACTGTTGTGTTCGTTCAGGCCCAGTGGTTGCATACTATCCATGAGGAAAATTAACTAAGTCTCTAATTTGAGCAGTTCATTATCAAGGTCACCTCCCCTGATACCCAGTTGTATATTTTGCATGCCAAAAGCTTTTAAACTGCCAGTTTCACATCCATAGTAAGGTAGGAAGTGTTTGGCCACTGGTGTTAATGTTTTGAATCTCCTCGCATCTTGTTTGGCATTTTTAATGCTGTTGGAGTGATCCAGGATCCGTACCTTTAGCGGACGTATGGTTTTACCAATATATCTCTTTCCACATGGGTATTCGAGATGGTATACAACACCCATAGTAGTACAACTGATAAAATTTTGAATTGTACATTTCTTACCAAATTTATCTGTATAGTATTGTTTGGGTGTCATGTATTTGCAAGCCTTACATCGGCCGCATTGGTAGGATCCTTTTTTGTTGTATAGTGATCTAGTGGGAACTGAGAGCTGACTCTGGACAACTAGATCACGTAAATTTTTTGATCTCCTCCAGCTGCTCTGCACTTTACTGGGTAACACTTGCCTAAGGACCTCATCTGTCTGTAGAATGGGCCAATGTTTCTGTAAGATCCCATTAATTACTTTCCACTGTGGACTAAAAGTACCTATATACCATACCGGTTCTTCTTTCTGAGATTTTATTTTAGGGGTCAGTAAAGACTCACGTGTGTATAATTCAACGCTTTTCACAGCAGAATTTATGGTCTTATTACTGTACCCGCGTTTCTTAAGACGTTCACACACCTGTTTCTCACGTGTTAAGTACATCTTCTCATCAGAACAGTTCCTTTTTGTTCTGAGTTATTTGCCTTTTGGGATTGCTTTAATGGTTGCAGGAAGATGCGAGCTGTTGGAATGCAGGATACTGTTAGTTGCAGTTTTTTCCCGAAAGATATCTGTACTGATTTTTCCATCCGTCTCTACCCTAATGCATAGGTCCAGAAAATGATTTTCCTTCTGGTCTTTTTCACCAGTGAGTTTCAAATTCAAATCATTCTGGTTCAGGATGGCAATGAATTCTTCCAGAAGTGTTGCCTCTGCCTCCCAGATGATCAGGACATCATCTATATACCGTAGGTATAATAGAATGTGTTGTGTGTATTTTTCCAGGGCATAGTTGAATACATGTTCCTTCTCCCACCACCCCAGGTAGAGGTTAGCATATGATGGGGCACAAGCTGTCCCCATCGCTGTCCCTCTAACCTGGAGGTAGAATTTTACTTGGCTGATGACATTTTTTTTAGTCAATATGAATTCGAGAAGGGAGACCTGGAAGTTATTGAATTCATGGTGTGTGTTTGTGTCCAAAAAATATCGAACGGCTGCCAATCCCCTCTTATGGTCGATGCTGGTGTACAGACTTTCGACATTGTAGGTGTCCCTGGTGTAGGAAGGCAGAGCCAGCACGTGATGTCTAAGATATTGGTCAACATATGTGCTGGCCTTTTCTGTCAAACTCCCTACACCAGAGACAATTGGTCTACCAGGGGGGACTTTGTCACTTTTATGCACCTTTGGCAGTAGGTACAGGGTAGCAATTTTAGGATTTTACACTCTGAGATAATCAAAGTCTTTTTTCTTTATAACCCCATTCTGATGTGCTGCTGAAATGATGGAGTTGTATAAGTACAGAAAATTGCTAGTTGGATTAAAGATTAATGTTTTGTAACAATTCTGATCACTTAATTGTTTCCTCAATTCCACTGTGTACATAGAGAGAGGCCAGAGCACGATATTGCCCCCTTTATCAGAGGGCTTAATAATGGTATCCTGCCATTTCATGATTTCCTGCAACGCAATTCGTTCTCCTTTTGTGAGATTATCTGTGTGTGATTGAATCTGTCGTTCTCGTGCAAACATACATTCTAGATCATGGGATACAAGATCATAAAATACCTTTGCTGAGGGAGAAAGTTTAAATTCAGGAAAGAAGGTGGATTTGGTTTTAATCCTCTGAGGATCAAATGGAGAGGGATCAGGAATGATCTCATTTCCTGACATTAATTCCTCCAGTATATTCAAAGTTGATTCATCATCCGCTGTCAGGGATAAGATCGGTGTCTCCGTGGAGAGGATTGTTTCTAAGTTAGAAGATTCTTCTCTAATTTGATGTTGTATATGGAAGAATTTTTTCAATAGGATCTTTCTTATGAACAATTGCAGATCCTTTTCACATTCAAAACGATCAGGACGGTGGGTGGGGGAGAAAGATAATCCTTTACTTAGTAACGATTTTTGATCGGTAGTCAGAATTTTATCAGTAAGATTGATGACCCTTAGTGTGTCATCCTCACTCATCTCTTTCTCCTCTGTTCTCGGGGCTCCTCCCTCCAATCTCTGGTGTCGCGTTTTCTTCTCACTCCCCTTCCCCCTCCTGATCTTAGGTCTTCCATACTTGTGTAAGCCTTGACCCCCCTCGGGGTTTGTTCTAAAAAATCCTTTTAGTGGGGTCTGCTTCTCTTAGAATTGTCCTCTCCTTCGGATGATTCAACATCAGAAGTGGTGTAGTTCAAGGTGTTGGTATTCCTATTCTTTTGTGGGTACGACTTCCATCTATACACTTTATCTAGAGCAAAATAATTTTTATCCCGATAAAGCTTCCTTCTCTTCCTTTCTATAATGTCCTGTTTCAAATCCTCAACCTCCTTCTTATAATTGTTATATGTGTGTTGAAATTTATCAATTGCCTCAAACTTCTTTAATTTTTCCCCCAGCACTGAAATTTCTTGTGCATATTGTGCAAGTAATATTTCATTGTGTTTAATGAGAATTTTGATGAGATCCTTAGAACATTGTGTGAGTGCCAGCTCCCATTCTTTCTTGAGATCGTTATTTGCTAACTCAAATGTGGGGAAGACAAGTGGTCTTAAACCTCTTGGAGTGATGTTAAATTTGATATAACTATCAAACGTCAACCTATTCCACCATGTTTTCCCTTGCTTCATTAAAAGTTGTTTCAGTGCAAACAAGTCCTCTGACCAATCTCCATTGGATGAGCATGTGCTATTAATTTCATTCCCAAATGGTGTATCTAGACTATTCTTAAGTCTCTCCCGTCTATCATCTAATTCCTTTATAAGGTTAAAGGTGGACATTCTGGTCTAAAGATTAAAGATAATTATTAAACACTAAATTATGGTGCTCTTGTACTTTAATATACTTATATCCACTATGCTAGTAGTTCAAGAAAGGCTAAGAAATCAGCCAGTTGCAATTATACGTTAGCAGGGAAAGGTGAAGGGATACTACTGCACTAGCATATTGTAGAAAAGTTCCAAATTAGAAAAAAGGAAACCCCTAGTTGTATTTTATATCAGATATTTTAATTATATATGGGGTGATGCCACTAAATATTTTGTTGCCAATATATAGTTATGCACAAAAAGAAACAGAGAAGAATTGGACTTGAAGTGGCGCACTCAAATATTAAATTGATACATAAAATATAACTTTTATTAGAGTATATTTGTTAAAAAGACCTGTAGCTGTGAAATATTAAAACCAAAAACATATAAATTGACAAAACAAAGTGTTATATGTGTGAATAAAAACACACACTGTGCTAACTGTGTAGTGCTACACATATATAATATATTATAGGTACTATGACCCTTGAATCAGATTATATGTGTTGTTAGGCTGAGTGCCCAATGGCGCTTTGAAGTCACTGATCAGTTGTACTAGGTAGGCTTACTGAGGGTACTGTAAAGTGCAATATTCCAATAGAAAGCTCCTCATCAGTATGGGCGCTATGACCCCTCACTTATGTGCAATCATATGCTTGTACAGCTATGAATCAATGTTTATCCTCACTAGTGATCTCAATGATATTAGCTGTTCTCAATCAATTTACAGCAGGTAATAACTGAAGTCAGTGTCACTTTAAGTGAATAATCTGTTTGGGCGCTATGACCCCTCACTTGAATGCATTCATATGCTTGTACAGCTATGAATCAGTGTTTCTCCTCACTAGTTATCTCAATGTAATTAGCTGTTCTTAATTAAATTTACAGCAGGTAATAACTGAAGTCAGTGTCACTTTAAGTGAATGATCATTGATGTTCACTTATGTGCTTATACAGTTATAGATCAGTGCTTCTCCTCACCAGTGATCTCAGTATAACTAGCTGTTCTCAGTCGATTTACAGCAGGTAATTAATAAAGTCAATATCACTTTAAGTGAGTAATCACAATGTTCATTAGTGATATTGTTAATGAGAGACACTATGATGTCCAATGATGCATATAAACTGACAGTTTTCCACAATATTCACTACTATTATAGTGGAATATAGATCATAGCTGTGAGGCACAGGGTTTAGTGAGCTGTTTGAATATTGCACTAATGCAGTACACTGGGACACTCCATCAGCTGTTAATAATCATATAGCAGTATATCCTAACTGGCTATTTTGTAATTATCAGCTCTGTGATAGGAACCTATATATCAAATGAACAGCATTTAACCTGAGTGGCACATAAACACTGCTAGGTAATTGTTCTATACTTGTAACGTAACAAGCAGTGCTATAGAGATGTCTCAGCTACTACATTAAACAGTGTATCTTGGTCTTGCTACAATGTTGCTAGTACATGCAGCTTGCAGAGTAATATGTGGTTAAATAATCCTCTCAGTGCAGGAAAGCTTGTGAGCTCCATCAGTGTCATGAGGCTTCACAATAGCCAGGTCTGCTTTAGTATAGATCGCGCTCTATTCCTAACAACACAATACAATTAGCACATTGTTATTATACACAGCAGCACAGTGTGAATCGCCGACACGCGTTTCACAGTTAAGTTTTTTCAGGGCTAACCAGAACGCCTCCAATAGCCCTAATTTAACAGTACAGATACACCAATCGCGGGGCAGATTCACGGCCACGTGACTGGGCCATCCAATCACGTCGCGTCTCCTGTTAATGGGATTTTGACTGTGCTCAGTCCGATCATGTGACACCTATTAACCTATCAGAGAGCCCAAAATACGTGCACCAGAGATAGAAATATTGTTATATCTGTGTCTCTGATTCTGGGCTACGGTTCAAGTCATCTGACTAGTTAGATCCAATGGAATCATAATAATAGGTTCCTGAGAGTAATATTAAAGAGATACTCGGTGTGTCCAGTATGAGAGATAAACTTGAGTATGCTTAGTAAGTAAGGTGAGTGTATATTGAAAAAGTGATTTATAACAGTTGTCATTGGCAACCACATCATAGGAAAAACGACAAAATGAACACTTCAAACTGTGCACTGTGAAAATAAAATGAACATTAAAAATGTGAAAAACAACTGAGTGGTGTACTATGTGTGTCTGTGTCAGAATTTAATTTAATACAGTGAAAATAAGATAGTGACTGTATGATATTTATAATGGTCATGTAAATATTTCATGGCCAAGAGTGTGTATTATCTGGTGAGTGAACTGAAAATGGTGAAATTATAATGATGATTTACTCTAATAGTGACCCTCCAAATGAATGTGACTAAAAATATGTGATATGCATACAAATTGTACATTTTTAAATATATTGTGAAGGTGGTCCTACAGAATACTAATTCATGGAGTAGTTCCCAACAATCTCAATATTATAATAAATTTAATATGTTGAACTACCTTGTAATTGAGAGATATTAAGTCTACCTGTTGTATATAAATATACCTACTATCTCATCCCACAGTAGCATCCCTTATCTTGTATCATAGGAACCTATAAAACCTGTTCCTCTCAGTATGATTGGATGTACACATCCCTAATTTTCTCAGATGTATTTTCCCATACTATTCCCAAATCTGCATATATCTCCTTATCCCCATCATTCCTGGTGTAGTTGTCTCTTTTAAGTTCGAGGTATCTGTTCAAGACGGTAAGTATAATTTATTATAATTCCTATATACTCATTATTCCAATATAGATAACCAATGGGTCACATATGGATTATTTGTTTTGCTTGTTGTTTGTCACCTAGTTTATCGTAGGCCCATCTGGATAATTTGCACTGAAGTACCCTATGGGATCAATAAAATCATAGATCTTCATCCCAGAGCAATAATTTACGTTAAGGTTAGAACATACAGTCTTTTAATAGTCCAATTTTCAAGATGTTAGATCAGGATCTTCTGAAGTGTAATACATTGGTATTCTTCATACTTTTGGGGATGAAAGGGTCTGTAACCCACTTACTCAGGGAACAGGTCCACTCAACCCTTAATCAAAAAATTCTTCCCCATGTCACACCTACGAACTTCCTTTATGCTTCCCCATCAATTAGGGATAGGGAGCCAAAAAGTAACAAAAAATGTCCAAAAATTTCCTTCACGAGGTAAGTGATGGTGCTTATCCCACTCAACACCCCTAGAGTAATGGCAAATAACTGTTGTGTTCGTTCAGGCCCAGTGGTTGCATACTATCCATGAGGAAAATTAACTTAGTCTCTAATTTGAGCAGTTCATTATCAAGGTCACCTCCCCTGATACCCAGACGAATTAATACTCTGTGAGAAGGGGGATGTACACAGTGAAAGGGGTGATGAATCGGACGATGAGGAGGAGGTGGACATCTTGCCTCTGTAGAGCCAGTTTGTGCAAGGAGAGATTGATTGCTTCTATTTTGGTGGGGGCCCAAATCAATCAGTCATTTCAGCCACAGTCGTGTGGCAGACCCTGTGGCTGAAATGATGGGTTTGTTAAAGTGTGCATGCCCTGTTTATACAACATAAGGGTGGGTGGGAGGGCCCAAGGACAATTCCATCTTGCACCTCTTATTTTTATTTATCTCTGCATCATGTGATGTTTGGGGCTAATTTTTTTAAGTGCCATTCTGTCTGACACTGCAGTGCCACTCCTAGATGGGCCAGGTGTTTGTGCCGCCCACTTGGGTCGCTTAGCTTAGTCATCCAGCGACCTTGGTGCAAATTTTAGGACTGAAAAAAACCCACCCCAATCCAAAACACACCCGAATCTGACAAAAAATTTTCAGGGAGGTTTTGCCAAAACGCGTCCGAATCCAAAACATAGCCGCGGAACCGAATCCAAAACCAAAACACAAAACCCGAAAAATTTCCGGTGCACATCTCTAGTTTGTATACAAGTGAGGGAAACTTAATACAAAGTATTGAGGGAAACTCAATACAAAATATTAATGCGATGGTACAGACATCCCTCTCTTTTACATGCTATGTACCCCACTGTGTCAGATAAATGTTGGAGATGTCAATAGGCTATTTGTTTTCTGTTGCATATTTGGTGGGCCTGCCCATTACTCCAACCCTTATTGTTACTTCTCAAGATATCATTAAGGCCTCTGTTCCTACTACACCGGCCTTTTGGCTGTTGACCCACTCACCACTGTGATTGTCAAGTTATAAACTGTCCTTGCTTCGCCACCTGAGTAATGCTGCCGGTGCGGTTATACTCACCCTTTGGAGATCTGCTTCTCCTCCTACTCAGAGAATATGGTTTACTAGAATTGATTTCTATATGAATATGGATGATATCCTCCTGGCCTCTAGAAATAAGCTGTCTGACTTTATTGCCATATGGCTTCCCTGGCTGGACTATAAATCTTTGTTGTTTACATTTCCTCGAAGAAAGATATGAGTTCGGCGACTATACCCTAAGACAGGCATGTTCAAACTGCGGCACACTAGCTGTTGAGAAACTACACATCCCAGCATGCACTGACACAGCTTTAGCATTCTTTGACAGCAAAACTGTGTCAGGGAATGCTGGGATATGTAGTTTCACAACAGCTGGAGGGCCGCAGTTTGGACATGCCTGCCCTAAAAATAGATTGCATAAAGTAAATGGCCAGTGGTCGCATACTTGCTGCCATTGTAAAGTATGCATAGCAGGAGCATGCCCTGTAATGCTGTAAGTTGTATGCTTCGATGGGTATGCATAGTAGCAACAACTGAAGAGGACACATCTGTAGGTTATAGGCATTTCCAAAAACAGACATGAATACAGCCACACTAAGGACCTTATTTAGCTTCAGTTTTTCTAATTTAGCAAAACTGCAACTGGCTGAGATCACATACTGGGGCCCGCCCAGCATAGGGCAAGGCGGCCCAGCATGCAAATATGTCATGCAGTCGCCTCAAACATGCCCCTATGTCTGATGACACACATGCTCAATGCCAAATCAATATCCCCACAATGCTGCATTACCACCCCATTCTGCCGCTTAAACGTCTCTGCCTGTCAATCAGTCAGAGACGTGTGCATCAATTCCATGCAGAATGGGACCTATGCATTTGCAAAGGCCGTGGTCAAGGGGAAAATGCGGTTGCATCACATTAGCGATTTGACCTGAATGAGGCCCTAAATTCAAATTTCCTGTGTAATTTTTTTATAGACTTTTTAAATTAGTTCTAGGATACACGTGTTACAATAGGCCTCAGATGTGTGCTCTCTCTCTCTCTCTCTCTCTCTATATCTGTCTTTAATCCCACTGCCCTGTGGTCCATCTGTTGTTTGGCAGGTTATTTTTGCAAGATTCTGTTACTCTTACATACAGACAGTTGGATGTTTAACATTAGAAACATCTAGAGGGCATGTTGTGTCGTAACGAGTTGGTTGGCCTGCAAAGCTGTTGAGTTTTGCTGTAGTCACATTCTATTCTTGGACATATCAGAATCAGGATCAGCTTATTGGCCTGGTATACTTGCGTATACTAGGAATTTGTCTTTGGTTTGCTATACAACTGCCAAGTAGGTAACAGATAAGCAGGTGGGGGGGGGGGCAAGTAAAGTCATACAGATAGGTATACCATAGGGACTCAAGTGAGTTACATGTACGTCTAGTCAGTTAATGTTCAGGAGTTCAGCAGGCGGACCACTTGGGGAAATAAACTTTTGAGGTTTCTGGTGGACCCGGCAGGGACGGCCCTGTAATGCCTGCCTGAAGGAAGCTAGTTAAACATGCTGTGGCCGGGGTGTAGCTGATCCTTTACTATCTTCATTGCCCGCTTTTTAGTTATGGACAGGTACAGGTCCTGTACTGAGGGAAGGTCGGCCCCAATGATCTTCTCTGAGGTTCTGACCACCTTTTCGAGCCTGCATCTGTCCCTTGATCTGGTGGAGTCATACCATACCAGTATTGAGGAGCACAGTACCGATTCCATAATCCGAGAGTAGAATAGGAGCAGAAGCTTCTGTGGGATGTTGAACTTCCTTAATTGCCTGAGGAAGAACAACCTGTACTGCCCTTTCCCGACAGTGGGGTCAGCGTTGGACCCCCATTAAGGTCCCGGGAGATAGTGGACTCCTTCAAGTTCCTAGGGACCACAAACAATGCTACACTGTCAGCAATCATTAGCGAAGGTGCGCTAGCTGACTTCTTCCTGAAGTCTATGCAAACTGGAGAACGGGGGTAGCAAATCTGCACTGTATTAGATGGAGACAACTAGCCATGTGTAGAGTGCTAGAGCTCTCTAGAGGCTCAGTGTGAGAATGCAAGAAAGAGAGGGGTATGTTCTCTCTACAATGGCGCTGGTCTCTCTAATATTAACATGTACATACCTGTACATACCTGGTGGCGCTGCCCACCACCTGGACATTTTGTGGACTGTTCTCCTGACTGCCTGAAAGGGAATTCGATTAGAGGAGCCACCAGCAGGGTATTTCCCGGGGTACCCTGCCTTTACTTTGACACCTGCGGCTCCTCCACCTGCATCGGTAGGATTTCATTCCCCCACACAACCTGTGTTCAGTCCACTTGTTTTTATCTATTGATGTTAGTATTGTATTTATTAAATTCATATTTTAATTTGACTACATCAGTGTGTTTTTACCAACACTCATATACCTGCATAAAAGCTAAATGTCAGGTTAACATCAGAGAGACCAGCGCCATTGTAGAGAGAGCTTACCCCTCTTTTTCTTCCTGAAGTCCACTATCATCTCGACAGTTTTGAGGGGATTGAGCTCAAGGTTGTTGTGGCTGCACCACCGGGCAAACCGGTCTACTTCCTTGTATGGAAACATGAAACTCGCTAGAAGCATGTCACAATCGTGCTACTTTTGTAAACTTCACACTATTACATTTACCCCCAAATCTGTTAATTATTGTGTTTGGTAAATTGGGTGTGCCCTTCTCTGTCGAGGGGACATATTCATTTAAGTTTAGTGATCCTCCCTAAAGTCAACATTTGTATACTTCTCTGAATACAGAATAGCAATCTGTAATTATACTGTTACTTCTTGAAAGACTATTTAAGCCATTACACATTATTAAAAGGGGCAATACATGTCCACATTCTGAGGGGGCATGGATATGCTTCTGGGTGCATTCCTACTAATGATAATCACTAGGCTACCCCTTAATTACACAGCTGTACACACCACTGGTAGAGCAGCAAGAATGGGTCATATCTCCCGACTCCGTGACAGATCAAGACTATTCTGTCCTGATCATGACAGAGATAGAGACTGTCATCCTAGAAGACTGGCAGGTGAGAAGTATGGGACTTTGGCTCATATAGTCCTAAAGCAACATACCATAGTAAAGTAGCTACAGCATTGTTAAACGAGCAAAACTAGGAACTGACTGCATGCACAGAGAGTGAGTACAGGCGAGGAGAGGGTAAAATGTTATCACATTCAGGTGAAAGTATATCAAATACTGTAATTCCTTTTAGAAATGCTGGCACTTTACAAACCAAAAACAAACTCAGTTTGTTAAGTTTTCTGTGGTAGTCTTACAGGTAGCCATCATGTAGGGAAGAAAGATACACAATTGTAAACATCTGGCATTAGCAGCAGTTTATAAGGTCATAAGAGTGAAACCTTAGTCTGGAGGCTAATTGAATCTGGGCTTTGTTCATATGATGTATGACAAGGATTTTTGAGAACTGTACGGTACCTCTCTTCTACAGCTTTTCAAGGATATATGTCAAGCTTAATTTTCATCTTCTAATTGTTCTGTCAGTAAAATGAATGTAAGGAGAAATGCAGAAAACAATTTTTGATTGGCACATAGAATAAAGTCAGAAATTACTACCACACAAGAAAAGACAACAAAAGCATTTGACTGCATGATGCACTAAGCAGCACCTCTTACAAGATGCTTATTATATTTTTCTAATACTTTTTTTTTTCTGTTTTTTTTTTTGTGTTTAGCTACAAGAAGGTAACAAATAATTTTCCTGGAAAAGTGTGAAATAGTACGATTCTGGCACAGCAGGGGAATGAATGAGCTGTGTTCTCTTTTTAACAGCGACATTCTTTAAGGAAAATGCTTATGATTTCTTGCTAAGAACAAAATAAGACTCTGCTGCATGACTGAGAAGTGACAATGATGAGGGCTACAGCGGATTCTTGTTAAGATTTGTTTGTCCATTTGTCTGACTACAGCTGTTAAATTCTTATGGTTGTTGTTTTTTTCCAGTGACTTGAGATTAAATCCAGAGATTGTGGTTTGAACAGAATCTTGAATATTATGATTAACTACTGTTCTTGCAGCTAAAATCAGATTTGACCAGTTTGTAGCTTTATTTTATAATGCACACAGTAAGAATCCTTTGTGTTACGGTCTACAGCATGGCTAAAGGTTGAATGGCCTTCACCAGTGACCCCCACAAGGAGCTAATGAACTTTACTGTGAGACATTCACAGGTTGTGACCCCTGTGCTAGCCCCTACTAAGAGGCATATGAGAGTGCACCAATCAGATCAGGAAAGGATTAGACAGGACCCAAAAGGTCCATATTAGGTTCAATACTAAATCTGTATGTCTAGTAAAAACCTCTTTGTAATTTGCCAAAAAATCTTGTTCGGAGTCAATAAAATGAATTTTAGAATTGTGGGTATGTATAATTTCTAACTTTTTACTCCGTATTTGATGCTTACCACTCTAACTTTTTAATCCATTCTTGCTATGTAGTTCTTTAAGCCTTGGCTTCAACTGTTTATGCTTCTTTACTTTATTTTACTGTTATTGATTTTACTAAGTACTTCTGTTGTGTACTCTTTATGCTTTTGGTTTTTTTTTAATATGTGATAATAAAACTGAAATAAAAATATTTCTAAATATATATGTATATGAAAATGACATGACATGAATGTGCCTGATATAGATCTTTTTACTATTTATCATCCTATTTCATGTGGGCATATGCAGAAACAAGTAAGAGTGGGCTTGGGGGGCAGAGGTGTGCCATGGTGCTGCATTGAGTGTCCTGAATTCCAAGCACTGCCCGTGCCTCCAAACTCTGAAGTGTTCTGTAACCCTATTAACCCTATTTAAGCACTAATTAATGAGTGCTATAACATTGCTCATTCATTTTTATAGGTACAGTGCTCTGTGTAACCACATAGTTTTACCTAATTGTAACACTGGCCTGAGTGTATCTAGCAAGTACATTTTTTTCCCCTAAGTAAAACCCCCAATGATTTCATACATTACCCTTCAGTGATGCTGCATATATTCACTGCCAATATCACTCAACTCACTGGTGCTCCTGGTCAGCATCTCTTCTGCACAGGTGGGTGACATTGGAGTCCCAGATGGCATCCCTTGCTGGGCACTTGGGTCCTCTCAGTGATGGCATCCTTAGCTCTGGCAGTTCTCTGGTCCTGTGTCAGTCTCCTGGGTGCTACCATCCTTGTCTGCACTTGTGCTTAATGGCCTGACTGCCACAGTTTCTGTATGAAGAGCTGTGGTTTTATTTCTGTCTACTTTGCCTCTGGTCTCCCTTCCTTTGGATATTTTTCTGGATTCTTGGCTAACCCTACTGTCTCCAATTTATTCTCTACAAGCCTTCCACTTCCTTTGGTGTTTCTCCTGAACCATATCCTGCCTTTCCCTTAGATCAGTCAATCTATCTATCTATCTATCTATCTATCTATCTATCTATCTATCTATCTATCTATCTATCTATCTATCTATTCTATAATCACTCTGTGAATCCTTACTCCTGGCTGAGTTGTTCATGGATCCCACCCAGGGGGCTGTACTTGGTGGGGTTACTGCAGCGAAGCCCATATTCCCTTGTGGGAATCCCTGGTGAATTCCAGTATCCTATTACACTCCAAGCCTCTTGGCTAATTTTAGCATGTGATTAAAAAGAATCTTAATTCATTCAAGTGAATCCTGAGAACTACTGAAAGAGCTCTGAGAATGGATAGAAATAATATGAAGATGAGAAGTAAAACAATGGTATGTGGAAAATATTGCAAGTTCACTTAATAGAACCAGGTAAAGATTGATCTTCTGTCCAAGGAGTTTGGTGTACTCTCCAAACATCTGGAAAGGAGGCAAGTACCCTACTGCTTATAATGCTATACAGTAGGCATATTCTCAGTCTCATATATACTATATCTATGGTCTCACCCGTTTCTTGCTAAAACAACAAGTTGACACTGTCTCAAAAAAGTCAAACTTTCCTTTGAAAACAATATAAAAAAACCAAACATCAATGCCTTAGAGATCTAAACTGTTTCCCCTTAAAATGTAGATCATTATGAACATCTGCATTGTAAAATACAGTAATTGTATGTTTTGCTATTTCTAAACATAGAAAACATTAGTCCAATTATACACTGAGTTTGTTCCTTAGAAAATAATGGGATATTTGTATTGAAAAATATGTGCTGCAATGAAAGACTGTAGTAAAAGCAATTTGCTTCATTGTTTATAGAATGCCTCATTAAATGAATACTAGTCTGCTCTAGTCTATAGCACTTTGACAGCAAACACAATCTTTCCCAACATAAACAGATCCAACAAATGTCTTTAAACAGTGAAACAATTTTACAACAAGTATAATTGGAAAGACATACATATTTCATTATTTTAGCCCCATAAGCACAATAGTAAATGAAAGAATAAATCATGCTTGTTGTCATTTCCTATGTTTAAGGAGAGCATATACCTGATATGAATTAATTTAACATATCGTTAAGTATTGATGTTGTTTGCTTATTAAGAAGTTGGAAAGAGTTTAGAGAAACGTAATATATTCTGAAATTATTCCAAATATTTTTTGGGGGCAATGTTGACTTTACTTTCTCAAAGAAATAATTCAAAATATTTTATATCTGGTAAAGATGAAAAGAAGAAATTTGATTTTAAACTCTTGCCGACTATAAAAAAAATTTTGATGTTCAAATAGTTTTCTGTTTATACTGATGGGACATCAATGTTCTAAATATTGTTTATTGTTTTATTGCTTATTACATAATATTTTTGGCAATCTCCAGTAATTACATATATTAATATATTAAACCTATAATATAAAAAAGATGAGACATTCAGAGTTTATTGCTGAAATACTTGACTTGATCGATGCTCTGGCCAGTTGTGTGATGTACTTCTTAGGCTTACTCTTTATGTGTTCCTGTAGTTCATTTTCGAGCTACAGATGTGTCTTTGCATCTTTGCTCTGAATGCATGATTCGAGCCTCTGAATCCCGACATGTCGTAGTGTAGCATCTTTGTACCAACAAGTCATGGAGTGACGTGAATCCAAGCCATGCAATACACAGTTTAACCACTGGGTGGTGAATGCTTCACGGACACAAACTACAGTACTGATAACAATATTGTGTCAGTGGACGGTGATCCCTGATATGCCGGCCAATCACATTCAGGTAGTGTAAACAGTCATTGTGCTCGGCACCTCCTTCCAAATTTCATTTCTACAGTATGCTACAGTACTCTAGTGTATGCAGAAATTGTATTCAAGCCTTTACCAGGGCCATCCATAAACTGTCGTTACCTAATGTGAAGAATCCTGCTTTAAAAAACGCACAAGAAGTTTTCCAGAAACACAGTTAATTTCAGGTACAGTAGTGCAGGGGCGGTTTGTATAAGTACTGTAGATCCGCCGGGAAAAGCCACAGAGGGCGGGAGAACTGTAGCAGCAGAGCATTGGGGAGCACAGGGGGTGTGACAAAAAAAGTAATATAGAGTATGGTATGATGCATGTAATACTCTATATTACTTTTTTACAGGCAACTGGGGCCGCTGGGGACTGACTGATTCTCGTTCAGAAGGTGGTATTGTGGCTGCACTGTGGGGTAAAAAAGAGAATGTCATGTTAAGTGTGACTCCCAAAATGTGAACAAAGGCACACATTGCTTCGGACTGTAAGAACTGTACAGTAGCAAAACCGGATGTTCTTTAAGTACAGTACTTACCACCACTGAAGCCTTCCTGGAGATCTTCCTCATGAGAATGATGCCTGGGAGGCTGCTGCTGGCACATCTGATGGTGCTGCCGATGTTCTGTGGAAAAAAAATCCAATTACAGTATTGTAATAAGCATAGAGCAGTCAAATACTGTTTTTGCTAAAGTAGTTTTTAAGTAACAAAAGAAAACCCCCATACTGCACAATACCCCATGACAAACAAACACTGTCAGTAAAAAATAAATTGAGTACTGTAACCTTCTCACTAAAACAACAAACAACATGGCATGAGAATGGTAAGCAGGGCTTAAAGTGGTCTTGGAGAGGTGGTAGAACTAATTCCACACACCACCTACCCCCCACCCCCCATCTCCCATTAGGCTGAGCCAGTGGATTCGGCATCCCCTTGCAAACTATAAATTTGTGCATTACTGTACCTCTTACACTGTACTTTATAAAGGGACAGTGGTCACACATTAGTATCACCAATCCTAATTACAGTACGCTACACAGTATATCACAGTCTTATTCCTATTACACAGCATGTAGTGGCCCGATTCATATTACAGTACACCACATACTTTAGTAGTGCCCCTTATTCACATTATGACATAGAGCAATTCCCCTTAGTCACATTCCGTCACTCAGTAGTGCCATTTATTCCCGTCATGATACTCAGTGGTATACACAAGTTAACCCCCAATTGGTTTGTTGTACTTGCTGAAAGGTAATTGAAACCTGCTGAAAGGTAACTTTTTTTGGGGGGAGGGAAGGAACTCACAATCAAGCCGCCATTCTCGTGTGTTGACCATTCCTGTTTTAAACTTTTCACCTAGTCAACATTTTTACCATGTGCATGTTGACCACTTAGTGTCGATCTACACATTAATGACCTTTTGCCCTAACGGGTGGTATTCATGTGACCGGCGGTCTGCTGACCGACAGTCACATGACCTCCTCCACCATCCCGCCGGCTCAGTATCCTGATGGTCGGCATGCCGACCAACAGGGACTATTTCCACTCGTGGGTGTCCACGACACCCATAGAGTGGGAATAGAACCCGTGGCGACCGCAGGTCGCCACCGAGCCCGCAGCGTGGCGAGCGCAGCGAGCCCACAAGGGGCTTGCTGCACTCTCCCCTCCCCACCGGGATCCCGGCGTCGGTATGCTGCCGTGATGCCGGCGTCGGTAAGCTGACCGGCGGTCAGGAGACCGCCGGTCAGCCATACTACACCCGCCCTAACCTCTCTTTAACAATTACATCAGATGCAACTGTGTCAGGGAAAGCCCATCCTGGCTTGGTCGCATCTGATACCAGCACATGGGCAAATACAGTGCAACACAATATTAAAATACACTAAATAAATATATAAATAATTACATGATTTATTTACATTAGCTTTGCTCAGCTTCGCACAGCACTTCTGCAGCCTCTCCTGACCCCTTCTTGTGAGATTGCTCCATCGCCTCTGCAGTGACCTTATACTCCGCTCCCTGCCCAACTTGGAGAGGATGTTGCGGCGGGCCCTAGCATAGGCCCTCCGCTTTTCAGCATTACCCACCAGAGGACTGTCCCTTTGTCTCACCAGGATGAGGAGCTCAGCCTTACTTTATCTCCTCATCCTGTGAGCCCTGTTGACAGGGAAAGTAACGCATGAGACGCAGGCAGTATGTCACCACAGCAGTGGAACCACTGCGGAGCTGGCGCACATAATGTACTGTATACAGTAGTTTTAATGCGTTTTGGTTTGAATGTGTCTTATGTGGTTTAATACAACCTGCAGTTCTGTGGTCTTTATTTATTCCAGTATTGAAAATAAAAACACTAATAAAAAAGTAAACTAAATAGTAACCCCGGCCCAGTAAAAGGTTGATTACAATGTACAAATTGGTTTAGCATATTATTAGCAAACAAAGGATGCACACACCAAAAACAGGAGCCACACACATAATGATTGAATTCTATGTTTATTCCCTGTCTGGGCCTCGAACCCGAGACACCAACTACATAAGGCACTGGCTTTAACCGCTCGGCCATGCAAACCAGCTATAGCAGCCTCGACACCTATTGGGAATATGATGTGAAGCATGTGCCTTACGCCACGTAGGGTGTACACAATACAATTTCATATAAACTTTAGTACTGAAGTCATGTATAGCAGCTTAGAGTGTAATGCTGCAGGGTGGGAGCAGTAGAGCGGGTATTTTCAGAATAGTGAGCCTGAAATGAACTCTATTTCTCAAAACTTCCTGTGTGTTTTTTTACAGCAGGATTCTTTACATCAGATAACGGCAGTTTCCTCACCATCCAGTAAAGGGTTGAATACAATGTCTAGAGCGGTTTAGCATATTGTTAGCAAACAAATGATGCATGCACCAAACGATTGAATTCTGTCTTACATAGTCAACTGCAGCTCTGCATTCATGACAAAATGCTGTTCAGTATTACTTTATAGTGTAATGAATGACATGTTCCGTCAGCCAATTGGCAAGCGGTGCTACAGAGGCTTTGTTGGTTGTTTGATGCATGCGCTGTGTAGTTTAAGAAAAGTTGCATCTGGTGGCAGAAAGTTGTATTACTGTCTCCATATTTTTCAGCGCCTCAGTACGTTAAGTTACATCGTTCTGTTACAGGCAGCAGCACGGCAAGTCGTAACTAGCAAGGCCTGCTACATGCAGTGGCAGATCTAGACTTTAGTTTTAGAGGGGAGTGGATTCAAAATTAATACTGACTCCTCCGCTCATTACTCTTACTCCTCCCACTTACAGTTATGTCCTTCCCATTTAAATAAAACATGCTGAGGTCTGCAGCCTTCAAAGCCTGGAGCAGCTCCTGGTCCTTCCCCATCCTGCTTCTTCTTTGTGATGGATGAGGTAATGATGAGAAGCTAGAATGAGGAGGGGGGCCGACACGGATCAGTCACCCAGCAACAATGGGGGAGATGGGGAGAGAGGGGAATGGGGGGGAGGTGCACAGACACCTCCAAGTGGGAGGAGCCAGCCACAGACTAATAAGTTGGATGCAGCAATCACCATCCTGCTGGAGGGGCTGTGCTGGGGGTCTTTTGGTTGGACTGGGGGTGCAGGGTCACCAGGTGCATTGTGGATAGGTGGTGCAGCAGAAAGATGGGGAAGACAGTCAGTGTGTTTCTCTGTGTGTATGTGATGCAGCAGTTCCCGGGACACAGCTTCCCTCCTGGCAGCCATGGTAAGCAGCAGCTGCAGCCCTCCCTCTCCCCCCCCCCCCCCCACAGTGGCTAGGCCACACTCATTGCCCACACCTTCTCAGCAGAGATTACCTTAGCAGCGGGACATCACTCGAGTCGTGCCTGACACAGAGAATAGTCCCAGGGGCAAGGTATCACTGTGCTGCTAGGGGGTTGGACCTCGGCTTTCGCCGCCATCCCAGGAGCTGGCCATGGTCTTCTCCTCCATCCAATTGTCCACAGCTGGTACGAAGGCCCACAGCACCTTGGAGGTGATGTTCATAGTACGGGGTATCCCCCACGGCATGGTGTCCAGCGTGCGTGGGCTGCAAAGGCTGGATTGTCCAGGGTGAGCGGGTGACGCTTGGTACTGGTGCCAGAGCGCTGGCGGAGAAGTTACTGGGACTGCATGGCAAGAGTGAGGCTGAGGTCCGCACTGGCCAGCACAGGAAGAGGAGCAGAGCACCAATGACTGGGGGAAGGAAGGAGTCTAGTGCTGCACGGCGCTCCGGTGATCAGGATCTGCTTCTCCCTCACATAATAAAATGGTGACTGACATTGGTGTGATCAGAATCAGTAAGGGGGTGGGGCTTGGGACTGTGTGTATGGGGGGCAATCGCCCTGATCTCCCCCTGCTGTATCCACCACTGGCTACATGGCGTATGGGCCAAAGATTTATCAGGACACATCTATACAGCATCAGTTGTCTCTAGGTTGTGATGGGATGTAGTAATGTACTGGCACATAAATCTCACCCACTCACTATCCAGACAGTTGGCATGCTGAGCAACAGGGACTATTCCCACTCGTGGGTGTCCATGACATGCTCGCCACCGAGCCCTCAAGGGGCTTCGTTGTGCTCACCTTCCCCGGCCGGGGAAATAAATGCCAGGATCCTGCCATCAGTATTGTGATCAACGGTCTCCTGACTGCTGGTCACACGTACCCAACCCGTTGTGACAGCACACATTTAAGGTTGTGCTGGACTTGCAGGATTCACCAATTGAAATCATACATTTATGTCTATCCTTATTGCAATAAGTTAAATAGTTGGAAATTGTCACATAGTTTATTAACTATGCAGTTGAGACCTCGTACTTTTATAGCTGATGGTACTGAAATCAGGGGTGAGTGAGCAGTGCCAGTGCAAAGTGCTCAGCTTCTTCCTGGTCCGGGTGGCCTGTTCACATCGTCATGATGTACTGATGTCACAGAGGGTAGGACCAGCAGAGGGCAGATTTTCTTTCTGCTTTTGCCTGCTTAAAAAATGACATGGTTGATGTACAATATTAAGCAGTGAAAAAAGCAGAGCAGTGGACCAGTGGAGAAATTGCTCATAGCACCCAATCAGCTGCTACCTATCATTTTATAGGCAGAAGTTGTACAAAGCTTTGTTTTTTTTTTTCTATATAACATAATAATCGCTGCCATAAACAAAACTTTATAGAATATAGGGGGTCATTCTGAACTGATCGCTCTCTGCAGTTCTTTGCAGCGCAGCGATCATGTCAGAACTGTGCATGCGCCTGCGCTGCAGTGCGCCAGTGCATGGCTGACAGCCGACAGCTGTTGTTGCCTAGCGATTGCCTCTGCCTGATTGACAGACAGAGGCGGTCGCTGGGTGGGAGGGGGTGGCACAGTGGCATTTGGCCACCATTTTTTGGGTGCGGTCCGGCCAATGCAGGCATGGCTGGACCATGCGGGGGGCTGGCCGCAGCGGCTGCTTGATGTCACACGCAGCCGCTGTGACCCAGGCAGCAATGAGTAGCTCCTGGCCAGCATGCAAAAGCTACACTGGCCGGGAGCTACTCCTGAAGTGCAAAAGCATAGCCGCTGTGCGATGTTTTTGCACTTCTACGATGGGGCAGGGACTGACATGCAGGGCGGACTAGCCCTGTGCTGGGCGTCCCCCCGAATGTCTGTGTTCCTGATCGTAGCTGTGCTAAATTTAGCACAGGTATGATCAAGTCGGAATCACCCCCATAGTCTGTGCTAAAATCAGCATCATTACTACAACACAGGAGAAATACATTCATGAGGTATCTACATCTACAGTAATCATAATAACTAGAACACACAAGATTTAGGAAACTAAAACAATAATCTTTACTTCCCAGTCTAATGCCTATCAGGTACTAAATTACCCCAAATGAATAAGGGTATTAGTTTTTTTTTATCGTAATTCAAACCAGTGCAGTTTGGGACTGATCACTATTTGTATCCCTGATCAATGAGGTGTAATTTAAATTGGAATATGAGCCAGTATATATTTTAATAATAACTAGTTGATAAAGAAGTTATATTGTATTAGCATGAAATAAAAGTTATATTTTATATCCTTGCATGTAATGATTCTTTTCTTAGAAGAGTACACCTAAAACGTCTTCTTTCTGTTTCTCTCTTGTTTATATAGCTATAAATAATAAATGCTCATAATAATAGATTTCCTCATCTCTTTTAGAGCTACACTCTCTACATCCTCTAACCTTCTACATCCTTGTTTGTTTGTGCATTTGATAATTATGGTACAGTATGTTTCATTTGCTTCCCCCCCTGGTTGTAATTCACTGCAGAACATGTCTATATTATATCAACAAACAATGATGATAATAATAATAATAATCATAATAATAATAATAATAATAATAATAATAATAATAATGATTTAATACAAAAACACAACTGTCTATAGATCTCAGTTTTCACAATTCTGCCATTTCATCTTGGATCATGTCATCTCGTCACCTCAAAACTCAACATTTCCAAAACAGAATTAATTATATTCCCACCAGCCAAGAGTAGTTACCAACCTCATATCTCCATAACTCTATACATCTCCAACCTCATCTCTCTACATACTCCCTCCCATCCTCTCCAGTCAGCCAATGACAATTGCCTCTCCTCTACCCTGGTCACTGCATCCCATGCGGAAATCCAAAATTTTGCCCTGCGATGCCCCCCTTCACTGGAATGAGCTCCTTCACGCTATTAGACTCTCCCCGACCTTGCAAAGTTCAAACAATCACAGAAAACTCCCCTATTGATCAAAGTGTACCCTTTCATGTATCCTAGTCTCAAGACTGCTCTTCCATCCTCAAGCCTTGGCCATCTCTGCCTCGCTTACTTCTTGGCATCAGGCCACCTTCTGCTTGCTTGTGTTTCATATCACATATATCTTCCCCTCCCCCTCGATAGTAAACTCATTGGAGCAGGGACCTCTCCCCTCCTGTTCTCACAGCCCTCTTCTCTTGCACCTCAATTACAGCTCTCTCCTACTCAGAGACTACCTATACCTGCATTTCCTCTTGCTCGTGACTGTTCATCACTTCCAATGGCGGCCCGTCCCCAGTAGTACACCGATCACTGCTTTGCTTCCTTACATCTCATCTGTATTGTGTACTGAGAACTGTGGTGCTAATTGTTACCTGTGCCCTATTTTAGTTTTTCTGTAATGTTAAGTTATGTGTTTCCTGTATTGTTCTAATGCAGAACAAGACAGGATTCAGCACTGCAAAACACTTGTGGCACCTTAGAAATAAAATGTAATAATACTATTAATAATAATAATAATAATAACTGTTAACAACTCGTCATCAATGAATCTGAACTGTCCTTTGTTCCACACATTCAATTTGTTTCTAAATCATGGGCCTAATTCAGACCTAATTGCAGAAGCAAATGTGTTCTCTAATGGGCAAAACCATGTGCACTGCAAGGGGTGCAGATATAACATGTGTAGAGAGAGTTAGATGTGGGTGGGTTATAATGTTTCTGTGCAGGGTAAATACTGGCTGCTTTATTTTTACACTTCAATCTAGATTTCAGTTTGAAAACACCCCACCCAAATCTAACTCTCTCTGCACATGTTATATCTGCTCCCCCCCCTGCAGTGCACATGGTTTTGCCCATTAGCTAACAAATTTGCAGCTGCCATCAAGTCTGAATTAGGCTCCATGTTACATGCATCTAAAATACATATCCAAAATATGACCTTATCTTACACAAGACACTGTAAAAACTTTAATACATGCACTCATTATCTCCCGCATTGATTATTGCAATAGTCTCCTCACCGGTCTTTCGAAGAAAATACTCTCACTACAAATAATTTTGAGTGCAGCTACGAGGCTGATATTCCTAGCAAGATATTTATCATCTGCTGATCCACTCTGTCAGTCCCTCCATTGGTTCCCCATATTCTACCGTATTCAACATAAAATACAACTCACATATAAAGCTATTAACCAAACTACATCCTCATATATCTCTTCGCTTAGCTCAAAATATCTCCAAACTCTACCTCTCCGCTCTGCACAAGATCTGAATCTCTCATCTGCATGGATTACTTGCTCCCATTCACAATTGCAGGACTTTCCTTGGGCAGCACCAACCCTATGAAATAACTTCCCGTGTGCAATAAGACTCTCCTCTAGCCCCCAAACCTTCAAATGTTTCCTGAAACCTCACCTCTGCAGGCAAGCCTATCAAATTCCAGAACTGCCAACATAGCCTTCAAAAGCATTCATATCTAATTACATCCTATCAGGACTGTCTTTTCAATCTGGTGCTGATGCTATAGATTGCATCTATCCTTGTGTTACCTTCCTGCTGTATTTCCCTTAAAGGGCCCCATGCACTAAAATGATAATGCCCAATTTCATCCGATTTTGACCTTTCGTGTCGATAAATCAGATGAAAAGTGGCAAATCGGATGTGTTTTACATCCGATCCGATGCGCGGTCCCATGAGCATCGGATCGGAGCCCCTAGGTCGTTAGTGCTGCACTCGTGATATGTCGGCTCCCGCAGGCTTGGCTGGGATAACATAAGATGCATCATATGCAAAAGGACCGCATATGATATATCCTATGCGATCCTGCTGCTTGGAAGGCTGCCGGCCGGCTCAAGGGAAATCATATGCGACATGAGGATTCGACATGTCGCTGTAGTGTATGGCGCCCTTTAGAGTGTAAGCTTGTAAGCAGGGAATTCCTACATCTATGTCTGTCTATTATTACCCAGTTTCTCTTACCACTGTTGTTTACAATTGTAAAGTGCAACAGAATATGCTCCGCTACATAAGAAACTGCAAATTAATAATAAATAAATATATAAAAAAAGTTTTATGATATATTTTGTTTCATATGTCAACGCCATAACATGTTGGTCTTTTTTACATACATTTATCAATTATTTTATATATTTTAATGAGTAAATTAATATTATTTAAACAATATTACATTAGAAAATGTAATTCTGTAAAATGTACACTGTGTTTATTTGAATATGTGTCCAAAGAAATGGCCCATTGTGGTACTGAGTCATGAACTTATAATTGTAACAAAATTATCCAAACAAGCAAACAATGTAAAAACACGTCATGCTGCTTGCAGGTCACTTGTTCCTCAACATGCTGTTTGAAATTAATCATGAAATACAAGTAAATTCAATAATGTTTGCCACAAAGTTATATATATTAAAGTAGATTTTTCTTGTAACTGCGCATTTCCTTAATCTGTACATTAAGCAGAAGATTTACGATATTACACAGTATTTGTTCAGATCATCATTGGGCAAAACATCTCTCCATTAAATTCAAAGTCACCTTACTTGCATGTGCAAAGGGAAAACATCAGATGTTACATTATATAAAAATATGTTATGAAGAAATTGTAAGCAGAGTTTTTTTATTCACCTTTGATATCTTCAAATCTAGCAGACTGTGCTTCTTTCATTTAAATTTGGCAAGCCTCATGAATCTCTAATTAAAATTTTGGCATTGATGCTTTTTTTTTTAGGGAGGGCATTGTCTTTGCAGCTACAGTAGTTGCTCAGCAGAATGCATGCAAATGGAAAAGGCACTGCCTGGCAGTGATTAGCTCAGGGGACGGCACTGTCAGAATATACTGTAGCTCAAGGGACAAGATCATTCTACCTACAACATTGCAGAAACCAGATCTTACCCTCCTGACTCCTGTATTGAAAGAAAAGTCATCTGAGTAGTGAAAGCAGGCACTCCATGTGGATTCACCTTATTAGTGTGGTTTGACATTGCCTTCTCCTGCCTCTCTTTCTGCAATAGTCAGCTCAGTGCTCATTCAGTGACACTAAGGGCTGCATTTATCAATCATATACATGCCGGTAGTATATTTTATTTAGATGACTTATCTGTCCGGCAAGGTCTGGTGAGAGTCAGTGCTGTCTCCTTCCTCTGTGCTGTACCCCTATGTGATGCCAGCTGCCTGATACTGCCAGTGATGGGCTGCTAAATAATACACAAGCTCTCTGTGCATGCTCAATGTGACTCAACTCAGAAATGCTGGAAACCTTTGCAGAAGCCAGAAAGGCCTGGACTGTATCCCTAAAGCCATCCATACTGTAGATGGCATTAGCAGTACAGTCATAAACAGCTAACCAATGTTTGTTAAATAACAACTGGATGTCATCATAACCCCTTAAGCGAGTGCTAAAGATTATTACTCATTCTTAAATAGAGCCCTGTGCAATGATTATGCATTTATGACCTGTCACCAGCATTGTTTAGTGACACAAACCCATAAGGTCAGTTTATGAGCCATCTTGTACAGTAAAGGAGGAAGGTGGCAGGGTGTCCAAGCAATTCTAAAGGGTTAAACACACTGAGTTCACTGTCCCCTCCAGAAGCAGGACAACTTCAAAATGCAGCAGTACAGCTCTGGGTGCAGGATTGGCCTGGCTCATGAGTTAAGGAGGCCCTGGGCCAGCCGCTTGAATTAAGGTTATGTGTGCAGTTTATATCCTCCAACCATTGTGGATACATCATTGTTTGTAGGGCTGAATATAACAGGCATTGCCATGTCTGGCAAGTAGCACCAGTCTTTGGGACTGTGTCTGAGTTTGCCGCTGATGCGTCCTGCAGCACAGTTTTCCTTCATCAGTTTGCTGATGGAGGCAAATTGCGCAGCGGACAAATCGTGCCTGTGCCCGCACACACATTGCATCCATCAGGGATGTGACCACAATGTGATTGATGGTGGTGGGCGTCCACAGGCTGGCGATGCAGCAATTGGGTGACGAGTCAAACAGGGCCGGGCTGGGTCTGTTTTTGAAGTGGCTGTGTATGATGATTACAAAAATGGTGGCCAAATGTCTGACAGTGCCAGGGGCCAACCTTAGTTTTAATCTAATTGCGGCTGCATCGGGAGGGGGCCCTAACACATTTCTGGGGCGGCCTTGTCCTGTGCTGGGCGGCCTAGGGCATGTGAGGAGATGGATGCAGATCTGACCATGCAGTGATTAGTTAATAGTACAGAATCCAGCTATTATCAAAGTTTTGTGACAGTACATTCAGAAAGTTGTGTTTTGCAGAAGATACCATTTTTCGGTAAAGAACTACAGAGTAATGTGCAACAAAGTTAATGTAAAAGATAGATAGATAGATAGATAGATAGATAGATAGATAGATAGATAGATAGATAGATAGATAGATAGAATGCCTAGTAAATTACATAATAAAGCATCATATTATATGGGGGGGAGGGGAATTCTATTTCCTGCAAAGGGTGCGAGTTGCCATTGCAGTGAGATCCATGGAAGAACCTAGGCCTGTGGTATGGTACTTTAGGAAGACGCTGATCTTCCTCTATTTCACCTGCTGGTTCCATTCCGCAGCTGGTGGAGTGCTGCTTATCTCAAGTAAGTGGTGAGCACTGAAAATCCTGATGCTACTATTTTTCCTACAACTTCAAGCACACTGCTGCAGGTGGTTCTGTATCTTTTTATAGGCATCATGATGAAACTTGAATTAGAATAATATATTTTTAGATACAAACTCACCTGTCAATTGGTACAGAATTTTTTTTATTTTACATATGTTCTGTGTTTGTATGTTTTTAGCAGGGCTATCATTTTTACATACCTAGGGCCTTATTCATGTTGGATCACATCTGAGATGCGTTCACATAAAGTACAGTACCACCAAAATATCGGTCCAGTGAGCACATGCTTAGGACCCTATTCAATAAGGATTGCAAATCCTTACTGGGTGCTGCCCACTGGGGGCCGCCCATCGCAGGGCAAGGCCGTGCCAGCCTGCTAAGCGCCGCCTCGCCCCTGCGACCAAACTGAAATTGCAGTCGCACTGCAATTTCAGCATGAACACAGAAAGTAAGGAAGCCTCCAGCCAATGAAGCCATCTATTTGATCGGAGCGGCTGTAAGTCAGTCACGCAGCTGCCTTGATCATGCCCATGCCACACCTCCCATTTGACTGCCACAGCCCCCTCTTTCCATGATGCCATCCCCGCAATGCTCCATCACCGCCTAGGTAATGGAGCATTGCTTCCCCCCTCCTGCCAGTGAACACCTCTGTCTGATTGACAGAGGCATTTTCATTTACTGCTGAGCACCCACAGAAAATGCGGGCAAATGCACAGGAAGAGCCCTGCACATGCGGCCGCATCATCTTAGTAATTTTTGCGGTTGGATCACTAGTTGCAATCCAACCTGAATGGGGTCCTCAGTTGTTAGTAAATTTGAGTTTCTATTGTTGTCTGTTAATCTTTCCAGTGGTCTTTTGTTGTCTATTCTGACCTAAAGTCTTTTTTTTCCTGCAAGATTCCATTAGATTTACCTTTAGTAAATTTCCAATTTGCAAATCCAACAGAAAGTTGCAGAAAAACACAAAATCTGTGCTTCATAAATGTTCCCCTTATTATCTGTTGAGTTTCAGTAAAACAGTAAAACACAATTGTTTTTATTTAAAGTTTTACCTACACCTTTCTTCAACTCTTTTCATTTTCAGATGCACAAAATGTGTACAAAACATGCTGTTTTGCAAAGAGGACCCAACAAGTGCAACAGCCTTTGTATGACTTTTACAAAAACCCATTCATATTGTCAGCTTGACTGTTTTCACTGTGTTTACTTGTCTTGTAATATAGCAAACTGATGCATTCACTTTAAAGCTATTTAAACCTTACACATGTTCATAACTTTATATAAAAAATATTAAACTTCAACTATTTAAAAAGCTTTTGATTTGCATTTTAGCAGATAATTTGGGTCTTATCATTTTATATCTTGCTTTTTCAAAGTTTCTTTCATTATTACCTTGATTACCTCTTTGAAAATGTATTTCTCTCCCTATAATTTTGAACTGATGTCCTGATTGCAACATTTTATTTTCCGGCTCCTAATTTTAATTGCGCCCTACATTTACCTGGTACTCCTAAAATGTAACCACTCATTTTTAATTCTGTTATACTGTCCAAAGGCTTAGTATTTAAGCTTTCAAACTGTTAAGTCACAAACTAAATGGTATTTGCTTCTAAAATTAACTTACATCTTTCATTATGCAATGACAATTTGTTTTTGCTTTATTTAAGCTCTTTGGCTCTGGGGTTACTATGCACTTTATATTGTGCCAGACATCTAATAAATACACATCAGCTAAGATATTTTTATATTTTTATTTTGGTGATTATAAGTCAGATGCTTTTTGAAGACTAATAAGCCTATGAATTCTACTTACTGATCTACTGTATTGCGCGCAAAATTGCGTTAATGTACATTTCAAATCAGCCTGTAACTGATCTTTCATTTTGCCTGCAATTTTAATTAGCGTTTTTTATTTACAAAATAAAAAGATTTTACACAAAAAATGCACTTTATATTATGCCAGACATCTAATAAATACACATCAGCTAAGATACTCTTATATTTTCATTTTGGTGATTATAAGTCAGTTGCTTTTTGAAGACTAACAAGCCTATGAATTCTACTTACTGATCTATTGTATTGTGCACAATATTGCGTTAATGTACATTTCAAATTAGCCTGTAATTAATCTTTAATTTTGCCTGCAATTTTAATTAGCCTTTTTTATTTACAAAATAAGGAGATTTTATAAAAAATAAATAAAAAAAATCAATGGAAAAATGTAATAACATTATGACTTTGATTCATGTTTAAGAAGGAAAGTTTTTTTATCCTGCACCAGATTATTATTGTGGTATTCAATATTTAGTATTTCATTAAAAAAAAACATACAATCTTTATAGGGCTGGAGGTGCTCCTGGAATTTTTTGCGAAAAGATTTCGCAAATATAGAGTTTAGGGGGACTAGCCCCGAAGAAGATTATTTTTTTGGAGCACTCTTTTGCTATGTATATGGTAATTTTCAATATGATTGTTAATGTTAAAATGTAACCTTTATTTCTTTCCTTATAAAAAAGATAGGGGCAGAATTGTGTATAAAAACACTATTCTTGCATATGACTAGGAAAAATAAGTAATGTTACAGTATATCTGTCACCCCTTAAAGTATGTGCAAACAGCAAATAATATTCTAATAATAATAATAATAATAATAATAATAATGTACATGTGATTTCTTAGTTCATTTTCAATAAATTTGCAAAAATCTAAAAAAATAACTTTTTCACGTTGTTATTATGGGGTATTGTGTGTAGAATTTTGAGGGGAAAATGTATTTATTCCACTGTTGAATAAGGCGGTAACATAACAAAATGTGGAAAAAGTGAAGTGCTTTGAATACTTTCCGGATGCACTGTATTACTATCTGGCTATTTTATATTGGCCCTCATTCCGAGTTGTTCGCTCGCAAGGCGAATGTAGCAGAGTTACACACGCTAAGCCGCCGCCTACTGGGAGTGAATCTTAGCTTCTTAAAATTGCGACCGACGTACGCGCAATATTGCGATTACAAACGAGTTAGCAGTTTCAGAGTAGCTCCAGACTTACTCTGCCTGTGCGATCATTTCAGTGCTTGTCGTTCCTGGTTGTCGTCACAAACACACCCAGCGTTCGCCCAGGCACTCCCACCGTTTCCCCGGCCACTCCTGCGTTTTTTCCGGAAACGGTAGCGTTTTCAGCCACACGCCCCTGAAACGCCGTGTATCCGCCCAGTAACACCCATTTCCTGTCAATCACATTACGATCGCCGGAGCGAAGAAAAAGCCGTGAGTAAAAATACTTTCTTCATAGTAAAGTTACTTGGCGCAGTCGCAGTGCGAACATTGCGCATGCGTACTAAGCGGATTTTCACTGCGATGCGATGAAAAATACCGAGCGAACAACTCGGAATGAGGGCCTTTGTTTTTTCAAAAGTGGAGTCCTCATAGGTCTTCCATGGAGCCCATTGTTGCTCAAAATGCATTGTATAGTGCAATCAGACACTGATGTACTGTACCTAGACGTTGTAGTACAACTTGTACCGCTAGATATTTCCTTGCCCCTTTTCTACCTTTCTCACTATCCTTCTGCTTAATCTGGGGTTGATATTTCCCCTTGTGGCCACATCCAGGGAGTTTGACTACAGACCCATGGACTTAATTATTATTTATTTCATTTATTAACAGTTTCTTATATAGTGCAGCAAATTACGTTGCGCTTTACAATTGGAAATAACAATGATATAACAAAACTGGGTAATAACAAACAGTTATAGAGGTAGGAAGGCCCTACTCGCAAGCTTACAGTCTATAGGGAAATAGGCATGGATACACAAGGATAGGTGCTATCTATTGCACAGTTGTCCACCAGATTGCAAAGGTTCTTGGTGTGCTGTATGATTTGGTCATATAGCAACGATGAACCAGGGTCAAGAGGAAGGGAAAGTGATGAATGAGAAGACATGTGAGGATATGGGTGGACTATGCAGTGTGGATGCAATTTGATAGGAAGGTTTATGAAAGTTATGTGGGCGGTTCTGGAATTTGATACGCTTGACTGGAGAGGTGAGTTTTCAGGGAACGCTTGAAGGTTTGGAGACTAAAGGAAAGTCTTATTGTGCATGGTGAGGCATTCCACAGAGTGGGTGCAGCCCGAAGAGAGTCCTCCAATCGTGAGTGGGAGCGAGTAATGAGTGTGGATGAGAGACGCAGATCTTGTGAAGAGCGAAGAGGTCGGGTTGGGAGATATTTTGAGATAAGCAAAGTGATGTATGTTGGTGTAGTTTGGTTAATGGCCTTGTGTGTGAGTAAAAGTATTTTATGTTGAATACGGTAGAATACAGGTAAACAATGGAGGGACTGACAGAGTGGATCTGCAGATGATGAATGTCTAGCGAGGAAGATTAGCCTCGCAGCTGCATTCAGAATGGATTGTAGTTGTGAGAGTCTCGTTTTGGGAAGACCAGTTAGGAGACTATTGCAATAATTAATGCGGGAGATAATGAGAACATGGATTAGAGTTTTATCAGTATCTTGAGTAAGGTATGGTTGTTTTTGGTTATGTCTTTTAGATGCATGTAACATGATTTTGAGACAGATTGAATGTGGGGAACAAAGGACAGATCAGAGTCAAGGATGACACTTAGGCAGTGAGCTTGTGGGGTAGGTTAGATTGTCGAGTTTTCAACAGTGAAATACTATCGGCCGGTGGAAATATAATCACTGATGCATATTAGGCTGAACAATACAGCATAGCATAACAAATGAACTGACATGAATATACATCTATACATCTGCCAGCAGATAGTATATAATTGGACATACTGTACCTGTACATGTGCTATACTTTTATTCCAAAGGATTTGGATTTTAAGAAAATTGTGGGATTTTTTAATATTTTTTTTCTGATTTTTTATGTGTTGTTGTATTTTATATGTATATGTTTTATGTAGCATGTGCATATGTCTATCTAATTGGGGTATAATTTACCTAGATTGTGTTTTTTTTTAATTGGGATATAAAATAAAAATCAATATTTATTTCATTTGCATTCACTATCTCTATTTATAGGCCAGAGTCTTGGTCTGAAGCAGACATTTGTAGCACACTTGTGGAAATTGGTACATCCTCAAACACAGCACCCTGGAACTGGTCCCTCACAAACTGAGGCATGTAGTATCAGACTTCTGTGGGATGCCATTATCCTTAGCAGTTACAGCCAGTGTGCAAGATGTCTGGTCCTCAAAATCCAATTAATGAGGTAATGGTTCCACTATTTGGATCTATCCTAAACTGAGGAATGTTATAATTCAACCGCTACAGATGCTACCAGTGACCATACACCACAACATGTTTCAACTGCTAGTACAATGTCCTCCCATCTCATGCATCTCGGGGGAGCAGCCATGGAGCGCTAAGTGTTGGGGTGCTGCAGGAGAGCGTTGTGTGCCAGGGTGGCGTGGCTAAAGATACGGAGAAATGTATGCGGCGAGTCAGTGGCGTAACTAGACATTTTTCTCCCCGTAGCCAAAACATTCTCTGGCGCCCCCCCACCCATAATTGGCACCAGAAAAGTGATGAATCTGCGTGCGCTGGAAAGAAGGGGTCGTTGCCTTGCTGAAGTGGGTGTGGCTTTGCTGAAAGGGGCGTGGCATTGCAGGAAAAGACTACCTTATACTCCAGTTTTGCAACCTGCACGCCTAGACGTTGGCCACCACAGGAAAAAATAATAATCCTGGTCCATGCCCCTTACATTATTTGTCATTTTTTCTCCTTATAGTAATGCCCAGTATGCATTATGCCACATACTGCAATTGCCATTAGACATTATGCCACACAACATAATGCCCATTACACAATATGCCACACACTGTAATGCCCCTGACATTATGCCACACACCGCAATGCCTGTGACACATTATGCCATGCATTGCAAAGCCCGTTATACATTATGTCACACACTGCAATGCCCCTGAGACTTTATAGCACATACAATGCCTGTTATAGAGTACACCACACACAGTCATGCTGTTATACCTTATGCCACACACCGCAATGCCATTATACATTATGCCACATACTGCAATGCCCCTGAGACATTATACCACATACCACAATGCCCGTGATATAGTATATACCACACACCTTAATGCCTGTGACACATTATGACACACACTGCAATGTCCGTGATACATTATGCCACACACCGCAATGCCCATTACACATTAAGCCCTACAGTAAGGCTTCTAATTACTTTTAAATTACCTGCTCATTGCCAGGGGTTTCATGCTCTTGGTTCCATGCACGGTGCCAGGAGTTTTCATGCTCAGGGTGTCATGCTTGTTGCCAGGGGTTTCGTGTGCTGGGTGTTATGCTTGTTGCCAGAGGTATCATGTGCTGGGTGTCGAGCTCGTTGCCAGAGGGTAATATTTGTTGATAGGGGTTTCATGCACTGGGTGTCATTCTCGCTGCTAGGAGGTAATGCTTGTTGCCAGGGATTTCATGAGCTGGGTGTCGTGCTTGTTACCAGGCACTGCATCAATTCGCCAGCCAGTGGGAGACTGGGAGGCTTGGACTTGGAGTAGGCTGTGGCTGTGTGAGGATACTGAGTGCCGCAGGGACAGGAGACTGTGAATGAGGCTGAGGCTGAGCCGAAGACTCAGTGAGGAGCAGGGCGGACGGGCGACATCAGCACAGATGTCAACACTGACACCGGACCCTCTCTACCCCTGCCAGTGCTCCATGAAGGGAAGCAGCATGGGGGAGGTAGAGCGCTTGGGTGTCCACTGCAGGAGGGACACAGGAGAGGCGCGCGTTGAGCCTTGCTTCCCGGCCCCGCACTGCGGCAATCAGTGGCGGTGCCCACACAGCCCTGCACCTCCAAGCCTCCGCAGTGGCTGCGGGGGCGGTAGTTACGCCACTGGGGCCAGTCCTGCCTTTTGAATGCCCCCTTAGTTCCAGATGGTTTTCTAAAGCGGGAGCTGCTGCATAAAGTTGTGGAACTTAAAATGATGTCAACGATATGACATCCCAGTATTCAAATACTTAAACTAAAGACAAAGCTTTGTACTAATCCTTGGAGAGAGATAAAGTGGACAGAGATAAAATACCAGCCAATCAGCTTCTGTTTGAAAATGACAGAGGCTGGTTGCTTAGTATTTTATCTCCTTCCACTTTATCTCTCTCTCTAAGGCTTAGTACATAGACCCCAAAGCTTAGGATCCCACATCTCAAGACAAAAACAGTGCAAAGTATAAAACACTTACAAGAAAAAAAAATATCACCTTTGATTTTGCTCCTCACTTTCTCCTACCTTTCATCTATTTCTATGGATTGGTGTTTTCATTGGAGAATAACACAAATATTTGGATCAGTCCAAGACCCTTTATAAAGCTTCAATGTGACACAATACTGTATAACGCAATACTATATAAAGTTAACAGTAATAAATATATGACTTTTGGTGAATAACCAGATGCAGACAATTTGAAAGCATGATAGCAACTAAATAGCAAAATATAAGCATTTTAATAACAAAAAATGTGAAATAAAAACCACACAAAGTAAAATATAATTACAGTTACTGAATATGTACAGAAATTGAATGAATAACTCTTTTTATGTTTCTTTCTTTATTCAAATTGCATGTTTCTATGAAACTGCGCAGCAGTGTGCCGCATAATGATCCCATAAGGGTAAACGTTGCACCTTTCATAAGCACAGTATTATTAAAACCGACTTGGCTCATTGAAATAAATGAGAAGGGTATTATACAGTAAGAACAATTTTACTGCAAAAATATAAAACAATGTTGGATATTTTTTAAGGGGACTCTGGCAAAGGAGACATTTGAAAAAAAGGGAAAATTAATTCAAAACTTTGTGAAATAATGACCATACTGTAGCTAAAGAATTGAAGGCTAATAAAAGTAGAGAAAAAAGTGTTCAGCGCTCTCCCTTTCCCCTTCCTGAGATATTATATATACAATGTATTAAATAATTTTCACAATCGAGAATGGTGTATAAAAAATATATATTTTTATTTGAAGTATATGTAAAAACAATGAATATAGATTCCTCTCAAATAATTGATCAATTAATTAATTAAGATGTAAAAAATAACGCGGAACAATTGATCCCTGCACGGAGTCCGGAATTTGAGGGACACGGAGCAGCGGGTGTCTGCCGGCAGACCACGAGAACCTCACCACTCCACCAACGGATTAAGGTACCAACAAAGACTAATTCCAAGCAAGGAATTTAGTACCTTGTTCCTGGAACATCTCCACTTTTAAAGATCTAAGTGATTTCCATCAACGCTATTACTACAGACTGCCCATAGGTTACTGTACCTTATAGAGACTTTACCTGCACCGAATGGGGTAAAACGCTAATTAGTGTACCCACAGGTGAAAGTACTGCAGCATCCACTTGTGTCCACATTTGTGTTGCATGTCTGTTTCTGTTTTTGTATACCGGTATTAGGTGTGTAATATATTTATTCAGGTCACTTTAACAAAGTCATTATTTTAATTGGTTCAATTTTTAGTTATATCTGACATCAACTGGATATTAGTATAGGTTTATATATATTTTTACCATAAAAGTCCTCTTCATCTATTTTTTACATCTTAATTAATTAATTGATCAATTATTTGAGAGGAATCTATATTCATTGTTTTTACATATACTTCAAATAAAAATATATATTTTTATACACCATTCTCGATTGTGAAAATTATTTAATACATTGTATATATAATATCTCAGGAAGGGGAAAGGGAGAGCGCTGAACACTTTTTTCTCTGCACCTATATACCTCTAGGGGGTGTGTATAGTACACTCTCCATCTGTTCTATAGCTGCTACCCAGACCCTATAGCCGCATCTAGGAGTGGCGCAGTTCCTCACACAACCCTTCCTAATAAAAGTAGAAACTGCTTAGTCTATGATAAAATGACATATATTGGAAGACAGAATAAAAGTGTTTGCTTTTTCTGATTTGTAAATCATTGAGCCATGGTTATTTCAGCTAGAGCACAACTACAATATCTACAATAGGTAAGTGTCAGATAGCAAATGGTATATATTGACTTCCTGCTGTAAGAATGAATAGTATGTATACATAGAATTCATCCCAGTCCTTACCTTCAAATATCATTTTGGATTCTGTAACTAAATATTTCCAATCACTATGAGGTAAATTTATTAAGGTGGGAGTTTTTTTAAGAACTGGTGATGTTGCTCATAGCAACCAATTAGATTCTAGTTAACATTTATCTATCTGCTACTAGAAGATAACAAAAAGAATCTGGTTGCTATGGGCAACAACTTTAGTTCTAAATAAAAATCCCACCTTAGTAAATTTACCCCTATGTTTGTGTGCGTGTGTGTTTGAGATTGCATGTGGTAGGAAACCTTCAATTGAAAGCTATATTCAGCTATTGCTCCAAACTCAAAGCAAGCACAAAGAAACACAGTAATAGTAAAGTCCAATCAAAAGAACTGATAGACCGCAACGTTGAAAACTCACAGGCCTGGATCATACAGCAACTTGAAGGAAACCACACACATTTATATTTGTATATGTGTTTATTGCACTTTAAAAACACAGAATTTGACAGCAGATAAGAACCACTTGGCCATCTTGTCTCCTCCTTTTTTATCCTTTAGGTAACCTCAACCCTATTTGATCCTTAGTTCTCTGTAAGGCTATTCATATGCATATCCCAAGCATGTCTAAACTGCTCTACTGTCTTAGGGGCAGATGTACTAAGCCTTGATGTGATAACCTACCAACCATTCAGCTCCTAACTGTGATTTTTCAAAATCCAGCCTGTAAAATGGCAGTTAGGAGCTGATTGGCTGGTCAGAGGCGTAACTAAGGGGGGTTGAGCAGGGCACGTGCCCTGAGCACCTTGGCAGGCCCAGCAGAGGGGGGCGATGCCAGCGGCCAGGGCATCAATCCCACTTACCCCCGCTACTTTTCCTCTGCCCCCGGGCCATCCCCCATCCCGCTGCTATGTGATAATGTGAGGGGAGGAAAGCGCAGCACCTCTCCTGCCCCTCATTGTGCTCAGTGTCTGGTGACGGTCTCCACTCTCCGGCAGCAGTGGGGCGCGTCTCCTTGGTTTGGTAGCCAATCAGATCTCATGGACAGGCTTCTGATTGGCTGCCGGTCCACAAGCTCTGATTGGCTAATGAACCGGCGCCAAGAAGATACCTGCGGCCGGCAGCCGGAGACCAAACTTCATGGTGCGATGAGGCCGGGCAGGAGAGGCACTGCGCTCTCCTCCCCTCGCATTATCACATAGCAGCGGCCAGCAGTGAGCAGGGAGCGGGAGGGGGAATGGAATGGGGACCAGGGGGAAGGCCATAATGTGTATCTGGCATTGGCATTGCGGTGCAATGTGTATCTGGCAGTGACATTAAGGGGCAATGTGTATCTGGCAGTGGCACTGTAGGGCAATTTGTATCTCTGTGGGGCAATGTGTATCTGGGGTAGTGATGTGCACCGGAAATTGTTCGGGTTTTGTGTTTTGGTTTTGGATTAAGGTCCGCAGCAGTGTTTTGGATTCGGATGAGTTTTGGCAAAACCTCCCAGAAATTATTTTGTCGGATTCGGGTGTGTTTTGGATTCCGGTGTTTTTTTTACAAAAAACCCTCAAAAACCGCTTAAATCATAGAATTTGGGGGTCATTTTGATCCCATAGTATTATTAACCTCAATAACCATAATTTACACTAATTTCCAGTCTTTTCTGAACACCTCACACCTCACAATATTATTTTTAGTCCTAAAATTTGCACCGAGGTCGCTGGATGACTAAGCTAAGCGACCCAAGTGGCCAACACAAACACCTGGCCCATCTAGGAGTTGCACTGCAGTGTCAGACAGGATGGCACTTCAAAAAAATAGTCCCCAAACAGCACATGATGCAAAGAAAAAAAGAGGCGCAATGAGGTAGCTGTGTGACTAAGCTAAGCGACCCAAGTGGCCGACACAAACACCTGGCCCATCTAGGAGTGGCACTGCAGTGTCAGACAGGATGTCACTTCAAAAAATAGTCCCCAAACAGCACATGATGCAAAGAAAAATGAAAGAAAAAAGAGGTGCAAGATGGAATTGTCCTTGGGCCCTCCCACCCACCCTTATGTTGTATAAACAGGACATGCACACTTTAACGAACCCATCATTTCAGCGACAGGGTCTGCCACACAACTGTGACTGAAATGACTGGTTGGTTTGGGCCCCCACCAAAAAAGAAGCAATCAATCTCTCCTTGCACAAACTGGCTCTACAGAGGCAAGATGTTTACCTCCTCCTCATCGTCCGATTCCTCACCCCTTTCACTGTGTACATCTCCCTCCTCACAGATTATTAATTCGTCCCCACTGGAATCCACCATCTCAGGTCCCTGTGTACTTTCTGGAGGCAATTACTGGTGAATGTCTCCACGGAGGAATTGATTATAATTCATTTTGATGAACATCATCTTCTCCACATTTTCTGGAAGTAACCTCGTACGCCGATTGCTGACAAGGTGAGGGGCTGCACTAAAAACTCTTTCGGAGTACACACTGGAGGGGGGGCAACTTAGGTAAAATAAAGCCAGTTTGTGCAAAGGCCTCCAAATTGACTCTTTTTCCTGCCAGTATACGTACGGACTGTCTGACGTGCCTACTTGAAAGTGGTCACTCATATAATCCTCCACCATTCTTTCAATGGTGACCGAATCATATGCAGTGACAGTAGACGACATGTCAGTAATCGTTGGCAGGTCCTTCAGTCCGGACCAGATGTCAGCACCCGCTCCAGATTGCCCTGCATCACCGCCAGCGGGTGGGCTCGGAATTCTTAGCCTTTTCCTCGCAGCCCCAGTTGCGGGAGAATGTGAAGGAGGAGCTTTTGATGGGTCACGTTTCGCTTGACTTGACAATTTTCTCAACAGCAGGTCTTTGAACCTCTGCAGACTTGTGTCTGCCGGAAAGAGAGATACAACGTAGTTTTTAAATCTAGGATCGAGCACGGTGGCCAAAATGTAGTGCTCTGATTTCAACAGATTGACCACCCGTGAATCCTGGTTAAGCGAATTAAGGGCTCCATCCACAAGTCCCACATGCCTAGCGGAATTGCTCTGTTTTAGCTCCTCCTTCAATCTCTCCAGCTTCTTCTGCAAAAGCCTGATGAGGGGATTGACCTGAATCAGGCTGGCAGTGTCTGAACTGACTTCACGTGTGGCAAGTTCAAAGGGTTGCAGAACCTTGCACAACATTGAAATCATTCTCCACTGCGCTTGAGTCAGGTGCATTCCCCCTCCTTTGCCTATATCATTGATAGCTGTATAGGCTTGAATGGCCTTTTGCTGCTCCTCCATCCTCTGAAGCATATAGAGGGTTGAATTCCACCTCGTTACCACCTCTTGCTTCAGATGATGGCAGGGCAGGTTCAGGAGTGTTTGCTGGTGCTCCAGTGTTCGGCACGCGGTGGCTGAATGCCGAAAGTGGCCCGCAATTCTTCAGGCCACCGACAGCATCTCTTGCACACCCCTGTCATTTTTTAAATAATTCTGCACCACCAAATTCAATGTATGTGCAAAACATGGGACGTGCTGGAATTTGCCCAGATGTAATGCACGCACAATATTGGTGGCATTGTCCGATGTCACAAATCTCCAGGAGAGTCCAATTGGGGTAAGCCATTCTGCGATGATGTTCCTCAGTTTCCATAAGAGGTTGTCAGCTGTATGCCTTTTATGGAAAGCGGTGATACAAAGCGTAGCCTGCCTAGGAACGAGTTGGCGTTTGCGAGATGCTGCTACTGGTGCCGCAGCTGCTGTTCTTGATGTGGGAAGCAATACATCTACCCAGTGGGCTGTTACAGTCATATAGTCCTGAGTATGCCCTGCTGCACTTGTCCACATGTCCGTGGTTAAGTGGACATTGTGTACAACTGCATTTTTTAGGACACTGGTGACTCTTTTTCTGAGGTCTGTGTACATTTTCGGTATCGCCTGCCTAGAGAAATGGAACCTAGATGGTATTTGGTACCGGGGACACAGTACCTCATTCAATTCTCTAGTTCCCTGTGAATTAACGGTGGATACCGGAAACACGTTTCTCACCACCCAGGCCGCAAAGGCCTGAACTATCCGCTTTGCAGCAGGATGACTGCTGTGATATTTCATCATCCTCGCAAAGGACTGTTGGACAGTCAATTGCTTACTGGAAGTAGTACAAGTGGTCTTCCGACTTCCCCTCTGGGATGACGATCGACTCCCAGCAGCAACAACAGCAGCGCCAGCAGCAGTAGGCGTTACACTCAAGGATGCATCGGAGGAATCCCAGGCAGGAGAGGACTCGTCAGACTTGACAGTGACATGGCCTACAGGACTATTGGCTTTCGTGTCTAAGGAGGAAATTGACACTGAGGGAGTTGGTGGTGTGGTTTGCAGGAGCTTGGTTACAAGAGGAAGGGATTTAGTTGTCAGTGGACTGCTTCCGCTGTCACCCAAAGTTTTTGAACTTGTCAATGACTTCTGATGAATGCGCTCCAGGTGACGTATAAGGGAGGATGTTCCTAGGTAGTTAACGTCCTTACCCCTACTTATTACAGCTTGACAAAGGCAACACATGGCTTGACACTAGTTGTCCGCATTTCTGTTGAAATAATTCCACACCGAAGAGGTGATTTTTTTTGTATTTTGACCAAGCATGTCAATGGCCATATTCGTCCCACGGACAACAGGTGTCTCCCAGGGTGCCTGACTTAAACAAACCACCTCACCATCAGAATCCTCCTTGTCAATTTCCTCCCCAGCGCCAGCAACACCCATATCCTCATCCTGGTGTACTTCAACAGTGACATCTTCAATTTGACTATCAGGAACTGGACTGCGGGTGCTCCTTCCAGCACTTGCAGGGGGCGTGCAAATGGTGGAAGGCGCAAGCTCTTCCCGTCCAGTGTTGGGAAGGTCAGGCATCGCAACCGACACAATTGGACTTTTCTTGGGGATTTGTAATTTAGAAGAACGCACAGTTCTTTGCTGTGCTTTTGCCATCTTAACTCTTTTAAGTTTTCTAGCAGGAGGATGAGTGCTTCCATCCTCATGTGAAGCTGAACCACTAGCCATGAACATAGGCCAGGCCCTCAGCCGTTCCTTGCCACTCCGTGTCGTAAATGGCACATTGGCAAGTTTACGCTTCTCAGACGATTTTGATTTAGACTTTTGGGTCAGTTTACTGAGCTTTATTTTTTTGGATTTTACATGCTCTCTACTATGACATTGGGCATCGGCCTTTGCAGACGACGTTGATTTCATCGTCTCGGCCATGATTAGTGGCAGCAGCTTTAGCACAAGGTGCAAGTGGATCTTGATCTTTCCCTATTTTACCCTCCACATTTTTGTTCTCCATTTTTTAATGTGTGGAATTATATGCCAGTAAAATATCAATAGCAATGGCCTACTACTATATATACTGCTCACAACTGAAATGCACCACAGGTATGAATGGGATAGTATACTTGACGACACAAAGGTAGGTAGAGCAGTGGCCTACTGTACCGTACTGCTATATATTATATACTGGTGGTCAGCAAAATTATGCACTGTCCTCCTACTATATATATACTGCGCACAACTGAAATGCACAACAGGTATGGATGGATAGTATACTTGACGACACAGAAGTACGTAGAGCAGTGGCCAACTGTACCGTACTGCTATATATTATATACTGGTGGTCAGAAAAATTATGCACTGTCCTCCTACTATATATATACTGCACACAACTGAAATGCACCACAGGAATGGATGGATAGTATACTTGACAACACAAAGGTAGGTAGAGCAGTGGCCTACTGTACCGTACTGCTATATATTATATACTGGTGGTCAGCAAAATTATGCACTGTCCTCCTACTATATATATACTGCACACAACTGAAATGCCCCAAAGGTATGGATGGATAGTATGCTTGATGACACAGAGGTAGGTAGAGCAGTGGCCTACTGTACCGTACTGCTATATATTATATACTGGTGGTCAGCAAAATTATGCACTGTCCTCCTACTATATATATATACTGCACACAACTGAAATGCACCACAGGTATGGATGGATAGTATACTTGACGACACAGAGGTAGTTAGAACAGTGGCCTAATGTACCGTACTGCTATATATTATAATCTGGTGGTCAGCAAAATTATGCTCTGTCCTCCTACTATTTATATACTGTGCAAAACTTAAATGCACCACAGGTATGGATGGATAGTATACTTGACGACAAAGAGGTAGGTAGAGCAGTGGCCTACTGTACCGTACTGCTATATATTATATACTGGTGGTTAGCAAAATTATGCACTGTCCTCCTACTATATATATACTGCGCACAACTGAAATGCACCACAGGTATGGATGGATAGTATACTTGATGACACAGAGGTAGGAAGAGCAGTGGCCTACTGTACCGTACTGCTATATATTATATACTGGTGGTCAGCAAAATTATGCACTGTCCTCCTACTATATATATACTGCGCACAACTGAAATGCACCAAAGGTATGGATGGATAGTATACTTTATGACACAGAGGTAGGTAGAGCAGTGGCCTACTGTACCGTACTGCTATATATTATATACTGGTGGTAAGCAAAATTATGCACTGTCCTCCTATTATATATATACTGCACACAACTGAAATGCACCACAGGTATGGATGGATAGTATACTTGACAACCAGAGGTAGTTAGAACAGTGGCCTAATGTACCGTACTGCTATATTTTTATAATCTGGTGGTCAGCAAAATTATGCACTGTCCTCCTACTATTTATATACTGTGCAAAACTTAAATGCACCACAGGTATGGATGGATAGTATACTTGACGACACAGAGGTAGGTAGAGCAGTGGCCTACTGTACCGTACTGCTATATATTATATACTGGTGGTCAGCAAAATTATGCACTGTCCTCCTACTATATATATACTGCGCACAACTGAAATGCGCCACAGGTATGGATGGATAGTATACTTGACGACACAGAGGTAGGTAGAGCAGTGGCCTACTGTACCGTACTGCTATATATTATATACTGGTGGTCAGCAAAATTATGCACTGTCCTCCTACTATATATATACTGCGCACAACTTAAATGCACCACAGGTATGGATGGGATAGTATACTTGAAAACACAGAGGTAGGTATAGCAGTGGCCTACTGTTCAGTACTGCTATATATTTTATACTGGTGGACAGCAAAATTATGCACTGTCCTCCTACTATATATATACTGCGCACAACTAAAATGCACCAAAGGTATGGATGGATAGTATACTTGATGACACAGAGGTAGGTAGAGCAGTGGCCTACTGTACCGTACTGCTATATATTATATACTGGTGGTTAGCAAAATTATGCACTGTCCTCCTACTATATATATACTGCACACAACTGAAATGCACCACAGGTATGGATGGATAGTATACTTGACGACACAGAGGTAGTTAGAACAGTGGCCTAATGTACCGTACTGCTATATTTTATAATCTGGTGGTCATCAAAATGATGCACTGTCCTCCTACTATTTATATACTGTGCAAAACTTAAATGCACCACAGGTATGGATGGGATAGTATACTTGACGACACAGAGGTAGGTAGAGCAGTGGCCTACTGTACCGTACTGCTATATATTATATACTGGTGGTCAGCAAAATTATGCACTGTCCTCCTACTATATATATACTGCGCACAACTGAAATGCACCATAGGTATGGATGGATAGTATACTTGATGACACAGAGGTAGGTAGAGCAGTGGCCTACTGTACCGTACTGCTATATATTATATACTGGTGGTCAGAAAAATTATGCACTGTCCTCCTACTATATATATACTGCGCACAACTAAAATGCACCAAAGGTATGGATGGATAGTATACTTTATGACACAGAGGTAGGTAGAGCAGTGGCCTACTGTACCGTACTGCTATATATTATATACTGGTGGTAAGCAAAATTATGCACTGTCCTCCTACTATATATATACTGCACACAACTGAAATGCACCACAGGTATGGATGGATAGTATACTTGACAACCAGAGGTAGTTAGAACAGTGGCCTAATGTACCGTACTGCTATATTTTTATAATCTGGTGGTCAGCAAAATTATGCACTATCCTCCTACTATTTATATACTGTGCAAAACTTAAATGCACCACAGGTATGGATGGATAGTATACTTGACGACACAGAGGTAGGTAGAGCAGTGGCCTACTGTACCGTACTGCTATATATTATATACTGGTGGTCAGCAAAATTATGCACTGTCCTCCTACTATATATATACTGCGCACAACTGAAATGCACCACAGGTATGGATGGATAGTATACTTGACGACACAGAGGTAGGTAGAGCAGTGGCCTACTGTACCGTACTGCTATATATTATATACTGGTGGTCAGCAAAATTATGCACTGTCCTCCTACTATATATATACTGCGCACAACTTAAATGCACCACAGGTATGGATGGGATAGTATACTTGAAAACACAGAGGTAGGTATAGCAGTGGCCTACTGTTCAGTACTGCTATATATTATATACTGGTGGACAGCAAAATTATGCACTGTCCTCCTACTATATATATACTGCGCACAACTAAAATGCACCAAAGGTATGGATGGATAGTATACTTGATGACACAGAGGTAGGTAGAGCAGTGGCCTACTGTACCGTACTGCTATATATTATATACTGGTGGTTAGCAAAATTATGCACTGTCCTCCTACTATATATATACTGCACACAACAGAAATGCACCACAGGTATGGATGGATAGTATACTTGACGACACAGAGGTAGTTAGAACAGTGGCCTAATGTACCGTACTGCTATATTTTATAATCTGGTGGTCATCAAAATGATGCACTGTCCTCCTACTATTTATATACTGTGCAAAACTTAAATGCACCACAGGTATGGATGGTATAGTATACTTGACGACACAGAGGTAGGTAGAGCAGTGGCCTACTGTACCGTACTGCTATATATTATATACTGGTGGTCAGCAAAATTATGCACTGTCCTCCTACTATACATATACTGCGCACAACTGAAATGCACCACAGGTATGGATGGATAGTATACTTGACGACACAGAGGTAGGTAGAGCAGTGGCCTACTGTACCATACTGCTATATATTATATACTGTTGGTCAGCAAAATTATGCACTGTCCTCCTACTATATATATACTGCGCACAACTGAAATGCACCATAGGTATGGATGGATAGTATACTTGATGACACAGAGGTAGGTAGAGCAGTGGCCTACTGTACCGTACTGCTATATATTATATACTGGTGGTCAGCAAAATTATGCACTGTCCTCCTACTATATATATACTGCGCACAACTGAAATGCACCACAGGTATGGATGGATAGTATACTTGACGACACAGAGGTTGGTAGAGCAGTGGCCTACTGTACCGTACTGCTATATATTACAAACTGGTGGTCAGAAAAATCATGCACTGTCCTTCTACTATATTTATACTGCACACAACGGAAATGCACCACAGGTATGGATGGATAGTATACTTGACGACACAGAGGTAGGTAGAGCAGTGGCCTACTGTACCGTACTGCTATATATTATATACTGGTGGTCAGCAAAATTATGCACTGTCCTCCTACTATATATAAACTGTGCAAAACTTAAATGCACCACAGGTATGGATGGGATAGTATACTTGAAACACAGAGGTAGGTATAGCAGTGGCCTACTGTACCGTACTGCTATATATTATATACTGGTGGAAAGCAAAATTATTCACTGTCCTCCTACTATATATATACTGCACACAACTGAAATGCACCAAAGGTATGGATGGATAGTATACTTGATGACACAGAGGTAGGTAGAGCAGTGGCCTACTGTACCATACTGCTATATATTATATACTGGTGGTCAGCAAAATTATGCACTCTCCTCCTACTATATATATACTGCACACAACTGAAATGAACCACAGGTATGGATGGATAGTATATTTGACGACACAGAGGTAAGTAGAGCAGTGGCCTACTGTACCGTACTGCTATATATTATATACTGGTGATCAGCAAAATTATGCACTGTCCTCCTACTATATATATGCTGCGCACAACTGAAATGCACCACAGGTATGGATGGATAGTATACTTGATGACACAGAGGTTGGTAGAGCAGTGGCCTACTGTACCGTACTGCTATATATTATATACTGGTGGAAAGCAAAATTATTCACTGTCCTCCTACTATATATATACTGCACACAACTGAAATGCACCAAAGGTATGGATGGATAGTATACTTGATGACACAGAGGTAGGTAGAGCAGTGGCCTACTGTACCGTACTGCTATATATTATATACTGGTGGTCAGCAAAATTATGCACTCTCCTCCTACTATATATATACTGCACACAACTGAAATGAACCACAGGTATGGATGGATAGTATATTTGACGACACAGAGGTAAGTAGAGCAGTGGCCTACTGTACCGTACTGCTATATATTATATACTGGTGATCAGCAAAATTATGCACTGTCCTCCTACTATATATATGCTGCGCACAACTGAAATGCACCACAGGTATGGATGGATAGTATACTTGATGACACAGAGGTTGGTAGAGCAGTGGCCTACTGTACCGTACTGCTATATATTACAAACTGGTAGTCAGAAAAATCATGCACTGTCCTCCTACTATATTTATACTGCACACAACGGAAATGCACCACAGGTATGGATGGATAGTATACTTGACGACACAGAGGTAGGTAGAGCAGTGGCCTATTGTACCGTACTGCTATATATTATATACTGGTGGTCAGCAAAATTATGCACTGTCCTCCTACTATATATAAACTGTCCAAAAATTAAATGCACCACAGGTATGGATGGGATAAAATACTTGACGACACAGAGGTAGGTATAGCAGTGGCCTACTGTACCGTACTGCTATATATTATATACTGGTGGTAAGCAAAATTATTCACTGTCTTCCTACTGTATATATACTGTGCAAAACTTAAATGCACCGCAGGTATGGATGGATAGTATACTTGACGACACAGAGGTAGGTAGAGCAGTGGCCTACTGTACCGTACTGCTATATATTATACTCTGGTGGTCAACAAAATGATGCACTGTCCTCCTACTATATTTATACTGTGCAAACTTAAATGCACCACAGGTATGGATGGGATAGTGTACTTGACGATACAGAGGTATTTAGAGCAGTGGCCTACTGTACCGTACTGCTATATATTATATACTGGTGGTCAGCAAAATTATGCACTGTCCTCCTACTATATATATACTGTGCAAAACTTAAATGCACCACAGGTATGGATGGAGAGTATACTTGACGACAAAGAGGTAGAGCAGTGGACTACTGTACCGTACTGCTATATATATACTGGTGGTCAGCAAAATTCTGCACTGTCCTCCTACTATATACTACAATGCAGCACAGATATGGAGCATTTTTCAGGCAGAGAACGTATACTGGTAGTCACTGGTCAGCAAAACTCTGCACTGTACTTCTACTATATAATACTGCTGGTCCCCAGTCCCCACAATAAAGCAATTAGCACGCTGAGCACAGATATTTACAGCACACTGAGCACAGATATGGCGCGTTTTTCAGGCAGAGAACGTAGATATTTGCAGCACACTGAGCACAGATATTTGCAGCACACTGAGCACAGATATTTGCAGTACACTGAGCACAGATATTTGCAGCACACTGAACATAGAAACTGAGAGGACGCCAGCCACGTCCTCTCACGGTCATCTCCAATGCACGAGTGAAAAATGGCGGTGACGTGCGGCTCCTTATATAGAATACTAATCTCGCGAGAATCCGACCGCGGGATGATGACGTTCGGGAGCGCTCGGGTTAACCGAGCAAGGCGGGAGGATCCGAGTCTGCTCGGAACCGTGTAAAAAAAGGTGTAGTTCGGGGGGGTTCGGATTCCGACGAACCGAACCCACTTATCACTAATCTGGGGCAATGTGTATCTGGTACTGTGGGGTAATATGTATCTCTGTGGGGCAATGTGTATCTTGCACTGTGAGATAATATGTATCCGGCACTGTGGGGCAATGTGTATCTCTGTGGGGCAATGTGTATCTGGCAATGTGTATCTGGCACTGTGGGGCAATGTGTATCTGGCACTGTGGGGTAATATGTATCTCTGTGGGGCAATGTGTATCTGGCACTGTGGGGTAATATGCATCTGGCACTGTGGGGGCATATATATATCTGGCACTGTGGGGTAATGTGTATCTGGAACTGCATGTACTATGTTAAAAGGGAACTCTGCCTGCGTACTTTATATAAAAAGGACTCTGCCTGCATACTGTGTAAATAGGGGGCTCTACCTGCGTACTGTGTAAAAAGGGGACTATGCCTGTGTACTGTGTAAAAAGGGGACTCTGCCTGCGTACTGTGTAAAAAGGGGACTATGCCTGTGTACTGTGTAAATAGGGGACTTTACTGCCGTAAAGTGCAAAAATTGCATGAAAGAAGTCTGATGGTAAGCCAGCTTAAGTGCAAACAAAATTGTCCAGACACAGAACACAGAATAAAGGTGGATAGACTTCAGGGGCTACAAAGAGACAAGGGCAAGTTCCATTAACAGTCAAAGGTCAGGGGCAGGCAGCACTCAAGGCAGAAATCAACTCGGGCAGCAATCAACAGTTAGTCCAGTAAACACAGAGAGTCCAGTGGAAAGCATCAAACAATATACAGTCCAAAGCTCTTTACTGCTGCCTGACCTGTTCCGGATCAGGCAGCAGTAAAGAACAAATTATGTAACAGTCTGAGGTCAGGGCTGGTAGCAAATAAATGTTGGAGTCCATTTACCAAGGCAGGAGACAGAAATTAAATCCAAAACCGCTAGTCTGATTCACAAAAGTAAAACCGTCATAGGACACACCAGAATCAAGGGCCTAATTCAGATCTGATCGCAGCTTCAAATTTGTTAGCTAATTGGCAAAACAATGTGCACTGCAGGGGGAGTAGAGATAACATTTCAAAAAGAGTTAGATTTGAGTGGGTTATATTGCTTCTGTGCAGGGTAAATACTGGCTGTTTTGTTTTTAAACTGCAATTTAGATTCCAGTTTGAACACACCACACCCATAACTCTCTCTGTACATGTTATATCTACCCCCTCCCCCCCCCCCCCGCAGAGCACATGGTTTTTCCCATTAGCTAACAAATTTGCTGCTGCAATAAGATCTGAATTACCCCCCAATACACTAGTTCAAAAAATCATGTCACCAGTATTCGTGTACCACAGAGAGAGACTAATAACACCTAGAGAGCTGCTAGGATATCGTCTGAAGTACTAGCATCCTGATTATATAAAATATGTGCTTCCTAATTAGAGAAGCAGTGATACGAGTGCAGAAGCTCAACCCTGAGAAACTGGGTTGAAGAGCACGCTGCTTGCAGTTCTTAGCAATGGGCACTGAAAGCAGGATGCTCACATGTCTTGGATCCCAGGTTATTAAAGCTATGCAGTATCTAATAAATGAACTAGATACATATATAATAATAATAATAATAAAAATAATTTTATTTATATAGCGCTCTTTCTCCAATAGGACTCAAGGCGCTTAACAGATACATAGCATAATATAGTACAGAAAATAATGAAGTACATTTTCATAAAATACAGAAGCATGAAGATACTAAAAGGGACATTATGGAAATGCTTGAGTAAACAGGAAAGTTTTGAGTCTACTTTTGAAGGATTCTATAGTTGGGGCCTCTCGCACTGTGTGGGGAAGTGAGTTCCATAGAGTCGGAGCCGCATGACTAAAAGCTCGATCCCCAGATGAATTACGGGAGATTCTAGGTACTGCTAAAAGTCCCTCATCTACAGATTGCAGTAATCGAGTGGGGCAGTATGGGGTCAGAAGCTTCTTCAGGTATCTTGGGCCCTGGTCATGTAATGCTTTGAAACTCAGTAAGCCAATCTTGAAGATGATTCACCATCTTACAGGCAGCCAGTGAAGGTAGTAGAGGATGGGTATTATGTGGCTAGAACGGGGCTGGTTGGTTAACAGCCTGGCAGCTGTGTTTTGCACCAGCTGTAAGTGTTGCAATTCTTTTGCTGGGAGACCAAGGTAGAGGGCATTACAGTAGTCTAATCGAGATGATACAAATGCATGTATGACTTTTGGCAGATCAACTGAGGGAATTAAGTGCTTGATTCTGGCTATGTTCCTCAGGTGAAAGAATGAGGATTTGATTGTGGCTGATATCTGATGTTTAAGTGTCAAGCCACCATCCAGGACAACGCCAAGAATCCGCACACGATCAGTGGTCTGTAATTCTGAATCCCCGAGTGTAAGTCCAGTTGGTTGGCTATGCTGCAGTCTTATATAGTAAGAGAATAGTCAAAAATAAGGCTTACTTTTTGTTTACAAATTGGTTCCAGATCTGATTGTTAGAAGTACAGGTACACTTACCAGATGTGTACTGTATGTGCACCTTAAGTTGTGAGAAGCAAGGAATATATTACTTTCATAAAGCAAAACATACACAATTCAATTGTCACAATCAAAATGTAAGAGATGTGAAACATACAGTACCAAAAGCTCATGTTCCCAGCTGTTACTACTTCACAAAATTAACCAAATCTATTGTATTACAAGAACAATTACATGCTATGTCATCCCATCATCCCTTTCAGAAATTAAAATTTATTTTTTCCTATTTAATTACATTAAAAATAATCTTCAAGACATGATAAATTAATTAAACAAATTTATTAAACATCAAAAACGGTAAAGCTCTAGTGGTGTTATACTCATAGAGTTAGTGTTTTTAGGTAATCATTCACAGACATTTATCTGTTACTACTTATGCAAAAGTTCATCTGCTCTTTTTAATGATCTTTGTATGCTGATTGTTTTTGTTTGTTTGTTTGTTTGTTTTAAGTGTTTTAGCATATTTATGCACCTGTGTTTTCACACTATTCACAGTCATTTAGAATGTCCTTCCAGTATTTGTTTATCTGCTTCTCAGCTTCGAAAGAAATGCAGCCATTTTATACAGAAATTGCACACATTATCCAGCACTCCATTACCGTTGATGCCTGGCATAAAAAATGGCTTGGAGCTCTCAGCTCTACAAAACTGCAATAGTGTGCAGATGCTATTCCCTGCAGCAACAACATAGTAAAAGACATATGCTCATTTTAGCACTGTGGAGACAAATATAGAAACAAAGCATCATTAGCCCTTTTCTGCATTCAAACGGCAGATATCTATATCTATCTATCTATCTATCTATCTATCTATCTATCTATCTATCTATCTATCTATCTATCTATCTATCTATCTATCTATCTCTATCCAGTATATATATATATATATATATATAAATATATAAAAACAGACACAGAGAGCGAGAGAGAGAGACAGAGAGAGATTTGCTTTGACATGTATTTGTTAATTGAATATTCCGCTCTTTATTTGCTTATGGTATTTACTTTATATGCATTTTTTTAATATTAATGGATCAACAGATCTTCATGCAATATGAAATAATATTTCTTTTTAGTTTAGAATTTTTATGTGTCTATTAGGAAAATGTCACATTGCTCCCTTATATACCATTTCACTTCTCTTATACTTTTTCTGTGTGAGAGAAGTATTAGCTGGAGATTGAGTTTGAAATAAAATGCATGAATATATAAATATATTAGAGATGAGCGCCTGAAATTTTTCGGGTTTTGTGTTTTGGTTTTGGGTTCGGTTCCGCGGCCGTGTTTTGGGTTCGAACGCGTTTTGGCAAAACCTCACCGAATTTTTTTTGTCGGATTCGGGTGTGTTTTGGATTCGGGTGTTTTTTTCCAAAAACACTAAAAAACAGCTTAAATCATAGAATTTGGGGGTCATTTTGATCCCAAAGTATTATTAACCTCAAAAACCATAATTTACACTCATTTTCAGTCTATTCTGAATACCTCACACCTCACAATATTATTTTTAGTCCTAAAATTTGCACCGAGGTCGCTGTGTGAGTAAGATAAGCGACCCTAGTGGCCGACACAAACACCGGGCCCATCTAGGAGTGGCACTGCAGTGTCACGCAGGATGTCCCTTCCAAAAAACCCTCCCCAAACAGCACATGACGCAAAGAAAAAAAGAGGCGCAATGAGGTAGCTGTGTGAGTAAGATTAGCGACCCTAGTGGCCGACACAAACACCGGGCCCATCTAGGAGTGGCACTGCAGTGTCACGCAGGATGGCCCTTCCAAAAAACCCTCCCCAAACAGCACATGACGCAAAGAAAAAAAGAGGCGCAATGAGGTAGCTGTGTGAGTAAGATTAGCGACCCTAGTGGCCGACACAAACACCGGGCCCATCTAGGAGTGGCACTGCAGTGTCACGCAGGATGTCCCTTCCAAAAAACCCTCCCCAAACAGCACATGACGCAAAGAAAAAAAGAGGCGCAATGAGGTAGCTGTGTGAGTAAGATTAGCGACCCTAGTGGCCGACACAAACACCGGGCCCATCTAGGAGTGGCACTGCAGTGTCACGCAGGATGGCCCTTCCAAAAAACCCTCCCCAAACAGCACATGACGCAAAGAAAAAAAGAGGCGCAATGAGGTAGCTGTGTGAGTAAGATTAGCGACCCTAGTGGCCGACACAAACACCGGGCCCATCTAGGAGTGGCACTGCAGTGTCACGCAGGATGTCCCTTCCAAAAAACCCTCCCCAAACAGCACATGACGCAAAGAAAAAAAGAGGCTTTTTACTGATATTTGGTGTTTTGGATTTGACATGCTCTGTACTATGACATTGGGCATCGGCCTTGGCAGACGACGTTGCTGGCATTTCATCGTCTCGGCCATGACTAGTGGCAGCAGCTTCAGCACGAGGTGGAAGTGGATCTTGATCTTTCCCTAATTTTGGAACCTCAACATTTTTGTTCTCCATATTTTAATAGGCACAACTAAAAGGCACCTCAGGTAAACAATGGAGATGGATGGATTGGATACTAGTATACAATTATGGACGGGCTGCCGAGTGCCGACACAGAGGTAGCCACAGCCGTGAACTACCGCACTGTACTGTGTCTGCTGCTAATATATAGACTGGTTGATAAAGAGATAGTATACTCGTAACTAGTATGTATGTATAAAGAAAGAAAAAAAAACCACGGTTAGGTGGTATATACAATTATGGACGGGCTGCCGAGTGCCGACACAGAGGTAGCCACAGCCGTGAACTACCGCACTGTACACTGGTTGATAAAGAGATAGTAGTATACTCGTAACAACTAGTATGACACTATGACGACGGTATAAAGAATGAAAAAAAAACCACGGTTAGGTGGTATATATTATAATAATAATACAATTATGGATGGACGGACTGCCTGCCGACTGCCGACACAGAGGTAGCCACAGCCGTGAACTACCGCACTGTACACTGGTTGATAAAGAGATAGTAGTATACTCGTAACAACTAGTATGACACTATGACGACGGTATAAAGAATGAAAAAAAAACCACGGTTAGGTGGTATATATTATAATAATAATACAATTATGGATGGACGGACTGCCTGCCGACTGCCGACACAGAGGTAGCCACAGCCGTGAACTACCGCACTGTACACTGGTTGATAAAGAGATAGTAGTATACTCGTAACAATTAGGATGACACTATGACGGTATAAAGAATGAAAAAAAAACCACGGTTAGGTGGTAGGTATATAATAATAAATAATACAATTCTGGTCGGACGGACTGCCTGCCGTGTGCCGACACAGAGGTAGCCACAGCCGTGAACTACCGCACTGTACACTGGTTGATAAAGAGATAGTAGTATACTCGTAACAATTAGGATGACACTATGACGGTATAAAGAATGAAAAAAAAACCACGGTTAGGTGGTAGGTATATAATAATAAATAATACAATTCTGGTCGGACGGACTGCCTGCCGTGTGCCGACACAGAGGTAGCCACAGCCGTGAACTACCGCACTGTACACTGGTTGATAAAGAGATAGTAGTATACTCGTAACAATTAGGATGACACTATGACGGTATAAAGAATGAAAAAAAAACCACGGTTAGGTGGTAGGTATATAATAATAAATAATACAATTCTGGTCGGACGGACTGCCTGCCGTGTGCCGACACAGAGGTAGCCACAGCCGTGAACTACCGCACTGTACACTGGTTGATAAAGAGATAGTAGTATACTCGTAACAATTAGGATGACACTATGACGGTATAAAGAATGAAAAAAAAACCACGGTTAGGTGGTAGGTATATAATAATAAATAATACAATTCTGGTCGGACGGACTGCCTGCCGTGTGCCGACACAGAGGTAGCCACAGCCGTGAACTACCGCACTGTACACTGGTTGATAAAGAGATAGTAGTATACTCGTAACAATTAGGATGACACTATGACGGTATAAAGAATGAAAAAAAAACCACGGTTAGGTGGTAGGTATATAATAATAAATAATACAATTCTGGTCGGACGGACTGCCTGCCGTGTGCCGACACAGAGGTAGCCACAGCCGTGAACTACCGCACTGTACACTGGTTGATAAAGAGATAGTAGTATACTCGTAACAATTAGGATGACACTATGACGGTATAAAGAATGAAAAAAAAACCACGGTTAGGTGGTAGGTATATAATAATAAATAATACAATTCTGGTCGGACGGACTGCCTGCCGTGTGCCGACACAGAGGTAGCCACAGCCGTGAACTACCGCACTGTACACTGGTTGATAAAGAGATAGTAGTATACTCGTAACAATTAGGATGACACTATGACGGTATAAAGAATGAAAAAAAAACCACGGTTAGGTGGTAGGTATATAATAATAAATAATACAATTCTGGTCGGACGGACTGCCTGCCGTGTGCCGACACAGAGGTAGCCACAGCCGTGAACTACCGCACTGTACACTGGTTGATAAAGAGATAGTAGTATACTCGTAACAATTAGGATGACACTATGACGGTATAAAGAATGAAAAAAAAACCACGGTTAGGTGGTAGGTATATAATAATAAATAATACAATTCTGGTCGGACGGACTGCCTGCCGTGTGCCGACACAGAGGTAGCCACAGCCGTGAACTACCGCACTGTACACTGGTTGATAAAGAGATAGTAGTATACTCGTAACAATTAGGATGACACTATGACGGTATAAAGAATGAAAAAAAAACCACGGTTAGGTGGTAGGTATATAATAATAAATAATACAATTCTGGTCGGACGGACTGCCTGCCGTGTGCCGACACAGAGGTAGCCACAGCCGTGAACTACCGCACTGTACTGTGTCTGCTGCTAATATAGACTGGTTGATATTTAAAGAGATATTAGTAGTATACAACAATACTATACTGGTGGTCAGGCACTGGTCACCACTCCTGCAGCAAAAGTGTGCACTGTTAATTAATATAATTGTACTCCTGGCTCCTGCTAACAACCTGCAGTGCTCCCCAGTCTCCCCCACAATTAATTATAAGCTTTTAATTTATACATTGATGACTGTGCAGCACACTGGGCTGAGCTGAGTGCACACAGACTGAGTCACACTGTGTGACTGACTGTGCTGTGTATCGTTTTTTTTTTCAGGCAGAGAACGGATATAGCAGAGAGAAGTGAACGGATATATTATATTAAATAAAAGTTAACTAGCAACTGCACTGGTCACTGACTGTGGTAAACTAACTCTGTCTGCGACTCTGCACAATCTCTCTCTATCTAATCTATCTATCTCTATTCTAATGGAGAGGACGCCAGACACGTCCTCTCCCTATCAATCTCAATGCACGAGTGAAAATGGCGGCGACGCGCGGCTCCTTATATAGAATCCGAGTCTCGCGATAGAATCCGAGCCTCGCGAGAATCCGACAGCGTCATGATGACGTTCGGGCGCGCTCGGGTTAACCGAGCAAGGCGGGAAGATCCGAGTCGCTCGGACCCGTGGAAAAAAAAGTGAAGTTCGTGCGGGTTCGGATTCAAAGAAACCGAACCCGCTCATCTCTAAAATATATACCTGTAGCAATTCTTCTATTGTCAAAAGAATGTTAGATTATGTAATAAATCTAGTGTAAAGGAATAAAAGTATGAGATGTTACTTGGTGGAATACTGTATGTATATATATATATATATATATATATATACAGTATGGCAATGGGCCATGCAGTGTTTTACTGGTATGACAAGTATGTGTTGACATAATTTTTTTTGTATTTAAAGGCAATATGAGCGCTGTTGTTGATCATTTACTCACATTCACAAACCAAACGAAAAGGTTTAGTAAAGTAGATGCTTAACTGTAGTAAATAAAAAGTTTGCACTATCGTGTTTGCAGTAGTTGTGTAAGGGCTCAGTCCCACTGGTGTCAAAACTATTACCTTTTAATAATAATAACTAGAACAATGAACAAAAAATAGTCTGAAAATGGAAATAATTATTTTCAAAGAGCCATACAGTAGTCCAGGGGCAGATGTACTAAGCCTTGGAGATTATAAAGTGGAGAGAGATAAAGTGTCAGACAATCAGCTCCTACTGTAACTGCCATGTTACAGGTTGTGTTTGAATAAAATGACAGATGCTGGTTGGTACTTTCTCTCCAACGCTTAGTACATCGACACATTAATTTGTTATTCACTTTTGGGTACATTGAGCCTAAATCAGAGATGGACGCAATGCTGATGTTGTACTCAGTGGAGCAATATTTTGATACTGTGCATGGGTCTAAGTCATGCTGCATACTTGCCTTCATGGTTTTGTGAAGGTGGTCACAATGAGGATATATTTGCAAAGTGATTGACAGTCAAGAAGTATTTGTGGGAGGCAACGGGGAAGCTGCGACTCAAATACAGTTGTGTCTGTGACTGTTTTGGGGTGTGCCACAGCTTGCAACTGCAATCCAGTATGCAGTAAACATAGCTCTGGCATCTTATTTCTGACAGCCATGCTGTGTGACAATTGTTGTTTCTCCACAGATGTGCACCTTCATACACTAGCGGCAGATCTCAGATGCCTCGAGTGGGCATTGTAGTATAAAGCTGGTAACAACATTTGCATACAGTATATTTGCACAGCTGCTGTGAATGGAATCACAGCTACAATACAAATGCATTTGTGTACATCTCTGAATCAGGCCTATTTTTAAAGCATAGCGGTTTTTACAAAACTACCTGCTGACCTTCTGATAGCAATGAAAAAAAAATGCTGAACTAACACTAATGAAACGTCAGTAGATACCTGAACTTAGGTAAACAGTGAAAGGTATTGCTGTTGCAATATCATCAGGACTAATGAAAGACTATACAGATTTCAGGAGGCCTTGAGAACTACGGCTAATACAGTAAAAATTCAAACGTTTTGTGACTTAACACTTCAGCGGCATAACTTCCTCCCAGTCGCCCGAGGCAAGTTAGATGATTGCGCCCCCCATGCTTACTCTTCAACTTTGTAAAACAAATTTAATATGGTCCTCACCAACCATCAGTAATTGTTATAATGTGCTTTCCACACATCAGTATTTAATATAATTTCTTTCCACACATCAGTAATCAATAGAGATGTGCGGTGGGCACTTTTCGTGTTTTGGTTGTGGTTCTGGTTCCATGCTCGTGTTTTGGATCTGGATTGGTTTTGCCAAGACCACCCTTTCGTGTTTTGGTTTTAGTTTTGGTTTTGGATCTGGATGATTTTGGGGAAAAAACATAAAAACAGCTAAAATCACATAATTTGGGGGTGATTTTGATCCTACAGTATTATTAACTTCAAAACCATTAATTTCCACTCATTTCCAGTCTATTCTGAACACCTCACACCTCACAATATTGTTTTTAGGCCAAAAGGTTGCACCGAGGTGGCTGGATGACTAAGTTAAGTGACACAAGTGTGCGGCACAAACACCTGGCCCATCTATGAGTGGTACGGCAGTGTCAGACTGGATGGCAGATTTAAAAAATAGGCCCCAAACAGCACATGATGCAAAGAAGAAAAATAAGTGCAATTAGGTAGCTGGATGGCTAAGCTAAGTGACACAAGTGTGCGGCACAAACACCTGGCCCATCTAGGAGTGGCACTGCAGTTGCAGACAGGATGGCACTTAAAAAAACTAAGCCCCAAACAGCACATCATGCAGAGAAGAAAAAGAGGTGCAATGAGGTAGCTGTATGACTAAGCTAAGCGACACAAGTGTGCGGCACAAAAAACAAGGGACGTGCTGGAATTTGCCCAGATGTAATACACGCACAATATTGGTGGCACAGGAGAGAGTACCCCTAAACCACACACACATGGCAAAGCCTGTAAAATTAATTTGGATAATAATAACCATTTTATTAGGAGCTGTTATAATAATATGCAGCATAGGCGATCGTACCCCTATACCACACAGGGCAAAACCTGTAAGAATTATTTGGATAATAATATAAGTAATGAATATAACCCTTTTATTTGGAGTAAATAATATACAGCACAGGACACCACCACTGGATTTATGGCAGCATAAGACAGGACCACTGGACTGGACTTATACGGCAGTACCCCTGGATTTATATGGCAGTACCCTTGGACTTGTACGGCAGTGTCAGACAGGATGGCACTTCAAAAAACTAGTCCCCAAACAGCACATGATTCAAAGAAGAAAAAGAGGTGCAAGATGGAATTGTCCTTGGGCCCTCCCACCCACCCTTAAGTTGTATAAACAGGACATGCACACTTTAGCAAACCAATCATTTCAGGTAAAATAAAGCCAATTTGTGAAAGGGCATCCAAATTGACTCTTTTTCCTGCCAGTATACATACGGACTATCTGACATGCCTACTTGGATGCTGTCACTCATATAATCCTCCACCATTCTTTCAATGCTGACAGAATCATATGCAGTGACAGTAGACATGTCAGTAATCATTGGCAGGACCTTCATTCCGGACCAGATGTCAGCATTCGCTCCTGACTGCCCTGCATCACCGCCAGCGGGTGGGCTAGGAATTCTTATCCTTTTCCTCACAGTCCCAGTTGCGGGAGAAAATTAAGGAGGAGCTGTTGATGGGTCACGTTCCACTTGAGTTGACAATTTTCTCACCAGCAGGACTTTGAACCTCTGCAGACTTGTGTCTGCCAGAAAGAGAGATACAATGTAGGCTTTAAACCTAGGATCGAGTACGGTGGCCAAAATATAGTGCTCTGATTTCAACAGATTGACCACCCTTGAATCCTGGCAAAGCGAATGAAGGGCTCAATCCACAAGTCCCACAAACTTAGCTGAATCGCTCCATCTTAGCTCCTCTTTCATTTTCTCCAGCTGCTTCTGCAAAAGCCTGATGATGGGAATGAACGGACTCAAGCTGGCACTATCTGAACTGACTTCACGTGTGGCAAGTTTGAAGGGTTGGAGAACCTTGCACAAGACGGAAATCATTCTCCACTGCGCTTTTGTCAGGTGCATTCCCCCTCCTTTGCCTATATCGTAGGTGGATGTATAGGCTTGAATGGCTTTTTGCTGCTCCTCCATCTTCTGAAGCATAAAGAGTATTGAATTCCACCTCATTACCACCTCTTGCTTCAGGTGATGGAAGGGCAGGTTCAGGAGTGTTCGCTGGCGCTAAAGTCTTCGGCACGTGGTGGCTGAATGTCGAAAGTGTCCCGAAATTTTTTGGGCCACCGACAGCATCTCCTGCATGCCCCTGTCATTTTAAAAAAAATTCTGCACCACCAAATGAATTGTATGTGCAAAACATGGGACGTACTGGAATTTGCCCAGCTGTAATACATCCACAATATTGGTGGTGTTGTCCGATATCACAAATCCCCAGGAGAGTCTAAGTGGGGTAAGCCATTGTGCGATGATGTCCCTCAGTTTCTGTAAGAGGTTTTCAGTGGTGTGCCTCTTATGGAAAGCGGTGGTACATAGCGTAGCCTGCCTAGGAATGTGTTGGCGTTTGCGAGATGCGGCTACTGGTACCGCTGCTGTTGTTGCTGCGGGAGGCAATACATCTACCCAGTGAGCTGTCACAGTCATATAGTCCTTAGCCTGTCCTGTTCCACTTGTCCTCATGTCCGTGGTTAAGTGGAAAGTGGGTACAACTGCATTTTTTAGGACACTGAGGACACTTTTTCTGACATCTCTGTACATTCTCAGTATTGCTTGCCTAGGGAAGTGGGCATTATCACATCAGTATCATTCTCAGTATAGCCTGCCTAGTGAAGTGGTACCTAGATGGAATTTGGTACCGGGGGGACACTACCTCCATCAATTCTCTAAGTCCCACTGAACTAATGGCTAATACAGGAGGCACCTCTAACACCAACCTAGCTGTGCTGTCAAGGCCTCAGTTATACACTTTGCAACAGGATGACTTCTGTCATATTTCATCTTCCTCATAAAGGACTGTTGGACAGTCAATTGCTTACTGGAAGTAGTACAAGTGGTCTTCCGAATTCCCCTCTGGGATGACGATCGACTCCCAGCAGCAGCAACAACAGCAGCGGCAGTCTTGCCAGTGACATGGACTGCAGGACTACTGAAGTTCCTGACTAAGGAGGAAGTTGACATTGAGGGAGTTGGTGGTGTGGCTTGCAGGAGCTTGGGTACAGGAGGAAGAAGGGATTTAGGTGTCAGTGGACTGCTTACACTCTTACCCAAAGTTTCACAACTTGACACTGACTTCTGATGAATGCGCAGGATGTTCCTAGGTGGTTAACATCTTTACCCCTACTTATTACAGATTGTCAGAGGCAACACACGGCTTGATACCTGTTGTCCAGATTTGTGGAGTAAAAATTCTACACCGAAGAAGTGGCTTTTTTGGTATTTTGCCCAGGCATCACAATGGGCTTATTCATCCCACAGACAACAGGTGTCTCCCCCGGTGCCTGATTTAAACAAACCACATCACCATCAGAATCCTCATCATCAACTTCCTCCTCAGCACCAGCAACACCCATATCCTCATCCTTGTGTAGTTCAACAGTGACATCTTCAATTTAATTATATGAAACTGGACTGTGGGTGCTACTTCCAGCATTTGCAGGGGGTGTGCAAATGGTGAAAGGAGCCACCTCTTCCCATCCAGTGTTGGGAAGGTCAGGCATCGCAACCACAGACACACTTGGACTCTCCTTGGGGATTAGTGATACCATCTTAGAATGCACAGTTCTTTGCTGTGCTTTGCCAGCTTAGCTCTTATAATTTTTCTAGCAGGAGGATGAGGGCTTCCATCATCATGTGAAGCTGAACCACTAGTCATAAACATAGGCCAGGGCCTTAGCTGTTCCTTGCCACTCCGTGTCGTAAATGGCATATTGGCAAGTTTACGTTCCTCTTCAGACCATTTCAATTAATTTTTTGGGGTCTTCATTACTGAACTTTGGCTTTTTGGATTATACATGCCCTCTACTATCACATTGGGCATCGGCCTTGGCAGACAACATTAATGGCATTTCATCATGTGTCATGACTAGTGGCAGCAGCTTCAGCACTAGGAGGAAGTTGTTCTTGACCTTTCCCTATTTTATCCTCTAAATTTTTGTTCTCCACTATTTCTCTGTAGTTATATAACAATATGCGGTACAGGAGAGCGTACTCCTACACCCCACAGGGCAAACCCTGTGAAAATTATTTGGATTAAATATTAATAACCTCTTTATTTGGAGTAAATCATTTACAGCACAGGACAGCAATACTGAACTTATATGGCAGCACCACTGGACTGGAATAATGCGGCAGTACCACTTTAATTATACAGCAGTATAACTGTAATTATACGGCAGTATCGCTGGACTTAAATGCCAGTACCACTTGAATTATATGGAAGTATCACTGGAATTATACGGCAGTACCACTGGACTTATAGGGCAGTACCACTGGACTGGATTTATATGGCAGTATCACTGGACTTATACGCCAGTACCACTGGAATTATATGACCGTATCACTGGAATTATATGGCAGTATCACTGAATTGGATTTATACGCCAGTACCACTAGATTTATACGGCAGTACCACTGGACAAATATGGCAGTATCACTGGACTGGATTTATACACCAGTACCACTGGACATATACGGCAGTACCACTGGACATATACGGCAGTATCACTGGTCATATATGGCCATATCGCTAGATTTATATGGCAGTACCGCTGGTCATATATGGCAGTATAACTGGACATATATGGCAGTATCAGTGGACTGGATTTATACGCCAGTACCACAGGACATATTCAGCAGTACCACTGGACATATACGGCAGTATCACTGGAATTATATGGCAGTACCACTAGACATACTGTATACGGCAGTATCATTGGATTGGATTTATACACCAGTACCACTGGAATAATATGTTAGTATCACTGGATTTATATGGCAGTACCACTGGATATATAGGGCAGTATCACTGGACTGGATTTATACGTCAGTACCACTGGCTTTATATGGCTTGACCACTGGAATTATACAACAGTATTACTGGAATTATATGACAGTACCACTGAACGTATATGGCAGTATCACTGTACTGGATTTATAAGTCAATACCGCTGGAATTATATGTCAGTACCACTGGAATTATATGAACATAGGAAAGAAAAGAAAGTAGAAGACTCTTGTTAGGGAGCACTCTAATACAGACAGACTGGTGTGGTCAAATACCAATAACTGGATAAAAATAAAATGCTTTAATAATTTCTCATTAAAATATTAATAAGGAGTTCAATAATGCCAATATGTGTTAATAACACTGCGAAAATATATAGAGAAAAAAATATATAAATATATACAATTTATAGCACAAATACTATCATGTAGGCCGAAGTGGGTATATCTGTGGTCACATATTGGTGGTCTTTCCGAGTTGATCGCTTGCTAGTTTTTAGCAGCCGTGCAAACGCTAAGCCGCCACCCTCTGGGAGTGTATTTTAGCTTAGCAGAAGTGCGAACGAAAGGATCGCAGAGCGGCTACAAAAAAAATTGTGCAGTTTCATAGTAGCTCCAGACCTACTCAGCCCTTGCGATCACTTCAGACTGTTCAGTTCCTGTTTTGACATCACAAACATGCCCTGCGTTCTCCCAGCCAGATCTGTGTTTTTCCTGGCACGCCTGCGTTTTTTCAAACACTCCCTGAAAATGGTCAGTTGACTCCCAGATACTCCCACTTCACGTCAATCACTCTGCGGCCAGCATTGCGACTGAAAAGCTTCGCTAGACCTTGTGTGAAACTACATTGGCCGTTGTGAAAGTACTTCGCATGTGCGCATTGTGCCGCATACGCATGCACAGAAGTGCCAGGTTTTTTTTTTTGCTTCATCGCTGCGCAGCAAACATTTTTATCTAGCGATCAACTCGGAATGACCCCCATTGATCACAATGTGGTTATAATCTTATACTGTGAGGAGTATAACCATCATTTTGTGCTGCCTAGATCCCAAATGGAAAGATTTTTGCAGATAGCTGAATCTTAGGTCACAACCGAGATACCAAGGAATGCTTATTAGTAGTGACAAATCAAAAGGCGGCAATGACTTGCAGTACCTGGGTGTTCCGAGGAGGTCTCCCATCCAAGTACTGACCCGGCCCTCCACTGCTTGGCTTCCAAGATCAGATGAGATTGGGCATCTCCAGTGGGGTATGTCTGAAGATTTTATGCTTGCTTGTGTTGTCACTGTTATCTGATATACGGATGAGCATAAGGGTTAATAAGTGCTCACAGTGAGTATAGCTTATATGAACCACATGTATGAGTGCTGAGAGAGATGGTTATTTGATATGTGGAAAAAATTTTTTATCAAATTAAATACCACAGCATGAAATTTGTACTCAATAACCACTCTTAGGATACCCACTAAGAAAAGATGGTTAGTCCGCTATTGAGAATAAGCAGTGAGTTGGATATCAGTGTCTATGTGAACTGCAATATTTGACTCTTCCTTGACCTCACCTGTATCACGGATACTACCCCACAATGTGGGACAGATACCAGGTACAAATTGAAAAAAAGAGGTGAGGTATAGTTTCAGAGGGAGATACAGTTGTCTGTATTGTAATAAACACAAGTGTGTCCTATTAATTCAAATATTAAAGGACTATTTGTGTCATCCCAACATTAGTATGGAGATGACAGTTTGTCAAACCAGAAAGAGATGCCTGTCAGCATGTATTGTCAAATCACTTAATTCCTTATCAGACAAGGTAACATTACCTGTCCAAAGAATGCCACAATCATTCTAGCATTGGTGGAATTATACGCAAATATCACTGGAATTGAAATGCAGTACCACTGGAATTATACGGCAGTATATGGACATATACAGCAGTATCACTGGACTGGATTTATATGCCAGTACCACTGGAATTATACACTAGTACCAGTGGAATTATACGGCAGTATCACTGGAATTATATGGCAGTACCACTGGACATTTACGGCAGTATCACTGGACATATACGGCAGTATCACTGGACTGGATTTATACAGCAGTACCACTGGAATTATATGGCAGTACCACTGGACATATATGGCAGTATCATTGGATTTATACGGTAGTACTGCTTGACATATACTGCAGTACCACTGGACATATACGGCAGTATCACTGGACATATACGGCAGTAAAATTGGACATATACAGCAGCACAGGGACACAACCACTGGACTGATGCAGGATAACACAGCACCACTGCAATCGATTGGACTTATACAGCAGCACTGAACATATGGCAGCAGAGGACACCGCCACTGTGACTGGACTGATTCAGCACAAGACACTACCACTGTACTGATGCAGTACAACACATCACAACTGCAATGGACAGGACTTATACAGCAGCACTGGACATATGGCAGCAGAAGACACCACCACTGTAACTGGACTGATGCAGCACATCACAGCACCACTGGACTGGACTTATACAGTAGCACTGGACATATGGCAGCAGAGCATACCACCACTGTGACTGGACTGATGCAGCACAAGACACTACCACTGAACTGATGCAGGACACTGAGGATGGAGACATGTCCTCTCTCTTCACTCTCCAATGCAGGAGTGAAAATGGCGGCGACGTGCGCCTCCTTATATGGAATCCAAACCCCGCAAGAATCCGACAGTGGGATGATGACTTTTTGCCTCATTCTGATTTCCGAGTCAGGCAGGAAACCTAAGCCGGACTCAGATCCGGGCTTGGGTAGTGAAGTTCAGGGGGGTTTTGGTTCTCAGGGAACCCAATCCACTTATCTCTATTAATTAATATAATGTGCCCTTACCACCCATCAGTAATTATATTTCCTCCCATTGGCTCTTTCTTTTCTTGTTCTACACATCCCCCCTACCTGCTGTATGTTCAGTAATGTACATACTCAGGTCCCTCCTCACCGTGCCTATTAGTAACTACCTACTTTAAAGTAGAGATGAGCAGGTTCGGTTCTCAGAGAACCGAACCCCCCATATTTCACGTTCCAAGCCCGGATCCGAGTCCGGCTCGGGACTTCCCGCCAGACTTGGATCCCAGAATTAGGCAAAACGTCATCATCCTGCTGTCGGATTATTGCGGGTTTTGGATTCCACATAAACAGTCATTTTCACTCTGGACTTGGAGAGTGAGGGAGACAGTCCTCTGTCTCTCTCTGTGGGTGGTGACGTCAGGTGGGGTCAGCGTTTGCTCTCTAGGAGTGCTGTTAGGGGTGCTATCCTGTCACTGTGCTGTTAGGGGTGCTGTCCTGGCTGTCACTGGTGTTTCATGTGCTGTTAGGGGTGCTGCAGATGTACATGGGTGTTGCTGTCCTGGCTGTTACTGTGCTGTACAGGGGCACTGTCCTCCTGTATGCAGTGAAAATACAGGGGTACTGGCCCTGTCTTGTATGCTGTAAAAATTCAGAGGTGCAGTGAAAATAAATGTACAAGGGCCCTTTCTTGCATGCTGTGAAAAATCAGGTGTGAATTGTAAATAGATGTAAACTGGCCCTGTCTTATATGCTGTAAAAGTTCAGGGGTGCAGTAAAAATAAATGCACACTGGTCCTGTCTTGTATGCTGTAAAAATTCAGGGGTGCAGTGAAAATAGATGTACACTGGCCCTCTCATATATGCTGTAAAAATTCAGGGCTGCAGTGAAAATAAATGTACACTGGCCCTGTCTTGTATGCTGTAAAAAATCAGGAGTGCAGAGAAAATAAATGTACACTGGCCCTGTCTTTTAGACTGTAAAAATTCTGGGGTGCAGTGAAAAGAAATGTATATTGGCCCTGTCTTGTATGCTGTAAAACGTCAGACATGCAGTAAAAATAAAGGGATGCTGGCCATTTTTTGTATGCTGTAAAATTACAGGGGTGTTGTGAATATAGAGGGGTGCTGCCTATCTGGTGTATAAGTCCAGAGGTGCTGCCGTATAATTCCAAGGGTGCTGCTGTACTTGATCCTAGGATTAAATTAAAGCCTATAGTAGAATATGAAACAAGCTTCAACATCACAAACAGATTTGTGAAAATATACAGCCGCAAAGGTGGACATGGAAATTGCAATTTTAACAAAGTGTTTTCCAATGAGACCACATTTGTGGCCAAAGTCAGTCAGACTCAGAAGAGAGATAATCATAATCTAGCACAGCAGCCGGAGAAAACTAGATTTTCCAAACACACATATGTCTATATGTCTGCCATATAATTCCAGGAGTGCCCTGTCTGAACCCACTCATCTGCATCTTCTGGTGTGCAGTAGCGGCTCTTGCAAGGGGCCAGCAGGCTTTTTGCCCTGGGCGCCGAGGGTGCCTCCGCCATGGCAAGAGCCGCTACTGGTGCCGTGTGGTGCGCATGACATCATCATGCACCGCATAGCATTGTGGGAGTGGCCAGAGATGCTAGAGGTCATAATTGACCTCTAGTGTCTGTGCCATGCTATGGGAGAGACGTCATGATCCGAGGAGTAGCGCCGGCGGCCAGAGACGGAGGGCAGCAGCAGTCGGGAAGCAGGAGCAGGGCTGGTGAGTATCTATTTATTTGTTTATTTTTTTTTTGGTAAGCAGCGCTACTAGGGGCATAAATACAGGGGCACAGCTACAGGGGGCACAACTTCAGGGAGCAAAACTACTGGGGGCACAGCTAGAGGGGGCAGAGCTACAGGGGGCACAACTACTAAGGGCACAGTACTGGGGGCAAAACTACTGGGGGCACAGCTACTGAGGGCACAGCTACAGGGGGCACAGCTACAGGGGGCACAACTACTGGGGGCAAAACTACTGGGGGCACAACTACTGAGGGCACAACTACTGAGGGCACAGTACTGGGGGCAAAACTACTGGGGGCACAGCTACTGAGGACACAGCTACAGGGGCACAATGACTGAGGGCACAGCGACAGGGTGCAAAACTACTGGGGGCAAAACTAATGGGGGCACAACTACTGAGGGCACAGTACTGGGGCAAAACTACTGGAGGCACAACTACTGAGGGCACAGCTACAGAGGGCACAGCTACAGGGGAAAAAACTACTGGGGACACAGCTACTGAGGGCACAGCTACAGGGGCACAACTCTATAGGGGGCAAAACTATAGGGGGCACCGCTACAGGGGACATAACTGTGATTACGCCCCTTCCTTATGAAGCCATGTCCCACATTTTGGGATTATTTATTTACAAAATGCACATTTGTTGTACAGGGTTGTTTTCCTAAAGGCTGCGTAGGGTTATCACAAGACCTTGCGATATTAGAAGAACAGAGTTTCAGTGATCTTGCATTGCATCAGCTTTCCATTGCACTGCAGCACTAGAGGGCCCGGATCTCCTGTGAGGCACAAACCATTACTGAATAAGGCCCAGTATGGAGACTCATGGTGGTTTACAGCCAGGAAAATGTCTGGCTTGCCAGACTGAGGCATGCTGTGGGCACAGAGGTTAGCATTGCTTCCTCCCACAGTCCTACTTATATTATGAAATGAGTTTTGACTGTAGAGTGGTAAGCTCCACTAGGGTAGGGGCTCAATAACAAAAAAAATCACTTCACTGTCATGCTTAGCAGTTTATCAAACCCACCCAAACTCAACTTGCCCCATGTGGGGCTGCTGTGGGGGTAGGGGGGGGGCTCAGGAGGGGCAGCTAAAACATCTAAGGGGCTGCTTTATTTAAAAATAAAAAATGAATAAAATAAACAAGACACACAGGTATGCTCACATGCGTGTAACTGGGACACACAGGTATGCTCACATGCGTGTAAGTGGGAGGTATTAAAAACAAAAATAAGGCATCTGCCACAAAATATGTAAATAAAAATGCAATAAAGAAATAGAAAAAAAGAAACCCACAATATTTTCACAAAATAAGTCTCCAGACTCTGTGGAGGGGAAAATATAAAGTCTTGATCCTGTGGTATACACCAGTTTATTTGCATCCCATCAGTAAATCCGAGATTATCTTAATCCCTGAAAATGGAGAAGGGGGTTCAAATTCAGAGGCTTTGGCCCCTAGCTTTTCAGTTTGTCCAGTAATGTGGTAATTAATTGCTTGGTTGAAGTCCTTTCCATTCCACACCAATATATGAGTTGAGGTGAAAGCCTGTGTGTTGTTCCTGATTGCGTGTGCCTCTCAAAATTTTGAATCACCTTCTTGACACTGTCATCTTCCTCTTGCCTCTTCTCATAATGTGAAAAGTCATCAAAGCAGGAGGTGGTATGTTGTAGCTAGCTATGATTTGGAGAACTTCTAGAGCTTTTCCAGGGGGACCACCTGTTACTGAAATTATGGGTTTATTAAACTGTGCATGTCCTGTTTAAACAGCATAACGGTGGGTGGGAGAGCCCAAGGATAATTCCATCTTGCACCTCTTTTTTTTTCTTTGCGTAATGTACTCTTTGGGGCCTAGTTTTTAAAACTGCCATCCTGTCTGCTACTGAAGTACCACTGCTAGATGGACCAGCTGTTTGTGCCAAAAATAATATTGTGAGGTGTTCAGGATAGACTGGAAATTAGTGGAAATGAATGTTATTGAGGTTAATTATACTGTAGGATCAAAATTACCCCCAAATTCTGTGATTTTAGCTGATTTTATGTTTTTTCTAAATAATCCAGTTTCAAAACCAAAACCCGAAAGGGTGGTTTTGGGAAAACCAATTCAGATCCAAAACACGAACGGAGATCCAGATCCAAAACCAAAACACAAAACACAAAAAGTGTCCGCTGCACATCTCTACTTTTAAGTGCTCCAGATACCACCTCCATGAGTAATTGCCATGTCTACCCTCCATTTTATGTAAATGCTGCTCTTCTTTCTCCTCGTGGCATCCATGACAGGCAGCGTTGCCTAATCATATATTACTGTGCATCAGCGATGCTGCCAGGTGACACTTTGGGGAGGAGAAATACAGATGAAAGGCAGAGATGTCACCCTGGTCCCTGCAATTTAGATTTCAGTTTGAACACAACCCACGCAAATCTAACTCTCTCTGCACATGTTACATTTGCCCCACCTGCACTGCACATGGGGGGTCATTCCGAGTTGTTCGCTCGCAAGCGGATTTTAGCAGATTTGCTCATGCTAAGCCGCCGCCTACTGGGAGTGAATCTTAGCATCTTAAAATTGCGAACGATGTATTCGCAATATTGCGATTACACACCTCGTAGCAGTTTCTGAGTAGCTTCAGACTTACTCGGCATCTGCGATCATTTCAGTGCTTGTCGTTCCTGGTTTGACGTCACAAACACTCCCCCGTTTCTCCGGCCACTCCTGCGTTTTTTCCGGAAACGGTAGCGTTTTTTCCCACACGCCCATAAAATGGCCTGTTTCCGCCCAGTAACACCCATTTCCTGTCAATCACATTACGATCGCCAGAACGATGAAAAAGCCGTGAGTAAAAATCCTAACTGCATAGCAAATTTACTTGGCGCAGTCGCAGTGCGGACATTGCGCATGCGCATTAAGCGGAAAATCGCTGCGATGCGAAGATTTTTACCGAGCGAACAACTCGGAATGACCCCCATGGTTTTGCCCATTAGGGAAAGATTTTGCTTTTGCGATCCATGCTGAATTAGGCCCTCAAACATAGAGACATGAAACATACAAAGTGGATCAATAAATATGGTAGCAAGTCCTCTCATTGCATAAGTGTATTGAACTCGTACATATATGTATGATCAATAGTATGGCCTTGGTACAGATTCTTTTTTAACATATTCCCAATACTTGTCTAAGCATTTGTTCCAATGGTACAGCAAAGCATCTATCCCAGCATAGAATAACTCAGTGTCAAGCACCTGAAACCAGGACTTGACGGCTTGTTGAACTTCACCATCCGTTGCAAATCACCTTCCATCCTGATGCTTCTTTAGTGGTCCAGCCCTGACCTCGGTGCCAGGTCAGGCTGTAGGGAAGATGGTCCAGAGCTTGGCAAGCTGGATCGCTGCTCATTTTGAATGTCTATTAAAGGCAGTTCACCAAACCTGTTTCCATAATATGACGTTATCAACGTACACCTCATCAAGTTGGAAGGGGAAAAAGCAGGATTTCTAGAGGGAGGTTTCCAAATGATTGATTTTAGAGCAAGAGTGGCCAATCTATGAAGAAAGCATAATCAGCACTTAACCAGAAATAATATGTCATAATTGTGACATATACTGTACATGGCCGGCCAGTGATCACTATAAGCCAGTTGATGTGGCAGTAGGGCCATACTGCCTTAGCTGAATGTTTGGGCACCTTTCCAGAGCATTGGAGTGAATCTGAAAGTCTGGAAGAGTAGCAGAAGAAAATAGTACTGCTCTCTATAGGGGATGCGGTCATGTGACCACTGCTCAGGATCCCGGCGGTCACCATGCTGATGCGAGGATCCCGAGCGATCAAATACCCAACAGTCGGCATGCCAACTAACAGGTCTATAGAAAATGTGGTGAGCGCAGCGAGCCTGCAAGGGGCTATGTTACGCTCTCCCCCCTACCCTACTACGGTCATTCTTCAGCCGGGATCCGAGGGTCGGTATGCTGACCTCTGGTATCCCAACCCCTGTACAGTACCGTACTGTATTTGTACACATTGTTCTCCTCATACACAGAATAGTGTATGTTATACGTATTAATAATTAACCCTATAGATGGTCTATAGCAGTGCATCCCTAACAAAGCATGTTTTCAAGATCTCCTATTTTGGGCACATGTGTATTAATTACTGCCTGCTAATTATCTCATTTGTGATACTGAAGATATCCTTAAAACCCGCAGCTCTAGCAAATTGTGTTATATACTATTGTTGTTGTGTGCTGAAGAGGGGGTTTCCAGGTAACCAGAAACGCTTCCCCCTGTGTTTGCTTATGGTTGTCGTTGCATTTTGGCTGCTAATGTGTCCTTTAGATGCAGAAATCTGATCACACTATGCACCTCAATGTTTGTCCCTCTTACAACTGATGTTGGAACAGTATGACTGATATAAGGCACAGTCTTATGGCCATGAGAGGAAGTAGTGGTCTATTTGCTTTGGTCTGGCGGGAAATTAGAATGGAATGGAGAACATTACAAATGTGAGAGGTCTTAGGGGGTAATTCAGAGTTGCTAGCAAACCAAAAAAGTTAGCAATTGAGCAAAACCATGTTGCACTGCAGGTGGGGCAGATGTAACATGTGCAGAGATTTAGATTTGGGTACGATATATTGTTTCTGTCAGTGATGTGCACCGTAAATTTTTCGGTTTTGTGTTTTGGTTTTGGATTCAGTTCCGCGGCTGTGTTTTGGATTCGGACGCGTTTTGGCAAAACCTCCCTGAAATTTTTTTGTCGGATTCGGGTGTGTTTTGGATTTGGGTGTTTTTTTACAAAAAACCCTCAAAAACAGCTTAAATCATAGAATTTGGGGGTCATTTTGATCCCATAGTATTATTAACCTCAATAACCATAATTTACACTCATTTTCAGTCTATTCTGAACACCTCACACCTCACAATATTATTTTTAGTCCTAAAATTTGCACCGAGGTCGCTGGATTGTTAAGCTAAGCGACACAAGTGGCCGACACAAACACCTGGCCCATCTAGGAGTGGCACTGCAGTGTCAGGCAGGATGGCACTTCAAAAAATTAGTCCCCAAACAGCACATGATGCAAAGAAAAAAAGAGGCGCACCAAGGTCGCTGTGTGACTAAGCTAAGCGACACAAGTGGCCGACACAAACACCTGGCCCATCTAGGAGTGGCACTGCAGTTTTCTAGCGAGAGGATGAGTGCTTCCATCCTCATGTGAATCTGAACCACTAGCCATGAACATAGGCCAGGGCCTCAGCCGTTCCTTGCCACTCCGTGCCGTAAATGGCATATTGGCAAGTTTACGCTTCTCATCAGACGCTTTCAATTTTGATTTTTGGATCATTTTACTGAACTTTTGTTTTTTGGATTTTACATGCTCTCTACTATGACATTGGGCATCGGCCTTGGCAGACGACGTTGATGGCATTTCATCGTCTCGGCCATGACTAGTGGCAGCAGCTTCAGCACGAGGTGGAAGTGGATCTTGATCTTTCCCTATTTTAACCTCCACATTTTTGTTCTCCATTTTTTAATGTGTGGAATTATATGCCAGTATCAATAGCAATGGCCTACTACTATATATACTGCGCACAACTGAAATGCACCACAGGTATGGATGGATAGTATACTTGACGACACAGAGGTAGGTAGAGCAGTGGCCTTCCGTACCATACTGCTATATATACTGGTGGTCACGGTCAGAAAACTGCAAAACTAAAATGCACCACAGGTATAGAATCTAGATGGATAGTATACTAGACGACACAGAGGTAGGTAGAGCAGTGGCCTTCCATACCGTACTGCTATATATACTGGTGGTCACTGTCAGCAAACTGCAAAACTAAAATGCACCACAGGTATAGAATCTAGATGGATAGTATACTTGACGACACAGAGGTAAGTAGAGCAGTGGCCTTCCGTACCGTACTGCTATATATACTGGTGGTCACTGTCAGCAAACTTCAAAACTAAAATGCACCACAGGTATAGAATCTAGATGGATAGTATACTTGATGACACAGAGGTAGGTAGAGCAGTGGCCTTCCGTACCGTACTGCTATATATACTGGTGGTCACTGTCAGCAAACTGCAAAACTAAAATGCACCACAGGTATAGAATCTAGATGGATAGTATACTTGACGACACAGAGGTAGGTAGAGCAGTGGCCTTCCGTACCGTACTGCTATATATACTGGTGGTCACTGTCAGCAAACTGCAAAACTAAAATGCACCACAGGTATAGAATCTTGATAGATAGTATACTTGACGACACAGAGGTAGGTAGAGCAGTGGCCTTCCGTACCGTACTGCTATATATACTGGTGGTCACTGTCAACAAAACTCTGCACTGTACTCCTCCTATATAATACTGCTGGTCCCCATTCCCCACAATAAAGCAGTGTGAGCACAGATATATGCAGCACACTGAGCACAGATATGGAGCGTTTTTCAGGCAGACAACGTATAATACTGGTGGTCACTGGTCAGCAAAACTCTGCACTGTACTCCTCCTATATAATATACTGCTGGTCCCCAGTCCCCACAATAAAGCAGTGTGAGCACAGATATATGCAGCACACTGAGCACAGATAGGGAGCGTTTTTCAGACAGAGAACGGATAAAACTGGTGGTCACTGATCAGCAAAACTCTGCACTGTACTCCTCCTATATAATACAGCTGCTCCCCAGTCCCCACAATTAAGCAATAAGCACAAATATTTGCATCAACATTAATAAACGTAGAGGACGCCAGCCACGTCCTCTCCCTAACATTTCCAATGCACGAGTGACAATGGCGGCGACGCGCGGCTGCTTATATAGAATCTGAATCTCGCGAGAATCCGACAGCGGGATGATGACGTTCGGGCGCGCTCGGGTTAACCGAGCAAAGCGGGAAGGTTTGAACCTGCCTCGGACCCATGTAAAAAGGGTGAAGTTCGGGGGGGTGCGGATTCCAAGGAACCGAACCCGCTCATCACTAGTTTCTGTGCATGGAAAATACTAGCCCACCAGTATTTTTACACTGCAATTTAGTTTTCAGTTTGAACACACCCCACCCAAATCTCTCTCTGTGCACATGTTACATCTGCCCCACCTGCAGTTCAACATGGTATTGCCCAATTGCTAATTTTTGGTTTGCCAGCAACTCTGAATAACCCACTTATTACCTCACTTTTTAAACCTCTCTCATATAATATAGATTTTTGATATTCCCTCCCTGTCATGATTACTGTACAACTGAGTTTCCCAAACCCTTCCATTACAGTCCAAGTTTTAATATCCATGCTTGAGTCCGAATGGTAAATCAGATTGTCTGAAGTGCTAATTAAGGGCCTTATTCAGGTTTGTTAGCAAACCAAAAAAGCACACTAATTGGCAAAACCATGTAGCACTGCAGGTGTACCAGATATAACATGTGCAGAGAAGGTTAGATTTGGGTGGGGTGTGTTCAAACTGAAATCTAAATTGCAGTGTAAAAATAAAGCAGCCAGTATTTACAATAGAGATGAGCGCCTGAAATTTTTCGGGTTTTGTGTTTTGGTTTTGGGTTCGGTTCCGCGGCCGTGTTTTGGGTTCGAACGCGTTTTGGCAAAACCTCACCGAATTATTTTTGGCGGATTCGGGTGTGTTTTGGATTCGGGTGTTTTTTTCCAAAAACACTAAAAAACAGCTTAAATCATAGAATTTGGGGGTCATTTTGATCCCAAAGTATTATTAACCTCAAAAACCATAATTTACACTCATTTTCAGTCTATTCTGAATACCTCACACCTCACAATATTATTTTTAGTCCTAAAATTTGCACCGAGGTCGCTGTGTGAGTAAGATAAGCGACCCTAGTGGCCGACACAAACACCGGGCCCATCTAGGAGTGGCACTGCAGTGTCACGCAGGATGTCCCTTCCAAAAAACCCTCCCCAAACAGCACATGACGCAAAGAAAAAAAGAGGCGCAATGAGGTAGCTGTGTGAGTAAGATTAGCGACCCTAGTGGCCGACACAAACACCGGGCCCATCTAGGAGTGGCACTGCAGTGTCACGCAGGATGGCCCTTCCAAAAAACCCTCCCCAAACAGCACATGACGCAAAGAAAAAAAGAGGCGCAATGAGGTAGCTGACTGTGTGAGTAAGATTAGCGACCCTAGTGGCCGACACAAACACCGGGCCCATCTAGGAGTGGCACTGCAGTGTCACGCAGGATGGCCCTTCCAAAAAACCCTCCCCAAACAGCACATGACGCAAAGAAAAAAAGAGGCGCAATGAGGTAGCTGACTGTGTGAGTAAGATTAGCGACCCTAGTGGCCGACACAAACACCGGGCCCATCTAGGAGTGGCACTGCAGTGTCACGCAGGATGTCCCTTCCAAAAAACCCTCCCCAAACAGCACATGACGCAAAGAAAAAAAGAGGCGCAATGAGGTAGCTGTGTGAGTAAGATTAGCGACCCTAGTGGCCGACACAAACACCGGGCCCATCTAGGAGTGGCACTGCAGTGTCACGCAGGATGTCCCTTCCAAAAAACCCTCCCCAAACAGCACATGACGCAAAGAAAAAAAGAGGCGCAATGAGGTAGCTGACTGTGTGAGTAAGATTAGCGACCCTAGTGGCCGACACAAACACCGGGCCCATTTAGGAGTGGCACTGCAGTGTCACGCAGGATGTCCCTTCCAAAAAACCCTCCCCAATCAGCACATGATGCAAAGAAAAAGAAAAGAAAAAAGAGGTGCAAGATGGAATTATCCTTGGGCCCTCCCACCCACCCTTATGTTGTATAAACAAAACAGGACATGCACACTTTAACCAACCCATCATTTCAGTGACAGGGTCTGCCACACGACTGTGACTGATATGACGGGTTGGTTTGGACCCCCCCCAAAAAAGAAGCAATTAATCTCTCCTTGCACAAACTGGCTCTACAGAGGCAAGATGTCCACCTCATCTTCACCCTCCGATATATCACCGTGTACATCCCCCTCCTCACAGATTATCAATTCGTCCCCACTGGAATCCACCATCTCAGCTCCCTGTGTACTTTGTGGAGGCAATTGCTGCTGGTCAATGTCTCCGCGGAGGAATTGATTATAATTCATTTTAATGAACATCATCTTCTCCACATTTTCTGGATGTAACCTCGTACGCCGATTGCTGACAAGGTGAGCGGCGGCACTAAACACTCTTTCGGAGTACACACTTGTGGGAGGGCAACTTAGGTAGAATAAAGCCAGTTTGTGCAAGGGCCTCCAAATTGCCTCTTTTTCCTGCCAGTATAAGTACGGACTGTGTGACGTGCCTACTTGGATGCGGTCACTCATATAATCCTCCACCATTCTATCAATGTTGAGAGAATCATATGCAGTGACAGTAGACGACATGTCCGTAATCGTTGTCAGGTCCTTCAGTCCGGACCAGATGTCAGCATCAGCAGTCGCTCCAGACTGCCCTGCATCACCGCCAGCGGGTGGGCTCGGAATTCTGAGCCTTTTCCTCGCACCCCCAGTTGCGGGAGAATGTGAAGGAGGAGATGTTGACAGGTCGCGTTCCGCTTGACTTGACAATTTTGTCACCAGCAGGTCTTTCAACCCCAGCAGACCTGTGTCTGCCGGAAAGAGAGATCCAAGGTAGGCTTTAAATCTAGGATCGAGCACGGTGGCCAAAATGTAGTGCTCTGATTTCAACAGATTGACCACCCGTGAATCCTTGTTAAGCGAATTAAGGGCTGCATCCACAAGTCCCACATGCCTAGCGGAATCGCTCCCTTTTAGCTCCTTCTTCAATGCCTCCAGCTTCTTCTGCAAAAGCCTGATGAGGGGAATGACCTGACTCAGGCTGGCAGTGTCTGAACTGACTTCACGTGTGGCAAGTTCAAAGGGCATCAGAACCTTGCACAACGTTGAAATCATTCTCCACTGCACTTGAGACAGGTGCATTCCATCTCCTATATCGTGCTCAATTGTATAGGCTTGAATGGCCTTTTGCTGCTCCTCCAACCTCTGAAGCATATAGAGGGTTGAATTCCACCTCGTTACCACTTCTTGCTTCAGATGATGGCAGGGCAGGTTCAGTAGTTTTTGGTGGTGCTCCAGTCTTCTGTACGTGGTGCCTGTACGCCGAAAGTGTCCCGCAATTTTTCTGGCCACCGACAGCATCTCTTGCACGCCCCTGTCGTTTTTTAAAAAATTCTGCACCACCAAATTCAAGGTATGTGCAAAACATGGGACGTGCTGGAATTTGCCCATATTTAATGCACACACAATATTGCTGGCGTTGTCCGATGCCACAAATCCACAGGAGAGTCCAATTGGGGTAAGCCATTCCGCGATGATCTTCCTCAGTTGCCGTAAGAGGTTTTCAGCTGTGTGCGTATTCTGGAAAGCGGTGATACAAAGCGTAGCCTGCCTAGGAAAGAGTTGGCGTTTGCGAGATGCTGCTACTGGTGCCGCCGCTGCTGTTCTTGCGGCGGGAGTCCATACATCTACCCAGTGGGCTGTCACAGTCATATAGTCCTGACCCTGCCCTGCTCCACTTGTCCACATGTCCGTGGTTAAGTGGACATTGGGTACAACTGCATTTTTTAGGAGACTGGTGAGTCTTTTTCTGACGTCCGTGTACATTCTCGGTATCGCCTGCCTAGAGAAGTGGAACCTAGATGGTATTTGGTAACGGGGGCACACTGCCTCAATAAATTGTCTAGTTCCCTGTGAACTAACGGCGGATACCGGACGCACGTCTAACACCAACATAGTTGTCAAGGACTCAGTTATCCGCTTTGCAGTAGGATGACTGCTGTGATATTTCATCTTCCTCGCAAAGGACTGTTGAACAGTCAATTGCTTACTGGAAGTAGTACAAGTGGGCTTACGACTTCCCCTCTGGGATGACCATCGACTCCCAGCGGCAACAACAGCAGCGCCAGCAGCAGTAGGCGTTACACGCAAGGATGCATCGGAGGAATCCCAGGCAGGAGAGGACTCGTCAGACTTGCCAGTGACATGGCCTGCAGGACTATTGGCATTCCTGGGGAAGGAGGAAATTGACACTGAGGGAGTTGGTGGGGTGGTTTGCGTGAGCTTGGTTACAAGAGGAAGGGATTTACTGGTCAGTGGACTGCTTCCGCTGTCACCCAAAGTTTTTGAACTTGTCACTGACTTATTATGAATGCGCTGCAGGTGACGTATAAGGGAGGATGTTCCGAGGTGGTTAACGTCCTTACCCCTACTTATTACAGCTTGACAAAGGGAACACACGGCTTGACACCTGTTGTCCGCATTTCTGGTGAAATACCTCCACACCGAAGAGCTGATTTTTTTGGTATTTTCACCTGGCATGTCAACGGCCATATTCCTCCCACGGACAACAGGTGTCTCCCCGGGTGCCTGACTTAAACAAACCACCTCACCATCAGAATCCTCCTGGTCAATTTCCTCCCCAGCGCCAGCAACACCCATATCCTCCTCATCCTGGTGTACTTCAACACTGACATCTTCAATCTGACTATCAGGAACTGGACTGCGGGTGCTCCTTCCAGCACTTGCAGGGGGCGTGCAAATGGTGGAAGGCGCATGCTCTTCACGTCCAGTGTTGGGAAGGTCAGGCATCGCAACCGACACAATTGGACTCTCCTTGTGGATTTGGGATTTCAAAGAACGCACAGTTCTTTGCGGTGCTTTTGCCAGCTTGAGTCTTTTCAGTTTTCTAGCGAGAGGCTGAGTGCTTCCATCCTCATGTGAAGCTGAACCACTAGCCATGAACATAGGCCAGGGCCTCAGCCGTTCCTTGCCACTCCGTGTGGTAAATGGCATATTGGCAAGTTTACGCTTCTCCTCCGACAATTTTATTTTAGGTTTTGGAGTCCTTTTTTTACTGATATTTGGTGTTTTGGTTTTGACATGCTCTGTACTATGCCATTGGGCATCGGCCTTGGCAGACGACGTTGCTGGCATTTCATCGTCTCGGCCATGACTAGTGGCAGCAGCTTCAGCACGAGGTGGAAGTGGATCTTGATCTTTCCCTAATTTTGGAACCTCAACATTTTTGTTCTCCATATTTTAATAGGCACAACTAAAAGGCACCTCAGGTAAACAATGCAGATGGATGGATTGGATACTAGTATACAATTATGGACGGGCTGCCGAGTGCCGACACAGAGGTAGCCACAGCCGTGAACTACCGCACTGTACTGTGTCTGCTGCTAATATATAGACTGGTTGATAAAGAGATAGTATACTCGTAACTAGTATGTATGTATAAAGAAAGAAAAAAAAACCACGGTTAGGTCACTGGTATATACAATTATGGACGGGCTGCCGAGTGCCGACACAGAGGTAGCCACAGCCGTGAACTACCGCACTGTACTGTGTCTGCTGCTAATATATAGACTGGTTGATAAAGAGATAGTATACTCGTAACTAGTATGTATGTATAAAGAAAGAAAAAAAAACCACGGTTAGGTCACTGGTATATACAATTATGGACGGGCTGCCGAGTGCCGACACAGAGGTAGCCACAGCCGTGAACTACCGCACTGTACTGTGTCTGCTGCTAATATATAGACTGGTTGATAAAGAGATAGTATACTCGTAACTAGTATGTATGTATAAAGAAAGAAAAAAAAACCACGGTTAGGTCACTGGTATATACAATTATGGACGGGCTGCGGAGTGCCGACACAGAGGTAGCCACAGCCGTGAACTACCGCACTGTACTGTGTCTGCTGCTAATATATAGACTGGTTGATAAAGAGATAGTATACTCGTAACTAGTATGTATGTATAAAGAAAGAAAAAAAAACCACGGTTAGGTGGTATATACAATTATGGACGGGCTGCCGAGTGCCGACACAGAGGTAGCCACAGCCGTGAACTACCGCACTGTACTGTGTCTGCTGCTAATATATAGACTGGTTGATAAAGAGATAGTATACTCGTAACTAGTATGTATGTATAAAGAAAGAAAAAAAAACCACGGTTAGGTCACTGGTATATACAATTATGGACGGGCTGCCGAGTGCCGACACAGAGGTAGCCACAGCCGTGAACTACCGCACTGTACACTGGTTGATAAAGAGATAGTAGTATACTCGTAACAACTAGTATGACTATGACGACGGTATAAAGAATGAAAAAAAAACCACGGTTAGGTGGTATATAATACAATTATGGTTGGACGGACTGCCTGCCGAGTGCCGACACAGAGGTAGCCACAGCCGTGAACTACCGCACTGTACACTGGTTGATAAAGAGATAGTAGTATACTCGTAACAACTAGTATGACGACGGTATAAAGAATGAAAAAAAAACCACGGTTAGGTGGTATATAATACAATTATGGTTGGACGGACTGCCTGCCGAGTGCCGACACAGAGGTAGCCACAGCCGTGAACTACCGCACTGTACACTGGTTGATAAAGAGATAGTAGTATACTCGTAACAACTAGTATGACGACGGTATAAAGAACGAAAAAAAAACCACGGTTAGGTGGTATATATTATAATACAATTATGGATGGACGGACTGCCTGCCGAGTTCCGACACAGAGGTAGCCACAGCCGTGAACTACCGCACTGTACACTGGTTGATAAAGAGATAGTAGTATACTCGTAACAACTAGTATGACGACGGTATAAAGAACGAAAAAAAAACCACGGTTAGGTGGTATATATTATAATACAATTATGGATGGACGGACTGCCTGCCGAGTTCCGACACAGAGGTAGCCACAGCCGTGAACTACCGCACTGTACACTGGTTGATAAAGAGATAGTAGTATACTCGTAACAACTAGTATGACTATGACGACGGTATAAAGAAAGAAAAAAAAAACCACGGTTAGGTGGTATATAATACAATTATGGATGGACGGACTGCCTGCCGAGTGCCGACAAAGAGGTAGCCACAGCCGTGAACTACCGCACTGTACTGTGTCTGCTGCTAATATAGACTGGTTGATAAAGAGATAGTATACAATACTACTAATATACTGGTGGTCAGGCACTGGTCACCACTAGTCACACTGGCAGTGGCACTCCTGCAGCAAAAGTGTGCACTGTTTAATTTTAATATAATATTATTTATCATGTACTCCTGGCTCCTGCTATAACAACCTGCAGTGCTCCCCAGTCTCCCCCACAATTATAAGCTTTATATACAATACATTGATGTGCAGCACACTGGGCTGAGCAGTGCACACAGACTGAGTCACTGTGTGACTGTGTATCGTTTTTTTCAGGCAGAGAACGGATATATTAAATAAAACAAACAACTGCACTGTCTCTGGTGGTCACTGGTCACTGTGGTCGTCAGTCACTAAACTCTGTCTGCACTCTGCACTCTCTTCTAATCTACAGTATCACAGCAATCTCTCTCTCTCTCTCTCTTCTAAATCTAATCTAAATGGAGAGGACGCCAGCCACGTCCTCTCCCTATCAATCTCAATGCACGTGTGAAAATGGCGGCGGCGCGCGGCTCCTTATATAGAATCCGAGTCTCGCGAGAATCCGACAGCGTCATGATGACGTTCGGGCGCGCTCGGGTTAACCGAGCAAGGCGGGAAGATCAGAGTCGCTCGGACCCGTGAAAAAAAAAGTGAAGTTCGTGCGGGTTCGGATTCAAAGAAACCGAACCCGCTCATCTCTAATTTACAATGCACAGAAACAATATAACCCACCCAAATGTAAATCTCTCTGCACATGTTACAACTTCCCCACCTGCAGTGCAACATGGATTTGCCCATTAGTGTGTTTTTGGTTTGCCAACAAACCTGAATAATCCCCTAATAATCACCTGTGCTCAAGATATCATTAAAACCTATAACTCTAATGGCAGAGTTTGGGAACTTCTGCTATAAATCATAATCAAACCAGTATTTTCGTTGAATCATGTAAAACTGGCCATAGTCCTCTATGGGATCCAGGGAGGGGGCACTCGGGCCCATGCCCCCCCTGTCCTTTCTGACTTCTTCTTTTTTTTCAAAAGGAGAACAGCAGCAGCACTACTGCTATTTCCGTCAGTCAGATTTGATAAAAGAGCTGGCAGGCACTAGGACCCGCCGCAGCTCTAACAGCAAGTCCGTGTGGTAACCAATGGGAAGGCTGATGCTGCAGCTCCAGCCTCCCCCTGCTCACACCGCAACCTACCTCCCCACTGCCAGCCTGCCAGAGTCCAGCCCAGGCACAGGGTTCAAATGCCAGCATCGAGTAAGACTGTAATTTATGACGGCGCAGAAAGCTTCATTAGCCCTCACTGAACCGCACAGTTTCCCAGCACTTCCTCCTCCACTTCCTTTACCACCATGCTAGGTGCAGTCACACTCAGCCTCAGCTTTGAGAAGGCGGCCTGTGTGATTGTGACAGGGCTGTCCTGCAGATGTCTTATGCTGCTTGTTGGAGATCCAGCTGGCTGCTTCTGCTAATCAAAGATCGGACGTTTGTGTGCTGCAGTCTGAGACAAGGTACAGTATGCTGCACCTGCCACCACCAACTAGAAACTATAATAATTATATTGTGGAGGAGGGCCTTCCAGACTCCCATAAGTAATGGAACAGGTGACCAACATTTCAAGACCCAATCAGCCTTTTCATCAGGGTGAAACATTGGCAATAAACCAGGATGTGCTCCTACAGCCAATTATTACCTGATGGCGTATTCTATGAGGCCACACCCCCTGTGATACCACACCCTTTATCTGGGAGCATGCGTGCCTTAGGTGCATGTTAATATAACTATAACCATTCCCCTATCATGGTGCCCCCCCTTTTATTTTCTTCTGGATCCACCCCTGATGGGCCGTAACACTGGCGGAAGTTCTCAAACACGGGTATTGCTTTACTGATTCCATCATGTGCCTATACAACTAGACCCACAATCCTGCAAAAGTGGGAGCAGGGTCATTTTTAAGGACAAACAATATGAGGTGACAGGCATACACAAGCTCGACAACTTGGTGCATTTGCAAACAGTAATGCTCTGCACCACCACCTATTATGAATATCAAATGTTGAACAGCAACAATTTCTGATTGCAGAATTTCTTTCTATTGCTTTCATCAGTTGCAAACATATAGATTTTACTATGAAATGATAATTCACCTTTATCTTGACTTTAAGATTTAGATTTAGACTTTTTCACCTTTAATGATGAGTATTAGAGAGTCTCAGGTCGAGTTTTGTGCAAAGGGAGATGGGGCTTTAAAATGGTTGAGCAGCAAATTCTTCAGACATACTGTAAATGAGTGAGTAATAAAAGACAGTGGGCTTAAGGTGAAGGACAATAATTCTCAAAAGACCAAAGATTTTCTGCTTCTATAATCAGAAAATAAATCTCTGGTTTTAAATCTAATGTACAAGGAAAAGGGTAGATTAACTTTCAAAAGTAGATCAGAGAGGCATTCATATAAAATATTCAGGTAAATCTGTTCAGCAGGATTGTCACTTATTGCACAAAATCTGTTATGCTTCTATTAAAATTACAATATTATACCTGACCTTGAGCACTTTATTGTAAAATAGAATATAACCCATACACATTTACAAAAAGATTTTTTACTTATCAGTATTTATTTTTTCATTTTTTTTTCTCTACCCTTATCCTTTTTTCATCCAAAAAAGAAAAATAATCTGTAATTATAGATAATGAAACCATACAAATGCAGGCAACATATGGCTCACTAATCAAAACCCTATGTATGGTACTGTATATGCTTTATACATGTTAATAGGAGAAACATTTCAATAATGACATGTTTTAAAGAACATAATGTAAATTGAGTGATTTAAAGCTCACAACACAGGTTAGAAAACAGTAAGGAGATTTACTGTAGAGGAAAATGTCAATATAAAAAGGCTGAGAATAGGAATGTGTTTTCAGACTAAATACTGAAGAGTGGGTTTCTGAAGTCAAAGGGTCCACCACAAGAGGCGCTTTCACCCTGTACCTGTGTGTCATATAAGATCATGGGTTTTATGTACAGTAAGTAATAGCTTCCAATTTCATGGAAACTGCGGGACATTGGTGAGATTGTAGAAATATTGATTCAGCCTTAGAAGTTAGAACTAGTTGTCGCTTTAAATGTAGCTGTAATCTCGCCAATGTTCTGCAGCTTCTGTAAAATTGGAAGCTATTACAATTTACATAAACCCCTATATGTTGTGTTGATTGTAAGATGAACAGATAACAATAATGGTGTTTGCACTATTGTCTTAATAAATAGTGTATACACCTGTGTTTTCAACTGGTTTTATAATAAAGTGTAGCCAGGGTTGGCCTGGCATACATGGGTATGGGGGAAATCCCCGGTGGGATCCACTCACTGAGGGCCCACCCCTCCTCTAGGGATCAGGCTCTAGCCTGTGCACTTGATTTATACATTATACAGATGGTACCCTATGACTACTCTGTTATTAATCTGATACATAATCATGTATGCTCTAGCAGCATTACTATATCTATCTCGGTGCCCAGATCAGACACTCTCTAATGGCAGGCCAATCCTCTGTGATGGCTGGCCACATCCCCTCTGAAGGATGGCCACACCACTAAGAATGAGCCCCTTCCACTGCATCCCCTCCGGTGGGCCCTTCATGCCCCAGTCTGACACAGAGTGTAGCTGCTACAATTAAAAAGCTTTTGAACATTGAGACAGAGTGGCCCTAATAGGTTTCTCACTTCTGTATAATCTAAGAAGATCCCAGCGGCCTTATCGGTTAATAGTGTCAGACAGAAATCTGTACAAAATGTTTCCTGTCTCAGATTATGAACAAATTAGTGCTCTGCAGGAGTTGGCTGTTGGGTGTAGTGTTTTCTATGCTTTCTTGGTTTCAGTGAAACTTGCAGCTTATGAAGAATATGGAGGAAACGCGAAAATAAGGACATCCATATCCATAAGGTATCCATATGCAAACATTTATTCATTAATAAAAATGGCTGAATTTAGCACATGCGTAAGGGCTGGGACTGTAGATCAGTTGATATGAATTATGTAAATGACGTGGCTTGATAGAGGAAGAACCTGGGCAAGCACTGGGCAGTGGGGAAGGCATCTCTGAAATGGTTTAAACTGGCTACACACTTGTTCAATCCGCAGGAGATCCAACTCCAGATCAGATTTATACAGTTCTACTGCTGACCTAGTCATAGATTCTACATCCAATCTATGGGTTCATACTTGTCCGAAAAATAATCTGCTGAAAGGATAGTATCACCTTACACACTATTCCAATTTTTGGAAGACCAGTTGTTACTCAAACAAAAAAACACATAATAATGGACAGAGCTAGACTGCACAGTGTGAAAAACTTAATTTAAAAAAGAAATATGCATCAAGGTGAACCAGCTGATGCTATAGCATTGAGACACACAACATGGAGTCCCCTTGCCATAATGTTAACCAGCCCCAGACTGGTCAGCCCAAGGCTGGAGTCCATTGGGAAGTTGAGAACCACACAAAAAAGGGGTTCCCTCCACATGAGAGATAACCAGCCCTGGGCTATTACCCGCACCCCTGCGGGCTGTATATGCAGGGTTAATGGTAATGAAAAACAGAGACGCCATCAGAGGGTACTGTAGGGACTTTGTCCTGGGACCCAACATTCAGGGAACTTGGACTGCCTCTGCAGTTGCGGACGAGTGTATAACTGTATATAAATGTCCTCAACAAAATGGCCACCACCATGGAGGAGACAAAACAACTGACACAATGGACTATCAAATACATAGAAACACAATGAAGCATCATATTTAACAGTTGTTACAGTTTATGCAACATTATGTCTGCAGAATCACTGCAGACCAACTATCACACTGGGAAATTCTAGCTTCCGGCTGCCTGACAGCATAGATGCGAGAGGGAGGAGGAGGGGGCTGAAGCATACATGTGTGAGACATAGGTGGATGGGGTATAGGTGTGAGAAAGGTAGGTGGCTGGGGCAGGGTATATATGTGTGAGTAGGAGGTGCTGAGTGATATGTGTATGAGAGAGGTAGTTGGGGCAGGAGCACATATGCATGAGAGGTAGGTGGCTGGGGTATACGTATAAGAGAGGGAGGTAGCTGGGGAAGAGCTGGGTATATGTGTGTGTGTGTGTGTGTGTATGTATGTATGTGTGTGATTGAGTGAGTAAGGTGGAGCTGCCATGAGAGTATTTATGTACAGATGTAGCAGCCATCATCTAGGCTGTGACTAGTTGCACCTGCAATCTGTTTGCTGCAGGGCATGTGCATGTAGATGTGCACGTGCGTATATTCACACCCACGGCACATAGACTTTCCATGGTGCAATTGAGGGTGTGACTAATCATAGCTGAGCGCACTTGATCATTGCCATGATTAGTATGCACATGTGTATGCATCGCAGCAACAATGGCGGCTGCTACATTTGTATACTGAGGTCACTTAGGCAGGGCTAGGGTATCATATAATTTATATAATAGATGGATATGTTTTAAAAACACCCACCCCACAGTCCAAACTCTTCAAATTTTCTTTTTAAACTGGTTTACGGTTATCTACCAATTTATGCCCCACTCCTGCTGTAGATTCACCCACACTATCCACAGTTTCCAACGACCCCAGGGGTGGCCCATGCCTATTTTATCAGTCCCGGCCACCACAATTTCTTATGGCAGTCCGAGGAAAGTGATAATATTGTTTGGAGGACCAGCTGTTACTCATACAAAAAGTATTGCACAGAGCTACACCTCACCATTTGAAAAAGTTAATTTAGAAAAAATGTGCAGTATGAACCAGTCTATGGCATCAGCCAGGGGGCTGACGGGGATCAGTATGAAATACCTACAATCAAAATCCTGATGGTCAAAATACCGACAACAATAGATCACCAGTCAAAATCCTGACAAGGTCAAAATCTTGACAAGGTCAAAATACAGACATTTAAAATACCGACATGGACACCATATAAGTGTACAGCTGCACTCTCCATGCTTCGGGCATGGTGCCTTGCTGCGCTTGGCACACTATTATATTCCCACTCCATGTCCACTGGGATGGTAAAGTATGAACAAGTTGGTTTCAATGAAAAAATCATGAAACACTCATGTCGACTTTTCGACCTGTTGACATTTTAAATGTCGGTATTATGACCTTGTCGGTATTTTAAATGTCGGTATTTCAACCATGTCGGGATTTTGACCGTCAGTCCAGTGGCGGAATTAGTGAGCGGTGGGCCCAGGTGCAACAAAATGCTTTGGGCCACCCCCCTTCATCCCGTCCAAGTCCACCCCCTCACCCCTGGAGAGGATCTGATGAGGGTGACCTGCTCAGGGCCAGGGAAATGGATACCTAGCAACAGTGTGGTAACTAGACATTTTAGCGCTGTGTGCAAGAAACTGCATCAGAGCCCCCCTCTATGTAAAATAGGGGCGTGGCTTCAATATTAACTCATATAACGGTGCACAGTAGTCTCCATTATTCAAATTACGCCACACAGTAGCACCACTACACCAGGTAGAACCCCTTTTATACATTATGGCGGACATATTCACCTTTTTACACATTACGGCAGACAGCACCCCCTTTTTACAAATTACAGCAGAGTCCACCTTTTACACATTACGGCAGACAGCATCCCCTTTTCACACATTACAGCAGACAGCATCCCCTTTCTACACATTATGGCAGACAGCGTCCCCTTTTTTACACATTACGGCAGACAGCGTCCCCTTTTTACACATTATGGCGGACAGTCCCCCTTTTTACACATTACGGCAGACAGCGTCCCCTTTTTACACATTATGGCAGAGTCCACCTTTTTACACATTACGGCAGACAGCATCCCCTTTTTTACACATTATGGCAGACACCGTCCCCTTTTTTATACATTATGGCAGACAGCGTCCCCTTTTTACACATTACGGCAGACAGTCCCCCTTTTTACACATTACGGCCGAGAGTGTCCCTTTTTACACATTACGGCAGACAGTCCCGCTTTTTACACATTACGATAGATAGATAAACAGACAGACAAACAGAAAGAAAGAATAGATTATACTTACTGTCTCCGCTGACTCAGATAGTCAGGCAGATCGGTGCAGGCAGTCAGGCAGATGATGATCCCGGACAGGGGAAGAGGAGGAGGGAGGGGGACAGGAGCCGCAGCAGCGCAGTGTAATTGGTGGAGATGCCGCTGCAGCTGTCCCTCTCCTTCCACATAGGCTGGCCGCCGCTGCTGTGATGAGGGAAGCGCATCCCAGCATTCACAGCGGCCAGCCTATGTGGAAGGAGAGGTCCCGCAGCACACAGCGGCAGGCGGCATGTAATGAGTCAGCTTGACTCATTACACGCTGCGCTGGCTTTGGGCCCCTTGACAGCGGCGGGCCCCAGTGCAAGGCACCGCTTGCACTGGTGGTAGTTCCGCTACTGCATCAGTAAATGGTTTTGGGTATTTTGACTGTCGGGATTTTGATTGTAGGTAAATTGCCACATCCCGGCTAATGCTGTAGCATGGAGACACATAATTTGGGGTCCATCTGCCATAACATTAACAAGCCCCAAACTAGTCAGCCCAATTCTGGAATCCCTTAGGAAGTCAGAACCCCACCCCCCAGCCCACGAGGGGAAAAAATGCACTCTCTCTACTTAAGTGATAACCACGGCTATTCCTAAAATACAGTACCTGCTGGTGGTGGATGCAGAGGTTAATCATAGTAAAAGAGCTAATATTGTTTTTTTTTCCAGGTGGCCTACAAGTCCCAGCAAGCCTTCTCTGTAATGATGGAATTTTTGGAACCACAATGGACAGTGTATGACAATAATCAGATCTGGATGTGTATACAGAGCTGGATTAAGGGGGGCTCAGAGGGTACAGACCATGGAGGCCCTAGCTTCCATTACAGCTGCAGTGGAAAATGCCCCATAAGCTGCATAAATTACAAAGAACGGAAGTGGGTGGAATCTAAACTGGGGGCAGGGCTAAATGGCACTGTGCTTTCAGTAACGGCAGCATCACATGTGAGAGGAGGGAGGGGAGGTGGCAGGAGAAGCAGTTGTAGGCAATGTGCTCACCAAATTGGTCAGTAATAGTATAAGGTAAGAGGGAGGAGAGGGGGGGCACTATATGTATAATATGTATATAAATGTGTGATTAATTATATGTATTGTGTGATTGTAGGTACATGTATGTGTATTTTTAATACTGTGTGTGACAAATGTATTTGTGTATAAGACTATGCCTCTCACTTGAAAGATAAGAATGATTACATTTTTGTGCCTTCTTTTTATACTTTGTATTGTTCTATGGTGTAGTTCATCATTTTATTTTTTTATTAATACATTTATATGTTATATACCTTTATATTGTTCCTCGGTCATGTTTTTATGTGATTTTGGACACCACTGGTAGGTCTGATACAGTATTTGTAACTCGATATGTGTGTAACTGTATGTTTCCGGATATATATGGATGTATGTGTGTGTGACTGTACATATGTTTGTGTGTATGTGTGCGACAGTATGCATGTATGTATGTATGTATGTATATAAGTGTGTGACTGTATCTATGTGTTTAACAGTATATATGCATGTGGGTTCAAGTTTAGAACAGGGACCTCTGGGCTAGCAGTTTTACTATCTACATGGACATCTTATGGGAATAGTAACCATGCCTGAAGCGAACCGAGCCAGTGATTGACAGTCTGATGCCGTTTGGGGGCAGCAATGGCCTTGGTTTATCTAAATAGAGGTGTGTCACCACCCTTGCAGGGGAGGAAAGAGGGCAGGATCTGTCAGAGGACGGAACTTTCCTGGCCTCTCGGTAGGTATCATGGCAGCCGACTTGCACGACTCCATGGGTCACACAGCTGACTGATGGTGCCGGGGAAGTACCAATACTGCGTCCTAGGATGCAGTGTGAATCAGTAATGCATGCAAGAAGCCTCACATCTCCTGCCCATTACCATATTAGTACCAGGGGTGTTGCGAGGGTGGCTCCAGTGGTGGTCGAGCTCCGGGTGCCGGAAAAGTTAGAGGGCGCGCCACCACCTGCCCCCCCCCCCCACTCTTCCCAATATACCGCAGGCCACTGTAGAGGCAGCCGCATAGCAGGAGAAGGAAAAGCAGAGGGCACTCACTGACTTGGACTCTGAGACTAGGTAGGGAACAGGACAGGCCAGAAGCGACAGCAGGAAACACTGACAGCCGGCACATGCCGGAGCTCTGCCGCCCTCTTTATATGTCTCACTGTCTGCTTGTAGCTGTGCAGCAGGGTTACTTCTGTCCTGCTACATCACTCTCTGTCCCCTCGGCTGCAGCACCTCTTTTTGCCCTGGCTGCTGCAGCACCTCTCTCTGTCCCAGCTGCTGCAGCAGCACCTCTCTCTGTCCCAGCTGCTGCAGCAGCACCTCTCTCTGCATTATAAGCTGCAGAGTAACCTGTATAAGCGGCTCTACTGCGGCATAACATGTGCAAGCTGCTCTACTGTGTTGTGTAATGTGTATATGGGGCTCTATTGTGTACCGTAAAGTGTATAAGGGGTACTACTGATTTGTGTAATGTTAATAACGGACACTACAGTGGTGTAATGTGAATAACGGACAATACCGTGCGGTGTAATGTGAATAGAGGAAAATACAGTAAGGTGTCATCTGAATTGGTACTATGCTGTGGCCATGCCCCTTCCCCATGAAGCCATGCCCCTATATTTTTGCTGCACGCCCCTATTTTAAAAATGGAGGCTTCCAAAGGAAACCTTCGCCCTGAGATCCACAAGGTCTAGAACCGGCCCTGTCATCGATTTTAGGATTTTTAAATATTTTTTATTTTCAAATGTAACATGTACCCAAGTCAGTATAGGAGAGGGGGTGCCAAAACATACCCTTGCTCCGGGCACCTAGCTACACCTCTGATTAGTACTATCGCTGCTGCTTCTATAGAAGCAGCAGCAATAGCAACTCCATCCACATGTGAATGAGGGCCCATCCCTGTATTCCAAATTGTAGTCTTTAGCCCCCCCCCCCAGTCTTAAGTGCCCCGTGTCCCCCAAATCCTGAATCCAGCTCTCTGTGTATATGACTCTGTGATTTTACTGCAGAATGAGAGAACAAAGGAAATCACACAACAAAGTAAGCTTTGCTAGACTTCATATTAAATATGTTATTTTATGTACCTACCAAATCATTTTTAGGATATTTTCTCATATTCTAGCGCTTATGTTGTTGGTGGTGTTCCCAGAACAAATTGGTGCTTATGCATCAGTAACTCAGCAATTATGTTGCTTGGTGGGTGTTATTAGCCCTAGGAGACTACATATAGCTGGATCCATAATGCCTTTGGGTCTGTAGTAAGCACATAGGTTGCTACAGTTCCTACTTGCTACTTTCAAAAAAAGCATTTAAGCAGCTTTGATATTTCGTTATTTTCCAAGTTACATAACAGCTAGTTCATGAGCTTTGAAGCATTTATTTAAGTTTTTCAAATCATGTGCAATTAAAAAAAAAACGTTAATAGTCACTGAAATAGCCTGCACAGATGGCTAATATGTCTACCCTAGCTCATGGAACCAATAATGCACAATGTTTTACCATAGAAATGGGATCAAAATATGATGCACTGTACTCTTTTGTGGCATTCTAAATGATACAGTAAGTAACTCTCTCTCTCATCCACCAGGTTTATGCACTTCATCACACATCCCCTGTAAAGAAATGCACATGTACTGGAATGCAAAACACATGGGTACTTCCGACTATCAAATTCACCCTCCAATGGTAGATGGAATATAAGAGATACATGGTGAATGGCAACAGGAAATGGGCATCCCTTCTGGTTGACATTTTGCGGCTCACCTGCGTTCTACGCATCAGAAGTTGGCTTCTAGGAGTGCTTGTTCTGAAAAATAGGATTATCCGAGGATCGGAAGGAATAAAGTGGTCTGAAAGAATGACTGGGAACACAATAGGATATCTGCAAGGTTTTTTTTTTTATACAGATTACTCATTGGATTTTAAAAAAGGAAATGGCAACTTGCAGTCCATTGTATTAATTGTATAAGTGTAGTAAATGTATTATTGAAACTTTATACAGATATGCAGGGCCACCATTGGGGGAAGGACGTATCGTTACTGCAGGCCCGCAGTGATCCATCTATATGTAACATCATGGTGTGTGACATCACATAGGGGTGGAGCAGTGTTGCGGAATCTTTGGGGGTGGGGGTTTGAGGGGGGGGCTACAATTTGTGATGGCAGCCCTTCAGATGTGTCGTCCTACATTTTGCCTGTATATGCCATGCACCTCTAGATGCCTGCTGTGAGTGTGCCAACAGTTCCCGCGCACCTCTGCTAATGCTGGACACTTTTTTTTTTCCAAAAATGCATCTTATTCGCAGTGCTCTGCTGATTACAATGATATGTGGCATGCCTATATTCTGTGTGAAACTGCAGGAGAACACTGTAACACACAGTAGCATTACATATGCAGATACAGCTGCAGTCACACACAGAACATATGCCACATATCATATTAATCAGCAGAGATTGCTTGTGTGTCTTATTTGCACAGCTGTGCGCGTAAGATGCATTTTGGGGGAAGAAATAAAGATGCCCAGAGTTAGTAAACATGCTCCGACTAGAAGGACTGTTTAACGTGACTGCAGCATCTATGAGAGTGGACACATCTGTATTGGTCTCTATGAAATTATGTTATATTTGCATGTACTATCATTGGTTTCAGGCAATAATTGCATAAAATAAATAGTATACATTTTTTGATACCTTATACCTTGGAAGTAATGGGTCTCCACAATATTTAAGTCACATCTTACAGACTATTCGTTATACTGCTTTAAAAAAGAGCTTGGACTTGAAACGCATCAGAGGCTGGTGACAGGAGGTTGGACTTATTGTATTGGGGAACCTGATCCAGACCTTTGTTATAGAGGAACTTAGGTTGAGGTTCTGGCGACTCCTTCTTTATTTAGACCTACATACCACTGTGTCAGAAACATCTGGTAAATCCTACTTAACTTACCTTTGTGACTCAGAACTTTTTCATATTTTTTATGTTTTAAGTATGGTGTTCTGTTGCTGAAATAAATTTGTGGAATGTATTACACCAGCTTTGGAAATGTTTCTATTTTTACATATGATTTATCCAAATCTTTAGATACATTATAATAACTGCTTTACAATGGATGGATCTTTGAATCCCTCCCTGGCTGCCTATACGTGTACATGTATGGCTCAGTTGCCAAGCATGCACAACTGGTAAGCCAGGTCTGAACCCAGCAGCAAAAGTGATAGACATGACTTTACTCTTAGCAGTGTGGGCTCTTTTAAAAGCAACTGTCCTGGCAAGAGGGTTTGATACTGTAAATTGCCAATAAAAATAATTTCTTATTGCCACGAAATGCAGTGAGAAGACATTATAGTTATCTGGACCCCACTGCCTCCAACGATATGTAGACCCCATTGTAATAGCTTGGTGTCTTGTGGGGTGGAGTAGATGCAAATAGAACAAAGTGGGTGTACCTTGATGTAGGATGGTCCTCTTCTGAAAATACTGTACTTTCCTGCTGTACACTTACCTTGCAGAGAGGCACTGTCTTACTCCAGGTCAATAGAGATAGACACACACATACTGTATGATACAAAAGTTTTACATGGTTTACTGTATGTGCGATTATCATGTGGCCATGTACTAAGCAAATATATGCTGTTATTAGTTTTGAGGATAAGTTTGGGACGCAGTGCTCCCCGGACTGGTGGGGCTGGACTTTTGGGGTAGCACACTGTAACATTTAATTTATCACTTTGTACATCACTTTCATATAATTTTCTACTAATCACTTTTTTAATTACACTTTTCATGTGTATGTTTTTATATACAGCCTCTGCTTCCTAATATCCACTTACACTTTAGCCTCACACTGGTGTGCTGCCCTGTGGTGTCTGGCCCTTGCCGGTTTGTGGGGTGATGCTCCCTGGACTTAGACTTAGTGTTAGGTACCCCCAGTACTCAGAAATGCCTTGTAGTTGGCGTGGGGCTTCCCATACTTTTGTAAATGTATACAACTGAGATCTCTGAGATTTCTACCACCATGTAATTATCAAATCCTGTTGCTGATGTCATCCAGTGTGCTGGGGATACTAGTGTTTTATGGTTTATTCTACAATCTGATATAAAGCTTTAATTCAATCACAATATTAATAATCAAAATTATATCCTAAACTGTATCAATTAAATGGCAATGCAATACTATACAAAAATCTTAAATTTAACTATTATGCAAGAAAATCTCTGTAGTATAATGCATTAGGGTACTCATTGTGGCCAGTGGTTCATGGTATATGTTAATTAGCATAAGAGAGTACCACTTAAAGACTTGCATACTAACAAGAACTATCCTAATAAATGTAATGTAATAATTATGTAAAGCAGAATGTTAACTGTTTCTGAGAAGGATTGTGATATCCTGCAGCAAAGGAGGGGTATCATCCTAAAGTGCCTCATCCCTCTAAGACCCCTTTTCCACTAACGAGCACGGGTCGCAGCCGGGAGCCTGACACGGGAGCTGCCCCCTGCTGCGACCCGTGCTCGGTCCCTTTCCCATTAGCAGTCACAACCCGGCAAATGCCGGGTTGGTGACGCTTCTAGTGACACGGCAGGGGCGGCGCAGGGAGATCACATGATCTCCCAGCGCCGCCTTCCCTATGCACTGTGAACGGGAGCCGTGTCACCTCGACACGGCTCCCGTTCACACTAGACAGCTAGCCGGGTTGAACACGTGTTCAACCCGGCTAGCTACCAGGGTAGGATTCCCGGATCACTTGATCCGGGTTTACCCTTTTCCACTTGCAAAAAACACGGGTAAATGCGCGCCCCAGTGCATTTACCCGTGTTTTTTGAGCTAGTGGAAAAGGGGTATTATTCAGCAGCCACATGAGTGCCACTGCTGAACAAGTGCTGGGGTCACCATGGTAACCAACATGAGCTGTGGGCAGAAGAAAATAGAGCTGTTAAATGGCAGTTAAAGGTGCCTCTGAAGGAGGAAAGACTTACAGGATGGGATTCAATTCTTTTCACCCCTTTCCACTAGAGATGTGCACAGGACATTTTTCGGGTTTTGTGTTTTGGTTTTGGATTCGGCCGTGTTTTGGATTCGGACACGTTTTGGCAAAACCTCACTGAAATTTTTTTGTCGGATTCGGGTGTGTTTTGGATTCGGGTGTTTTTTTTTTTTTCAAAAAACCCTCAAAAACAGCTTAAATCATAGACTTTGGGGGTAATTTTGATCCCATAGTATTATTAACCGCAATAAGCATAATTTCCACTCATTTCCAGTCTATTCTGAACACCTCACACCTCACAATATTATTTTTAGTCCTAAAATTTGCACCGAGGTCGCTGGATGACTAAGCTAAGTGACCCAAGTGGGCGGCACAAATACCTGGCCCATCTAGGAGTGGCACTGCAGTGTCAGACAGGATGGCACTTCAAAAAATTAAAGAAAAAAGAGGTGCAAGATGGAATTGTTCTTGGGCCCTCCCACCCACCATTATGTTGTATAAACAGGACATGCACACTTTAACAAACCCATAATTTCAGTGACAGGGTCTGCCACACAACTGTTGCTGAAATGACTGGTTGGTTTGGGCCCCCACCAAAAAAGAAGCAATCAATCTCTCCTTGCACAAACTGGCTCTACAGAGGCAAGATGTCCATCTCCTCCTTATCGCCGATTCCTCACCCCTTTCACTGTGTACATCCCCCTCCTCATAGATTATTAATTCAGTCCCACTGGAATCCACCATCTAAGGTCCCTGTGTACTTTCTGGAGGCAATTGATGGTGAATGTCTCCACAGAGGAATTGATTATAATTCATTTCGATGAACATTATCTTCTCCACATTTTCTGGAAGTAACCTCGTACGCCGATTGCTGACAAGGTGACCGGCTGCACTAAACACTCTTTCGGAGTACACACTGGAGGGGGGGGGGCAACTTAGGTAAAATAAAACCAGTTTGTGCAAGGGCCTCCAAATTGCCTCTTTTTCCTGCCAGTATACGTACGGACTGTCTGACGTGCCTACTTGGATGTGGTCACTCATATAATCCTCCACCATTCTTTCAATGGTGACAGAATCATATGCAGTGACAGTAGACGACATGTCAGTAATCGTTGGCAGGTCCTTCAGTCCGGACCAGATGGCAGCACTCGCTCCAGACTGCGCTGCATCACCGCCAGCGGGTGGGCTCAGAATTCTTAGACTTTTCCTCGCAGCCCCAGTTGCAGGAGAATGTGAAGGAGGAGCTGTTTACGGGTCACGTTCCGCTTGAGTAGACAAGTTTCTCACCAGCAGGTCTTTGAACATCTGCAGACTTGTGTCTATCGGAAAGAGAGATACAACGTAGGCTTAAAACCTAGGATCGAGCACGGTGGCCAAAATGTAGTGCTCTGATTTCAACAGATTGACCACCCGTGAATCCTGGTTAAGCGAATTAAGGGCTCCATACACAAGTCCCACATGCCTAGCGGAATCGCTCTGTTTTAGCTCCTCCTTCAATCTCTCCAGCTTCTTTTGCAAAAGCCTGATGAGGGGAATGACCTGACTCAGGCTGGCAGTGTCTGAACTGACTTCACGTGTGGCAAGTTCAAAGGGTTGCAGAACCTTGCACAACGTTGAAATCATTCTCCACTGCGCTTGAGTCAGGTGCATTCCCCCTCCTTTGCCTATATCATAGGTAGATGTATAGGCTTGAATGGCCTTTTGCTGCTCCTCCATCCTCTGAAGCATATAGAGGGTTGAATTCCACCTCATTAACACCTCTTGCTTCAGATGATGGCAGGGCAGGTTCAGGAGTGTTTGCTGGTGCTCCAGTCTTCGGCACGCAGTGGCTGAATGCCGAAAGTGGCCCGCAATTCTTCTGGCCACCGACAGCATCTCTTGCATGCCCCTGTCATTTTTTTAAAAATTCTGCACCACCAAATTCAATGTATGTGCAAAACATGGGACGTGCTGGAATTTGCCCACATGTAATGCACGCACAATATTGGTGGCGTTGTCCGATGTCACAAATCCCCAGGAAAGTCCAATTGGGGTAAGCCATTCTGCGATGATGTTCCTCAGTTTCCGTAAGAGGTTGTCAGCTGTGTGCCTCTTATGAGAAGCGATGATACAAAGCGTAGCCTTCCTAGGAACGATTTTACATTTTTGAGATGCTGCTACTGGTGCCGCCGCTGCTGTTCTTGCTGCGGGAGGCAATACATCTACCCAGTGGGCTGTCACAGTCATATAGTCCTGAGTCTGCCCTGCTCCACTTGTCCACATGTCCGTGGTTAAGTGGACATTGGGTACAACTGCATTTTTTAGGACACTGGTGACTCTTTTTCTGACGTCTGTGTACATTCTCGGTATCGCCTGCCTAAAGAAATGGAACCTAGATGGTATTTGGTACCGGGGACACAGTACCTCAAACAATTCTTTAATTCCCTGTGAATTAAGGGTGCATACCGGACACACGTTTAACACCAATGCAGCTGCCAAGACCTGAATTATCCGCTTTGCAGCAGGATGACTGCTGTGATATTTCATCTTCCTCGCAAAGGACTGTTGGACAGTCAATTGCTTACTGGAAGTAGTACAAGTGGTCTTCTGACATCCACTCTGGGATGACGATCGACTCCCAGCAGCAACAACAGCAGTGCCAGCAGCAGTAGGTGTTACACTCAAGGATGCATCGGAGGAATCCCAGGCAGGAGAGGACTCGTCAGACTTGCCAGTGACATGGCCTGCAGGACTATTGGTTTTCCTGTCTAATGAGGAAATTGACACTGAAGGAGTTGGTGGTGTGGTTTGCAGGAGTTTGGTTACAAGAGGAAGGGATTTAGTTGTCAGTGGACTGCTTCCGCTGTCACCCAAAGTTTTTGAACTTGTCAATGACTTCTGATGAATGCGCTCCAGGTGACGTATAAGGGAGGATGTTCCTAGTTGGTTAACGTCCTTACCCCTACTTATTACAGCTTGACAAAGGCAACACACAGCTTGACACCTGTTGTCCGCATTTCTGTTAAAATAATTCCACACCGAAGAGGTGATTTTTTTTGTAATTTGACCTGGCCTGTCAATGGCCATATTCGTCCCACGGACAACAGGTGTCTCCCCGGGTGCCCAACTTAAACAAACCACCTCACCATCAGAATCCTCGTTGTCAATTTCCTCCTCAGCGCCAGCAACACCCATATCCTCATCCTGGTTTACTTCAACAGTGACGTCTTCAATTTGACTATCAGGAACTGGACTGCGGGTGCTCCTTCCAGCACTTGCAGGGGGCGTGCAAATGGTGGAAGGCGCCACCTCTTCCCTTCCAGTGTTGGGAAGGTCAGGCATCGCAACCGACACAATTGGACTCTCATTGGGGATTTGTGATTTAGAAGAACGCACAATTCTTTGCTGTGCTTTTGCCAGCTTAAGTCTTTTCATTTTTCTAGCGGGAGGATGAGTGCTTCCATCCTCATGTGAAGCTGAACCACTAGCAATGAACATAGGCCAGGGCCTCAGCCATTCCTTGCCACTCCGTGTCGTAAATGGCATATTGGCAAGTTTACGCTTCTCCTCAGACGCTTTTAATTTAGATTTTTGGGTCATTTTACTGAACTTTTGTTTTTTGTATTTTACATGCTATCTACTATGACATTGGGCATTGGCCTTGGCAGACGATGTTGATGGCATTTCATCGTCTCGGCCATGACTAGTGGCAGCAGCTTCAGCACGAGGTGGAAGTGGATCTTGATCTTTCCCTATTTTACCCTTCACATTTTTGTTCTCCATTTTTTAATGTGTGGAATTATATGCCAGTAATATATCAATAGCAAAGGCCTACTGTACTTTACTATATGTGTATACTGTTGGGTCACCAAAATGCTGCACTGCAATACTTTATATACTGCTCACAAAAATGCAGCACAGATATGGAATGGATACGTGCACTCAGTGACACAGAGCTGCAAGATACAGCAATGGCCTACTGTACACAACTATAAACTGTTGGGTTACCAAAATGCTGCAGTGTAATACTATATATACTGCTCACAAAAATGCCGCACAGATATGGAATGGATATGTGCACTCAGTGACACAGAGCTGCAAGATACAGCAATGGCCTACTGTACACAACTATGGGTGCTATATGCGCGATAACGGAGATCATTTTAGAAAGGAATTGGGCGTGATATATCATTTGAATCTCACCCACAGTATTGGCTGTGCAATTCCTGTTGCATCATAGGGGAGGTACCTCCAGAGACCAGGGCCTAAGTCGACCCATAAGCAGAGGTCGGAGTTTCTGAGGATGAAGGATCTGAGGCAACCCTCTTCCAGCGTAAGGAGCTCTGCCTGAATTGAAGTGCTAATTGCCACTGATGTGGTTCACATGAGCCAGGTACTGAACACACAGTGAAAGCACATTAAGTGAGTCAGATGGCAGAGCTAACTTTAAGATGTAATTTCTGAAAATCTAAGCCAGAGTAAACCTAGCCAACAGTATAGAGTCCATCTCACAGACAGTTGCAGGTTACCTCAGTTTCCAGCCCTTTGCAGTGGGTAGGGCACAGTTGCATAGAATTTATGCCTCAAGTGCATAATCGCCACAGGATCATCTCCACATTTTTGAATAGTTAAGGCAGAAATTATTCCTCTCCACAGAAATTACTAAATTCATAGAGCTAGATCAAAATTACTTGAAATGGCTTTTTCAACAGCTGCATATTCTACGCATAGAAAATTGTAGCCAGTTACTTAAACCCTGGCTAAGATTTAAACACTAAATCGCACTACATGGAAATTATATGACTTGGGTCAAACTTGTACAAAGGAAGAATATAGACAATTTTCTTATATATAAATGCAGATGTAGCCACGCTCATTCATCCTGTGGCTCGGCCGCACGTGCACACTTGCTGCAGGTGCAACTTAGTACACCAAGCTGCGGCTAGTAGCACCCGCGATTGGCTACATTGAATGCCTATGGTTGCGGGTGCGAATTAGATGCACAAGTGTGGCAGCATGCGAGCAGACGCATCAAGTCCAGTGAGTCGCACCCGTGGCTAGATGCAGGATGGATGAGCATGGCTACATCTGTATATGGAACATAAATCCATATAGATCCCATTGAACTAAGAATACCGTAAAACCTAATGTGGCATATGAGAAATGTTCAACTGATGGTTTTTATGTTATAATATTGGATATTGCATGTAGCCTGTAATTAAATATTAACTCATTATGAGATGTATATGTCACACTTCACTAAGTTATAATGTGAAAAATATATAGTTGTATTTGTGAGCATTATTTGCTTTAATTTACATTATTAAATTGTTCATATAGATGCTGCAATAGCAAATTATATACACTATGGGTCTAATTCAGATCTGATCGCTAGGCTGTGTTTTCGTACAGCAGGCGATCACCGCAATGTGCAGACGCGTCACATGGGTACAAAGCAGATCGCCGCTCAGAGATGGGTTTTTGCGAAGGATCCATTCACACGGGCATTCGCAAGGAGATTGACAGGAAGAAGGCATCTGTGGGTGTCAACTGACCGTTTTCTGGGAGTGGTTGGAAAAATGCAGGCGTGTCCATATGTTTGCAGGGAGGGTTCCTGGTGTCAATTCCGTCAATTCTGGTCCTGGACAGGCTGAAGCGATCGCAGCGGCTGAGTAAGTCCTGGGCTACTCAGAGACTGCACAAAATCTGTTTGTACAGCTCTTTTACACATGCATTCGCACACTTGCAAAGCTAAAATACACTCCCCTATGGGCAGGACTGCAAAAACAAACTAGCAATAGAACATGTCTGAACTAGCCCCTATGTACAGTAGCACTGATATCTGAAAAAAAATATATTGATGGTAGTTAATTTGTGATTTAGTGGTTGTCTACAGTATCTATGAATGTTGATAAGAAAATAAAAGTTTAATGTAAGAGTGCAGAAAACATAGAATTTTGTTGGAATAATTGCATTTCCTACCTGACTTACTAACTATTTATGTTTTGCACAACCCATTGTCTCAAAACCAGGTATACAATACATTGTTGGTCACTGTGTGTGGGGTTTTGGTGGGAACCTGCCTGTCTGCCATGGTGTGAACAAAAGAAATCATCCCAGAAGTTTGTTTCTGGAAAGTATTTACTGGACACCGTAGTCTTCACTGGTCTCTGAGGAAACTTTGCATAGAAAGTTTCACACTTAATCATTGACGCCTGCTGCCCCTGGACTGCAGCTCTAACCACAGATTGCAGAGGGGGGCCGGTCAGCACATATAAACATATATGTGATGTAGAGATGAGCGCCGGAAATTTTTCGGGTTTTGTGTTTTGGTTTTGGGTTCGGTTCCGCGGCCGTGTTTTGGGTTCGACCGCGTTTTGGCAAAACCTAACCGAATTTTTTTTGTCGGATTCGGGTGTGTTTTGGATTCGGGTGTTTTTTTCAAAAAACACTAAAAAACAGCTTAAATCATAGAATTTGGGGGTCATTTTGATCCCAAAGTATTATTAACCTCAAAAACCATAATTTACACTCATTTTCAGTCTATTCTGAATACCTCACACCTCACAATATTATTTTTAGTCCTAAAATTTGCACCTAGGTCGCTGGATGACTAAGCTAAGCGACCCTAGTGGCCGACACAAACACCGGGCCCATCTAGGAGTGTCACTGCAGTGTCACGCAGGATGTCCCTTCCAAAAAACCCTCCCCAAACAGCACATGACGCAAAGAAAAAAAGAGGTGCAATGAGGTAGCTGTGTGAGTAAGATAAGCGACCCTAGTGGCCGACACAAACACCGGGCCCATCTAGGAGTGGCACTGCAGTGTCACGCAGGATGTCCCTTCCAAAAAACCCTCCCCAAACAGCACATGACGCAAAGAAAAAAAGAGGCGCAATGAGGTAGCTGTGTGAGTAAGATAAGCGACCCTAGTGGCCGACACAAACACCGGGCCCATCTAGGAGTGGCACTACAGTGTCACGCAGGATGTCCCTTCCAAAAAACCCTCCCCAAACAGCACATGACGCAAAGAAAAAAAGAGGCGCAATGAGGTAGCTGTGTGAGTAAGATAAGCGGCCCTAGTGGCCGACACAAACACCGGGCACATCTAGGAGTGGCACTGCAGTGTCACGCAGGATGTCCCTTCCAAAAAACCCTCCCCAAACAGCACATGACGCAAAGAAAAATTAAAGAAAAAAGAGGTGCAAGATGGAATTGTCCTTGGGCCCTCCCACCCACCCTTATGTTGTATAAACAGGACATGCACACTTTAACCAACCCATCATTTCAGTGACAGGGTCTGCCACACGACTGTGACTGAAATGACGGGTTGGTTTGGACCCCCACCAAAAAAGAAGCAATTAATCTCTCCTTGCACAAACTGGCTCTACAGAGGCAAGATGTCCACCTCATCATCATCCTCCGATATATCACAGTGTACATCCCCCTCCTCACAGATTATCAATTCGTCCCCACTGGAATCCACCATCTCAGCTCCCTGTGTACTTTGTGGAGGCAATTGCTGCTGGTCAATGTCTCCACGGAGGAATTGATTATAATTCATTTTAATGAACATCATCTTCTACACATTTTCTGGATGTAACCTCGTACGCCGATTGCTGACAAGGTGAGCGGCGGCACTAAACACTCTTTCGGAGTACACACTTGTGGGAGGGCAACTTAGGTAGAATAAAGCCAGTTTGTGCAAGGGCCTCCAAATTGCCTCTTTTTCCTGCCAGTATAAGTACGGACTGTGTGACGTGCCTACTTGGATGCGGTCACTCATATAATCCTCCACCATTCTTTCAATGGTGAGAGAATCATATGCAGTGACAGTAGACGACATGTCCGTAATCGTTGTCAGGTCCTTCAGTCCGGACCAGATGTCAGCATCAGCAGTCGCTCCAGACTGCCCTGCATCACCGCCAGCGGGTGGGCTCGGAATTCTGAGCCTTTTCCTCGCACCCCCAGTTGCGGGAGAATGTGAAGGAGGAGATGTTGACAGGTCGCGTTCCACTTGACAATTTTCTCACCAGCAGGTCTTTCAACCCCAGCAGACTTGTGTCTGCCGGAAAGAGAGACCCAAGGTAGGCTTTAAATCTAGGATCGAGCACGGTGGCCAAAATGTAGTGCTCTGATTTCAACAGATTGACCACCCGTGAATCCTTGTTAAGCGAATTAAGGGCTCCATCCACAAGTCCCACATGCCTAGCCGAATCGCTCCGTGTTAGCTCCTCCTTCAATGTCTCCAGCTTCTTCTGCAAAAGCCTGATGAGGGGAATGACCTGACTCAGGTTGGCAGTGTCTGAACTGACTTCACGTGTGGCAAGTTCAAAGGGCATCAGAACCTTGCACAACGTTGAAATCATTCTCCACTGCACTTGAGACAGGTGCATTCCACCTCCTATATCGTGCTCAATTGTATAGGCTTGAATGGCCTATTGCTGCTCCTCCAACCTCTGAAGCATATAGAGGGTTGAATTCCACCTCGTTACCACTTCTTGCTTCAGATGATGGCAGGGCAGGTTCAGTAGTTTTTGGTGGTGCTCCAGTCTTCTGTACGTGGTGCCTGTACGCCGAAAGTGTCCCGCAATTCTTCTGGCCACCGACAGCATCTCTTGCACGCCCCTGTCGTTTTTAAAAAAATTCTGCACCACCAAATTCAAGGTATGTGCAAAACATGGGACGTGCTGGAATTTGCCCATATTTAATGCACACACAATATTGCTGGCGTTGTCCGATGCCACAAATCCACAGGAGAGTCCAATTGGGGTAAGCCATTCCGCGATGATCTTCCTCAGTTGCCGTAAGAGGTTTTCAGCTGTGTGCGTATTCTGGAAAGCGGTGATACAAAGCGTAGCCTGCCTAGGAAAGAGTTGGCGTTTGCGAGATGCTGCTACTGGTGCCGCCGCTGCTGTTCTTGCGGCGGGAGTCCATACATCTACCCAGTGGGCTGTCACAGTCATATAGTCCTGACCCTGCCCTGCTCCACTTGTCCACATGTCCGTGGTTAAGTGGACATTGGGTACAACTGCATTTTTTAGGACACTGGTGAGTCTTTTCCTGACGTCCGTGTACATTCTCGGTATCGCCTGCCTAGAGAAGTGGAACCTAGATGGTATTTGGTTACGGGGGCACACTGCCTCAATAAATTGTCTAGTTCCCTGTGAACTAACGGCGGATACCGGACGCACTTCTAACACCAACATAGTTGTCAAGGCCTCAGTTATCCGCTTTGCAGCAGGATGACTGCTGTGATATTTCATCTTCCTCGCAAAGGACTGTTGGACAGTCAATTGCTTACTGGAAGTAGTACAAGTGGGCTTACGACTTCCCCTCTGGGATGACCATCGACTCCCAGCAGCAACAACAGCAGCGCCAGCAGCAGTAGGCGTTACACGCAAGGATGCATCGGAGGAATCCCAGGCAGGAGAGGACTCGTCAGAATTGCCAGTGACATGGCCTGCAGGACTATTGGCATTCCTGGGGAAGGAGGAAATTGACACTGAGGGAGTTGGTGGGGTGGTTTGCGTGAGCTTGGTTACAAGAGGAAGGGATTTACTGGTCAGTGGACTGCTTCCGCTGTCGCCCAAAGTTTTTGAACTTGTCACTGACTTATTATGAATGCGCTGCAGGTGACGTATAAGGGAGGATGTTCCGAGGTGGTTAACGTCCTTACCCCTACTTATTACAGCTTGACAAAGGCAACACACGGCTTGACACCTGTTGTCCGCTTTTCTGTTGAAATACCTCCACACTGAAGAGCTGATTTTTTTGGTATTTTCACCAGGCATGTCAACGGCCATATTCCTCCCACGGACAACAGGTGTCTCCCCGGGTGCCTGACTTAAACAAACCACCTCACCATCAGAATCCTCCTGGTCAATTTCCTCCCCAGCGCCAGCAACACCCATATCCTCCTCATCCTGGTGTACTTCAACACTGACATCTTCAATCTGACTGTCAGGAACTGGACTGCGGGTGCTCCTTCCAGCACTTGCAGGGGGCGTGCAAATGGTGGAAGGCGCATGCTCTTCACGTCCAGTGTTGGGAAGGTCAGGCATCGCAACCGACACAATTGGACTCTCCTTGTGGATTTGGGATTTCGAAGAACGCACAGTTCTTTGCGGTGCTTTTGCCAGCTTGAGTCTTTTCAGTTTTCTAGCGAGAGGCTGAGTGCTTCCATCCTCATGTGAAGCTGAACCACTAGCCATGAACATAGGCCAGGGCCTCAGCCGTTCCTTGCCACTCCGTGTGGTAAATGGCATATTGGCAAGTTTACGCTTCTCCTCCGACAATTTTATTTTAGGTTTTGGAGTCCTTTTTTTACTGATATTTGGTGTTTTGGATTTGACATGCTCTGTACTATGACATTGGGCATCGGCCTTGGCAGACGACATTGCTGGCATTTCATCGTCTCGGCCATGACTAGTGGCAGCAGCTTCAGCACGAGGTGGAAGTGGATCTTGATCTTTCCCTAATTTTGGAACCTCAACATTTTTGTTCTCCATATTTTAATAGGCACAACTAAAAGGCACCTCAGGTAAACAATGGAGATGGATGGATACTAGTATACAATTATGGATGGACTGCCGAGTGCCGACACAGAGGTAGCTACAGCCGTGAACTACCGTACTGTGTCTGCTGCTAATATAGACTGGTTGATAATGAGATGTAGTATGTATAAAGAAGAAAGAAAAAAAAAACCACGGGTAGGTGGTAAACATTTATGGATGGACTGCCGAGTGCCGACACAGAGGTAGCTACAGCCGTGGACTACCATACTGTACTGTGTCTGCTGCTAATAAAGACTGGATGATAATGAGATGTAGTATGTATAAAGAAGAAAGAAAAAAAAAACCACGGGTAGGTGGTATACAATTATGGATGGACTGCCGAGTGCCGACACAGAGGTAGCTACAGCCGTGGACTACCGTACTGTACTGTGTCTGCTGCTAATATAGACTGGATGACAATGAGATGTAGTATGTATAAAGAAGAAAGAAAAAAAAACCACGGGTAGGTGGTATACAATTATGGATGGACTGCCGAGTGCCGACACAGAGGTAGCTACAGCCGTGAACTACCGTACTGTGTCTGCTGCTAATATAGACTGGTTGATAATGAGATGTAGTATGTATAAAGAAGAAAGAAAAAAAAACACGGGTAGGTGGTATACAATTATGGATGGACTTCCGAGTGCCAACACAGAGGTAGCTACAGCCGTGGACTACCGTACTGTACTGTGTCTGCTGCTAATATAGACTGGATGATAATGAGATGTAGTATGTATAAAGAAGAAAGAAAAAAAAAACCACGGGTAGGTGGTATACAATTATGGATGGACTGCCGAGTGCCGACACAGAGGTAGCTACAGCCGTGGACTACCGTACTGTACTGTGTCTGCTGCTAATATAGACTGGATGATAATGAGATGTAGTATGTATAAAGAAGAAAGAAAAAAAAACCACGGGTAGGTGGTATACAATTATGGATGGACTGCCGAGTGCTGACACAGAGGTAGCTACAGCCGTGAACTACCGTACTGTGTCTGCTGCTAATATAGACTGGTTGATAATGAGATGTAGTATGTATAAAGAAGAAAGAAAAAAAAACCACGGGTAGGTGGTATACAATTATGGATGGACTGCCGAGTGCCGACACAGAGATAGCTACAGCCGTGGACTACCGTACTGTACTGTGTCTGCTGCTAATATAGACTGGATGATAATGAGATGTAGTATGTATAAAGAATAAAGAAAAAAAAAACCACGGGTAGGTGGTATACAATTATGGATGGACTGCCGAGTGCCGACACAGAGGTAGCTACAGCCGTGGACTACCGTACTGTACTGTGTCTGCTGCTAGTATAGACTGGATGATAATGAGATGTAGTATGTATAAAGAAGAAAGAAAAAAAAACCACGGGTAGGTGGTATACAATTATGGATGGACTGCCGAGTGCCGACACAGAGGTAGCTACAGCCGTGAACTACCGTACTGTGTCTGCTGCTAGTATAGACTGGATGATAAATAATGATATAAAAAATATATATATATCACTACTGCAGCCGGACAGGTATATATTATATAATGAGGGACCTGCTGGACACTGTCTGTCAGCAGAATGAGTTTTTTAATTTTTATAGAATAAAAAAACACCACACAAGTCACACGACGAGTGTACTTTTTCAGGCAGACAATCACAATATACTATACTGGTGGTCAGTGTGGTCAGGTCACTGGTCACAGTGGTCAGTGGTCAGTCACACTGGCAGTGGCACTCTGGCAGCAAAAGTGTGCACTGTTTAATATGTACTCCTGGCTCCTGCTATAACCTATAACTGCTCCCCAGTCTCCCCCACAATTAAGCTGTGTGAGCACAGTCAGATATTATACATAGATGATGCAGCACACTGGGCTGAGCACAGATATGGTATGTGAGTGTGACTGAGTCACTGTGTATCGTTTTTTTCAGGCAGAGAACAAGAACAGAACGGATTATTAAATAATAATAAATTATAAAACTGCACTGGTGGGTCAGGTCACTGGTCATCAGTCACTAGTATAACTCCTCCTAAGCTCCAGTAAGTAAATGAAGTGTCTCACTCTCACTCTCCTATCTATTTTAATTTCTAAACGGAGAGGACGCCAGCCACGTCCTCTCCCTATCAATCTCAATGCACGTGTGAAAATGGCCGCGACGCGCGGCTCCTTAAATAGAATCCGAGTCTCGCGATAGAATCCGAGCCTCGCGAGAATCCGACAGCGTGATGATGACGTTCGGGCGCGCTCGGGTTAACCGAGCAAGGCGGGAAGATCCGAGTCGCTCGGACCCGTGTAAAAAAACATGAAGTTCGGGCGGGTTCGGATTCAGAGAAACCGAACCCGCTCATCTCTAATGTGATGTTGTAAGCAGTATATGTGATGCCTGCTTACCCAGGGATCAGCAGCCACCACTGTGTATCACTGGCTTGATGGCTGCTAAAGCACAGATACAGCATTCTGCGTGTCTATCATCTTCTATAAGCAAGCCCCCAGACTCCTGTGAGCCAAAAGGAGTTGGGGTGGGCTAATAGAAGATGATAGACAAGCAAAGAACTGTGTCCATGCTTTGGCAGCTTATGATTGGCTGCCAGTTCGTGAGCTCCAATTGACTCACAGCTGGCTCTATAGTCGGATAACCACCATGGCTCTGTCCCTCTATAGCTGCCTGCTGGCTCAGCCCCCGATCCTCGCTGCTGCCACCTGGGCCCCATCTCAGTTTAGGCCTGGGACTGGAGGTCGACCATCCCCTCTTGATATTGGACTTGGAGACGTGTAATATAGCAACTGTTGTTGGGACAATTTTCCTCTGATTCAAGTCTAAACAGGAAAATCAGGGTTCTCCAAACTTATGTAGCTCATCACTTCTATGCAACTTGTCTGTCACCTCTTTCTCTCACTTGGGTTCTCTTTGAGATTGCAACAACTTTTTCTCTGTCAGGATCACTCAGCCAGAAAACTCTTTTTATTATTTGCCTCTGTTCTCAAGATGTTACTCTTCCACCTGGAGCTGCTTTTATACCCCCTCTAAACAAGATGGCCCCTGTGCTGCTCTCGGTCCTCAAGAACTTCTGGTTTCTAACTGCTGGTTCAGGCAACTGCCAACTCAGGATCAGGAAGCTACTCCTCAGCCTGCTGACAGAAATTGCCACCCTCTCTCCAACTGCCATCCTTTCTCCAACTGCCAGTGCTTTGCACTGAAGAAGATTGTGGGTGCTCTAGTCTCCTGCAGCAGGGCAGCTCACAGAAAAAGGAAAGGGTTATCTAGTAACTGTGGTATCACACCATAATCTCATAAGATTCCATAAAGAAAATGTTAAAATAACTACTTTCGATTCTGCGGGTAACCACATTATTTTTTATTTGTTTTATTAATAGTGGTTTAATTACACAATGGCTTATTGCCTCTGTACATCTTTATGCATATCTACTGTTAAAACCATGTTAACATGTTTATTTACTGTTTAAATACATATATAGTAATGCTGCTTGCCATGTATTTTGAAATTTGCATCATCACATTACAAAGAAGTGGGAATACTGCTGTTCACGCACACTGTGGATACTTCTTGCAGCTCCATAGTAGAATACAGAATGAATGAACCTTGATAACGGAATTGCATTTTGCTATTAAATCATCAATGGTGGGGTTTGATTTATGTGATTATTCACATTAAAGAACATTTATGAAAATAAGCAAGCATATAACAAAGGAACGTTATGTAGTGCAGAAAATTAGGTTTATTATTCATTCTGTAAATTGTAGTAAATAACTGCCAAGGTAAATGTGTGGCATTCTTTAAGACCACCAGCAGCTTCTACTTAGTAGCGGTGTTGCTGCTACCCCCCAGTGCCCAGAAGCTGAGAGGAGACAGCAAGCCCCAGGTACCGGCCGTGGTGCGACTGCATGCGTAAACCCCTACGGTAATATTTGGACAGAATATGGGGGAAAAAAATCCATGTACATCAGACCTTACTTTCCTTTTAAATGTCTCACATACTAGGGGGTCTTTGCATAAAGCAATAAAAATAGTGGAGAAGTGAGCCAGTGGAGAAGTTGCACAGGGCAACCAATCAGTGTTGAGGTAACATTTATAAAGTGCATTTTATAAAATTATATACAGCAGCTGATTGGTTGCCATGGGCAACTTCTCCACTGGCTCACTTCTCCACTCTTTTCACTGCTTCATGAATAAACCCCAAACCTTCATCCACTAGATTGTAAACATCTGCATTTATTTTGTCTTAATAATTGATCTTAGCACAGGCTTGATAATTTCTTAGGTTGGCCCTAGGTTGGGTAAAGAAAAAGAGCGATCAACTGACTGAACCCTCTTTTATCGAACTAATTTCCATTTTTGTTATTGTCATAGTAGAGTATATTTCTAGAACAGTCATGTTTATGAAATTACTATATTCCTTTTTTATTCCTATAAAAAGAAAACATTTAAAATGAAGGTTGAACAGTAAGAAAATCTGTGATCTTAATTATATATAATATTATTACCATGCAAAGTTCATTGCTGACATATTTTTATTGTTCAAAAATGTACATAGCAGAAAGCCAGAAGAAGGAAAACAAAGTATGCAATCATTAAGAATGTGAAGTATGTGAAGGAGAAAAGTAAAAAAAAAAAAAAAAGTGAACAGATGTACCATATAATTTTGTCCAATTAATAAAAAGTGTATTATTTGTTTGTAAGAAAGTAGAAAGGTATAAAGTAAGTGCTATTGGTTATTTAGCCATAGGAATAACTTTAATATATTGGTTTGTAAATGTTCTGTTGCAGATTTTAGTAATTTTTTTTTATATATAGCTCTTCTGTCTTCCTCCTGCTTATTTCATGATGACCACAGGGAATATAGAAATACTGAATAATGCAAAATGCCATTCAATAGAGTGGTAAAGCAAAAAAACGTGGAACATGGCTGGAATGTTGCACCTGCATGAGGATGCAGTCACTTTACCGGCTGTCGGGATCCCGACACCCGGTAATATACCTACAGCCAAAATCCCAACACTTGCCTGGAATTCCCACTCAGTTGATGGGTCCACAACACCAACCGAGTGGGAATAGACAGACAAAAGGAATTGGAGTGGATCTATTTCAGGTGCTCACAACTGCTGAAAATGTATTACTCCAAAGAGAATCCACCACTCTCTTACCAGTTAGAATACAGATAAAAATAGGAGCAAATTCATTTATACAAGCGCTAAAAGAACTTATTTTAAATAAAAAACCAAACCTTCCCTTGTATATGAGAATGTTCTTATTGCAGATGGTTCTTCATATATTTCCACCATTCATCTGATCATCTCCATTCACACATTAGACGATATATGAAAAAAATAGTACAATACAATGGTGTAGTATGTCAAGCAAAAGTTCACAGTTCACCCATGTGATTCAGGATTTAATTTGTGATAAGCCTCCACTGTCTTCTTGGCTGGATTATAAATGTAAAAAGGAAGTCTTCATATGATGAGACTATGCTTCTGTCCTCCCTTATATCTTGGACTGAAAACTCACAATGTTTTAAAATTCATAATATATAAAGATAACTTTGCCACAGTAGGTTCAAATGAGCGTACCCCAACTCACAGTGAATATATGTAATTAAAGCATATAAAGGCTTCTTTGGATGATTCAAGGAATAACAGCGTACCCCAACTCACAATTCAGAAGGTGTTTTCAATCACATCAAGGTATCTTTCAATATCCACTGAGCCAGATGATAATTAAAGAATTTAAAAATGTATTCCATAAAAATACTTAAAAAAATTCCAAAAGGAATGTAGAGTTCATGAAAGAATTGGGAGCACACATTTTTGCTCACCGAAGGAAGGAGCCACTGCTGACAACCACCTGATCAATTGGGATACTGGAAAGTCCTCCTCAGTCAGGTTCCCAATGGTTCAGATTCCAAACTGGGAGACTGCGTATCACAATAGGAAAATGCTCCTCTCTGTTTCCAATGCGTTTCGATCTGTAAAAAGATCTTTTCAAGGCCTGCAGAGTGGGAGCCCATGTGCTACTATTTATACCAGTAGACACCTAAATACAGGGAGTGAGGTCACACACGTGATTAACCTCACATTAACATCATACAGATATTTTTTGTTATGCAAGTATGGTTGAAGATACAGTTTTTATCCCATCAAGGCTGTAAATAGCAAATAGAGTATGTATTAACCTTGTAAACCATTTTTTAAATGGTATAAAACTCAATACCGGAAGCGGAAGTTTACCGCGATGACCCGCATGTGTTCCACCTGCCGCCGGAAGTTCAATACGGAGGCCACCGGACAGGAAACGGAAGTCTATAGTGGTGAACAGCATGCATTTCACCATATGCCCGGAAGTCAGGGCTAATCTGGGCTAGACTTGAAATCCATCTTAGTGCTGTCTGGAACGCATTGCATTCCACCAGTCCGCACCCGGAAGTAGGGAATTTTTCAGAAAGCATAATTTTTCTTTCTGAAGAATTCCCTACTTCCGGGTACGGACTGGTGGAACACAATTGGATCCTGACCGAGAAGGACTTTCCGGTATCCAGACTGATCAGGTGGTTGTCACCAGTGGCTCCTTCCTTCGGTGAGATTGTGTAAATGTGTGCACCCAATTCTTTTATGAACTGTACATTCCTTTTGGAATTTTTTAAAGTATTTTTATGGAATACATTTTTCAAGTTTTTAATTATCATCTGGCTCAGTGGATATTGAAAAACACCTTGATGTGATTGAAAACACCTTCTGAATTGTGAGTTGGGGTACGCTGTTATTCCTAGAATCATCCAAATAAACCTTTATATGCTTTAATTACATATATTCACTGTGAGTTGGGGTATGCTCATTTGAACCTACTGTGGCAAAGTTATCTTAACATATTATGAATTTGAAAACATTGTGAGTTTTCAGTCCAAGATATAAGGGAGGACAGAAGCATAGCCTCATCATATGAAGACTTCCTTTTTACATTTATAATCCAGCCAGGAAGACAGTGGAGTCTTATCACAAGTTAATCCCGAATCACATGGGTGAACTGTGAACTTTTGCTTGGCATACTACACCATTGTATTGTTGTTCTGTTTTTTCATATATCGTCTAATGTGTGAATGGAGATGATCAGATGAATGGTGGAAATATATGAAGAACCATCTGTAATAAGAAAATTCTCATATACAAGGGAAGGTTTGGTTTTTGATTTAAAATAAGTTATTTTAGCGCTTGTATAAATGAATTTGCTCCTATTTTTATTAGTGATGAGCGGGTTCGGTTTCTCGGAAACCGAACCCCCCCGAACTTCACGCTTTTTACACGGGTCCGAGGCAGACTCGGATCTTCCCGCCTTGCTCGGTTAACCCGAGCGCGCCCGAACGTCATCATCCCGCTGTCGGATTCTCGCGAGGCTCGGATTCTATCGCGAGACTCGGATTCTATATAAGGAGCCGCGCGTCGCCGCCATTTTCACACGTGCATTGAGATTGATAGGGAGAGGACGTGGCTGGCGTCCTCTCCGTTTAGAGTAGACTAGAGAGTAGTAGAGACACTTGATTTACTAATTTTGGGGAGCATATTAGGAGTACTACTTGCTGATAGTGTGACCAGTGACCACCAGTTTAATTAATCCGTTCTCTGCCTGAAAAAAAACGATACACAGTGTGACACAGTCACATACCATATCTGTGCTCAGCCTCAGTGTGCTGCATCATCTATGTAATACTGTATATCTGACTGTGCTGAGTGCTCACTGCTCACACAGCTTAATTGTGGGGGAGACTGGGGAGCAGTTATAGCAGGAGTACATATTTTAACAGTCCACACTTTTGCTGCCAGAGTGCCACTGCCAGTGTGACTGACCAGTGACCACTGACCACCAGTATATTGTGATTGTCTGCCTGAAAAAGTTAAACACTCGTCGTGCGGTGTTTTTATTCTATAAACGCATTCTGCTGACAGTGTCCAGCAGGTCCGTCATTATCTCCTATATAATAGCCCTATTCTGTGACCTTGTGATTCATTTGCTAACGCTGGGCGGAGTCACAACAGTGGGCGGAGTTATTCAAATGAGTCACAGAGATCTGGCCAAATCTACAGGAGACTAGGAGCAGAAGCAGATAGCCTGGGCATTGGGCATGTCACAGGCAGGGGTGCAGACCTGCCAGCTTTCTGCAGGAGCTTTCTCCAGGCAGAAGGAGGGAAACACAGTTGGCGAAAAGGGGGCGTGGCTTCACGGGAGGGTCCCCGTTTTCGTCAGTGAGGGGGCATGCCCAGCGCTCTGTGAGCTGCTGGCATGCCCCCCAGGGGCTGATTATGAGTCCGGGGGGCACAGGGCACTTGAGACAGGGGAGCCCTATCTCATTGCTGTGCCTGCTGGGTGTTGGGGGCGTGGCCTAATCGCGGCCCGTGCGGCCACGCCCCCTTATGCAAATTCCGATATATATTTTTTTTATGGGATTTTGGCCCCTCAGCTAGGGGTAAATCCAGAGGGGGTGGTCGCTCCCCCTACACACCCGCACAGGCAGAAGAAAGCAGGGAGACTGCTGCCTCCCTGCAACACCACAGACCTGCCAATATGCAGCAGCGTGTTCTGACTGCAGCACAATGCTGTTGCTGGCAGGACGGGGGGGGGGGGCTTCTGAGCTGGGACAGAGCTACTCCAGCCGGGGGGCCCCCTAAAACTGTGGGGCCAACGGTACGTATCCCCTGCCCCCCCCCCCCCTTAATCAGGCTCTGCTGCTGGAACCCCCCCATTAATCCGTACCCCCTGATGCCCCCTCTCCCTCTGTCTCCACTATTCACCGCTGCTCTGCTAAGCAGAACAGCGAGTACAGGAGCTTTCCAAATGCCCCCCCCCCCCCCCCCCACCGCCGGACACTGCGACCCGCGGGTGGGACAGCGGGACAGACCCCAAAAAATGGGACTGTCCCGCGAAAATCGGGACATTTGGGAGGTATGGGGTTGTGTGAGGGGTATGTCATACAGACACACGGGCACCGGCTCACTGTGTGCTTGACCCCCCACATCGGCATACTCAGCAGGGTCTCTCTGGTGCAGAGGAGCGTCACTTTCTGGCACACTCCACGCTTCTTAGCTGCAGTTTTGTGGGGCACCTGCCGCTGTGCAGGTTCCATACTGCCTCTGTTATCTCCAGCCCCGGCAACCCCACCGCTAGCTGCAGCGCTGCCACCCGCAGTGGAGTGCGCCCAGCTCATTCACACACTTTAGCTGGCGGGTAGCACTGCAGAAATCCGAGCTGCTTGCAGGCTCTGACCCACTCCTCCCTCCAGCCGCAGCGTCTCCTGGGAGCTAACCAGTCACTCCCAGTCTCCCCTTACCACAGTGCCCGGAAGCCGTGAGGTCCGCGCCACGTGCATGCTATGACCCCCTCCTCCCTCCAGCCGCAGCATCTCCAGGGGGCTAACCAGTCATTTCCAGTCTCACCTTACCACAGTGCCCGGCAGCTGCGCGAGGTCTGCGGTGTGTGACTGAGGAGGGGGGGGAGGGATGCGGACGGGCAGAGAAAGCAGGACTCCAGCCTGAGAGAGTCAGCCATGCCAAGTCTCCAGCAGCAGCAGATCCCAACAGGTTGGAGTGGAACAGCAGCAGCCAGCGGTAAGACACATCTGTCTGTCACCACTGTTTTGTCCCTAATACCAATCTCTCCCGTGCCCTGTGTTCTGTCATGTCCCTGTCACCCCTGGCCTTGCCCTGCCACCCTTATCCTGGCCCTTTCACCCTTATCCTGGCCCTGTCACCCTTATGCTAGCCCTGTTACCCCTATCCTGGCCCTGTCACCCCTGTGCTTGCCCTGTCAACCCTATACTGGCCCCGTCACCCCTGTCCTGGTCCTGCCGCCCCTACCCTGGCCCTGTGACCCCTATCCTGTCCCTATCATTTCTGTCCTGGCCCTGTCACCCCTGTCCTGGCCCTGTCACCCCTGTCCTGGCACCGTCACCCCTGTTCTGACCCAGTCACCCCTGTCCTGGCCCCGTCAACCCTGTACTGCCCCTGTCACCCCTGTCCTGGCCCTGTTACTGCATACCCTCCAACTACCTTTTATGGCATGTACAGTACCCGCATTGCCTCCAGACCTCTCCCCAATGCACCACACCTCCGCACCTTCCCCTCCACCACATGCGGCACTCCACCCCTCCCCCACATGCTGTGCCTCCAGACCCCCTACACCACCCGTGGCTCCCACTCCTCCACCCCTTCACCACCCACAGCACCTCCAGGCCCCTTCCACCATTCACCCCCCTTATATGTCTCCCCCCACACCTGCCCCCCTCCATCCGCAGCATCTGCAGACACCCTCCTCCATCAGCGGTCCCCCTCACACCCACCCCTCCCCCACCAATGGCACCCCCGCACCTGCCCCTCCACCACCTGCAGCACCTCCGGACCTCCTTTCCCATCCGCCACAACACCCGTACCTGCCCCTACCCATGGTGCCTGCGGTCCCCTACCCAACCCCCGGCACTCCCGTCCCTTCCCATCCCACAGCACCTCCGGAACCCTTCACCCATCCACAACATCCCCACACCTGCCCCTCTCCCACCCGTGGCACCCCTGCCCCTCCCCCACCTGCAGTGCCTCCGGACCCCTCCCCCATCTGCATCCCCCACTCCTCTGCCCCTCCCCCACACGCAGCACCTCCCGAACCTTCCCCATCCGGGCCCCACCCCCACTTCTGCCTCCCCTCCACCCGCAGCATCTACAGACACCATCCGCAGTCCCCCCCGCACCGGCTACATTCTGTACATCGTGCCCTGCAGGTGCTGTTCACGCCGTCGCAAGGGGCTGCGCCTCCTTCACCATCGCACGCCCTTTCATTGTGCAATATTTAACCACTAACAAAGGAATGCAGGTAATACTCCATATAATACAAATATTAAACCCCAGAAAGGCATGCAAGGGTTAAGGGGATTAGCCCCTTGCGACGGTGTGAAGAGCGCCCGTAGGGCGCGATGAAGCACCTAGTATAATATATACCTGTCCGGCTGCAGTAGTGATATATATATATTTTTATATCATTATCATCCAGTCTATATTAGCACTGCAGCAGACGCAGTACGGTAGTCCACGGCTGTAGCTACCTCTGTGTCGGCAGTCGCTCGTCCATCCATAATTGTATACCACCTACCCGTGGTGTTTTTTTTTTCTATCTTCTTGATACTAGTAGCTTACTTTAGGAGTCTGCAGTGCTGAGCTGACAGTGTCCAGCAGGTCCGTCATTATATAATATATACCTGTCCGGCTGCAGTAGTGATATATATATATTTTTTATATCATTATCATCCAGTCTATATTAGCAGCAGACGCAGTACGGTAGTCCACGGCTGTAGCTACCTCTGTGTCGGCAGTCGCTCGTCCATCCATAATTGTATACCACCTACCCGTGGTGTTTTTTTTTTCTATCTTCTTGATACTAGTAGCTTACTTTAGGAGTCTGCAGTGCTGAGCTGACAGTGTCCAGCAGGTCCGTCATTATATAATATATACCTGTCCGGCTGCAGTAGTGATATATATATATTTTATATCTAATTATCATCCAGTCTATATTAGCAGCAGACGCAGTACGGTAGTCCACGGCTGTAGCTACCTCTGTGTCGGCAGTCGCTCGTCCATCCATAATTGTATACCACCTACCCGTGGTGTTTTTTTTTTTTTTCTATCTTCTTGATACTAGTAGCTTACTTTAGGAGTCTGCAGTGCTGAGCTGACAGTGTCCAGCAGGTCCGTCATTATATAATATATACCTGTCCGGCTGCAGTAGTGATATATATATATATATTTTATATAATTATCATCCAGTCTATATTAGCAGCAGACGCAGTACGGTAGTCCACGGCTGTAGCTACCTCTGTGTCGGCAGTCGCTAGTCCATCCATAATTGTATACCACCTACCTGTGGTGTTTTTTTTTTTTTCTATCTTCTTGATACTAGTAGCTTACTTTAGGAGTCTGCAGTGCTGACAGTGTCCAGCAGGTCCGTCATTATATAATATATACCTGTCCGGCTGCAGTAGTGATATATATATATATTTTTATATCATTATCATCCAGTCTATCTTAGCAGCAGACGCAGTACGGTAGTCCACGGCTGTAGCTACCTCTGTGTCGGCAGCCGCTCATCCATCCATAAGTATACTAGTATCCATCCATCTCCATTGTTTACCTGAGGTGCCTTTTAGTTGTGCCTATTAAAATATGGAGAACAAAAATGTTGAGGTTCCAAAAATAGGGAAAGATCAAGATCGACTTCCACCTCGTGCTGAAGCTGCTGCCACTAGTCATGGCCAAGACGATGAAATGCCAGCAACGTCGTCTGCCAAGGCCGATGCCCAATGTCATAGTACAGAGCATGTAAAATCCAAAACACCAAATATCAGTAAAAAAAAGGACTCAAAAATCTAAAATAAAATTGTCAGAGGAGAAGCGTAAACTTGCCAATATGTCATTTACCACACGGAGTGGCAAGGAACGGCTGAGGCCCTGGCCTATGTTCATGGCTAGTGGTTCAGCTTCACATGAGGATGGAAGCACTCAGCCTCTCGCTAGAAAAATGAAAAGACTCAAGCTGGCAAAAGCACAGCAAAGAACTGTGCGTTCTTCGAAATCACAAATCCACAAGGAGAGTCCAATTGTGTCGTTTGCGATGCCTGGCCTTCCCAACATTGGACGTGAAGAGCATGCGCCTTCCACCATTTGCACGCCCCCTGCAAGTGCTGGAAGGAGCACCCGCAGTCCAGTTCCTGATAGTCAGATTGAAGATGTCAGTGTTGAAGTACACCAGGATGAGGAGGATATGGGTGTTGCTGGCGCTGGGGAGGAAATTGACCAGGAAGATTCTGATGGTGAGGTGGTTTGTTTAAGTCAGGCACCCGGGGAGACACCTTTTGTCCATGGGAGGAATAGGGCCATTGACATGCCTGGTGAAAATACTAAAAAAATCAGCTCTTCGGTGTGGAAGTATTTCAACAGAAATGCGGACAACATTTGTCAAGCCGTGTGTTGCCTTTGTCAAGCTGTAATAAGTAGGGGTAAGGACGTTAACCACCTCGGAACATCCTCCCTTATACGTCACCTGCAGCGCATTCATCATAAGTCAGTGACAAGTTCAAAAACTTTGGGCGACAGCGGAAGCAGTCCACTGACCAGTAAATCCCTTCCTCTTGTAACCAAGCTCACGCAAACCACCCCACCAACTCCCTCAGTGTCAATTTCCTCCTTCCCCAGGAATGCCAATAGTCCTGCAGGCCATGTCACTGGCAATTCTGACGAGTCCTCTCCTGCCTGGGATTCCTCCGATGCATCCTTGCGTGTAACGCCTACTTCTGCTGGCGCTGCTGTTGTTGCTGCTGGGAGTCGATGGTCATCCCAGAGGGGAAGTCGTACTCGTAAGACCACTTTTACTACTTCCACCAAGCAATTGACTGTCCAACAGTCCTTTGCGAGGAAGATGGAATATCACAGCAGTCATCCTGCTGCAAAGCGGATAACTGAGGCCTTGGCATCCTGGGCGGTGAGAAACGTGGTTCCGGTATCCATCATTACTGCAGAGCCAACTAGAGACTTGTTGGAGGTACTGTGTCCCCGGTACCAAATACCATCTAGGTTCCATTTCTCTAGGCAGGCGATACCGAAAATGTACACAGACCTCAGAAAAAGACTCACCAGTGTCCTAAAAAATGCAGTTGTACCCAATGTCCACTTAACCACGGACATGTGGACAAGTGGAGCAGGGCAGGCTCAGGACTATATGACTGTGACAGCCCACTGGGTAGATGTATGGACTCCCGCCGCAAGAACAGCAGCGGCGGCACCAGTAGCAGCATCTCGCAAACGCCAACTCTTTCCTAGGCAGGCTACGCTTTGTATCACCGCTTTCCAGAATACGCACACAGCTAAAAACCTCTTACGGCAACTGAGGAAGATCATCGCAGAATGGCTTACCCCAATTGGACTCTCCTGTGGATTTGTGGCATCGGACAACGCCAGCAATATTGTGTGTGTATTAAATCTGGGCAAATTCCAGCACGTCCCATGTTTTGCACATACCTTGAATTTGGTGGTGCAGAATTATTTAAAAAACGAGAGGGGCGTGCAAGAGATGCTGTCGGTGGCCAGAAGAATTGCGGGGCACTTTCGGCGTACAGGCACCACGTACAGAAGACTGGAGCACCACCAAAAACGCCTGAACCTGCCCTGCCATCATCTGAAGCAAGAAGTGGTAACGAGGTGGAATTCAACCCTCTATATGCTTCAGAGGTTGGAGGAGCAGCAAAAGGCCATTCAAGCCTATACAACTGAGCACGATATAGGAGGTGGAATGCACCTGTCTCAAGCGCAGTGGAGAATGATTTCAACGTTGTGCAAGGTTCTGCAACCTTTTGAACTTGCCACACGTGAAGTCAGTTCAGACACTGCCAGCCTGAGTCAGGTCATTCCCCTCATCAGGCTTTTGCAGAAGAAGCTGGAGACATTGAAGGAGGAGCTAACACAGAGCGATTCCGCTAGGCATGTGGGACTTGTGGATGGAGCCCTTAATTCGCTTAACAAGGATTCACGGGTGGTCAATCTGTTGAAATCAGAGCACTACATTTTGGCCACCGTGCTCGATCCTAGATTTAAAACCTACCTTGGATCTCTCTTTCCGGCAGACACAAGTCTGCTGGGGTTCAAAGAACTGCTGGTGACAAAATTGTCAAGTCAAGCGGAACGCGACCTGTCAACATCTCCTCCTTCACATTCTCCCGCAACTGGGGGTGCGAGGAAAAGGCTCAGAATTCCAAGCCCACCCGCTGGCGGTGATGCAGGGCAGTCTGGAGCGACTGCTGATGCTGACATCTGGTCCGGACTGAAGGACCTGACAACGATTACGGACATGTCGTCTACTGTCACTGCATATGATTCTCTCCCCATTGAAAGAATGGTGGAGGATTATATGAGTGACCGCATCCAAGTAGGCACGTCAGACAGTCTGTACTTATACTGGCAGGAAAAAGAGGCAATTTGGAGGCCCTTGCACAAACTGGCTTTATTCTACCTAAGTTACCCTCCCACAAGTGTGTACTCCGAAAGAGTGTTTAGTGCCGCCGCTCACCTTGTCAGCAATCGGCGTACGAGGTTACATCCAGAAAATGTGGAGAAGATGATGTTCATTAAAATGAATTATAATCAATTCCTCCATGGAGACATTGACCAGCAGCAATTGCCTCCACAAAGTACACAGGGAGCTGAGATGGTGGATTCCAGTGGGGACGAATTGATAATCTGTGAGGAGGGGGATGTACACGGTGATATATCGGAGGATGATGATGAGGTGGACATCTTGCCTCTGTAGAGCCAGTTTGTGCAAGGAGAGATTAATTGCTTCTTTTTTGGTGGGGGTCCAAACCAACCCGTCATTTCAGTCACAGTCGTGTGGCAGACCCTGTCACTGAAATGATGGGTTGGTTAAAGTGTGCATGTCCTGTTTATACAACATAAGGGTGGGTGGGAGGGCCCAAGGACAATTCCATCTTGCACCTCTTTTTTCTTTCATTTTTCTTTGCGTCATGTGCTGTTTGGGGGGTGTTTTTTGGAAGGGCCATCCTGCGTGACACTGCAGTGCCACTCCTAGATGGGCGAGGTGTTTGTGTCGGCCACTAGGGTCGCTTAGCTTACTCACACAGCTACCTCATTGCGCCTCTTTTTTTCTTTGCGTCATGTGCTGTTTGGGGAGTGTTTTTTGGAAGGGCCATCCTGCGTGACACTGCAGTGCCACTCCTAGATGGGCCAGGTGTTTGTGTCGGCCACTAGGGTCGCTTAGCTTACTCACACAGCTACCTCATTGCGCCTCTTTTTTTCTTTGCGTCATGTGCTGTTTGGGGAGTTTTTTTTGGAAGGGCCATCCTGCGTGACACTGCAGTGCCACTCCTAGATGGGCCAGGTGTTTGTGTCGGCCACTAGGGTCGCTTAGCTTACTCACACAGCTACCTCATTGCGCCTCTTTTTTTCTTTGCGTCATGTGCTGTTTGGGGAGTGTTTTTTGGAAGGGCCATCCTGCGTGACACTGCAGTGCCACTCCTAGATGGGCCAGGTGTTTGTGTCGGCCACTAGGGTCGCTTAGCTTACTCACACAGCTACCTCATTGCGCCTCTTTTTTTCTTTGCGTCATGTGCTGTTTGGGGAGTGTTTTTTGGAAGGGCCATCCTGCGTGACACTGCAGTGCCACTCCTAGATGGGCCAGGTGTTTGTGTCGGCCACTAGGGTCGCTTAGCTTACTCACACAGCTACCTCATTGCGCCTCTTTTTTTCTTTGCGTCATGTGCTGTTTGGGGAGTGTTTTTTGGAAGGGCCATCCTGCGTGACACTGCAGTGCCACTCCTAGATGGGCCAGGTGTTTGTGTCGGCCACTAGGGTCGCTTAGCTTACTCACACAGCTACCTCATTGCGCCTCTTTTTTTCTTTGCGTCATGTGCTGTTTGGGGAGTGTTTTTTGGAAGGGCCATCCTGCGTGACACTGCAGTGCCACTCCTAGATGGGCCAGCTGTTTGTGTCGGCCACTAGGGTCGCTTAGCTTACTCACACAGCTACCTCATTGCGCCTCTTTTTTTCTTTGCGTCATGTGCTGTTTGGGGAGTGTTTTTTGGAAGGGCCATCCTGCGTGACACTGCAGTGCCACTCCTAGATGGGCCAGGTGTTTGTGTCGGCCACTTGGGTCGCTTAGCTTAGCCATCCAGCTACCTCGGTGCAAATTTTAGGACTAAAAATAATATTGTGAGGTGTGAGGTGTTCAGAATAGACTGAAAATGAGTGGAAATTATGGTTATTGAGGTTAATAATACTTTGGGATCAAAATGACCTCCAAATTCTATGATTTAAGCTGTTTTTTAGGGTTTTTTGAAAAAAACACCCGAATCCAAAACACACCCGAATCCGACAAAAAAAATTCGGTGAGGTTTTGCCAAAACGCGTTCGAACCCAAAACACGGCCGCGGAACCGAACCCAAAACCAAAACACAAAACCCGAAAAATTTCCGGTGCTCATCACTAATTTTTATCTGTATTCCGAGGGGAATAGAACCTGTGGCAAGCTAAGTTCACCTCCGGCCCATTGCATGGCGAGCGTACTCACTACCTTGCTGCTGGGATTATGGAAGATCGGATGCCGCTGTCAGTATAGTAACAGCTGGCATCCTGTTTCCCAGGATGTCCTATGTATCCCCCCCACATGGCCTGTTCTGTCACAAAAGGTAAACTGCACAACATTCCACAGCGAAAAGCTTTGTTCATCTCTACTCTAGCTAAGCTATTAATATTTTTTTTTGGAGCTCATGTAACTGTTTTATGTATCCCATTGCAATTGGAGAATAATCGCACCTAAAAAAAATAAAGTAATAAAGTTAATTTTTTATATGTCATTTCTCTAATTTTGATTTTGAAGTGTTAGTACAGATTGCAGATTCTGCTAAAAAGCAGAATCTGCAATCTTTTCTTTCACATGCTGGGGCCACCCATCGCAGGGCAAGTGCCCCAGTTCATATTACTACATGTAGCATTATAATGCCCTCCTGTTCATTTATACCATAGTAGAATGATCAGGCCCAGGGTTATAACTAGATATAATGTAGGATTAAAGGCAAAAGTTTGTAAGGGCCCCTATGTACCACCCAATAGTTGAAAATGTATACAACACATGTAACTTTGACAGGGAAGGTGGGCCCTCTTGGCTCTGGGCCCAATATCAGCTGAACTCTCTGTACCTATGGTAGCTATGCCCTTGGCAATGTGTATAAAGGGCTCTGATTGACATAATTTGTATAAGGGGCCCTGCCTGGTGTAATGTGTATAAGGGGCTCTGACTGGCATAACGTACATAAAGGGCTCTGCCTGGCGTAACGTATATAAAGGGCTCTGCCTGGCATTACATGTATAAGGGGCTCTGCTTGGCATTAAGTGTATAAAACTGTGTGGTGTAATGTGACTAATGAATACTACTATGCAGTTTAATATGAATTGTGTGACCACACCCCTTCCCCATGTTATGCCAGTAGTTCAAATATTCTTATTTTTTTTTTTATAATGTTCAAGTAATTTACATGTTCCTATAATAGAGCATAAGTGCTAACCCTAAACCTAACCTTCATGATAATTCTCATTTGTGTATTTATGCTAGATATGTGTACTTGACCATATTTGCTGGTTTTTGCTCTAATTTTTCCTTCAGCTTTGGATAGAGATGTGCGGCGGGCACTTTTCAGGTTTTGTGTTTTGATTTTGTATATGGATCCCCGCTCGTGTTTTGGATCAGGATTGGTTTTGCCAAAACCACCCTTTCAGGTTTTGGTTTTGGATGTGGATGATTTTCGAAAAGACCATAAAAACAGCTAAAATCACATATTTTGGGGGTAATTTTGATCCTACAGTATTATTAACCTCAATAACATTCATTTCCACTCCTTTCCATTCTATTCTGAACACCTCACACCTCACAATATTGTTTTTAGGCTAAAAGGTTGCACCGAGGTATCTGGATGACTAAGCTAAGCGACACAAGTGGGCGGCACAAACACTTGGCCCATCTAGGAGTGGTACTGCAGTGGCAGACAGGATGGTAGTTTTAAAAACTATATCCCAAAGGGCACATAATTTAAAGAAGAAAAAAAAGAGGTGCAAGATGGAATTGTCCTTGGGCCCGCCGACCCACCCTTATGTTGTATAAACAGGACATGCACACTTTAACAAACCAATCCTTTCAGTGACAGGGTCTTCCACAAAACTGTGGCTAAAATGATCGGTGTGTTTGGGCCCCGACCAAAAAAAAAACAATTAATCTCTACTTGCACAAACTAGCTCTACAGAGGCAAGATGTCATCCTCATCCTCTGATTCCTCACACGTTTCAATGTGTACATCCTCCTCCTCACAGAGTATTAATTCGTTCCCACTGGAATCCACCATCACATGTCCCTGTGTACTTTCTGGAGGTAATTGCTGGTAAATGTTTTCTTGGAGGAATGTATAATTTATTTTGATGAACATCATCTTCTCCACATTTTGTGGAAGTAACCTCCTACGCCTATCACTGACAAGGTTACCGGCTGGACTAAACACTCTTTCGGAGTACACACTGGAGAAGGGAGGGGGGGGGGGGCAACTTGGGTTATATAAAGCCAGTTTGTGCAAGGACCTCCAAATTGCCTCTTTTTCCTGTAAGTATACATCTGGACTGTCTGACATGCCTACTTGGATGCTGTCACCCATATAATCCTCCACCATTCTTTCAATTGTGACAGCATCATGTGCAGTGACAGTAGACATGTCAGCCATCGTTGGCAGTTCCTTTAGTCTGGACCGGATTTCAACACTTGCTCCTGACTGCCCTACATCACCACCAGCAGATGGGCTAGGAAATTTTATCCATTTCCTTGCAGCCCCAGTTGCTGGAGAAAATGAAGGAGGTGCAGTTGACGGGTCACATTTCGCTTGAGTTGACAATTTTCTCACCAGCAGGTCTTTGAACCTCTGCAGACTTGTGTCTGCTGAAAAGAGAGATACAAAGTAGACTTTAAACCTAGGATCGAGCACGGTGGCCAAAATGTAGTGCACTGATTTCAACAGATTGACCACCCTTGAATCCTGGCAAAGCGAGTGAAGGGCTCCATCCACAAGCCCCACATACTTAGCGGAATCGCTCCATCCTCCTTGAATTTCTCCAGCTGCTTCTGCAAAAGCCTGCTGAGGGGAATGACCTGACTCAAGCTGACAGTGTCTGAACTGACTACACGTGTGGCAAGTTCAAAGGGTTGCAGAACCTTGCACAAGACGGAAATCATTCTTCACTGCACTTGAGTCAGGTGCATTCCCCCTCATTTGCCTATATTGTAGGTGGATGTATAGGCTTTAATGGCCTTTTGCTGTTCCCCCATCCTCTGAAGCATATAGAGTGTTGAATTCAACCTCATTACCACCTCTTGTTTCAGATGATGACAGAGCAGGTTCAGGAGTGTTTGCTGGAGCTCCAGTCTCCGGTACACAGTGGCTGAATGTTGAAATTGGGCCGCAATTTTTCGGTCCACCAACAGCATCTCCTGCACGCCCCTGTCATTTTTCAAAAAATTCTGCACCACCAAATTAATTGTAAGTGCAAAACATTGGACATGCTGGAATTTGCACAGATGTGATGCACGCCCAATATTGGTGGCATTGTCCGATATCACAAATCACCAGGAGTGTCTAAGTGGGGTAAGCCATTGTGCAGTGATGTCCCTCAGATTCCGTAAGAGGTTGCCAGCGGTGTGCCTCTTACAGAAACCGGTGATACACAGCATAGCCTACCTTGGAACAAATTGGCGTTTGGGAGATGCTGCTACTGGTGCCGCTGCTGTTGTTGCTGCGGGAGGCAATACATCTACCCAGTGGGCAGTCACAGTCATGTAGTCCTTAGTTTGCCCTGCTCCACTTGTCCACTTGTCCGTTTTTAAGTGGACACTGGGTGCAACAGCATTTTTCAGGACATTAAGGATTCTTTTCTTAATGCCCCTGTACAGTCTGGGAATCACTTTCCTAGTGAATTGGAACCTAGATGGGATTTGGTACCAGGGACACAGTATGTCCATCATCTGTCTAAATCCCACTGCACTATTGGCAGATACCGGATGCACGTCTAACACCAGCATAGTTGTTATGGCCTCAGTAATTCGCTTTGCAACAGGGTGACTGCTGTCATATTTAATCTTCCCCGCAAAGTACTGTTGGACAGTCACTTGCTTGGTTGAAGTAGTACAAGTGATCTTCCAACTTCCCTCTAAGATGGGGATGACAACAGCAGTGGCTGCAACAGCAGCAGTAGGCAAATCCACTCAAATCCACTCAAGGATCCTCTGGAGGAATCCCGGCTAAGGGGTATATTTACTAATATTCGTGTTTTGGGCGTTTTTAAGGGTGTTTGAACTCGAATGGTATCGGGTGCTTTTTACTGCAACTTTTTGAATCTAATTTGGATTCTACTTGGAGAAGTGGACCGACCCTCGTGTGAACATAGATAAGTATGTGTGAATGTAGGTGTGCATGTATGTAATAAAGTTTTACTTTCAAGGTGTGTGAGTTCTGTTTATTTGGGTATTTTTTTGTAGTAGTACTACAGGTACCAGCGGGCCCGTTTTCCCCCCGCATGCTGGTACTTGTGGTTCTCCAAGTACCAGCTTGCGGGGGAGGCTTGCTGGGACTTGTAGTACTGCTACAAAAAAAACAGTATTCTTTTTTTTACACATGGCTATCAGCCCCCCATCCGCAGACCTTGGATGGGGGGGACAGCCTCGGGCTTCACCCCTGGCCCTTGGGTGGCTTGAAAGGGGGACCCCTTGATTTAAGGGGTCCCCACTCCTCCAGGGTACCCCGGCCAGGGGTAACTAGTTAGTGATTTAATGCCAGGGCCGCAGGGACCTATATAAAAGTGTTCCCCGGTTGTGGCATTATCTCTCTGACTAGTGGAGCCCGGTGCTTGTTCAAAAAATACGGGGGACCCCTACGCTTTTTGTCCCCAGTATTTTTGGCACCAGGACCAGGCGCAGAGCCCGGTGCTGGTTGTTCAAATATGGGGGAACCCCTGTCAATTTTTCCCCCATATTTTTTCAACCAGGACCGGCTCAAAGAGCCCGAGGCTGGTTTGGCTTAGGAGGGGGGATCCCACACAATTTTATTTTCAAGTTTTTACAGTAAACAGACCCTTTCCCATAGATAACCATGCACAGATCTCACTGATCCGTGCATGATTATCCAAACACGCTTGGAAAAAGCAGGTCTATTTTTTTTGCTGCTTTTTTAACGAATCGCAAAAAAATACACCCGCACTTGAGCACTCAGAGACTAACAACCAAATACGAATGAATAGTGAATACCCGTGTTGTATGAAATAACAGCCGCGTTTGACCGATGGTCTATTCATTCGTATTTCTGGACTTTGCCGTTCAAACCATTACGAATGGCCCAAACACTGTCGAGATTTGTGCTTAGTGAATTCCCATGTTGGGACTTAGAAAAAAAAAGCACAAATCGGGCAAACTCGGATTATTAGTAAATATTGGCCTAGGAGAGGACTTGTCAGTCATGCAAGTGACATGGCTTGCAGGACTAATTCCATTCCTGACTGAGGAGGAAATTGACATTGAATGAGTTGGTGGTGTGGCTTGCACGAGCTTGGGTACAAGAGGAAGAAGGGATTTAGGTGTCAGTGGACTGCTTACGCTCTTACCCAAAGTATCTGAACATGACAATGACTTCTGATGAATACACTGCAGGTGATGTATAAGGGAGGATGTTCCTAGGTGGTTAACGTGCTTACCCCTACTTAATACGGATTGACAAAGGCAACACATGGCTTCACACCTGTTGTCTGGATTTGTGGAGAACTAATTCCATACCTAAGAGGTGGCTTTTTTGATATTTTGCCCAGGCATGACAATGGTCTTTCTCATACCATGGACAACAACTGTCTCCTCTGGTTCCTTATTCAAACAAACCACATCACCATCATAATCCTCATCGTCAACTTCCTCCTCTGCGCCAGCTACTGTATACCAATATCCTCCTCATCCTGGTGAACATCTACAGTATCATCCTCAATCTCAATATCAGCAACTGGACTGGCGGTGCTCTTCCCAGCACTTGCAGGGGTCATGCAAATGGTGGTAGGAGCCTCCTCTTTCCATACAGTCTTGGGAAGGTCAGGCCTAGACATCGCAACCGTGTACACACTTGGACTCACCTTGGGGATTTTGTGATAGCTCTGAACGCACAGTTGTTTTTTAGCTGTGCTTTAACAAGCTTAATTTTTTTAATTATTTGAGAGGGAGGAGGGCTTCCATCCTTATGAGAAGCTGAGCCACCAGTCATGAACGCAGGCCAAGGCCTTAGCCTTTCCTTGGTACTTTGTGTCGTTAATGGCAAATTGACAATTTTCCATTTCTTGTCAGATAATTTCTTTTTTTAACTAATTATTAGTGTTTGCTTTTTGGATTTTACATGCCCTCTATGACATTGGGCATTGGCCTCAGCAGACGACGTTGATGGAATTGCATCATCAATGTCATTGCTGGTGGCAGCAGCAGCTTCAGCACTAGTACTAGAAACTGTAAGTGTTTCCTGATCTTCCACTATTTTTTCCTCCAAATTGTTGTTCTCCATTTCACAGGACAGCACCCCTTTATTGTAACAGCACACAGAACAGTGCCCCTTTATTTTCACAGCACCTCTATATTCTTACAGCATACAGGACCAGTGTGCTTTATTTGAACAACTGAACCCTTGAATTTTTACAGCATACAGGGCCAGTGTAATGTTATTTTAACAGCAGCACCCCTATATTTTTACAGTATACAGGTCCAGTATGCTTTTATTTGAACAACTGCACCTGTGAATTTTTACAACATACAGGTCCAGTGTAATATTATTTTTTTAACAGCAGCACGCCTATATTTTTACAGCATACAGGACCAGTGTGATTTTATTTGAACTGCACCCCTGAATTTTTACAGCATACAGGACCAGTGTAATGTTATTTTAACAGCAGCACCCCTATATTTTTCCAGCATACAGGAGCAGTGTGCTTTTAATTTTTAACAACTGCACCCCTGAATGTTTACAGCATACAGGACCAGTGTAATGTTATTTTTACAGTAGCACCCCTATTTTGTTTTACAGCATACATTACCAGTGTGCTTTTAATTTTTAACAACTGCATCCCTTAATATTTACAGCATACAGGGCCATTGTAATGTTATTTTAACAGCAGCACTCCTATATTTTTTACATCATACAGGAGCAGTGTACTTTTCATTTTTAACAACTGCAGCAGCACCCCTACAGAGTACACACTAACCCTAACTGATGCCACACCCACAAAGAGAGACAGAGGTCTGTCTCCCTCACTCTCCAAGTCCAGGGTGAAAATGGCGCTGACGCGCTGCTTTCTATATAAAATCCAAAACCCGTGAGAAACCGACAGTGGGATGATGACATTTTGCCTTGTTCTGCTGCTATTCTTGCATGTGACAAGATACTGTAGATCATACAGTAGATTTTATTTTTCTATGCGTATTTTAAGGTTGTTTTAGTTGTCTTTGTTCTACTACAAGAAAACGTGTATGGGTCATTAGGTCAACAAGACTTAGATCAACAGTCATTAAGTCAACCACTATTGATCGACATGCATTAGATTGACATGGTTACTAGGTCGACATGGTCATTAGGTTGACATGTACTAAGTCAACATGAGTTTGTTTTACTTTTATTGGTGTAGGTTTCTTCGTAAAGTGATGGGGAACCCCAATTAGTGCACCGTGTCCCCTCGCTGCACTCGCTTCGCTCTCCATGTTTCAGGGAAGGTGCCTCGCTGCAATCGGCAAAGGTTTCTATTCCCAATCATAGTCTACGTTGCTCGTAAAGTATGAAAAAGTTAAAAAAAATTGAAAAACTCATGTTGACCTTTTTCCATGTCAACTGAGTACACATCAACTTAATGACCATGATGACCTAGTGACCATGTCGACCTAATGCATGTCGACCAATGGTGGTTGACCTAATGCATGTCGACCTAAATGTGGTCGACCTAATGACCATATCCCAAGAAAACATTATAAAATATTTGCCTCAATTAGTTGGAGCTAGATACAGTACCCAGACATTATTAAACTATTAGTTTAAAAATAGGATTTTAATACCTACCAGTAAATCCTTTTCTCTTAGTCCGTAGAGGATGCTGGGGACACTCCAAGAACCATGGGGTATAGACGGGATCCGCAGGAGACATGGGCACCTTAAGACTTTGAAGGGGTGTGAACTGGCTCCTCCCTCTATGCCCATCCTCCAGACTCCAGATATAGGAACTGTGCCCAGGGAGATGGACATTTCGAGGAAAAGGATTTATTGTTAAACTAAGGTGAGATACATACCAGCTCACACTTCAAACACGCCGTACAAGATGGCATTTAACAGAACTCCAGTCAACGGCATGAACCATGTCAGCAACAGGCTGACTATAACAGAAACACATACTGTGTGTAAACATAACTAATAACTAATAACTGCAGATAGAGTCCGCACTGGGACGGGCGCCCAGCATCCTCTACGGACTAAGAGAAAAGGATTTACCAGTAGGTATTAAAATCCTATTTTCTCATACGTCCTAGAGGATGCTGGGGACACTTCAAGAACCATGGGGTTTATACCAAAGCTCTAGAATGGGTGGGAGAGTGCGGATGACTCTGCAGCACCGATTGACCAAACATGAGGTCCTCATCGGCCAGGGTATCAAACTTGTAAAATTTCGCAAAAGTGTTTGAACCCGACCAAGTAGCTGCTCGGCAGAGTTGTAATGCCGAGACCCCCTGGGCAGCCGCCCAGGATGAGCCCACCTTTCTGGTAGAGTGGGCCTTCACTGATTTCGGTAGCAGCAATCCAGCCATAGAATGAGCATGCTGTATCGTATTACAGATCCAGCGCGCAATAGTCTGCTTGGTAGCAGGTGTCCCAATCTTGTTGGCAGCATACAGGACAAACAGAGCTTCCGTTTTCCTAAGTTGAGCCGTTCTGGTGACATAAATCTTTAAGGCCCTGACAACATCGAGAGATTTTGACTCCGCGAAGGCGTCAGTAGTCACCGGTACCACAATAGGTTGGTTCATGTGGAACGATGAAACCACCTTTGGCAGAAATTGTTGACAAGTCCTCAACTCCGCTCTGTCTTCATGGAAGATTAAATAAGAACTCTTGTGAGATAAAGCCGCTAACTCAGACACCCGCCTTGCGGTTGCTAAGGCCAATAACATGACCACTTTCCAAGTGAGAAATTTTAACTCTACCTTCTGTAAAGGTTCAAAACAATGTGACTGAAGGAAATGCAACACCACGTTAAGATCCCATGGTGCCACAGGGGGCACAAATGGAGGTTGGATGTGCAAAACTCCTTTCACGAAAGTCTGAACTTCTGGAAGGGAGGCCAATTGTTTTTGAAAGAAAACCGATAAGGCCGAAATTTGTACTTTAATCGAGCCTAAATTTAGGCCAGCATCCACACCTGCTTGCAGGAAATGGAGACAACGCCCTAGCTGAAATTATTCCGTAGGAGCCTTCTTGGAATCACACCAAGACACATATTTTCTCCAAATACGGTGATAATGTTTAGATGTTACTCCTTTTCTAGCCTGAAGAAGTGTGGGAATGACTTTACTGGGAATACCCTTTCGGGCTAGGATCCGGTGTTCAACCACCAAGTTGTCAAACGTAGCCATGGTAAGTTGTGATATATGCACGGCCCCTGCTGTAACAGATCCTCCCATAGAGGAAGAGGCCAGGGATCTCTTATGAGTAATTCCTGAAGATCTGGATACCAAGCTCTCCTTGGCCAGTCCGGAACAATGAGGATCGCCTGAACCTTTGTTCTTCTTATGATCTTTAGCACCTTTGGAATGAGTGGAAGCGGAGGGAACACGTACACCAACTGAAACACCCATGGTGTCACCAGTGCGTCCACTGCTATTGCTTGAGGGTCCCTCGACCTGGAACAATATCTCTGAAGTTTCTTGTTGAGGCGAGACATCATCATGTCTATTTGAGGAATTCCCCAAAGACTTGTCACTTCTGTGAAGACCTCTTGATGAAGACCCAACTCTCCTGGATGGAGATCGTGTCTGCTGAGGAAGTCTGCTTCCCAGTTGTCTACTCCTGGAATGAAGATTTCTGACAGAGCGCTTGTATGTCTTTTCGCCCAGCGGAGAACTTTTAAGGCCTCTGCCATTGCCGCCATGCTCTTTGTTCCACCCTGGCAGTTTATGTGCAATGCAGGTTGCAAAGAAGACGTTCCGCTTGAAGAAGGCCGTTGTAAATGGCCCTTAACTCTAGAACGTTTATGTGTAAACAAACTTCCTGGCTTGACCATTTTCCCTGGAAGGTTTCCCCCTGTGTGACTGCTCCCCAGCCTCGGAGACTCGCATCCGTGGTTACTAGAATCTAGTCCTGGATCCCGAACCTGCGTCCCTCTAGGAGGTGAGAGCTGTGCAGCCACCACAGGAGTGAGATTCTGGTCTTGGAGGACAGGATTATTTTCAGTGCATGTGCAGATGGGATCCGGACCACTTGTCCAATAGGTCCCACTGAAACACTCTGGCATGGAATCTGCCAAATTTAATGGCCTCGTAGGCCACCACCATCTTCCCCAGCAATAGAGTGATGGATTGATACTCTCTCTGGTTTCAGAATTTGTTTGACCAAACTCTCTGTAATTCCGTGTCAAGAATTATTCCCAAAAATTACAGCCGTTTCGTCGGATTCAACTGTGACTTCGGCAAGTTTAGGAGCCAACCATATTGCTGCAGAACTGTCAGGGAGAGCGCAATGTCCTGCTCCAGCTTGTCTTTGGATCTCACCTTTAACAGGAGATTGTCCAAGTAAGGGATAATTGTGACTCCTTGTTTGCGAAGGAGAACCATCATTTCCGCCATTACCTTGGTGAAAATCCTCGGAGCCGTGGACAGACCAAATGGCAACGTATAAAATTGGTAATGACAATCCTGAATAGCAAACCTCAGGTAAGCCTGATGCGGAGGATATATGGGGACGTGTAAGTAGGCATACTTTATGTCGACCGACACCATGAAATCACCTTCCTCCATACTGGAGATCACTGCTCGGAGAGATTCCATCTTGAATTTGAAATTTCTTAGGTAAAGATTGAGAACTTTAGGTTCAGAATTGGTCTGACTGAGCCGTCCGGTTTCGGGACCACAAACAGGCTTGAATAAAAGCCTTCTCCCTGTTGTGACAGGGGAACCCTGATAATGACTTGATTTAGACACAACTTTTGTATTGCATCGCATACAACCTTCCTGTCCGGAAAAGAAGCTGATAAGGCCGATTTGAAAAATCGGTGAGGGGAAACGTCTTGAAACTCCAGTTTGTACCCTTCGGACACTGTTTCTAAAACCCATGGGTCCAGGGCCGAACGAGCCCAGAATTGACTGAAGAGCTTGAGACGTGCCCCCACCGGTGCGGACTCCCGCAGAGGAGCCCCAGCGTCATGTGGTGGATTTGGCAAAAGCCGGGGAGGACTTCTGCTCCTGGGAACCTGCCACGGCCGGAGATCTTTTACCTTTTCCTCTTCCTCTATTGGCAAGGAAGGAATAACCTTGGCCTTTTTTGTATTTATTTGGCCGAAAAGGACTGCATCTGAAAGTGGTGAGCTTTCTTTTGTTGTGGAGGAACATAAGGCAAAAATTACAACTTACCCGCGGTAGCCGTAGATACCAAATCAGTGAGACCCTCACCAAACAAGACACTACCTTTATATGGGAGAGACTCCATAGCTTTCTTAGAGTCAGCATCAGCATTCCATTGATGAATCCACAATGCTTGTCTAGCTGAAATTGCCATGGCATTGGCTCGTGATCCCAAAATGCCAATATCTCTCACCCCCTCCTTTAGGTAGGCCGCAGCGTCCCTGATATAACCCAGAGTTAACAGGATGCTATCCCTATCTAGGGTATCTATATCAGATGACAAGTTATCTGCCCATTTTTCAATAGCAGTACTCACCCACGCCGATGCAATGGTTGGTCTCAGCAGCGTACCTGTGTCGACGTAAATGGATTTTAACATATTCTCCTGTCTACGATCCGCAGGATCCTTAAGGGCTGCCGTGTCAGGAGACGGTAAAGCCACCTTTTCAGACAACCGTGATAGGGCCTTGTCCACAATGGGGAATGATTCCCACTTATCTCTATCCCCAGAGGGGAACGATACGCCACCTGAATCCTTTTGTGAATCAGAAACTTTTTGTCAGGATTTTCCCACATTTTTTCCAAAAAGGTATTCAGTTCATGAGAGGGCGGAAATGTTACCTTAGGTTTCTTTCCCTTAAACATGCAGACCCTAGTATCAGGAACAGCAGGGTCCTCCGTGATATGTAACACATCTTTTATTGCCACAATCATGTACTGAATGTTCTTTGCCAATTTTGGGTCTAATCTGGCATCACTATAGTCGACACTGGAGTCAGTGTCCGTGTCGGTATCTGTGTCTGCCAATTGAGCAAATGAACATTTATGTGACCCCGAGGGGGTCTGGACCTGCGATAACACATCATCCACAGATTTCTTACAAGCCTGGTTCTGAGATTCAGATTTATCCAATCTCTTATTAATAAGACCTACATTAGAATTCAAGGCATTCAACACATTTACCCAATCAGGGTCACTCCCACAGCCGTTTCTGTCCCTACCACAGTCTCCTCCTGGGAAGAGCACTCAGCCTCAGAAATGCTGACACACATGTACCGACACCCACAGACACACTGGGCAAATAGGGGACAGACCCACAGTAAAGCCTGTCAGAGAAACACAGAGGGAGTTTGCCAGCTCACAACCCAGCGCTCAATCCCAGATCTGAAACTCTAATATAAAGCCCCAGACCAGTAGCGCTTTTATATTTGCACCAAATGATGTGCCCCCCCCCCCCCCCCCCCCGTTTTGTACCCTGTTACTTGTACAGCAGTGTTTGGAGGAGAGGACCAGCTTCTCTGCAGCTTCTGTGAAGAGAAAATGGCACTGATGAGAGCTGTGAGGGCTAAGCCCCACCCCCTTAATGGCGCGCTTCAGTCCTGCTATTTTCTTAATATAATATACACACGGGGGTTTGGATTTTGTGCCCAGACACTATATTCCACTTTTGCCAGCCTAAAAATGAGCATTTTATGCTGCCCAGGGCGCCCCCCCCCCCGCGCCCTGCATCCTGTAGTGCCTCTGTGTGTGTGGGAGCATTGCGCGCAGCGCGATCGCTGTGCAGTACCTCAGAAAGCCGTCACTGAAGTCTTCTATCTTCTTCTACTCACCTGTCTTCTGACTAATGGCTCTGCAAGGGGGGTGACGGCGGGCTCTGGGAATGAACTCCTAGGCGTACCTAGTATTCCAAACCCTCAGGAGCTAATGGCGTCCTGTAGCCAAGAAGCAGAGCCTTTAAACTCATTAGAAGTAGGTCTGACTTCTCTCACCTAAGTCCCACGATGCAGGGAGATTGTTGCCAGCAGTTTCCCTGAAAATAAAAAAAATTAACATAAAGTCTTTTCAGAGAAACTCAGTAGAGCAAATAGAATCTAATGGTGTGGTGTTTATGTCCACTCAAATTTATATAGTAAGTATTAATTAGTGTAACAGTGGTTTCCAAACTTTACTGAATTATGGCACAATAGAATATCAGCATTTTTTCAAGGCACCCCTAGTCTAAAAGTTTCTTAATGAAAATGTAAAAAATTATATTAAATTATGTAAATTGTGCTTAATTGTCACCCCTAGGTTCAGTTATGTGGTGGTGGACATAGCTGTGGTTCTAATTGCCCATTAATTTATCATTGGCAGACAGTAGCACTGGTTTTGCCTATCACTTTGACAATACGTTATTTATTTTGTTTCTGGACCACCAACCTGCGGCACCCCAGTGCGCCTAGGCACGCAGCTTGAGAACCTCTGGTGTAGTAAAAGTTCCCCAGGACTCTTCTAGGGTGTCCTGTTCTGGAGGCCAGAGTCTTGACCTGTCATATACAAAAACTAACCCAATTCCGATTCAGAGTTGTGTTTTTTACCTTTAGGCAAGTGTCTGAAAGTGAGCCTTTCCTTTCTACAGCTCTGTGCCACTGTCCCCGATGGTGCTGATCTTTGCTGAAATATTATAAATGGAGGAATGGGAGAGGGGGAAATACTGGAGCATTGGTAACAAAAACTAGTGAGTAGTAGAGGAATACTGTACTGTAGGTAGGTCACTTCAAATAAGCATGGTGAATGTGTTCCCTGATAGTAGGATATGTTATATACTTGATTAAAGGGTGCTCCCGGGAAAGTATATAGAGTAAATTGTAAACAAAGGAGAGAAAGAATGTACTTTCTTTGTGGGGCACTTACCTACCGTTCATTTAGACAAAACTGTGCATAAAATGTAACCTTTATTAATTTTCTCCCAAAAAAATATATTCTCATAAACAAGTACAAACTCAACACAAAATAAAAAAGCTCATATAACATATAATAACTAGTACCTAAAGGTACTGTTTGGTAATCACGCCTGTAACTCTTTATGATACAAGATAGGGTCTCATCAGGGCCTGATTAGGAGGTCCTACGCTAATACAGAAGTGACCCCCCATACATTAATTATAATTTTTCTTACCTACGTACTTGTTGCTAGGGGTTACATATGCTCATTGCCAGGGGTTACATATGCTCATTGCCATAGGTGTTACATGCTCAGTGTCAGGGTATGCATGGTCATTCCGGGTAGCGCAGGATATTGGTCTAATAATGCCCCTCTAGCATCTGTCTCCTAGAAGGCAGCTGCCATTTTTGAAGGGCTGTCTTCCATGCCGTCCTCATGGAATCTACAGAGACCCGCCCCCCTCCCGCTGCTGCGGCTTCCAGTAGTAGGTAGAGCCTGAGCGTCTATTGTGCCTGTGCTGTGACCCTCCAGGATCCAGCCCTCCAGGCTCCAGCCTGATCAGTCTATTGGTTGATCAGGCCCGGGGTCTCATGTTTCTTTAAAAAAAAAACATGATGTTCTAGAAAGCAAGTACAGACTCAACACATATAACAAAAAGGCATGTAAAATATAACGTGTAATAATGACCATATGGTGTCGACCTTCCACCGGTCTACCTTGACATTGTACATCTAGTTGTCTCTCTGTGGAAAGAGTTAAGTCTCTACAAATGAATTCCTTGTTACCACTATGTGTTGAGTCAAGCAATGGGTCAACTTGTAAAAGGAGATGAAAGTGGGTGCAGATCGAGTATTGGTATATGTGTATGAAATAAATGGTTTGCAATAAAATTATGATATTATTAATTTATACTGTATAAATCTATTCTTGAATTTAAAAAAAAATTACACACAGATACTCGGATATGAACCTCAAGCAGCTACTCTGATATGCAGTGACTTTACCACTACACCGCAATAACTGTAGGTTAAAAACCACTGTCTGTTGATTTCTACATAGTAAAACTGGACTGACACTTCACCGTTTTTCAATTAGATATCAAAAACTGAAAACAGTTTTCAACAATCGCTAGTATCAGATGGCGATAGCAGTTACAGTAGGACCTTTTACTAGAGATGTGCACCGGAAATGTTTTGGGTTTTGTGTTTTGGTTTTGGATTCGGTTCCGCGGCCGTGTTTTGGATTCGGATGCATTTTGGCAAAACCTCCCTGAAAATTTTTTGTCGGATTCAGGTGTGTTTTGGATTTGGGTGTTTTTTTTTCAAAACCCCGTCAAAAAGAGCTTAAATCAATGAATCTGGGGGTAATTTTGATCCTATAGTATTATTAATCTCAATAACCACAATTTCCACTCATTTCCAGTCTATTCTGAACACCTCGCACCTCACAATACTATTTTTAGTCCTAAAATTTGCACCGAGGTCGCTGGATGACTAAGCAAAGTGACCCAAGAGGGCGGCACAAACACCTGGCCCATCTAGGAGTGGCACTGCAGTGTCAGACAGGATGGCACTTAAAAAAATTGGCCCCAAACAGCACATGATGCAAAGAAAAGAGAAAAAGAGGTGCACTGTGGTCGCTGGACGGCTAATCTAAGCAACACAAACACCTAAATATCACAGGAATTATTCGTTCTAATCAATGGTATTATTGGTCCTAATCACTGGAAGAAAATGACAAAATCACTGGAAGTATTCATTCTAATCAATGGTATTACTGGTACAAATCACTGGAAGAAAATGACAAAATTACTGGAATTATTCGTTCTAATCAATGGTATTATTGGTCCAAATCACTGGAAGAAAATGACAAAATCACTGGAATTATTCGTAGACATTTGTAGAAAGTCACTGCTTTCTGATTACAGAAATGCTCAGATATTCCTGCAAATCCACAATCCCTTCCCAGAGGAAAAAGAATTTGAGAAACCGTTGTTTGAGAACGTTTGTTCTCTTTCCCTTACAAAGGAACAAACCACTTTCCAAGAAGACTGACATTTTTGGGATTATGGAGACATAATGTTTTTGAATATAAATCCTAAAGCAGGTGGTGTATTAGAGCAAGAGAGTGCAAGAGACCAGCCATGCAGTTTCTGAAATATTATGACAAAATGTTACTGTATTAAATAAGCACTCATTCCTAACTCTGCTAAGTACTGTTTGGTATACTGTATCTGGCTTCTATGAGGTAGTTGTCCATTATTTCAGCTTCCATTGACCTTTTTGAAAGCGGTAGAAGTTATCGATTCTTTCCCCCCCCCCTATTTTTACTTTTCTCTTGCATAGCCCAGTAAAATGTTGCAATGATAAGTATTGACTTGTACCTTCTGGGGGTCCACTTCTTCACCAAACCCAGCCAAATCTCATCCTAACCCTCTGTTCCACGATCTCTATGTACCCCATCTGTGTCACCTATGTCTGTCTACCCCTCCACTTTAGATTGTAAACTCTCACGAGCAGGGCCCTCTTCCCTCATGTGCTTATCCTTTGTCTTACTTTAATAATCTTAAACTGTACCACATCCAGCAGTCTTCTGCCACCTGATACTTATTCCAGTGTCATCTGCTGATGTAACTATGTTTATTTACCTTGTACTTGTCCTATACTGTCATCAACTGTAAGTTGCTGTTTTCCTGTTTGATTATTTATGTACTCTGTAATTGGGTGCTGCGGAATCCTTGTGGCGCCATATAAATAAAGGATAATAATAATAATAATAATAATAATAATAATAATAATAATATAGGGTGTGTAATCACCAGGTGTATCTCACCCATCGCTCTTTACAGTATGCAGGGTGTATAATCCCCAGGTGTATCTCACACATCGCTCAGTACAGATTACAGGATGTATAATCAGTAATCACCAGGTGTATAACACACATCGTACAGTACAGTATATAGGGTGTATAATCCCCAGGTGTATCTCACACATCGCTCAGTACAGATTACAGGATGTATAATCAATAATCACCAGGTGTATAACACACGTCGCACAGTACAGTATACATACTGGTCACAACAATGCAGCAGATATTGAGCACTGATCAGGATACTAGAAGTGACACAGATCTGCAAGATATAGCAATGGCCTACTGTACTGTACTATATATGTATACTGCTGGTCACCAAAATGCTGCACTGTCCTACTATATACTGCTCACAATAATGTAGCACAGATATGGAATGGATACTTGCAGTGACACACAGCTGCAAGATACAGCAATGGCCTACTGTACTTTACAACTCTATACTGTTGGTCACAAAAATGAAGCACACTGAGCACAGAAATTTGCAGCATACGGAGCACAGATATGGAGCTTTTCAGGCAGAGAACGTAGATATTTGCAGCACACTGAGCACAGATATTTGCAGCACACAGCACAGATATGAAGCGTTTTCAGGCAGAGAACGTAGATATTTTCAGCACACTGCGCACAGATATTTGTATATTTATATAGAATACGAATCTTGCAAGAATCTGACACCGGGATGATGACGTTCGGGTGCGTGCGGGTTAACCGAGCGAGGCGGGAAGATCCGAGTCTGCCTTGGACCCATGTAAAATAGGTGAAGTTGGGGGGAGGGGGGGGGTTCGGATCTCAACAAACCGAACCCGCTCATCTCTACCTTTTACTGTACAGTATGTGTAGGTAAAGTCTGCAGGCCATTTTAAAAGATTACGGAAAAAGGGAGTGTTGTAGGTGCACTGTCTCTAGCATTACTGATATCATACAGCTTAGCATTATAATAATAAATAGTGCAGTTTATTAATGTATTGATCAATGCATAAAGCCACAGCCACACGGCAGTGAACTCTACTCTGCTGCGGTACCTAACACTATAGGGGTTAAAACTTAGGGCACAGGATCCCCCAAACTACCACAGCCTAGCGACCCCAGGGCATCACAGGGAATGATTATGTGTAGTGAGAAGGATTAAGAAATAGGTGGGAAAAAAGTGTTATAGGGGTGAATTAATATAAGTGAGAAGGGTGTGACATGTATAATAAACAAAGAGTGACAGTGCTAAATTAAATGTAATGCTGCGATGCCCTGTTGTCGCCCAGCCACTGCAGTCCAGGAGGCCCCGCACCCCAGGAATCACCCCATTGCTGACCTATTGTACAGAAAATTTGGATTACCTAGAATTGTGCCATATTCACAAGTGCAGTCATGCTAGGTACCCTAGTTAAAATAAATGAGGGTCAGGTGTGGGTGTGTGCAAGTCTAAGAATGAAGGCGTCTCACTCCTTCAGGTGTGTCTATGTAAAACACTTTTGGTTGGCTAGGGAGGGGCCATAGACTGCACACCTATAGCTGCCAGTAATGTGAGGTGCTACCTACTGAGACTTGTAGTTTTACAGAAAAAGGGAGTGTTGTAGGTGCACTGTCTCTAGCATTACTGATATCATAAAGCTCAGCATGATAATAATAAATAGTGGATTTTAATAATGTATTGATCAATGTATAAAGCCGCAGCCCCACATCAAGGGACTCCACTCTGCTGTGGTACCTAACACTATAGGGGTTCAAACCTAGGGAATAGGACCCCCCAAACCACCACAGCCAAATGACCACAGGGCATCACAGGGAATGAGTATGTGTAGTTAGAAGAATTAAGAAATAGGTGGGAAAAAAGTGGTAAAGTAATATAAGTGAGAAGGGAATGACGTATAATAAACAAATAGTGAAAGTGCTAAATTACTGTAAATGTAATGCTGTGATGCCCTGTTGTCACCCATCCACAGCAGTCCAGGAGGCCCCGCACCCCAGGAGTCACCCTATTGCTGACCTGTTGTACAGAAAAATTGTACTTACTGTACCTAGAATTGTGCCATATTCAAAAGTGCAGTCATGCGAGGTACCATAGTTAAATAATGAGGGGCAGGTGTGCGTGGGTGCAAGTCTAAGAATTAAGGTGTCTCACTCCTTCAGGTGTGTCTATATAAAACACTTTTGTTTGGCTAGGGAGAGGCCTTAGAATGCACACCTATAGCTTCCAGTAATGTGAGGTGTTACCTACTGAGACTTGTAACTCTACGGAAAAAGGGAGTGTTGTAGGTGCACTGTCTCTTGCATTACTGATATCATATAGCTTAGCGTTATAATAATAATAAATAGTGCAGTTTAGTAATGTATTGATCAATGCATAAAGCCGCAGCCCCACGGCAAGGGACTCCACTCTGCTGCAGTACCTAACACTATAGGGGTTCAAACCTAGGGCACGGGACCCCCCCAAACCACCACAGCCAAGCAAAGCCAGGGCATCACAGGGAATGATTATGTGTAGTGAGAAAGATTAAGAAATAGGTGGGAAAAAAGTGTTATAGGGGTGAATTAATATAAGTGAGAAAGATGTGACATGTATAATAAACAAACAGTGAAAGTGCCAAATTAAATGTAATGCTGCAATGCCCTGTTGTTGTCCAGCCATGGCAGTCCAGGAGGCCCCGCACCCCAGGAGTCACCCCATTGCTGACCTATTGTACAGAAAAATTGGACTTACCTAGAATTATGCGATATTCACAAGTGCAGTAATGCTAAATACCCTAGTTAAAATAAATGAGGGTCAGGTGTGGGCGGGTGCAGTCTAAGAATGAAGGCGTCTCACTCCTTCAGGTGTGTCTATGTAAAACACTTTTGGTTGGCTAGGGAGGGGCCATAGACTGCACACCTATAGCTGCCAGTAATGTGAGGTGCTACCTACTGAGACTTGTAGTTTTACAGAAAAAGGGAGTGTTGTAGGTGCACTGTCTCTAGCATTACTGATATCATAAAGCTTAGCATGATAATAATAAATAGTGGATTTTAATAATGTATTGATCAATGTATAAAGCCGCAGCCCCACGTCAAGGGACTCCACTCTGCTGTGGTACCTAACACTATAGGGGTTCAAACCTAGGGAATAGGACCCCCCAAACCACCACAGCCAAATGACCACAGGGCATCACAGGGAATGATTATGTGTAGTTAGAAGGATTAAGAAATAGGTGGGAAAAAAGTGTTATAGGGGTGAATTAATATAAGTGAGAAGGGTGTGACATGTATAATAAACAAACAGTGAAAGTGCTAAATTAAATATAATGCTGCGGTGCCCTGTTGTCACCCAGCCATGGCAGTCAAAGAGGCCCTGCACCCCAGGAGTTACCCCATTGCTGACCTATTGTACAGAAAAATTGGACTTACCTAGAATTGTGCCATATTCATTCATTTCATTTTTAACAATTGCACCCCTGAATTTTTACTGCATACAGGAACAGTGTAATGTTATTTTAACAGCAGCACCCCTGTATTTTTACAGCATACAGGACCAGTGTGCTTTTCATTTTTAACTGCACCCCTGAATTTTTACAGCATACAGGACAAGTGTAATGTTATATTAACAGCAGCACCCATATATTTTAACAGCATACAGGACCAGTGTGGTTTTATTTTATACAGGAGGACAGCCAGGACAGCACCCCTAACACAGCACAAGTACACAACAGTGACTGCAGCAGTAATCCTACAGAGCACACACTGACTCCACCCGTTGCCACCACCCACAGAGAGAGAAAGAGGTCTGTCTCCCTCACTCTCCAAGTCCAGAGTGAAAATGGCGGCGATGCACAGCTATTTATATGGAATCCAAAACCCATAGGAATCCGACAACGAGATGATGACATTTTGCCTCATTCTGGTTTCAGAGTCTGGTGGAAAGTCCCGGGCCAGACTCGGATCCGGGCTTGGAAATGGGATGTTTGGGGTGGGGGTGGGGGGTTGGGTCTCTGTGAACTGAACCCGCTCATCTCTAGTTTTGGATTAGATTTTTTTTTTTTTTAATGGACAAAAAAGCTAAAATCACATAATTTGGGCCTTTTTGAGTGTCACTAGAGTATTTTCCACCTCAATAACATTCATTTCCACTAAATTTTTACCACCTCGCAATATTATTTTCATCCAGTTTAGGCCAAAAGGCTGCACTGAGCTAGCTGGCTGAGTAAGCTCAGTGAAAGTGAGGTGAGGCTAGTGGCAAAAAGAAAATAAAAGAAGAATTTAAAAAAATATTGATTTATTGATGATGGTAGGCAACTGTATGGTCCACATTATCCATATTAATGAACTCTTCATACACAAGTTGTACAATTAAAAAGAGCAAATATAATTAACTTTTTTCACAAATGACAACTCAAAGCAGCTAATCAACAGGTGTACTGTATATTTATTATGTCAAAAATAAATGAAGAATTAAAAAAGATTGATTGTGGTAGACAATGGTAACTGCATGGTCCACTAGGGAAGACACTGATGTGAATTAACTTTTTTCTTTGAGGCCTAGCAGCAAATAAGACAATAAAAGAAGAATAAAAAAAGTTGATTGATTTATTGATTGATTTACTGACTGCTAGTGGTAGGCACTGACAAATACATGGTCCATATTCTCTGTGAGGTGATGTCTAGTGGCAAAAAGGCAATAAGAGACTAAAACAGTCAACAATGCCCCCCCAAAATATTTTTTAGCCGTTAATGATAATAGAGATACATATAACCAATAAAAATATCTATGCAAATAAAAACATAACTAATGCCTCCCAAACTTACCGGTGGAGAAGTTGCTCATTGATTCCAATCAGCTTCTACCTTCCAGTTTATAGAATGTACTTGATAATAGCTACCTGTACTTCAGAGCTGATTGTTTTCTAAGAGCAACATCTTCACTGGTCCAATTCCCCACTATTTCACTGCTTTATACATAATTTCCTAAGTAGAGTGACCATATTATCCCTTTTGCCTGGGATGCTCATGATTACACAGGTTCTGTGGCTGGCTGACTTCAAGCCTACATTTCAGCTGGTTTTAATCAGCCACGGAACCTGTGTAATCCATGAGCATCCGTCCCAGGTAGAAGGGATAATATAGTCACTCTACCTAAGAACTTAAAAATTGTAAGACCATGGCCTTTGTGGAGTACAGTGCTACAAACACATAAGTATAATTCTTTACTACAAAAAAATGAGCAATCTATAAAAAATAAAAAAAGTTTTCTTGCCTGTGCTTGTAGCACATGATTTAAGTTCAAGCACGTATTTAGTGTTCCCAAAGAAGTGTCATATCACAGAGGAATACGGAATCCCACGGTGAAATACACAACATTCCAGTTTCACAAACATCTTTTGAAATATGTATCTGCCTCAGACATATCGTAAAAATGTAATGCATGACTGGTTTGAGATTTGTAAATATGAATTCCAAACAAACTGTGATAATTCTACTAGTTTCATTTCCACTCAGTTGCTGGAATTATATTTTCCTTTAGAATTCTGAAAGAGCCAGTCATATATTGTGACACTTCCTGTGAAGTTTCTGGCAGTTCTTTTATTAGCATAGCAGTTATCAAGCCAGGTGCTCTCTACAGCCAAATTAACTTTATAATGATCGCAGTAGGCACAGACTGACTTCAATTAAAGTGGGCAAACCAATAAAACAACAAAGCAAGGGTTGGCATACTTTCTATGCTGCCAAGTGCGTATGATGGCACAGAAAATACTTGTGTTTATCTAATTACAGTCAAAGAAATTATCTTATGGTTATTTGTACTAAATCTTTTAAGTTTGGAATTTAAAAAATATGCAGAATATGAATTTTTGACTTGACTTGTAGATAATGCAAAGAGCAAAATAATGAAGATACTTTTTTTTCTATTGTTTATTCTCATGGCCATCTAATATATTATTATTTTAACAAATACTACAGTATATACAGTATATAGACAGAATATTATTATAGCTTGAAATAGAAGTTAAAAAAACACAAAAAATAATCTGCCATAGTGATATACAGAATTTGATATAGTTCTTTGATTATATAGGTTTCATTATAATATAATAACATCATATATTTGGAAAGAGTATTAGTATTGTTATAAAGAAATAGAAATAACTAAGAGGTAGCCACAAGACATTTTTCTCCATACTAAAAATACTGCCTTCCCCATCCTTAATTTGCACAATTATGGGGATAGCTGGCATGTGGACTATACCTTTTATTAAAAGGCAACTATGCAATTTCTCATACTCATTTTTGATGTGCACCACTGCTACCAACTTCAGTGCCAAGACCATCTGAATGGATACAGAGCTGGATTAAGGCTCCGGGGGCCATAGGATACTTAAGTGAAGGATGCCCCCTAGGGACTATATATATAACATGTTTGTGTAAGTATAAATAAATAAATATATATATATATATATATATATATATATATTACACACAGGCAAACAGCATACCTACACACACACACAGCATATATACATACAACACACACAGCATCCTACTAAGTGCCACCAAGGCTGTCTCCGTCTCTGAAAAACAAAATTGGTCCTGCAAGGGAGGCTCCTGAGAGGCGGGGGAGGACTCAGGGTAATTTCTCCCCCCCTTCCTTCCTCAAACCAGCTCTGATTTGACAGCTCAGTGCTCTTAGTTCAAGAGCTATTGCAGAGGTGTCTGTGTGGACCACAAACATGGACTGGTTCAAGGCTTTACACATTCATGATTCAGTTTTCATATGCAACTTTAGAAGGAGACATTATATTTTAATTAGTAAACAATATTTTTAAACTGCTGATTTATAAAATGGCTAGAATTATACAATCTGTGGCTATTTCAATCTTTTTTTTGTTTTCTTCATTAATGTTATTTATATCCACCCAATTCATTGTATATAAGATAATGGGCCGGACGTAATGACATCCGAGTTGACCGGAGCTGGTTCCCAGCCGAACTCTGATTCTATTCTAAAATGGCAAGGCATAGTTTTACCTTGTAAATGATTGTCGCTTTAAAAAAACATCTGAATACAGCAGTGAACCCGCACCTCTGACCAACTTGGACATCATTACATCTCTCCCAATGTCTGATTTGCTTCAGAATTGTTGCTCACTAGCAACATTCTTAATAAGAGAGTTTAATTTCTCAGTTATTTTGCTTGAATGCAGGTTTGTTAGGCAGCTTCTCCTTGACTGTACTGGAAGAAAATTGTATATAGGATATTCTATGGATATCAAGCAAATAAATCATTTAATACATTAAATTAATACATTAATACATCTTTAAGTGTATTCTTGTCTCATAGTTTTACTTTTAATATTTATTTCCTTCATTTGAAAAATACATTTTCTGTTAGGCTAAGCCTATGTTTCAGAAATTACACCATCAGGATAACCCTTCTCTGTACACTTCTGCCTCTGATGTGAGGAAGTACCTTGGGCTGATTAAACTTTGGCAATAAGAGCTGCTGCTGTTGCTTGCTGATTACTCACTACAAGATTGCCCAAGCAGATCTATACTTGTCAAGTAAGAATACTAATTGCCCTTTCATACTGCAAATGTCGAGTCACGCCTAGGATTTGTACTCGGGTACATCCCGGGTGTGAACCAGTTAAGACCCCTTTCAAACTGGCCGTGGTAGTGCTTGGATATTACATCGTCTCCAAGTGCCACCTCTTCTTATAGTGTGAACGGGTGCCGTGTTCAGCCCTAGTTGCTACCCGAGATCAAATACTGAGTCACTCATACCAGTTATTTCAGCTGGCCTCTTTCAGACTGCATCGCAACCCGTGTTGCTGCGCGTTCACGTGCATTAACCTGGGTTATTGCTGGAGGTCTGAAAGGGGTGTAATTGAGCCAACAGTTGACACTGTTTACTGATGTCTATGAATAGTCTATGAATAACGATTATTGCTAGATAGTAAGTGGAAAAGTGATTTTAACCAACCAATATTCATATAAGATACAGTAGTTCTTACCCACTCCTCATCCAATTTGAAATTAATTTGTTATATACTGTAATCAGATATTCATCTGATATGATTAAGATGTCATTATACCAATTGAATACACTGGTTTCAATATACTGTTTTCTAATACGTAAAGCTATAACACTGTATTTACTGATTTCAACAAAGTTGCTCAGTTAAACAGATAGTAATGGTGTAATAAATAATTTATAATTACATAGTTTGATCAAGTAATTCTTCTTTGCAGATTGTGAACACTACATAAAGTGTGTTTAGAAATGTTATTTGCCTATATTGATATCAATGTATGAATAATACAAAATCAAGAATCATTATTGCGTTCCTTGATTTAATTTTTACTTATTGCTATTTCAGATGCCATTATCCTCAAAGGAAGAACCTGCAAACATTTTAAGTGTTATTAGGTAACAGGAAAACATTGTTGATATTTTAAACTGGTTATTAACAAATAAAAAAAAGTTGTTAATATGGTTAAGTAAGTTACAGTATAATGTTATTTACCTTGGAAAAAGTATAGATCATAGCGCCATATAAGAACATATCTGTACTTTTGAAAATGTAATCTGTTGGGAAAAATATTTGTTTTACCACATGGGGATTATTGAGTTGAACAGATTTTAAGTCAACTGATTCTGAAAATATTGCATGCGCTGCACATACATATGAAGTAGATGACAGTTACCGTTATTCGATCTTGTGCAAACAGAGCCCTAAGTAAAGTACTGTAGGTATTTCTGGAGGCAAGAGGCTGGCGAAATTTAAAGACGCACAGAGTGGCTGTCTTTGATGTGGCGGTCCGAGGAGTGTCGAGGGTGAGTATTGCAGCTTTCTTGCTTAAGGTGCTCAGATGTGTGTTGGGGACTTGTCAGTGCACCGGCTTACACACCTGTCAAATAATGGGTGGAAAAACAACATGATGTAAGTAGATGGACAGTCATGTGACCAGAGTTAAATTTCTATATATGTGTGCAGTAGGATTTAGCCTGCACAGAACAAATAGGAACCTGCTCACCTATTACCTATATAGGATTGCCTTATTATACAGTATGTATTTTTAATATTGTGTTTTGATGGCTGGATGAGTTTATTATTATGTGAACAGCTGCTACTAACCATCTAATTAAGGAAGCACACACAATATTTAATAGCGCTATATCGTCATAGATGAGATGAATAGGTCAATGTAATACACATGTTTAATTCAAAAGTAAAATTCAATAAAATAACAATTTTGAAAAATGAATAAAATAAATAAATGGAATGTAAAAACCCTGAATGGGTATAAGTGAAATTACTCCCAATCACAGTTTTGTGAGAGTAGAGGAGAGGCTAAGACCTGTTCCTAAAGTACAGTCCCCTTCTTAATCCAAGATGGACCCAAATGTTGGTCAGACATAAATGATAGTTACCACGGATGTGTCCAAGGATTATTAAGTGGCTCAGCACTCCGCAATGTTGCAGTTCCTTGATAAGGTGGTGAAAAAGCAATGTCCTCAATTTGGAAGTAGTTCTCCAGCAAGGTTCCAAAACGTTCAGTGGTGGGGACTTGGTCCAGGTCTTCAAATCTCCAGATGTGTGTCCAGGGAGTAAATGCAGAGGGACAGCTCACACCAACGTGTTTCCTTGTGTTCACACAACTTTTGAAAAATCACCAAACTTCCACAAGGACCATTTAATCTACACCTATCTAAGAGGATCCATATATTGACTATTAGAATTCTAACACTGGGACAAGTTTGTCCTGTACTACAATCTACACTTCATACATTCTATGTATTTAATTTAGAATTACAACACAGCGCCAGTTCCATATTATATTGTTCAGATGCAGTTGGGGAGCCTATTTCTGATAGATCCCTTGACTAAAGCAAACTAAAATACACATAATGTAGATAGACAGATATCTGAATTAAACACAATAAAGAACTAGCAGCGCTGGAAGTGAAAAATCTGGTGCGATCAACTAATCTCCGCCTATGGGGGAGTGTATTTTAGCATAGCAGGGTTGCCAACGCTTGTGTAGCCCTGCTATGCTAAAAAAGTTTCCTGCAAAACAAGACCAGCCTTGGACATACTTACCCTGTGCGACGGATCCAGCGATGATGGGCACGGCTGTGACGTCAGACATTTGCCCTCCGTTCGCCTGGACATGCCTGCATTTTCCTTACCACTCCTTGAAAACGTCTCCAAACGATGAGGTGTCGCCCCGAAACGCCTTCCTGCAGTCAATCTTCTTGTGGTCGCTGCTGCGACCGCTTTCTTCATAGTCAGCGTCTCTGACTGCTGAATGGATGAGCTCTGAGCCTCATTTTCAAGTTTTCAGGGTATGGTAACAAAGAGTGGGTCTAGTAGCGAGCTGTGATAGTGAGCCAGTTGTGTCCTGTAGCCAGGGAAAGAAATGGAACAGGGATTTCTGAGAAAATTCTTCGAAGGAACTGAACTATTTGTCACTGGTTTATCCAGGAAGTAAGATTTGTGAGAAATTAGCATCAGACCCCATATGATCCCAGAGGGTGCGCACATCTGCGAATTGTGACTATAATGTGACTGGAGTGGCTGCAAACTAAGATGCATAATCATTCACATTAGATGCCCTACTCAAGTGGACAATCTGCACCTAGCATAGGGCTGGTGCAAGTTTTTATTGTGCAAAAGTTGATCCTTATAAAGATGTGATGTGGTATTTGAGCATCTAAAGAATAGGCATCGCAGTCCTTGTACATTTAGATGCATATTTGTACATCAGGGAAGGGCCTTCTAGCTGTATTTGCATAATGTCGCAGGAGTAATACCAGCAAAGATACATATATGGATGCTAAGGTCCTTAACTACTTAACTGATGATTTATTTAGCCAAAAAACGCTCCGAAATTGTTTTTTTTAATGAGTGAATTAGGTGAAGAACATGAATTTAACCCTATCCCAAATGATTTTAGTTTAAAAAAATGGAAAAAAATATACATTTTTTTCAATATTTTTTTTCATACATTGAAACATCGATTGGAAACATCATGACCATCGGAACATTGGGAACAACATTTTGAAAGCCAGGACAGCCTGCAGGTATACAGGGGGGTATGGGGGTGGCTTGGGAAGATTCATTTACACTCCCCAGCAGCTGCCATTGTCTGCAGACGCTGGAGGGGGGGATCCTGCCATGCTGACCGATCAGCAGTGATCGGCAGCACTGCAATCAGTGGGGGAGAGTGTAGGGAGGAAGAGGGACCTTCCGGTCCCTCTGACAGCAGCAGCGGAGGGAAGGTTATCTTCCCAGCTGCTGCTAACACTCTCTATCTGACTAGTCGCATCCTGTGGGACCAGGTCAGATAGAGCACTTGTAGGCATGGTCGCATCTGATGCGACCATGCCAGGCAAGTGGTTAAAGGGCACATAGGTTGTTTTTAAGGATAAACTGATTAAATATGTTAGCTTGGAGTGTAGCAGTTGTAATTTTATAGTTGTAAGTGTAAAAATGGCAGGGTTACTAGTAGAGATGAGCGGGTTCGGTTTCTCTGAATCCGAACCCGCCCGAACTTCATGTTTTTTTTCACGGGTCCGAGCAGACTCGGATCCTCCCGCCTTGCTCGGTTAACCCGAGCGCGCCCGAACGTCATCATGACGCTGTCGGATTCTCGCGAGACTCGGATTCTATATAAGGAGCCGCGCGTCGCCGCCATTTTCACACGTGCATTGAGATTGATAGGGAGAGGACGTGGCTGGCGTCCTCTCCATTTAGATTATAAGAGAGAGAGATTTACTGGAGCTTAGGACTAGGAGGAGTACTGTAGAAGTGTAGAGAGTGCAGAGAGTTTACTAGTGAGTGACCACCAGACAGTGCAGTTTATTTAATATATCCGTTCTCTGCCTGAAAAAAGCGATACACACAGTGACTCAGTCACATACCATATCTGTGTGCACTGCTCAGGCTCAGCCCAGTGTGCTGCATCATCTATATATATTATATATCTGTCTGACTGCTCAGCTCACACAGCTTATAATTGTGGGGGAGACTGGGGAGCACTGCAGTGCCAGTTATAGGTTATAGCAGGAGCCAGGAGTACATAATATTATATAGTGAGTGACCACCAGACAGTGCAGTTTATTTAATATATCCGTTCTCTGCCTGAAAAAAGCGATACACACAGTGACTCAGTCACATACCATATCTGTGTGCACTGCTCAGGCTCAGCCCAGTGTGCTGCATCATCTATATATATTATATATCTGTCTGACTGCTCAGCTCACACAGCTTATAATTGTGGGGGAGACTGGGGAGCACTGCAGTGCCAGTTATAGGTTATAGCAGGAGCCAGGAGTACATAATATTATATTAAAATTAAACAGTGCACACTTTTGCTGCAGGAGTGCCACTGCCAGTGTGACTGACCAGTGACCTGACCACACTGACCACCAGTATAGTTAGTAGTATACTTATATTGTGATTGCCTGAAAAAGTTAAACACTCGTCGTGTGACTTCACTTGTGTGTTGTTGTTTTTTTTATTCTATAAAAATAAAACTCATTCTGCTGACAGACAGTGTCCAGCAGGTCCGTCATTATATAATATATAATATATACCTGTCCGGCTGCAGTAGTGATATATATATATTTTTTATATCATTTATCATCCAGTCGCAGCAGACACAGTACGGTAGTTCACGGCTGTGGCTACCTCTGTGTCTGCACTCGGCAGGCAGTCCGTCCATAATTGTATACCACCTAACCGTGGTTTTTTTTTCTTCTTTATACATACATACTACTACGACATCTCTTTATCAACCAGTCTATATTAGCAGCAGACACAGTACAGTATGGTAGTTCACGGCTGTGGCTACCTCTGTGTCTGCACTCGGCAGGCAGTCCGTCCATAATTGTATACCACCTAACCGTGGTTTTTTTTTCTTTCTTCTTTATACATACATAGTTACATAGACATCTCTTTATCAACCAGTCTATATTAGCAGCAGACACAGTACAGTACGGTAGTTCACGGCTGTGGCTACCTCTGTGTCTGCACTCGGCAGGCAGTCCGTCCATAATTGTATACCACCTAACCGTGGTTTTTTTTTCTTTCTTCTTTATACATACATAGTTACATAGACATCTCTTTATCAACCAGTCTATATTAGCAGCAGACACAGTACAGTACGGTAGTTCACGGCTGTGGCTACCTCTGTGTCTGCACTCGGCAGGCAGTCCGTCCATAATTGTATACCACCAAACCGTGGTTTTTTTTTCTTTCTTCTTTATACATACATAGTTACATAGACATCTCTTTATCAACCAGTCTATATTAGCAGCAGACACAGTACAGTACGGTAGTTCACGGCTGTGGCTACCTCTGTGTCTGCACTCGGCAGGCAGTCCGTCCATAATTGTATTCCACCTAACCGTGGTTTTTTTTTCTTTCTTCTTTATACATACATAGTTACATAGACCTCTCTTTATCAACCAGTCTATATTAGCAGCAGACACAGTACAGTACGGTAGTTCACGGCTGTGGCTACCTCTGTGTCTGCACTCGGCAGGCAGTCCGTCCATAATTGTATACCACCTAACCGTGGTTTTTTTTTCTTTCTTCTTTATACATACATAGTTACATAGACATCTCTTTATCAACCAGTCTATATTAGCAGCAGACACAGTACAGTACGGTAGTTCACGGCTGTGGCTACCTCTGTGTCTGCACTCGGCAGGCAGTCCATAATTGTATACTAGTATCCATCTCCATTGTTTACCTGAGGTGCCTTTTAGTTGTGCCTATTAAAATATGGAGAACAAAAATGTTGAGGTTCCAAAATTAGGGAAAGATCAAGATCCACTTCCACCTCGTGCTGAAGCTGCTGCCACTAGTCATGGCCGAGACGATGAAATGCCAGCAATGTCGTCTGCCAAGGCCGATGCCCAATGTCATAGTACAGAGCATGTCAAATCCAAAACACCAAATATCAGAAAAAAAAGGACTCCAAAACCTAAAATAAAATTGTCGGAGGAATAGCGTAAACTTGCCAATATGCCATTTACGACACGGAGTGGCAAGGAACGGCTGAGGCCCTGGCCTATGTTCATGGCTAGTGGTTCAGCTTCACATGAGGATGGAAGCACTCAGCCTCTCGCTAGAAAAATGAAAAGACTCAAGCTGGCAAAAGCAGCACAGCAAAGAACTGTGCATTCTTCGAAATCCCAAATCCACAAGGAGAGTCCAATTATGTCGGTTGCGATGCCTGACCTTCCCAACACTGGACGTGAAGAGCATGCGCCTTCCACCATTTGCACGCCCCCTGCAAGTGCTGGAAGGAGCACCCGCAGTCCAGTTCCTGATAGTCAGATTGAAGATGTCAGTGTTGAAGTACACCAGGATGAGGAGGATATGGGTGTTGCTGGCGCTGGGGAGGAAATTGACCAGGAGGATTCTGATGGTGAGGTGGTTTGTTTAAGTCAGGCACCCGGGGAGACACCTGTTGTCCGTGGGAGGAATATGGCCGTTGACATGCCAGGTGAAAATACCAAAAAAATCAGCTCTTCGGTGTGGAGGTATTTCAACAGAAATGGGGACAACAGGTGTCAAGCCGTGTGTTCCCTTTGTCAAGCTGTAATAAGTAGGGGTAAGGACGTTAACCACCTCGGAACATCCTCCCTTATACGTCACCTGCAGCGCATTCATAATAAGTCAGTGACAAGTTCAAAAACTTTGGGTGACAGCGGAAGCAGTCCACTGACCAGTAAATCCCTTCCTCTTGTAACCAAGCTCACGCAAACCACCCCACCAACTCCCTCAGTGTCAATTTCCTCCTTCCCCATGAATGCCAATAGTCCTGCAGGCCATGTCACTGGCAATTCTGACGATTCCTCTCCTGCCTGGGATTCCTCCGATGCATCCTTGCGTGTAACGCCTACTGCTGCTGGCGCTGCTGTTGTTGCTGCTGGGAGTCGATGGTCATCCCAGAGGGGAAGTCGTAAGCCCACTTGTACTACTTCCAGTAAGCAATTGACTGTTCAACAGTCCTTTGCGAGGAAGATGAAATATCACAGCAGTCATCCTGCTGCAAAGCGGATAACTGAGGCCTTGACAACTATGTTGGTGTTAGACGTGCGTCCGGTGTCCGCCGTTAGTTCACAGGGAACTAGACAATTTATTGAGGCAGTGTGCCCCCGTTACCAAATACCATCTAGGTTCCACTTCTCTAGGCAGGCGATACCGAGAATGTACACGGACGTCAGAAAAAGACTCACCAGTGTCCTAAAAAATGCAGTTGTACCCAATGTCCACTTAACCACGGACATGTGGACAAGTGGAGCAGGGCAGGGTCAGGACTATATGACTGTGACAGCCCACTGGGTAGATGTATGGACTCCCGCCGCAAGAACAGCAGCGGCGGCACCAGTAGCAGCATCTCGCAAACGCCAACTCTTTCCTAGGCAGGCTACGCTTTGTATCACCGCTTTCCAGAATACGCATACAGCTGAAAACCTCTTACGGCAACTGAGGAAGATCATCGCGGAATGGCTTACCCCAATTGGACTCTCCTGTGGATTTGTGGCATCGGACAATGCCAGCAATATTGTGTGTGCATTAAATATGGGCAAATTCCAGCACGTCCCATGTTTTGCACATACCTTGAATTTGGTGGTGCAGAATTTTTTAAAAAACGACAGGGGCGTGCAAGAGATGCTGTCGGTGGCCAGAAGAATTGCGGGACACTTTCGGCGTACAGGCACCACGTACAGAAGACTGGAGCACCACCAAAAACTACTGAACCTGCCCTGCCATCATCTGAAGCAAGAAGTGGTAACGAGGTGGAATTCAACCCTCTATATGCTTCAGAGGTTGGAGGAGCAGCAAAAGGCCATTCAAGCCTATACAATTGAGCACGATATAGTAGGTGGAATGCACCTGTCTCAAGCGCAGTGGAGAATGATTTCAACGTTGTGCAAGGTTCTGATGCCCTTTGAACTTGCCACACGTGAAGTCAGTTCAGACACTGCCAGCCTGAGTCAGGTCATTCCCCTCATCAGGCTTTTGCAGAAGAAGCTGGAGACATTGAAGGAGGAGCTAACACGGAGCGATTCCGCTAGGCATGTGGGACTTGTGGATGGAGCCCTTAATTCGCTTAACAAGGATTCACGGGTGGTCAATCTGTTGAAATCAGAGCACTACATTTTGGCCACCGTGCTCGATCCTAGATTTAAAGCCTACCTTGGATCTCTCTTTCCGGCAGACACAAGTCTGCTGGGGTTGAAAGACCTGCTGGTGACAAAATTGTCAAGTCAAGCGGAACGCGACCTGTCAACATCTCCTCCTTCACATTCTCCCGCAACTGGGGGTGCGAGGAAAAGGCTCAGAATTCCGAGCCCACCCGCTGGCGGTGATGCAGGGCAGTCTGGAGCGACTGCTGATGCTGACATCTGGTCCGGACTGAAGGACCTGCCAACGATTACGGACATGTCGTCTACTGTCACTGCATATGATTCTCTCAACATTGATAGAATGGTGGAGGATTATATGAGTGACCGCATCCAAGTAGGCACGTCACACAGTCCGTACTTATACTGGCAGGAAAAAGAGGCAATTTGGAGGCCCTTGCACAAACTGGCTTTATTCTACCTAAGTTGCCCTCCCACAAGTGTGTACTCCGAAAGAGTGTTTAGTGCCGCCGTTCACCTTGTCAGCAATCGGCGTACGAGGTTACATCCAGAAAATGTGGAGAAGATGATGTTCATTAAAATGAATTATAATCAATTCCTCCGCGGAGACATTGACCAGCAGCAATTGCCTCCACAAAGTACACAGGGAGCTGAGATGGTGGATTCCAGTGGGGACGAATTGATAATCTGTGAGGAGGGGGATGTACACGGTGATATATCGGAGGGTGATGATGAGGTGGACATCTTGCCTCTGTAGAGCCAGTTTGTGCAAGGAGAGATTAATTGCTTCTTTTTTGGGGGGGGTCCAAACCAACCCGTCATATCAGTCACAGTCGTGTGGCAGACCCTGTCACTGAAATGATGGGTTGGTTAAAGTGTGCATGTCCTGTTTTGTTTATACAACATAAGGGTGGGTGGGAGGGCCCAAGGACAATTCCATCTTGCACCTCTTTTTTATTTTCTTTTTCTTTGCATCATGTGCTGATTGGGGAGGGTTTTTTGGAAGGGACATCCTGCGTGACACTGCAGTGCCACTCCTAAATGGGCCCGGTGTTTGTGTCGGCCACTAGGGTCGCTAATCTTACTCACACAGTCAGCTACCTCATTGCGCCTCTTTTTTTCTTTGCGTCATGTGCTGTTTGGGGAGGGTTTTTTGGAAGGGACATCCTGCGTGACACTGCAGTGCCACTCCTAGATGGGCCCGGTGTTTGTGTCGGCCACTAGGGTCGCTAATCTTACTCACACAGCTACCTCATTGCGCCTCTTTTTTTCTTTGCGTCATGTGCTGTTTGGGTAGGGTTTTTTGTAATGGACATCCTGCGTGACACTGCAGTGCCACTCCTAGATGGGCCCGGTGTTTGTGTCGGCCACTAGGGTCGCTAATCTTACTCACACAGCTACCTCATTGCGCCTCTTTTTTTCTTTGCGTCATGTGCTGTTTGGGGAGGGTTTTTTGGAAGGGCCATCCTGCGTGACACTGCAGTGCCACTCCTAGATGGGCCCGGTGTTTGTGTCGGCCACTAGGGTCGCTAATCTTACTCACACAGCTACCTCATTGCGCCTCTTTTTTTCTTTGCGTCATGTGCTGTTTGGGGAGGGTTTTTTGGAAGGGACATCCTGCGTGACACTGCAGTGCCACTCCTAGATGGGCCCGGTGTTTGTATCGGCCACTAGGGTCGCTTATCTTACTCACACAGCGACCTCGGTGCAAATTTTAGGACTAAAAATAATATTGTGAGGTGTGAGGTATTCAGAATAGACTGAAAATGAGTGTAAATTATGGTTTTTGAGGTTAATAATACTTTGGGATCAAAATGACCCCCAAATTCTATGATTTAAGCTGTTTTTTAGTGTTTTTTGAAAAAAACACCCGAATCCAAAACACACCCGAATCCGACAAAAAAAATTCGGTGAGGTTTTGCCAAAACGCGTTCGAACCCAAAACACGGCCGCGGAACCGAACCCAAAACCAAAACACAAAACCCGAAAAATTTCAGGCGCTCATCTCTAGTTACTAGGTCATCCTCTAGAATTACAAGCAGTCTTATGAACTATCTGTCTTTGCTTATAACAGACTAGCAACTGCACCATGCATAGAGCAGTGGAGCACCCAGGGGGGTTTCCGAGCACCCAGAAACCCCCCTCCACTAAAAAAAAATATATATATATATTTTTTTTTTAGCTGCATGAGTATTATTAATGGCTGTCTAGCGTCCTCTGCAGCCTGCTGTCTTCCTCGTGGCACTTGTAAGTGCAATAAAAGTTTACTTTATTTTAATTATAGTACATATATGTCCATGTGCATACATATATACACATGCATATACATACATACATACATATAAACACACACACACATATGATATATATATATATATATATATATATATATATATATATATATATATACATATGCACCAGAAGATTGAGCTGCACTCACAGACTTATAAAATGAATAAATCCCCGGCGAGGACAAAGAGTCAGACAGCCAGGGTAGTTTTCCAACGTTTCATGTCTATTTACGACATTTTGTCAAGGGTAAACAAAACATACAAATAAAACTATCTTTATAGACACTCACCCAGACGTGTGCTCGTTGCCGTCCCGCTCCGTGCCGTGGCGCACTGACGTCACTCTCCCGCGACTCGCGATGACGTACCTGTCCACGGCAACGGAAGAGTGCGGCTGCAGTGTTCCCATCACCATAGAGACGTATAAACAAAGAGAAATACTACAAACATAGCAATCATTGTCCGTCGGCTGCAGAGCGATCAGAAAAGCATAGCACTAATTTAAATAGATGTATAACACTGAAGGCAAGTAATTAGCTAGTACTATAAGCTATTTTCGCATAATGTAGATTAAATAAAACAGTTGCAGCAACCTGCTGTCTTGTATCTTTTATGACCAGTGTGCCGCCTACAGTGGACTGTTTTATATATATATATATATATATATATATATATATGCATGTTTAATATGCTATGTATATGTGTATATGTATGTGTGTGTATGTGTATATATATATATATATATATATATATATATATATATACACACGGTATATATATATGGGGTGGTCTTCAGTATGCCGACTGACGGGATCACGGCGCACAGTATACCGGCGCCGGGATCCCGACAGCCGGCATACCGACAATTGTTCTCCATCGTGGGGGTCCACGACCCCCCTGGAGGGAGAATAAAATAGCATGGCGAGCGCAGCGAGGCCGCAAGGGGCTCATTTGCGCTCGCCACACTGTCGGTAAGCCGGCGGTCGGGCTCCCGGTGCCGGTATGCTGGTCGCCGGTAGCCTGTCCACCGGCATACCATAGTGAACCCTATATATGTGTAGATATGTATATATATTATAAATATATATATATATATATATATATATATATATATATATAGGAATGTATTATCCGGCACTCTGGATGAAGAATAAAATAATTATGCCCGGGTGCCCTCCTCGTTGTGCATATAGACAAAGGAATCCTTCCCACTGATCAATGTGGTACTGGGTGGAAGAAAAACAGGCGGCACTCCAAGGTCTTTCAAAATGAACTTTGTATTGAAAGGTTACAGCATGGTGCAAAAGCAACGTTTCAAGACCATTGCGGTCTTTTCATCAGGCTGTGCATTGTGAGAAAAAAAATACAATTGACTATATATATACACACACACACACACACACACACACACAGACGCACTAGTTTTACGGACCCAGCATATACTGGGTCACCTCAGTCCCCACCCCGGTGATTGGCTCCACCCAGTTCTGTAAACCCCCCCATGCAAATCCTGCGTTTGCCACTGTAGAGGGACAGATGTCAGTGTAATGAAAACCTGATTACGTAGGGAGGGTTAAATAGGAGAGTGTAGGGCCATTTCTTAGGTGAAAAGACCACTGAATGCAAGACTTCACAAATACCAGTCACAAGTGGGCTGGTGAACCAGCTTTTATCATACCTGGCTGAGCCATGTGTTCCTCATACCAAAAATACTCTACTTATTGGTGCCTGGATGACATCAACAGTTAAATTACGCCCTTTTTGACTGCACTGCAGAGACACATGTCCACTAACAAAGTATGCAGGACATCAATCGAAACATAAACTTCTCAGGATACTTTGCAGGTGGGCAGTATCCTAGCACTGGCCCTACAGCAGATCTAAACATAAAGGCCCATATAGACAGGCCGTTGTGGGAGAGATGTGTGCCTAGCGAACCGCTCAGCACACATCTCTCCTGCCGCTCAGCACAGCGTGACCGGTGCTGAGCGTGCGGGGGGAGATGGGGGGGCGCTCATTTCACCCGCTAGATTGGCCTGCATGCAGGCCAATCTAGCACCAGCGATAGCGATGCGCGGGGCTGCGCATCGCTATCGCTGTAGGGGGTACACACGGAGCAATAATGCTTAAATTCTAAGCAATCTAGTCAGATTGCTTTGAATATCGCTTCGTGAGTACCCCCCTTAATACTCACATAGGAGATGTGTGCTGAGCGAACTGCTCAGCTCACATCTCTCCCCCCGCTCAGCACAGCGCGATGTGTGCTGAGCGAGGGACGAGGACGGGGGACCGCTAATTTCACCCAGCGAGTGCTAGATTGAGCCTGCATGCAGCGATAGTGATTGCTTAGATTTTAAGCATGGATCTCTCCGTGAGTACCCCCCTGTCTCTCCAGTTGACGTGAAACTACAAGTCCAAGCATGCCTTTATAAACTTTGGAAACAATTTAACTGTGACTAGGTATGATGGGACATGTAGTTTTTACAACAACTACAGAGAGAAATGGTTTAACATTAAAATATGCTGCATTTAAATTCAGCACACATAGTGACCCCCACAGTGTCCCCAAACTGTTGCTACTATACATGTTCTTACCTTCAGATACTCCTTTCGGAGGACGCTGTATAAGGCCTTGCAGGTCTCTGGAATGATCACTCCCAAAGCCTGAGGGATGATCAGGGTGGAGAACTTTAGGTCCTGTAGTGGTCTCCCAGTAGCAAGATAGCGCAGGGTAGCGACCAGCCGTTCCTCAGCAGAAATGGCCCTGCGCATAACTGTGTCCTGCTTCACAATGAGAGGCGTCACCAGTCGAAGCAGCTCCTGAAACATATCATCATTCATGCGCAGGTAATTCCTGTAGTCCTCAGGATTATTGTACCAAAGCTCACGTAGCAGCGGTGTATGAGACATGGCGTCCCTCTCCAAAACCATTGCTTGGTCCAGCAAGACCAAGTAGGTCTCCTCTCCCTCCTCTCCCTCATCCTTCTCTCTCTGTCCAAACCATTCACTGCAACAGCCTGGCAGTACAATATCCTCAGCTGGTACTCATCCATGATAAAAGGCAAGAAGCACTTTTAAATAAACAGCAAACTCTCAAAGCACAGTGCAGAAGGCAAACCAACTATACACAGAGCAATGAAGGCACTGATTTTAAAATGGCCACTGCAACTCCACAACAGAAAAAGACATCCCCTCCCCTATAATACCAGCCCACTATTTAAATACTGTAGGTCTTTTTTTTTTTGTTTAGAAAAAGACACACCTTCCCTCCCCATAATACCAACCCACTATTTAAATAGGTCTTTTTTTTTGTTTAGCACAGATTGCTCAGCACAGATTGCTCAACACAGATCTCACGTGTGTATGGGAGATCTAGACACTTGGATGTTCAAGGGACATCTCCCGTGCTAAATTGCTCAGCACACATCTCTTGCAGAAATCTCTCTGTGAGTATGGGCCTTAACTTGGTCTCTAGATTGTAATTAAATTGTGAGACTCAATTACTGTAGATGCTTTGTCTTTTATGTACTGTAGATACATTAACATTTTATATTAACCATATTTTAGATTCCTCTTCACTGACTGCCACCAACTGCCCAACATTTGCTCATGAATTCCCAAGATTTTATATATTATATTCTACCCATCCAAATCCACTATATCAATGTGTAAAGCACCACTGATGCATCTCTAAACAAGGTTCTGTATATAGTATAACATATTATTTTATTGTCATTAAAATATTTTAATATTTTACATACTTTGTATACAAAACAATTAACCATTACATTTGGAGATTTTAATTAAATATAAAAAACAGTATATACTAGAGATGAGCGGGTTCGGTTTCTTTGAATCCGAACCCGCACGAACTTCACTTTTTTTTCCACGGGTCCGAGCGACTCGGATCTTCCCGCCTTGCTCGGTTAACCCGAGCGCGCCCGAACGTCATCATGACGCTGTCGGATTCTCGCGAGGCTCGGATTCTATCGCGAGACTCGGATTCTATATAAGGAGCCGCGCGTCGCCGCCATTTTCACTCGTGCATTGAGATTGATAGGGAGAGGACGTGTCTGGCGTCCTCTCCATTAGAATAGAGATAGATAGATTAGATAGAGAGAGATTGTGCAGAGTCGCAGACAGAGTTAGTTTACCACAGTCAGTGACCAGTGCAGTTGCTAGTTAACTTTTATTTAATATAATATATCCGTTCACTTCTCTCTGCTATATCCGTTCTCTGCCTGAAAAAAAAACGATACACAGCACAGTCAGTCACACAGTGTGACTCAGTCTGTGTGCACTCAGCTCAGCCCAGTGTGCTGCACAGTCATCAATGTATAAATTAAAAGCTTATAATTAATTGTGGGGGAGACTGGGGAGCACTGCAGGTTGTTAGCAGGAGCCAGGAGTACAATTATATTAATTAACAGTGCACACTTTTGCTGCAGGAGTGGTGACCAGTGCCTGACCACCAGTATAGTATTGTTGTATACTACTAATATCTCTTTAAATATCAACCAGTCTATATTAGCAGCAGACACAGTACAGTGCGGTAGTTCACGGCTGTGGCTACCTCTGTGTCGGCACACGGCAGGCAGTCCGTCCGACCAGAATTGTATTATTTATTATTATATACCTACCACCTAACCGTGGTTTTTTTTTCATTCTTTATACCGTCATAGTGTCATCCTAATTGTTACGAGTATACTACTATCTCTTTATCAACCAGTGTACAGTGCGGTAGTTCACGGCTGTGGCTACCTCTGTGTCGGCACACGGCAGGCAGTCCGTCCGACCAGAATTGTATTATTTATTATTATATACCTACCACCTAACCGTGGTTTTTTTTTCATTCTTTATACCGTCATAGTGTCATCCTAATTGTTACGAGTATACTACTATCTCTTTATCAACCAGTGTACAGTGCGGTAGTTCACGGCTGTGGCTACCTCTGTGTCGGCACACGGCAGGCAGTCCGTCCGACCAGAATTGTATTATTTATTATTATATACCTACCACCTAACCGTGGTTTTTTTTTCATTCTTTATACCGTCATAGTGTCATCCTAATTGTTACGAGTATACTACTATCTCTTTATCAACCAGTGTACAGTGCGGTAGTTCACGGCTGTGGCTACCTCTGTGTCGGCACACGGCAGGCAGTCCGTCCGACCAGAATTGTATTATTTATTATTATATACCTACCACCTAACCGTGGTTTTTTTTTCATTCTTTATACCGTCATAGTGTCATCCTAATTGTTACGAGTATACTACTATCTCTTTATCAACCAGTGTACAGTGCGGTAGTTCACGGCTGTGGCTACCTCTGTGTCGGCACACGGCAGGCAGTCCGTCCGACCAGAATTGTATTATTTATTATTATATACCTACCACCTAACCGTGGTTTTTTTTTCATTCTTTATACCGTCATAGTGTCATCCTAATTGTTACGAGTATACTACTATCTCTTTATCAACCAGTGTACAGTGCGGTAGTTCACGGCTGTGGCTACCTCTGTGTCGGCACACGGCAGGCAGTCCGTCCGACCAGAATTGTATTATTTATTATTATATACCTACCACCTAACCGTGGTTTTTTTTTCATTCTTTATACCGTCATAGTGTCATCCTAATTGTTACGAGTATACTACTATCTCTTTATCAACCAGTGTACAGTGCGGTAGTTCACGGCTGTGGCTACCTCTGTGTCGGCAGTCGGCAGGCAGTCCGTCCATCCATAATTGTATTATTATTATAATATATACCACCTAACCGTGGTTTTTTTTTCATTCTTTATACCGTCGTCATAGTGTCATACTAGTTGTTACGAGTATACTATCTCTTTATCAACCAGTGTACAGTGCGGTAGTTCACGGCTGTGGCTACCTCTGTGTCGGCAGTCGGCAGGCAGTCCGTCCATCCATAATTGTATTATTATTATAATATATACCACCTAACCGTGGTTTTTTTTGCATTCTTTATACCGTCGTCATAGTGTCATACTAGTTGTTACGAGTATACTACTATCTCTTTATCAACCAGTGTACAGTGCGGTAGTTCACGGCTGTGGCTACCTCTGTGTCGGCAGTCGGCAGGCAGTCCGTCCATCCATAATTGTATTATTATTATAATATATACCACCTAACCGTGGTTTTTTTTCCATTCTTTATACCGTCGTCATAGTGTCATACTAGTTGTTACGAGTATACTACTATCTCTTTATCAACCAGTGTACAGTGCGGTAGTTCACGGCTGTGGCTACCTCTGTGTCGGCAGTCGGCAGGCAGTCCGTCCATCCATAATTGTATTATTATTATAATATATACCACCTAACCGTGGTTTTTTTATACCACCTAACCGTGGCAGTCCGTCCATAATTGTATACTAGTAAACTATCCAATCCATCCATCTCCATTGTTTACCTGAGGTGCCTTTTAGTTCTGCCTATAAAATATGGAGAACAAAAAAGTTGAGGTTCCAAAATTAGGGAAAGATCAAGATCCACTTCCACCTCGTGCTGAAGCTGCTGCCACTAGTCATGGCCGAGACGATGAAATGCCAGCAACGTCGTCTGCCAAGGCCGATGCCCAATGTCATAGTACAGAGCATGTCAAATCCAAAACACCAAATATCAGAAAAAAAAGGACTCCAAAACCTAAAATAAAATTGTCGGAGGAGAAGCGTAAACTTGCCAATATGCCATTTACCACACGGAGTGGCAAGGAACGGCTGAGGCCCTGGCCTATGTTCATGGCTAGTGGTTCAGCTTCACATGAGGATGGAAGCACTCAGCCTCTCGCTAGAAAACTGAAAAGACTCAAGCTGGCAAAAGCACCGCAAAGAACTGTGCGTTCTTTGAAATCCCAAATCCACAAGGAGAGTCCAATTGTGTCGTTTGCGATGCCTGACCTTCCCAACACTGGACGTGAAGAGCATGCGCCTTCCACTATTTGCATGCCCCCTGCAAGTGCTGGAAGGAGCACCCGCAGTCCAGTTCCTGATAGTCAGATTGAAGATGTCAGTGTTGAAGTACACCAGGATGAGGAGGATATGGGTGTTGCTGGCGCTGGGGAGGAAATTGACCAGGAGGATTCTGATGGTGAGGTGGTTTGTTTAAGTCAGGCACCCGGGGAGACACCTGTTGTCCGTGGGAGGAATATGGCCGTTGACATGCCAGGTGAAAATACCAAAAAAATCAGCTCTTCGGTGTGGAGGTATTTCACCAGAAATGCGGACAACAGGTGTCAAGCCGTGTGTTCCCTTTGTCAAGCTGTAATAAGTAGGGGTAAGGACGTTAACCACCTCGGAACATCCTCCCTTATACGTCACCTGCAGCGCATTCATAATAAGTCAGTGACAAGTTCAAAAACTTTGGGTGACAGCGGAAGCAGTCCACTGACCAGTAAATCCCTTCCTCTTGTAACCAAGCTCACGCAAACCACCCCACCAACTCCCTCAGTGTCAATTTCCTCCTTCCCCAGGAATGCCAATAGTCCTGCAGGCCATGTCACTGGCAAGTCTGACGAGTCCTTTCCTGCCTGGGATTCCTCCGATGCATCCTTGCGTGTAACGCCTACTGCTGCTGGCGCTGCTGTTGTTGCCGCTGGGAGTCGATGGTCATCCCAGAGGGGAAGTCGTAAGCCCACTTGTACTACTTCCAGTAAGCAATTGACTGTTCAACAGTCCTTTGCGAGGAAGATGAAATATCACAGCAGTCATCCTACTGCAAAGCGGATAACTGAGTCCTTGACAACTATGTTGGTGTTAGACGTGCGTCCGGTATCCGCCGTTAGTTCACAGGGAACTAGACAATTTATTGAGGCAGTGTGCCCCCGTTACCAAATACCATCTAGGTTCCACTTCTCTAGGCAGGCGATACCGAGAATGTACACGGACGTCAGAAAAAGACTCACCAGTGTCCTAAAAAATGCAGTTGTACCCAATGTCCACTTAACCACGGACATGTGGACAAGTGGAGCAGGGCAGGGTCAGGACTATATGACTGTGACAGCCCACTGGGTAGATGTATGGACTCCCGCCGCAAGAACAGCAGCGGCGGCACCAGTAGCAGCATCTCGCAAACGCCAACTCTTTCCTAGGCAGGCTACGCTTTGTATCACCGCTTTCCAGAATACGCACACAGCTGAAAACCTCTTACGGCAACTGAGGAAGATCATCGCGGAATGGCTTACCCCAATTGGACTCTCCTGTGGATTTGTGGCATCGGACAACGCCAGCAATATTGTGTGTGCATTAAATATGGGCAAATTCCAGCACGTCCCATGTTTTGCACATACCTTGAATTTGGTGGTGCAGAATTTTTTAAAAAACGACAGGGGCGTGCAAGAGATGCTGTCGGTGGCCAGAAAAATTGCGGGACACTTTCGGCGTACAGGCACCACGTACAGAAGACTGGAGCACCACCAAAAACTACTGAACCTGCCCTGCCATCATCTGAAGCAAGAAGTGGTAACGAGGTGGAATTCAACCCTCTATATGCTTCAGAGGTTGGAGGAGCAGCAAAAGGCCATTCAAGCCTATACAATTGAGCACGATATAGGAGATGGAATGCACCTGTCTCAAGTGCAGTGGAGAATGATTTCAACGTTGTGCAAGGTTCTGATGCCCTTTGAACTTGCCACACGTGAAGTCAGTTCAGACACTGCCAGCCTGAGTCAGGTCATTCCCCTCATCAGGCTTTTGCAGAAGAAGCTGGAGGCATTGAAGAAGGAGCTAACACGGAGCGATTCCGCTAGGCATGTGGGACTTGTGGATGCAGCCCTTAATTCGCTTAACAAGGATTCACGGGTGGTCAATCTGTTGAAATCAGAGCACTACATTTTGGCCACCGTGCTCGATCCTAGATTTAAAGCCTACCTTGGATCTCTCTTTCCGGCAGACACAGGTCTGCTGGGGTTGAAAGACCTGCTGGTGACAAAATTGTCAAGTCAAGCGGAACGCGACCTGTCAACATCTCCTCCTTCACATTCTCCCGCAACTGGGGGTGCGAGGAAAAGGCTCAGAATTCCGAGCCCACCCGCTGGCGGTGATGCAGGGCAGTCTGGAGCGACTGCTGATGCTGACATCTGGTCCGGACTGAAGGACCTGACAACGATTACGGACATGTCGTCTACTGTCACTGCATATGATTCTCTCAACATTGATAGAATGGTGGAGGATTATATGAGTGACCGCATCCAAGTAGGCACGTCACACAGTCCGTACTTATACTGGCAGGAAAAAGAGGCAATTTGGAGGCCCTTGCACAAACTGGCTTTATTCTACCTAAGTTGCCCTCCCACAAGTGTGTACTCCGAAAGAGTGTTTAGTGCCGCCGCTCACCTTGTCAGCAATCGGCGTACGAGGTTACATCCAGAAAATGTGGAGAAGATGATGTTCATTAAAATGAATTATAATCAATTCCTCCGCGGAGACATTGACCAGCAGCAATTGCCTCCACAAAGTACACAGGGAGCTGAGATGGTGGATTCCAGTGGGGACGAATTGATAATCTGTGAGGAGGGGGATGTACACGGTGATATATCGGAGGGTGAAGATGAGGTGGACATCTTGCCTCTGTAGAGCCAGTTTGTGCAAGGAGAGATTAATTGCTTCTTTTTTGGGGGGGGTCCAAACCAACCCGTCATATCAGTCACAGTCGTGTGGCAGACCCTGTCACTGAAATGATGGGTTGGTTAAAGTGTGCATGTCCTGTTTTGTTTATACAACATAAGGGTGGGTGGGAGGGCCCAAGGATAATTCCATCTTGCACCTCTTTTTTCTTTTCTTTTTCTTTGCATCATGTGCTGATTGGGGAGGGTTTTTTGGAAGGGACATCCTGCGTGACACTGCAGTGCCACTCCTAGATGGGCCCGGTGTTTGTGTCGGCCACTAGGGTCGCTAATCTTACTCACACAGCTACCTCATTGCGCCTCTTTTTTTCTTTGCGTCATGTGCTGTTTGGGGAGGGTTTTTTGGAAGGGACATCCTGCGTGACACTGCAGTGCCACTCCTAGATGTGCCCGGTGTTTGTGTCGGCCACTAGGGTCGCTAATCTTACTCACACAGTCAGCTACCTCATTGCGCCTCTTTTTTTCTTTGCGTCATGTGCTGTTTGGGGAGGGTTTTTTGGAAGGGCCATCCTGCGTGACACTGCAGTGCCACTCCTAGATGGGCCCGGTGTTTGTGTCGGCCACTAGGGTCGCTAATCTTACTCACACAGCTACCTCATTGCGCCTCTTTTTTTCTTTGCGTCATGTGCTGTTTGGGGAGGGTTTTTTGGAAGGGCCATCCTGCGTGACACTGCAGTGCCACTCCTAGATGGGCCCGGTGTTTGTGTCGGCCACTAGGGTCGCTAATCTTACTCACACAGCTACCTCATTGCGCCTCTTTTTTTTCTTTGCGTCATGTGCTGTTTGGGGAGGGTTTTTTGGAAGGGACATCCTGCGTGACACTGCAGTGCCACTCCTAGATGGGCCCGGTGTTTGTGTCGGCCACTAGGGTCGCTTATCTTACTCACACAGCGACCTCGGTGCAAATTTTAGGACTAAAAATAATATTGTGAGGTGTGATGTGTTCAGAATAGGCTGAAAATGAGTGTAAATTATGTTTTTTGAGGTTAATAATACTTTGGGATCAAAATTACCCCCAAATTCTATGATTTAAGCTGTTTTTTAGGGTTTTTTGAAAAAAACACCCGAATCCAAAACACACCCGAATCCGACAAAAATAATTCGGTGAGGTTTTGCCAAAACGCGTTCGAACCCAAAACACGGCCGCGGAACCGAACCCAAAACCAAAACACAAAACCCGAAAAATTTCAGGCGCTCATCTCTAGTATATACTCTGATTTAACATAGGGTACATTGTAACAAAGTTTGCAGTTGTTGTCAAGAAATTCCAGCAACAGTTAAATATAAGCAAGCTTTTATATACCTTATAAAAATACTGCCAGCTCGCTCTTTGGTTCTTTACAATGTATAAAATGATTTTGACCTTGTTCCACCTTTTAGAAAAGTTAGACTATACAGTGCTTTTAAGTATGGCACAACTTTTTGCTTGCTTCTTTTTCATTTAAAAAGAAAACAAATCTAATGATTATTATATTTAAACTGTACAAAATCACATGTATAAAATAAAATAAAATGAATGTGAGTACTGCATATCATGTTAAGATGTAAAAATAGGTACTATAAATATTAGTCAGACTTTCTGTACAAAGATAGGTATTATGTACAGTCGCATTTGAAAGTACTTATATTACATAGTTGTACAGCGCCTACTGTAGGCTAAACTTTTGGCAATGTGCTGATTCCAATATCATGCTAATTTTTGGGGTCTATTTACTAACTCTTGGACGGAGATAAAGTGGACAAAGATTAAGTACCAGCTAATCAGCTCCCAACTGCCATGTTACAGGCTTTGTTTGAAAAATGACAGGACCTGTTTTTTTGGGATTTTGTCTTCATCCAATTTATCTTCCAAGGTGTAGTAAATACAGTAGACCCCAATGTACAAATGAGCTTGCTCCTAACTGTCATGTTTCAAACAAAGCCTGCAACAGGGCAGTTAGAGACTAATTGGCTGGTTCTTTATCACCGTCAACTTTATCTCCATCCAAAGCTTAGTAAATTGACTCCTTTGTTTTGTTTCTAATGCAGTTGGACATTATGATGAGAAATCACCTATTGTAGAAGAGTGAACATATATAATTGTGACCAAGAGTTAAATAAAAAATACGAGGCTAATATTTTATATTTGCCCATAATATTTATCACTGAAATAAAAATGGTAAATAAATAAAAATTAATAATAATAATAATAATAATAGCATCCAGTTTCCAACCTTTTACAATAGTAAATAGTAGCCTATTAGTCTGCTGGGCAGTGAGCTAATCAGAAATCACCCATCTTGCAGGTCTCTTGTGACCATTGAACTTGCAGTGGCCATTTGCAGCTGAGGTTAGTTCCAATATGCCAAAGGAGGTTTAAATCAAGACCATTAGAGAGAACTGGTAACAGGTGCTTGAAGACCCTCAGAGAAGCGTGTAAGCTGATAGATGTCACAGTCAAGGTGAAAGAAGATTTGACGACTTTGGCAATCAAGTGAAGGGCTTTACCAGTCCCTGGTGAGGATTGGCAGCATTGGTAAGCAACAGAACTCTTTAAATCTCTCTGCTACTGCCTCCCCCAACACCGGTAAAGCCTTTGCAAATGTCCATACTGTACATATACTTTCTCCACTGTGTGGCCAAGAAGAGATGTAATAGCCCCTGGAACTGGTGTTATTATAATAGCATACTGGTCCCTTAGGCATCATTATAATTGGATACTATTACCAAGGCATCATTGCTATTGGTTATTATGCCTGTGATTACTTAGTTCTTGGACAATTGGAACTAAGCTTTCTTGTAGGCTTCAAGGTGTGGAAGGGTTGTATGACCTCCAAGCAATCCATCGGTCCATCAAGAAGCATTCAAATAGGGTGGTAAAACTATTACCTTTTTTCCCACCAAAACTATTCCCAATTTTCTCCCCAAACATACTCCCTGCTATTCTTGAACATTAGGGCCTGCTCACAAATAGATAGCAGGCCAGCAATAAAATTAGAGAGCAAAACCTGGTGTCAAAGTTCCCACTGTCCTTAAATGTTGTGTAGATAATTGGCTACAATCTGTTCTTAATAAATTGAATAGGCCAAAGTACAGTAGGAGGTTTGCTTCATGTGTGCCAGCAACAAGTTGACAGTGGAGAAAGGTTGTTATCATTATATGATAGCATTACTGTATGTAAATTTGTAAATCACTCTTTACATATTCAATATAAAATTAAAGTAGAGCTGTGAGCCCACACTATCTTTCTATCTCAATAGAAGCACTTATTTATCATACAGTACTACCAAGAATTTAATTTGCAGAAATATTTTCTACATCTTAAAGCTGTAAAAAAACTAATGCTGTTTAAAAGCAAATTAAATTGATATCTGGTCAAAGGATCCACATTCAGAAAAAATTAGAGATGTGCGGCGGGAACTTTTCGTGTGTTTTGTGTTTTGGATTTAGTTCTGGTTCCATGACCGTGTTTTGGATCTGGATTGGTTTTGCCAAAAACACCCATTCCTGTTTTGGTTTTGATTTTGGATCTGTATGATTTGTGAAAAAACATAAAAACAGCTAAAATCACAGAATTTGGGGGTCATTTTGGTCCTACGGTATTATTAACCTCAATAACATTCATTTCCACTCATTTCCAGTCTATTCTGAATACCTCACACCTCACAATATTGTTTTTAGGCCAAAAGGTTGCACCAAGGTGGCTGTATGATTAAGCTAAGCAACACAAGTGTGCGGCACAAACACCTGACTCATCTAGGAGTGGCACTGCAGTGGCAGACAGGATGGCAGATTTAAAAACAAGTACCCAAACAGCACATCATGCAAAGAAGAAAAAGAGGTGCAATGAGGTAGCTGTATGAATAAGCTAGGTGACACAAGTGTGTGGCACAGACAACATGGGACGTGCTGGAATTTGCGCAGATATAATACACACATAATATTGGTGGCACAGGAGAGCATACCCCTAAACCACACACACACACACACACACACACACACACACACACACACTCACACACACGGCAAAGCTTGTAAAATTAATTTGGACAATATTAACCCTTTTATTTGGAGCTACTATAATAATATGCAGCACAGGCGAGCGTACCCCTACACCACACAGGGCAAACCCTGTAAAAATTATTTGGATAATAATATAAGTAATGTATATAACCCTTTTATTTGGAGTAAATAATATACAGCACAGGACACCACCACTGGACTTATGGCAGCGCAAGACACTACCACTGGACTGATGCAGCATAAGACAACACCACTGGACTGGACTTATACAGCAGTACCCCTGGAGTTGTACGGCAGTGTCAGACAGGATGGCACTTTAAAAAAAATAATCCCCAAACAGCACATGATGCAAAGAAAAAAAAGAGGTGCAAGATGGAATTGTCCTTGGGCCCTCCCACCCACCCTTATGTTGTATAAACAGGAAATGCACAATTTTGCTTACCAATCATTTCAGCGACAGGGTCTGCCACACGACTGTGGCTAAAATGACTGGTTTGTTTGGGCCCCCACCAAAAAGGAAGCAATTAATCTCTCCTTGCACAAACTGGCTCTACAGAGGCAAGATGTCGACCTCATCCTCATCCTCCGATTCCTCACCCCTTTCACTGTGTACATCCTCCTCCTCACAGAGTATTAATTCGTCCCCACTGGAATCCACCATCACAGGTCCCTGTGTACTTTCTGGAGGCAATTGCTGGTAAAGGTCTTCCCGGAGAAATTTTTAATTCATTTTGATGAACATCATCTCCACATTTTGTGGAAGTAACCACCTACGCCGATCACTGACAAGGTTACCAGCTGCACTAAACACTATTTCGGAGTACACACTGGAGGGGGGGCAACTTAGGTAAAATAAAGCCAGTTTGTGCAAGGGCATCCAAATTGCCTCTTTTTCCTGCCAGAATACATACGGACTGTCTGACATGGATGCGGTCACTCCACCATTCTTTCAATGGTGACAGAATCATATGCAGTGACAGTAGACGACATGTCAGTAATAGTTGGCAGGTCCTTCAGTCCAGACCAGATGTCAACACTCGCTCCTGACTGTCCTGCATCACTGCCAGCGGGTGGGCTAGGAAATCTTATCCTTTTCCTCGCAGCCCCAGTTGCGGGAGAAAATGAAGGAGGAGCTGTTGATGGGTCAAATTCCGCTTGAGTTGACAATTTTCTCACCAGCAGGTCTTTGAACCTCTGCAGACTTGTGTATGCTATACAGAGAGATACAACATGGCCTTTAAACCTAGGATCGAGCATCGTGGCAAAAATGTAGTGCCCTGATTTCAACAGATTGACCACCCTTGAATCCTGGCAAAGCGAATGAAGGGCTCCATCCACAAGTCCCACATACTTTGTGGAATCGCTTCGTCTTAGCTCCTCCTTCAAATTCTCCAGCTGCTTCTACAAATGCCTGATGAGGTGAATGACCTGACTCATGTTCAAAGGGTTGGAGAACCTTGCACAAGACAGAAATCATTCTCCTCTGCACTTGAGTCAGGTGCATTCCCCCTCTTTTGCCTATATCATAGGTGGATGTATAGGCTTGAATGGCCTTTTGCTGCTCCTCCATCCTCTGAAGCATATAGAGTATTGAATTCCACCTCATTATCACCTCTTGCTTCATGTGATGACAGGCAGGTTCAGGAGTGCTTGCTGTCGAAAATGTCCCGCAATTTTTTGGCCACTGACAGCATCTCCTGCACGCCCCTGTCATTTCTAAAAAAAAATCTGCACCCCCAAATTAATTGTATGTGCAAAACATGGGACGTGCTGGAATTTGCCCAGATGTAATGCACGCACAATATTGGTGGCATTGTCTGATATCACAAATCCCCAGGAGAGTCTAAGTGGTGTAAGCCATTGTGCGATGATGTCCCTCAGTTTCCGTAAGAGGTTGTCAGTGGTGTGCCTCTTTTGGAAAGTGGTGATACATAGCCTAGCCTGCCTAGGAACGAGTTGGCGTTTGCGAGATGTTGCTACTGGTGCCGCTTTGTGTTTTTGCTGCGGGAGGTAATACATCTTCCCAGTGGGCTGTCACAGACATATAGTCCTTAGTCTGCCCTGTTGCACCTGTCCACATGTCCGTGGTTAGGTGGACAGTGGGTGCAACCGTATTTTTCAGGACACTGAGAACACTTTTTCTGATGTCTCTGTACATTCTCGGTATCACCTGCCTAGTGAAGTTGAATCTAGATGGGATTTGGTACTGGGAACACACTACCTCCATCAATTCTCTAAGTCCCACTGAACTAATGGTGGATACCGGATGCACGTCTAACTCCAACATAGCTGTCAAGGCCTCAGTTATCCGCTTTGAACAGGATGACTGCTGTCATATTTCATCTTCCTCGCAAAGGACTGTTGGACAGTCAATTGCTTACTTGACGTAGTACAAGTAGTCTTCCGAATTCCCTTCTGGGATGATTATTGACTCCCAGCAGCAACAACAGCAGCGGCAGCAGTAGGCGTACCACTCAAGCATCATCCGGAGGAATCCCGGTTAGGAGATGACTCCTCAGTCTTGCCAGTGACATGGCCTGCAGGACTACTGAAGTTCCTGACTGAGGAGGAAGTTGACGTTGAGGGAGTTGGTGGTGTGGCTTGCTGGAGCTTGGGCACAAGTGAAAGAATGGATTTAGGTGTCAGTGGACTGCTTACGCTCTTACTCAAAGTTTCACAACTTGACACTGACTTCTGAGGAATGCACAGCAAGTGACGTATAAGGTAGGATGTTCCTAGGTGGCTAACATCCTTGCCCCTACTTATTACAGATTGACAGAGGCAACACATGGCTTGACACCTGTTGTCCGGATTTGTGGAGAAATAATTCCACACCGAAGAGGAGGCTTTTTTGGTATTTTGCCCAGGCATCACAATGGGCTTATTCATCCCATGGACAACAGGTGTCTCCCCTGGGTGCCTGATTTAAACAAACCACATCACCATCAGAATCCTCATCGTCAACTTTCTCCTCAGTGCCAGCAACACCCATATCCTCATTCTGGTGTACTTCAACAGTGACATCTTCAATTTAAATATCAGAAACTGGACTGTGGGTGCTACTTCCCACACTTGCAGAAGTGCATGCAAATGGTGGAAGGAGCCACCTCTTCCTGTCCAGTGTGAGCAATGTCAGGCTTCGCAACTGCCGACACACTTGGACTCTCCAATTTGTGATACCATCTTAGATTTGTGATACCATCTTAGAATGCACAGTTCTTTGCTGTGCTTTTTCCATCGTAACTCTTATAGTTTTTAAGCGGGGGGATAAGGGCTTCCATCATCATGTGAAGCTGAACCACTAGTCATGAACATAGACCAGGGCCTTAGCCGTTCCTTGCTACTCTGTCTCATAAATGGCATATTGGCAAATTTACGTTTCTCTTCAGACCATTTCAATTTATTTTTTGGGGTCTTTTTTCTGAACTTTGGATTTTTGGATTTTATATGCCATCTACTATCACATTGGGCATCGGCCTTGGCAAACGGCATTGATGGCATTTCATCATCTATGTCATGACTAGTGGCAGCAGCTTCAGCACTAAGAGGAAGTGGTTCTTGATCTTTCCCTATTTTATCCTTCACATTTTTGTTCTCCATTATTTTTCTGGAGTTATATAGCACAATATCTGGCACAGGACAGCATATTCCTACACCACACAGGGTAAACCCTGTAAAAATTATTTGGATTAAATATTAATAACCCCTTTAAATGGTGTAATTAATATACAGCACAGGACAGTACCACTGGAATTATACTTTAGTACCACTGGACTTATACGGCAGTACCACTGGACTGGATTTATATGGCAGTATCCACTTTTTAGTACCACTTTATTATTATACGGCAGTATCACTGGATTTATATGGCATTGCTACTGGACTGGATTTATATGCCAGTACCGGTGGATTTATTCAGCAGCACCACAGAACATATACGGCAGTATTACTGAAATTATATGGCAAGACCAATGAACTGGATTTATACTGCAGTATCACTGGACTGGATTTATACGCCAGTACCACTGGATTTATTTGGCAGTATCACTGGAAGTATATGGCAGTATCACTGGAATTATACGGCAGTACCACTGGACTTATATGGTAGTACCACTGGACTGGATTTATACGGCAGTACCACTGGACATATATGGCAGTATCACTGGAATTATATGGCAGTACCACTGAACATATACGACAGTATCACTGGATTTTTACGGCAGTACCGCTGGACATATACAGTAGTACCACAGGACATATACGGCAGTATCACTGGAATTATATGGCAGTACCACTGAACATATATGCCAGTATCACTGGATTTATACGGCAGTACCGCTGGACATATAGAACAGTATCACTGGATATATACGGCAGTATCACTGGACATATACGGCAGTATCAGCTGGACTTACACAGCAGCACAGGGACACCTCTACTGGACTGATGCAGGACAACACAGCACCACTGGAATGGACTGGACTTATACAGCAGCACTGGACATATGGCAGCAGAGGACACCACCACTGTGACTGGACTGATGCAGTACAAGACACCACCACTAGACTGATGCAGCACAACACAGCACCACTGGACTGGACTCATACAGCAGCACTGGACATATGGCAGCAGAGGACACCACCACTGTGACTGGACTGATGCAGCACAAGACACTACAACACAGCACCACTGGACTGGACTTATACAGCAGCACTGGACATATGGCAGCAGAGGACACCACCACTGTGACTGGACTGATGCAGCATAAGACACTACACTGGACTGAGCAGCACAAGACAGTAATGGAATCGCCACCCCACTTTCCCTCCTGCACAGACACTGAGGACAGAGACACTTCCTCTCACTACACTCTCCAATGCCGGAGTGAAAATGGCAGTGACGCGCTGCTCCTTATATGGAATCCAAACCCTGCAAGAATCCAACTGTGGAAAGATGATGTTTGCCTCATTATGGTTTTTGAGTCAGGCGGGAAAACGGCCTCAGGCTCGGGCAGTGAAGTTTGGTAGGGTTCGGTTCTCCGGGAACCGAACCCGCTCATCTCTAGAAAAAAATACTATTTATCCCTTCCCATAACAGCTTTAAACCAGGATACAATAATTTCCAATGTGTTAAGCCCAGTACTCACGGGCCGATCAAGGAGAGATGCGTGCTGAGCGAACCGCTCAGCACACATCTCTCCTGCCGCTCAGCACAGCGCGATCTGTGCTGAGCGTGCGGGGGGAGACGGGGGGGCCGCTCACTTCACCCAGCGGGTGAAGTGAGCGACCCGCTAGATTGGCCTGCATGCAGGCCAATCTAGCAGCGGCGATAGCGATGTGCGGGGCCGCGCATCGCTATCGCCGAGGGGGCTACACACGGAGCGATCCTGCCGATATTCTAAGCAATCTAGTCAGATTGCTTAGAATATCGCTCCGTGAGTACCCCCCTTAAGCCAAATGTTTTTAGCAATCAATTAATTTAAATAGCTTGTTTTTTCATCATTCACCATTCTTTTATCTCTGCATGTTTTCCTGTATAATACAAATCAATCATAATTTTGTTAAAGGAAGATTGCATTCCTTTACAGTATTTTAATAATATGGGTACTGATATTTGGCTAAATGTTTTTTAATTTGATTATTTTTGATTGAGCTTTATGTGCGAAAGTTTTAGTTGGACTCAAAACATGTATCTTAATATAATTATTTGCCTGCAATTGTCTCCTCAAGATAACTTTAGTTAGTATTGCCTCACTTACAGAGGTGGCAGATATTGCCCCACAAAATGCAGATGCATTTTCCATGCACTGAAAAGTTTTGTATGCTAAGCAGCAACTTTTGGAAGATAGATGCAGATTGGCACCAGGAGAATGGGGTGTATGGCCAATTTACACCAAACATCCACTTGCTTATTTACAGTTATTTGTTTGTGATTACACATCAATAACACTTCTAATTATACTTACCTACTCTCCTGGAATGAATGGGAGGCTCCCAAAATTGTGTGGCACTCCTGGCCACGCAGAAAATTGGGCAAGTCTTCAGCAACTTGCTGGCACTCTAGCACCCCCACAGTTAGCCCACAGCTACCCGCACCTGTCCATACTGAGATGAACAGTGGGCGGGGTGAAGATGCAATTTGCAGTGAATCACGGCATCTTAGCACCACACCCCCATCTTTGCAATGCCGGTAATTGTGTCTCACATCTCCATGCCCACGGACCACCTCCTTTTGCAGAGGTTAAGGGTTAGTTAAGGTTATGGTCAGAGGGAGGAGCCAAAATGTTGGCATGCATGCTTCAAATACAATTCATCATATTACATACTAGAAAAATGTTTTTGCTTTAACACACAAAATCATAATATACTGTACTCTTGAGCAACAACCAGTGTCAGTGTGTCAATCACAAAGAGCCATTTGCAAGCCTTTGACCTCCTACATCATCATCCACTACTTACAACTGCCCTTGATTACCCACAAATTATACAGCTTTCTCATTCATATACTGTATGAGCCTGTGTCCTGGTCTATATGTGTTCACCATCGCTCATAAATACTAAGCAGACAATAGAATGCCCCTCCTTTCCCACATCCTGCCTCTGCAGGATAAGTGTCTTGTGAACTTTACTCCTCTTGCTACAGCCTTTGCCAGATTAGATATACACACAGGTAATTGTATAACAGTATCATGAAATAAAAGGCCTTCTCTAAACACGCTGCTAAGAGGACTTGTATTTGAAAAGTGGGAGGTGTTGTCTAAGAATTTATAGATTTATTTGACATAATTTGAGCACTGCTGGTCCTGTGATCCCAGGATCAACCATGAGATCGAAGAAAGAACTACTGTAGTCATTTTTGCTGTTCAGTCCTCAGAGAACCATTGATACTGTAAAAGTAGATCATGAACAATCCAGTGGATAACTTATTGTTGATTACCATTGCTTTCTTATCTGTGGTGACATTGCCCAATTCTCCGGGTGGTGTAAAGTATTCAACAAATTTAGAGCTAATCAAGACCAAATGGTGAATCTAAATATATATTGTATAATAGAAACAGATTTATGTCCTCTAATTGAAAAGTATTTTTGACTTCCTTTGATATGTTAGGGCAAGCACACTCATTAAATGTAAATTAGAAGATAACATGACCAATTAAATTATACTAACTGAACCTTTCTATATATGTTCGCATGACTGCTAAAACAGACATTTGTGCTACTTTTAGCTACAAGCTACTAGAGATGAGCGCCTGAAATTTTTCGGGTTTTGTGTTTTGGTTTTGGGTTCGGTTCCGCGGCCGTGTTTTGGGTTCGAACGCGTTTTGGCAAAACCTCACCGAATTTTTTTTGTCGGATTCGGGTGTGTTTTGGATTCGGGTGTTTTTTTCAAAAAACACTAAAAAACAGCTTAAATCATAGAATTTGGGGGTCATTTTGATCCCAAAGTATTATTAACCTCAAAAACCATAATTTACACTCATTTTCAGTCTATTCTGAATACCTCACACCTCACAATATTATTTTTAGTCCTAAAATTTGCACCGAGGTCGCTGTGTGAGTAAGATAAGCGACCCTAGTGGCCGACACAAACACCGGGCCCATCTAGGAGTGGCACTTCAGTGTCACGCAGGATGTACCTTCCAAAAAACCCTCCCCAAACAGCACATGACGCAAAGAAAAAAAGAGGCGCAATGAGGTAGCTGTGTGAGTAAGATTAGCGACCCTAGTGGCCGACACAAACACCGGGCCCATCTAGGAGTGGCACTGCAGTGTCACGCAGGATGTCCCTTCCAAAAAACCCTCCCCAAACAGCACATGACGCAAAGAAAAAAAGAGGCGCAATGAGGTAGCTGACTGTGTGAGTAAGATTAGCGACCCTAGTGGCCGACACAAACACCGGGCCCATCTAGGAGTGGCACTGCAGTGTCACGCAGGATGTCCCTTCCAAAAAACCCTCCCCAATCAGCACATGATGCAAAGAAAAAGAAAAGAAAAAAGAGGTGCAAGATGGAATTGTCCTTGGGCCCTCCCACCCACCCTTATGTTGTATAAACAAAACAGGACATGCACACTTTAACCAACCCATCATTTCAGTGACAGGGTCTGCCACACGACTGTGACTGATATGACGGGTTGGTTTGGACCCCCCCCCAAAAAAGAAGCAATTAATCTCTCCTTGCACAAACTGGCTCTACAGAGGCAAGATGTCCACCTCATCTTCACCCTCCGATATATCACCGTGTACATCCCCCTCCTCACAGATTATCAATTCGTCCCCACTGGAATCCACCATCTCAGCTCCCTGTGTACTTTGTGGAGGCAATTGCTGCTGGTCAATGTCTCCGCGGAGGAATTGATTATAATTCATTTTAATGAACATCATCTTCTCCACATTTTCTGGATGTAACCTCGTACGCCGATTGCTGACAAGGTGAGCGGCGGCACTAAACACTCTTTCGGAGTACACACTTGTGGGAGGGCAACTTAGGTAGAATAAAGCCAGTTTGTGCAAGGGCCTCCAAATTGCCTCTTTTTCCTGCCAGTATAAGTACGGACTGTGTGACGTGCCTACTTGGATGCGGTCACTCATATAATCCTCCACCATTCTATCAATGTTGAGAGAATCATATGCAGTGACAGTAGACGACATGTCCGTAATCGTTGTCAGGTCCTTCAGTCCGGACCAGATGTCAGCATCAGCAGTCGCTCCAGACTGCCCTGCATCACCGCCAGCGGGTGGGCTCGGAATTCTGAGCCTTTTCCTCGCACCCCCAGTTGCGGGAGAATGTGAAGGAGGAGATGTTGACAGGTCGCGTTCCGCTTGACTTGACAATTTTGTCACCAGCAGGTTTTCAACCCCAGCAGACCTGTGTCTGCCGGAAAGAGAGATCCAAGGTAGGCTTTAAATCTAGGATCGAGCACGGTGGCCAAAATGTAGTGCTCTGATTTCAACAGATTGACCACCCGTGAATCCTTGTTAAGCGAATTAAGGGCTGCATCCACAAGTCCCACATGCCTAGCGGAATCGCTCCCTTTTAGCTCCTTCTTCAATGCCTCCAGCTTCTTCTGCAAAAGCCTGATGAGGGGAATGACCTGACTCAGGCTGGCAGTGTCTGAACTGACTTCACGTGTGGCAAGTTCAAAGGGCATCAGAACCTTGCACAACGTTGAAATCATTCTCCACTGCACTTGAGACAGGTGCATTCCACCTACTATATCGTGCTCAATTGTATAGGCTTGAATGGCCTTTTGCTGCTCCTCCAACCTCTGAAGCATATAGAGGGTTGAATTCCACCTCGTTACCACTTCTTGCTTCAGATGATGGCAGGGCAGGTTCAGTAGTTTTTGGTGGTGCTCCAGTCTTCTGTACGTGGTGCCTGTACGCCGAAAGTGTCCCGCAATTTTTCTGGCCACCGACAGCATCTCTTGCACGCCCCTGTCGTTTTTTAAAAAATTCTGCACCACCAAATTCAAGGTATGTGCAAAACATGGGACGTGCTGGAATTTGCCCATATTTAATGCACACACAATATTGCTGGCGTTGTCCGATGCCACAAATCCACAGGAGAGTCCAATTGGGGTAAGCCATTCCGCGATGATCTTCCTCAGTTGCCGTAAGAGGTTTTCAGCTGTGTGCGTATTCTGGAAAGCGGTGATACAAAGCGTAGCCTGCCTAGGAAAGAGTTGGCGTTTGCGAGATGCTGCTACTGGTGCCGCCGCTGCTGTTCTTGCGGCGGGAGTCCATACATCTACCCAGTGGGCTGTCACAGTCATATAGTCCTGACCCTGCCCTGCTCCACTTGTCCACATGTCCGTGGTTAAGTGGACATTGGGTACAACTGCATTTTTTAGGACACTGGTGAGTCTTTTTCTGACGTCCGTGTACATTCTCGGTATCGCCTGCCTAGAGAAGTGGAACCTAGATGGTATTTGGTAACGGGGGCACACTGCCTCAATAAATTGTCTAGTTCCCTGTGAACTAACGGCGGATACCGGACGCACGTCTAACACCAACATAGTTGTCAAGGACTCAGTTATCCGCTTTGCAGTAGGATGACTGCTGTGATATTTCATCTTCCTCGCAAAGGACTGTTGAACAGTCAATTGCTTACTGGAAGTAGTACAAGTGGGCTTACGACTTCCCCTCTGGGATGACCATCGACTCCCAGCGGCAACAACAGCAGCGCCAGCAGCAGTAGGCGTTACACGCAATGATGCATCGGAGGAATCCCAGGCAGGAGAGGACTCGTCAGAATTGCCAGTGACATGGCCTGCAGGACTATTGGCATTCCTGGGGAAGGAGGAAATTGACACTGAGGGAGTTGGTGGGGTGGTTTGCGTGAGCTTGGTTACAAGAGGAAGGGATTTACTGGTCAGTGGACTGCTTCCGCTGTCACCCAAAGTTTTTGAACTTGTCACTGACTTATTATGAATGCGCTGCAGGTGACGTATAAGGGAGGATGTTCCGAGGTGGTTAACGTCCTTACCCCTACTTATTACAGCTTGACAAAGGGAACACACGGCTTGACACCTGTTGTCCGCATTTCTGGTGAAATACCTCCACACCGAAGAGCTGATTTTTTTGGTATTTTCACCTGGCATGTCAACGGCCATATTCCTCCCACGGACAACAGGTGTCTCCCCGGGTGCCTGACTTAAACAAACCACCTCACCATCAGAATCCTCCTGGTCAATTTCCTCCCCAGCGCCAGCAACACCCATATCCTCCTCATCCTGGTGTACTTCAACACTGACATCTTCAATCTGACTATCAGGAACTGGACTGCGGGTGCTCCTTCCAGCACTTGCAGGGGGCGTGCAAATGGTGGAAGGCGCATGCTCTTCACGTCCAGTGTTGGGAAGGTCAGGCATCGCAACCGACACAATTGGACTCTCCTTGTGGATTTGGGATTTCAAAGAACGCACAGTTCTTTGCGGTGCTTTTGCCAGCTTGAGTCTTTTCAGTTTTCTAGCGAGAGGCTGAGTGCTTCCATCCTCATGTGAAGCTGAACCACTAGCCATGAACATAGGCCAGGGCCTCAGCCGTTCCTTGCCACTCCGTGTGGTAAATGGCATATTGGCAAGTTTACGCTTCTCCTCCGACAATTTTATTTTAGGTTTTGGAGTCCTTTTTTTACTGATATTTGGTGTTTTGGTTTTGACATGCTCTGTACTATGCCATTGGGCATCGGCCTTGGCAGACGACGTTGCTGGCATTTCATCGTCTCGGCCATGACTAGTGGCAGCAGCTTCAGCACGAGGTGGAAGTGGATCTTGATCTTTCCCTAATTTTGGAACCTCAACATTTTTGTTCTCCATATTTTAATAGGCACAACTAAAAGGCACCTCAGGTAAACAATGGAGATGGATGGATTGGATACTAGTATACAATTATGGACGGGCTGCCGAGTGCCGACACAGAGGTAGCCACAGCCGTGAACTACCGCACTGTACTGTGTCTGCTGCTAATATATAGACTGGTTGATAAAGAGATAGTATACTCGTAACTAGTATGTATGTATAAAGAAAGAAAAAAAAACCACGGTTAGGTGGTATATACAATTATGGACGGGCTGCCGAGTGCCGACACAGAGGTAGCCACAGCCGTGAACTACCGCACTGTACTGTGTCTGCTGCTAATATATAGACTGGTTGATAAAGAGATAGTATACTCGTAACTAGTATGTATGTATAAAGAAAGAAAAAAAAACCACGGTTAGGTGGTATATACAATTATGGACGGGCTGCCGAGTGCCGACACAGAGGTAGCCACAGCCGTGAACTACCGCACTGTACTGTGTCTGCTGCTAATATATAGACTGGTTGATAAAGAGATAGTATACTCGTAACTAGTATGTATGTATAAAGAAAGAAAAAAAAACCACGGTTAGGTGGTATATACAATTATGGACGGGCTGCCGAGTGCCGACACAGAGGTAGCCACAGCCGTGAACTACCGCACTGTACTGTGTCTGCTGCTAATATATAGACTGGTTGATAAAGAGATAGTATACTCGTAACTAGTATGTATGTATAAAGAAAGAAAAAAAAACCACGGTTAGGTGGTATATACAATTATGGACGGGCTGCCGAGTGCCGACACAGAGGTAGCCACAGCCGTGAACTACCGCACTGTACTGTGTCTGCTGCTAATATATAGACTGGTTGATAAAGAGATAGTATACTCGTAACTAGTATGTATGTATAAAGAAAGAAAAAAAAACCACAGTTAGGTGGTATATACAATTATGGACGGGCTGCCGAGTGCCGACACAGAAGTAGCCACAGCCGTGAACTACCGCACTGTACTGTGTCTGCTGCTTATATATAGACTGGTTGATAAAGAGATAGTATACTCGTAACTAGTATGTATGTATAAAGAAAGAAAAAAAAAACACGGTTAGGTGGTATATACAATTATGGACGGGCTGCCGAGTGCCGACACAGAGGTAGCCACAGCCGTGAACTACCGCACTGTACTGTGTCTGCTGCTAATATATAGACTGGTTGATAAAGAGATAGTATACTCGTAACTAGTATGTATGTATAAAGAAAGAAAAAAAAACCACGGTTAGGTGGTATATACAATTATGGACGGGCTGCCGAGTGCCGACACAGAGGTAGCCACAGCCGTGAACTACCGCACTGTACTGTGTCTGCTGCTAATATAGACTGGTTGATAAAGAGATAGTATACTCGTAACTAGTATGTATGTATAAAGAAAGAAAAAAAAACCACGGTTAGGTGGTATATACAATTATGGACGGGCTGCCGAGTGCCGACACAGAGGTAGCCACAGCCGTGAACTACCGCACTGTACTGTGTCTGCTGCTAATATAGACTGGTTGATAAAGAGATAGTATACTACTACTAATATTATATATACTGGTGGTCAGGTCACTGGTCACTAGTCACACTGGCAGTGGCACTCCTGCAGCAAAAGTGTGCACTGTTTTAATATAATATTATGTACTCCTGGCTCCTGCTATAACCTATAACTGGCACTGCAGTAGTGCTCCCCAGTCTCCCCCACAATTATAAGCTGTGTGAGCTGAGCAGTCAGACAGATATATAATATATATAGATGATGCAGCACACTGGCCTGAGCCTGAGCAGTGCACACAGATATGGTATGTGACTGACTGAGTCACTGTGTGTATCGCTTTTTTCAGGCAGAGAACGGATATATTAAATAAACTGCACTGTGTGTCTGGTGGTCACTCACTATATAATATATTATGTACTCCTGGCTCCTGCTATAACCTATAACTGGCACTGCAGTAGTGCTCCCCAGTCTCCCCCACAATTATAAGCTGTGTGAGCTGAGCAGTCAGACAGATATATATAATATTATATATAGATAATAGATGATGCAGCACACTGGCCTGAGCCTGAGCAGTGCACACAGATATGGTATGTGACTGAGTCACTGTGTGCTGTGTATCGCTTTTTTCAGGCAGAGAACGGATTATAAATAAAACTGGTGGTCACTATCAGCAAAACTCTGCACTGTACTGAGTACTCCTAATGCTCCCCAAAATTAGTAAATCAAGTGTCTCTCTAATCTATTCTAAACGGAGAGGACGCCAGCCACGTCCTCTCCCTATCAATCTCAATGCACGTGTGAAAATGGCGGCGACGCGCGGCTCCTTATATAGAATCCGAGTCTCGTGATAGAATCCGAGCCTCGCGAGAATCCGACAGCGTCATGATGACGTTCGGGCGCGCTCGGGTTAACCGAGCAAGGCGGGAAGATCCGAGTCGCTCGGACCCGTGAAAAAAAACATGAAGTTCTGGCGGGTTCGGATTCAGAGAAACCGAACCCGCTCATCTCTACAAGCTACTTGGTTGAATATTTACTTTGATTCATCAAGTCAAAGAAAGTCTAAGTATTGGGTATTTGTTATTTCAAATTATCATCAGAATATTTGTTAATGTTCAATAACATCAGCACAGAAAGGCAAAGAAGAAGAATATGCATGTTAATGAGACAGGATCCAGCAACTCTTGTGCAACTTTGAGTCCCTTTGACCAAATTAATTTATCTTCTTTGTTACAATGTATCCTTGACTTTTAATCTACTTTTTAGAATGGTGACTCATGAGTCCTGAAAGTCATGACAAGGAACTAACAAAAGCTTCCATATGGATGAGCCTTTTACTCTGTCACTGCTCACATAAAAGTTAAATTACATTTTTCATATCTGTTCTATTTCAGCATAAAAATTCTCATTGATTCCTATGTAATTATAAAGATATATTCTAGAAAATCATTTCCCTTTTCACTAATGATGGTCTATGTATGCTGCAGAGATTCCATGCATAGTACTGTACTAATACATGTGAGTATATTGCAGAAAAACAATTTGATATATTGTTTATTAAATCAAGCTAGCTTCTCTAGTATATTATGCAGGAAAAGACAGTCAGAGTGACCGTGGCTTAATTGAAGGAGCCGTATAATTAGCACACTTTCCTTTTACTCAAATATATAAAGCAAATGTGCACATACATCTACACCCACCCCCCCACCGCGTGCGCACACACACACACCAGAACTTGGCATCAGAGAACACTCTTTTTCTCCTCTTTCCACAACCAAATGAGATACAGTGTGTCCCCTGGACCTCCCATGTCATTCAGCATTAACCTTTGAGACACTGGTTCAGTCAAAATGCTTAAAACACCCATGTATGCCAGCGGATCCACTCAATTGAGACTAATGAAGTGTATTACTCGTGAAATAATCGCTCAACAGCACAATCTGAATGTGGAATGATTGTTGATGCTCACAAAAGCAGTGCAGGCATTAACAAAATGGCTGCAATGGTGAATTGTTGAATTGTTAAAATGTACAGAGTGGACAAAAAACTGAACCTCAGGGTGAGGCCTGTGTTTGTAAATGGATACTGGATGCTTAAGAGGAGAGTGGGCAAACTTTTTCTGTCCCACAGATAGGCACAATGCTTCAAATTATGGATTGATCCAAACGATCAATCCTCACATCTCATTTGTGGGATGATGTCAGAAGAAGGTTCCGACAAATGTACCCGCTACTATCAAACCTTCAGGTACTAGAAGAGTCAGTTCATAGAATTTTGGCCAAAATTCCCTTCAAAACATACCAACAGTTAATAGAGTCCATGTCTTAAATAATTCAAGCCATATTAAGGACAAAAAGTGGCCCAACAAAGTACTAACACAGTGGCCATAATATTTGCACCATTCAGTGCATTACTCTTGGGTGTTCAGTCATGCTCTGCTATACACATGCCTTGGTGTGAATTATGACACATGAGGCCAAAGGTGGAGTGTCTTCAACTACCTAAAGTGTGTGTACTGTATATCAGAGTGGTATAGCTATCTTATAAAATGGGAGGTGTCCGGTCATAGGGAAATAATGCACAGTCATTTGATTTAGTGCAGAAATCCGCACTAACACTCATATTAGTGGGATTTCTGTGATTTTAACACACACACTATATATATATATATATTAGAGATGAGCGGGTTCGGTTTCTTTGAATCCGAACCCGCACGAACTTCACTTTTTTTTCCACAGGTCCGAGCGACTCGGATCTTCCCGCCTTGCTCGGTTAACCCGAGCGCGCCCGAACGTCATCATGACGCTGTCGGATTCTCGCGAGGCTCGGATTCTATCGCGAGACTCGGATTCTATATAAGGAGCCGCGCGTCGCCGCCATTTTCACTCGTGCATTGAGATTGATAGGGAGAGGACGTGTCTGGCGTCCTCTCCATTAGAATAGAGATAGATAGATTAGATAGAGAGAGATTGTGCAGAGTCGCAGACAGAGTTAGTTTACCACAGTCAGTGACCAGTGCAGTTGCTAGTTAACTTTTATTTAATATAATATATCCGTTCACTTCTCTCTGCTATATCCGTTCTCTGCCTGAAAAAAAAAACGATACACAGCACAGTCAGTCACACAGTGTGACTCAGTCTGTGTGCACTCAGCTCAGCCCAGTGTGCTGCACAGTCATCAATGTATAAATTAAAAGCTTATAATTAATTGTGGGGGAGACTGGGGAGCACTGCAGGTTGTTAGCAGGAGCCAGGAGTACAATTATATTAATTAACAGTGCACACTTTTGCTGCAGGAGTGGTGACCAGTGCCTGACCACCAGTATAGTATTGTTGTATACTACTAATATCTCTTTAAATATCAACCAGTCTATATTAGCAGCAGACACAGTACAGTGCGGTAGTTCACGGCTGTGGCTACCTCTGTGTCGGCACACGGCAGGCAGTCCGTCCGACCAGAATTGTATTATTTATTATTATATACCTACCACCTAACCGTGGTTTTTTTTTCATTCTTTATACCGTCATAGTGTCATCCTAATTGTTACGAGTATACTACTATCTCTTTATCAACCAGTGTACAGTGCGGTAGTTCACGGCTGTGGCTACCTCTGTGTCGGCACACGGCAGGCAGTCCGTCCGACCAGAATTGTATTATTTATTATTATATACCTACCACCTAACCGTGGTTTTTTTTTCATTCTTTATACCGTCATAGTGTCATCCTAATTGTTACGAGTATACTACTATCTCTTTATCAACCAGTGTACAGTGCGGTAGTTCACGGCTGTGGCTACCTCTGTGTCGGCACACGGCAGGCAGTCCGTCCGACCAGAATTGTATTATTTATTATTATATACCTACCACCTAACCGTGGTTTTTTTTTCATTCTTTATACCGTCATAGTGTCATCCTAATTGTTACGAGTATACTACTATCTCTTTATCAACCAGTGTACAGTGCGGTAGTTCACGGCTGTGGCTACCTCTGTGTCGGCACACGGCAGGCAGTCCGTCCGACCAGAATTGTATTATTTATTATTATATACCTACCACCTAACCGTGGTTTTTTTTTCATTCTTTATACCGTCATAGTGTCATCCTAATTGTTACGAGTATACTACTATCTCTTTATCAACCAGTGTACAGTGCGGTAGTTCACGGCTGTGGCTACCTCTGTGTCGGCACACGGCAGGCAGTCCGTCCGACCAGAATTGTATTATTTATTATTATATACCTACCACCTAACCGTGGTTTTTTTTTCATTCTTTATACCGTCATAGTGTCATCCTAATTGTTACGAGTATACTACTATCTCTTTATCAACCAGTGTACAGTGCGGTAGTTCACGGCTGTGGCTACCTCTGTGTCGGCACACGGCAGGCAGTCCGTCCGACCAGAATTGTATTATTTATTATTATATACCTACCACCTAACCGTGGTTTTTTTTTCATTCTTTATACCGTCGTCATAGTGTCATACTAGTTGTTACGAGTATACTACTATCTCTTTATCAACCAGTGTACAGTGCGGTAGTTCACGGCTGTGGCTACCTCTGTGTCGGCAGTCGGCAGGCAGTCCGTCCATCCATAATTGTATTATTATTATAATATATACCACCTAACCGTGGTTTTTTTTTCATTCTTTATACCGTCGTCATAGTGTCATACTATTTGTTACGAGTATACTACTATCTCTTTATCAACCAGTGTACAGTGCGGTAGTTCACGGCTGTGGCTACCTCTGTGTCGGCAGTCGGCAGGCAGTCCGTCCATCCATAATTGTATTATTATTATAATATATACCACCTAACCGTGGTTTTTTTTTCATTCTTTATACCGTCGTCATAGTGTCATACTAGTTGTTACGAGTATACTACTATCTCTTTATCAACCAGTGTACAGTGCGGTAGTTCACGGCTGTGGCTACCTCTGTGTCGGCAGTCGGCAGGCAGTCCGTCCATCCATAATTGTATTATTATTATAATATATACCACCTAACTGTGGTATTTTTTTTTCTTTCTTTATACCGTCGTCATAGTGTCATACTAGTTGTTACGAGTATACTACTATCTCTTTATCAACCAGTGTACAGTGCGGTAGTTCACAGCTGTGGCTACCTCTGTGTCGGCAGTCGGCAGGCAGTCCGTCCATCCATAATTGTATTATTATTATAATATATACCACCTAACCGTGGTTTTTTTTTCATTCTTTATACCGTCGTCATAGTGTCATACTAGTTGTTACGAGTATACTACTATCTCTTTATCAACCAGTGTACAGTGCGGTAGTTCACGGCTGTGGCTACCTCTGTGTCGGCAGTCGGCAGGCAGTCCGTCCATCCATAATTGTATTATTATTATAATATATACCACCTAACCGTGGTTTTTTTTTCATTCTTTATACCGTCGTCATAGTGTCATACTAGTTGTTACGAGTATACTACTATCTCTTTATCAACCAGTGTACAGTGCGGTAGTTCACGGCTGTGGCTACCTCTGTGTCGGCACTCGGCAGCCCGTCCATAATTGTATATACCACCTAACCGTGGTTTTTTTTTCTTTCTTTATACATACATACTAGTTACGAGTATACTATCTCTTTATCAACCAGTCTATATATTAGCAGCAGACACAGTACAGTGCGGTAGTTCACGGCTGTGGCTACCTCTGTGTCGGCACTCGGCAGCCCGTCCATAATTGTATACTAGTATCCAATCCATCCATCTCCATTGTTTACCTGAGGTGCCTTTTAGTTGTGCCTATTAAAATATGGAGAACAAAAATGTTGAGGTTCCAAAATTAGGGAAAGATCAAGATCCACTTCCACCTCGTGCTGAAGCTGCTGCCACTAGTCATGGCCGAGACGATGAAATGCCAGCAACGTCGTCTGCCAATGCCGATGCCCAATGTCATAGTACAGAGCATGTCAAATCCAAAACACCAAATATCAGTAAAAAGCCTCTTTTTTTCTTTGCGTCATGTGCTGTTTGGGGAGGGTTTTTTGGAAGGGACATCCTGCGTGACACTGCAGTGCCACTCCTAGATGGGCCCGGTGTTTGTGTCGGCCACTAGGGTCGCTAATCTTACTCACACAGCTACCTCATTGCGCCTCTTTTTTTCTTTGCGTCATGTGCTGTTTGGGGAGGGTTTTTTGGAAGGGCCATCCTGCGTGACACTGCAGTGCCACTCCTAGATGGGCCCGGTGTTTGTGTCGGCCACTAGGGTCGCTAATCTTACTCACACAGCTACCTCATTGCGCCTCTTTTTTTCTTTGCGTCATGTGCTGTTTGGGGAGGGTTTTTTGGAAGGGACATCCTGCGTGACACTGCAGTGCCACTCCTAGATGGGCCCGGTGTTTGTGTCGGCCACTAGGGTCGCTTATCTTACTCACACAGCGACCTCGGTGCAAATTTTAGGACTAAAAATAATATTGTGAGGTGTGAGGTATTCAGAATAGACTGAAAATGAGTGTAAATTATGGTTTTTGAGGTTAATAATACTTTGGGATCAAAATGACCCCCAAATTCTATGATTTAAGCTGTTTTTTAGTGTTTTTGGAAAAAAACACCCGAATCCAAAACACACCCGAATCCGACAAAAAAAATTCGGTGAGGTTTTGCCAAAACGCGTTCGAACCCAAAACACGGCCGCGGAACCGAACCCAAAACCAAAACACAAAACCCGAAAAATTTCAGGCGCTCATCTCTAATATATATATCTATCCATAAGTGAGAAAGTGTGTGTGTGCGTGTGTGTGTGTGTGTGTGTGTGTGTGTGTGTGTGTGTGTGTGTGTGTGTGTCTTGCTCCACCAAATTTGGCATGGTGGAGTAGTTTGACCAGGATTAGGTTTTTGCCTCAGTTTGAACTTTGCCAGGGCCACACGCTGTCACACTCTCATACATAATATACTAGGCTTACCATACTATCCCTTTCAGCTGGGACACTCATGAATTACACAGGTCCCGTGGCTCGCTTAATTCAAGCCTGCATTTCACCATGTTTTAATCAGCCATAGAACCTGTGTAATTCACGAGTGTCCTGGTTTAAAGGGATAGAATGGTAAGCCTATAATATACACACAATGTCACACTCTTGTACCTAGCTCCAACAAATTTGACAAGGTGCTGTAGTTTGACCAGAATTAGGTTTTTGATGAGGTTTGAACTTCTTCAGGGGCATGGAGATCTACATGGTGACCACAAACTAGGCCCTGGAGCCTCTGAACTGACATTTTTGTTTAAGCAGATTTGCTAAGGATGTCTCTCGGTGCTAAAAACTGTGCTAAAAACTGCACTGATCTGAAGGCACAGGCTTACATGTATCAGTGTGTGTGTGTGTGTGGGGGGGGGGGGGATGAGGAGGCAGTAAGCAGTGATTAAGAGGATCAACTGTCACACTACACCTGCACTGACACTTACTAGCCATACTTAAGTACTTCAAGGTCCATTTATCAACTGTGGCAATGCCTATATATATATATATTTATATGTATATACAACAGTCCACTGTAGGCGGCACACTGGTCACAAAAGGTACAAAACAGCAGGTTGCAGCAACAACGTTTCGAAGTTTATTCTTCGTCCTCAGGTTACAAAATAACAGAGAAAGACATACCTTTTTATTCCCCCCACACATGTGCAGTGAGCTCCAGAGTGGTTCTAGCATTCTGACGCCCATTAGTGACATCATCCAGCCTCCCCGCCTACCAGAAGCATCACATTAAGATAGTATCAAAATACTATCAACAAGTAGTATAGTGAAAATGACTCACCTTACATTTAAAAACATTTCAGGACTCACAGTTAAAAACAACACATAAGACAGAGACAGATGCGGTGTATATACAAAACAGCATGTGCAGTCACCATCTAAACTCCACAGCTACCCCCACAGGTGCTGATGATCGTCAAAGACTTGCTCATTAACTCATTCAATGCTGCACATGATGGATACTCACTACATGGGCTATAAGAAACTATGTAAACCCAGAGATTCATTAAGCCCTTTAGGTGCTAGGGTCTGCAACTCATAAATCCATTTAGATTCTTTTTGCAACAAACGTAAAGATCTATTGCCCCCTCTTAATCTAGCTGGTTCATGATCAATAATCATATATTTTAGGCAGGCTATGCTGTGCCTAGCCTGCATAAAATGACGAGCGACCGGCTGGTCTCTTGTACCATGTTGAATTGCATTCCTGATGGCCATTTTATGATTAGCCATACGCTCCCTCAATGTACGGTCGGTTTTACCGACATAATGAAGTCCACAAGGACAACTGATCATATAGATGATAAATTTAGTAGTACATGTGACTCTATAATTAATACTATATTTCCTACCACTAAACGGATGATTAAAGGTATTGCCAGTCAGAAGAGACCTACAAGTGATGCAATTTAAACATCTAAAACAACCCTTGAGCAGGGACAAAAACATATTTTGTTCACTTTGACTGGATTGTAACCCCGTTACATCTGTTTTGACTACCCAATCCCTTAAATTTCTTCCTCTCGTATAAGTGGGCATGATAGTGATATCCGTCAGATTTAGATCTTTGTCGGTCTGTACAATTGGCCACAACGCTTTCGCTGTACGGGCAATTGATGTACTATCAGTGTTGAAATGATTAACCCATGGTAAGCGTTTAGAAACAGGTTTCGTTTTCTTAGATAGCAACAGGGAATGTCTATCCTGCATAAGGGCTTTCCCTTTTGCTGCTACCAATTCTTTCAAAGGATATCCCCTCTGTCTAAATTTTACTATCATATCATCAATTTGAGAGATAGCATCCTGTTTGTTACTACAAATCCTCACCGCCCTCAAAAACTGAGAATAAGGCAGGCCTAATTTAGAGGAATGAGGATGAAAACTCTCAAAATGAAGTAAGGTGTTGCGATCAGTGCTTTTATGATATAAACTCGTAGTCAATATACCATCAATACACTTAATCTGAACATCCAAAAAATTCACACTTTCCTTGCTGATATTAAAGGTGAACTTAATAGGGTGTTCAGACAAATTGTGAGTGTTGACAAAAGAACAGAATTCCTCCTCTGTATGAGACCAAATAATCAACACGTCATCTATGTAACGTAAGTACAAAAAAATTGCATCAGATACAGCTATATCATTAAAGAAAATTTCTTATTCTGCTGTAAACATGTATGCATTGGCGTACGACGGGGCCACAGGAGACCCCATCGCACAACCAGCAGTCTGCAGGTAAAAACTGCCATCAAATACAAAGTAGTTGTGTGTCAAGGTCATATTCAAAAGATCCAACACAAAATCAATATCAGGACCGGAGTACAAGCAATTATCCTGAATTAATTTGCGAACTGCCAATAAACCAGCTTCATTGGGGATTACCGTATATAAACTAGCAATATCAACACTACATAAAATGCTACCCACAGGAATATTCTTCAAGGATTGTAGATGATTAATCAATGAAGTAGTGTCTAAAAGATATCTATCACGGTTGACAATACACGGTTGCAACAATGAATCCAAATAAGTTGCCACATTTTGAAATAAGCCCTTGCGGGCAGCAATAATAGGGCGACCCGGTGGATTGTCAAGCCGTTTATGAATCTTAGGTAGTGAATATAACACTGGGACTACCGGATGTTCCACAATCAATGCCTTCATAAGTGTATTAGAGATAATCCCCGACTTTACTGCCATCTCTAATTTATCATGTAACGCCTTGGCATACCTAGTGGTGGGGTCACCTTCTAAAGCTCTATACACAGATGTATCACTTAATTGCCGGTACAATTCATCTTTATAAGTACCCAAGTCCTGTATCACAATACCCCCACCCTTGTTGGCTGGGCGTATTGTGATATCTGTATACGATGACAAATCTCTCAAAGCATCATACTCAACTTTGCTAAGATTATTATAACCTTTGATGTTCAAATGGGAAATCACATCAGTAGATACATTATGATCGAGTAAGTGTCCATAGGTTTTAATAGCAGCATTATATGATACTGGATCAAATTTGCTGCGATTTTGTAAACGAGACAATTGGACAGGTAATACTTCAGTCACAGTAGGGCTCTGACTCGACCTTGCCCCATTGAAATGTTCATGTAACTTCATTTGTCTGTTCAGCTTATACTTCTCAATTTCCCATTGTAATGGTTTAAATTTAACTGTAGGGACAAATGACAATCCCTTGCTCAAAACCTGTAATTCAATAGATGTAAGAACATGAGAAGATAGATTAAACACTATTTCTTCCGGAATAGAGGGGGTCGACCCACTTTGCCGCGACCTAGACCTTTTCCACTGGCCGCCACGGCGCGTCCACCGCCTTTGTCGTTGGCAACATCTTGGGTGCGCACCCCCAAAGGGGAATGAGAGGAAGATGGAACATTATCAGAAGGAATATCGGAATCACTGTTGGTATTTCTCTCTGCTGACGAATCAGATTGCCACATCTGTTTATAGTTGCGTTGGCGATAGTAACGTTGGCGTTCATTGCGGGTCCCACTCGCCCCGTTCTGTTCATAATCAGAATTCACTTTCGCTAATTTCTTGGGTTTAAACTGGATCAAATCTTTACGGTACGTAGACCCGTGGCTCTGCGGGTCTAGGAGAGCACCGGGACTGAGTTATTTGTACCTGGGAGTGCTGCCAAAAGTCGTTTGTATATATATATACATATATATATATATATATATATATATATATAAAAGCTTTTGCTTGTACAGGGAGTCATGGTTACGTTGACTTCCGGCCACTAACTTCCGGCACCCGGGAACCTTCAGCGGTGTCCCTACCATACTTCCCTGCATGTTGGTTCCGGACGCTGACATCACCATGGAGTTGCCGGCGCCACGGCAGGGAACGCTGGCGGGAGCGGCAGGAGAACGCGGTGTGGCCGATGGGTGGAGATTACTATTCAAGCACAGGTGAAACAGTTTGTTCTCTTTCTATTTAAATGCTCAATCCATCATTACCTTTTATACATCCTTTGAAAAAGGTGTGCAGACACCGAAACGGCTGTCAGGGATATCGGAGGAATGTCTCCAAGCGTGGTAACATGCTTGTAAATGCTGTTACTTATGACTGTGTTTGACTCATCTGTTTGAGCATTATTGGAAGCACTTTTTGAATTGGTGGAATAAATATTTCTACATTGGTTATGCTGATCCCTTCTATTCACCCAGCATTGGTGAATGTGATTATGAGGACTTGCTATATTAACTTATTGGATCAAGCACAGATATTTGACTAAGTGATGTGTGCAGTTCATGAGACTTATACATAACTAAAGCAGTTTGGATTTGGAACTAGCACCACGCATCTGTTCTGTTTATGACCTATGGTTATTGTGGAGCACTGTTCTTGTATTTTTTTTTTTCTTGTCTCACACTAATGGATCTGGATGCTGGGGAACTCATTGGCACAAAAAGATTTATTGAAAAGGATATCTCAAAAATGTTGTTTACAAATACTGAACAGCTTGCATTTGATGTTGACAGTCTGGCAGAAATACATTGGGACCTCTTAAAGTTATGGAAAAGATTAGTTGAATTGGAACTACATGGGTTAACACTTTCCCAATATAATAAGGATAACCTCATACACAGGGGTTTTCGCATAAAAAAATCAGCCAACATTGGGATGGTCCAATAAGGAATTTTGTAAACAGTAGTGCCTAATAGTACACCAATGTAGCCGTTACTTAATGATTCTTGTAATATAGCAAGTTAATATGGATATAGAAAGTGTCAAAAAAGAAATTGTACTGTGTGAATCTTATGGTATTGAAGCCTTGTGATCTGATACCAGTAATGAGTGGTTAACTAAATTGGAGGATTCAGTTAATTTATTTAAAACAGAACAACTGACTTATAAAAAAAAGTCAATATAGAAAAGTTAAGGAAGATTATAGGGAATCCAGAGTATACCCATTGTTGACAGGACAGAACAACAAAAGACCTTGAAGGGGAGGTTTTGGGAATAGGAGAAGGCAGGACACACATTTTACTGACATTGAATCGTACAATTCTCATAGTGACTCTGATCAGTCAGGAAGGGGCTCTTTTTTAGGGGAAAAAATCTCCACAAGGAGCAAGTTGAAAAAAAGAGACCCTGTAGTAGAGGGGGCAGCAGGAGTAAGATACCAGAAAGGGAAAGACAAGACAAAGAATAGTGGTATTTAATCTCTCTGAGTATACACCCACGCCCTCTGAATTATCTGTACTTAACAAGGGTTTATCCTTTGTACAGACCTTTAAACAGAGACCATTTGATTGTGAGGTTGAACTATACAAGTTCCATCGCCAATTATGTCTTAAAGATTTTTTTCTAAACATTCAGGAGATATTGCCCCCATAAGGAGTGACCCCTTTAAGAAATTGAGCTCTTTTGAACCTCCTTCCAACAATCCCTCGATTGAAACCTTTATGAGGTTAGTCAAAAGAGACATTATTCCCCTCATGCACAAACCCAAAATGCATTATTCAAACATTACACAGGAGAGAGCTGCCATACACAATCTGAGAGAGAATTCAGAGATAATAATAAGACCTGCTAATAAAGGCGGAGGGATCGTTATTATGAATAGGAATGATTACATTAGAGAAGTGATGCGGCAGTTATCGGACATAGTCTGTTACAAGAAACTACTTTTTGATCCGACTGACAAGTACAAAATAGAAATTGACAGTATAATACAGATGGGTCTCTCCAATGGATGGGTTGACATTCAGACTGTAGAATTTTTAACCCAGGAGTACCCCAAAATTCCCCTGCTCTACATCTTACCGAAAATGCATAAGTCTATGACTTCACCACTGGGTAGGCCCATTATTTCATCTTTGGGTTCTTTATGCCAGCCTATATCTCAATATATAGATTACTATTTACAGCCAGTGGTTCAACACACTCCTTACTGGTTGAGAGATACAACCAATTTCCTTAACAAATTATCTTTATTTGGTTCTTCTCCAACTGGGTGTTACTTAGTAACACTTGATGTTACAAGTTTGTATACAAATATCAGCCACATTGAGGGAATGCAGGCTGTCCGGTGGGTGGTCGGTTCCAGTCCACATTACAAAAGTCCACTATCTGAATTTGTGTTACTATTGTTTGAGTTGATTCTTCACAAAAATTACTTCCTTTTTGATAATACTTTTTATCTACAACTTAAAGGGACAGCGATGGGGTCAAACATGGCCCCATCATATGCTAACATATTCATGTATGATTATGAAGAAAGGTACATCATGGCTAATCAGGAATTTGCTCAGTTCATTGCTTTTTATGTTTGATTTATAAATGATTTGTTTTTGGTATGGACTAGGACCGAGACCATGCTCAAGGACTTTGTAGACTCCCTCAATGAGATACCAGGGTCTATTAGATATACTTATTCAGCCAGTAGCACAATGATACAATTCCTAGATGTATCTATAACATGCATTAATGGACTCTTTGAAATTACTGTATTTAGAAAACCTACCGACAAGAATAGTCTCTTACTAGCATCCAGCTTCCACCCTCAACCGTTAAAGAAAGGACTCCCCTTTTCACAGTTGGTTCGAGCTGTGAGAATCACATCCAATTCAGCTGAACTAAAACAATCACTCACTAGAATGGGGAAAAACTTCTTAGATCGGGGATATGATCCGAAAGAGATCGAGGCTGCGAAGCAAAGATGTTTGAGACTAAAAAGGAAAGATCTACTGATTCCAAAAAAAGAAGGAAAAAAGACAAGTCCTGATAGAATGATGTTTGGCACAACCTATTCAATAGCATCGGGTGCATTAAGATCAGCTATTTTGAACCATTGACACATCATTAGATCAGATCCAGTTATTGGTGAATTGTGTGGAGAGAATCCATTATTCTGCTATAAAAGGAGCAACAATTTGAAACAACAAGTGACATATTCGGATATTAGTCCAAAAGGTGCACAAGGCAGAAACTGGCTAACCACCACCAAAGGGTCATTCAAGTGCTCTGGCTGTGGCAACTGCCGGTTTATTTAAACAGGAACGAGTTTTCAACATCCCCTGACAGGCTGTACATATCATTTAAAACATTGAATGAACTGTGAGACGAAATTTGTTGTCTACATGATTCTATGCCCATGCAAACGTATCTATGTGAGCAAAACAGTACGCATGCTGAAAGAAAGAATTGGGATGCACCGTTCTTCATTAAAGAAAGCATTTGTGAAAGTTGAAACTAATACACCGCCTGTTGACAAATACTTTGTCTCAGCAGGACATACTGTCAAAGATTTCTGCTTCATGCCAATTGATCACATCCCCCGCTATGGAGAGGAGGTGATAGACACAAACTTTTACTCAAACATGAGTGCCAGTGGATCTATGATTTACAATCTATGACCCCGATGGGTCTAAATGAAGAGTTAATTTTGTCGGTATTTTTGTGCTAGCTAAATTAGACCCAGGAATATACATTGATACACACAATATAATCTCTGGTCCCTATTTCTAGATTCTTTATATGTGTTTGTATTGTTTTTTCTTGCTTGGTATTAGACTCTATTTCTATGCTGTAATTTACACATGATTGCACCTTAATATATCTGTGGCTTGAGCATGGATGTAATGCATTGACACCTTTTATGATTTGTAATAAGCATCACGGATCCATATATTGTTTACATACTCTGGTGACCATAGCAACCGCAATAATTAATTACATTGCTCATAGATAGCTTAATTACAATTTTGGGCTTTATTGTAATATACAATAGGTTATGCTATGAGTTACAAGATGGATCGCTGGTTATAATGGTGTTTTTCTTCATTACATTAACTTTTTTGTTTCTACAGCGCTTTTGCTTGTACAGGGAAACATGGTTACGTTGACTTCCGGTCACTAACTTCCGGGAACCTTCAGCGGTGTCCCTACCATACTTCCCTGCATGTTGGTTCCGGACGCTGACATCACCACGGAGGCGCTGGCGCCGTGGCGGGGAACGCTGGTGGGAGCGGCGGGAGAACGCGGTGTGGCCGAGGGGTGGAGGTAACTATTCAAGCACAGGTGAGACAGTTTGTTCTCTTTCTATTTAAATGCTCAATCCATCATTACCTTTTATACATCCTTTGAAAAAGGTGTGCAGACACCGAAACGGCTGTCAGGGGTATCGGAGGAATGTCTCCAAGAGTGGTAACATGTTTGTAAATGCTGCTACTTATGACTGTGTTTGACTCATCTGTTTGAGCATTAATGAAAGGACTTTTTGAATAGGTGGAATAAATATTTCTTCGTTGGTTGTGCTGATCCCTTCTATTCACCCAGCATTGCTGAATGTGATTATGAGGACTTGCTATATTAACTTATTGGATCAAGCACCCAGATATTTGACTAAGTGATGTGTGCAGTTCATGAGACTTATACATAACCAAAGCATTTTGGATTTGGAACTAGCACCATGCATCTGTTCTGTTTATGACCTATGGTTATTGTGGAGCACTGTTCTTGTATTTTTTTGTTTTCTTATATATATATGCTCCACAAACTGTAGCTTGCATTTGTGGACGATAAATCACACTGATAAACAGGTAGATGTGATGACATCTACCTATTTGTCAGTGTGATTTATCATCCACGAATGCCAGATACAGTTTGGGGAGTACATTATCACTAATCGCGGCACCATGGCATCAGTAGCGGTTCTTGCCTTTGGCAAGCAGGCTTTTTGCCTGGGTTGCCGCTGCCTCCAGGGCACTGCCATGGCAAGAACCGCTACTAATCCCCACTCCCCTATCCCCGGCTGCAGCAGGCGCCATGGGCTGTGTGGGCGCTCGCTGCAGCCTGCCCCACTGCCAGACACTAGAGGTCATAATTGACCTCTAGTTTCAGTGCGGCGCTGCTATGGGAGAGACGTCATGACATCTCTCCCATAGAGAGGAGCCGGCAGCCGGAGACGGAGGGCAGCACAGCAGTGGTCCGGAAACAGGAGCGGGGCTGCTAAGTAATGTCTAGTTTTTTTATTGTGTGTGTTTGTAAGCGGTGCTACTGGGGAACAGCTACAGGGGTCACAACTACTTGGGGCACAGCTACTGGGGGAAGAGCTACAGGGGGCAGAACTACTGGGGGCCCTACTATTGGGGGCACAGATACAGGGTCACAACTACTGGGGGCAAAGCTACTGGGGGCAAATCTACTGGGGCACTGCTAGAGGGGGCACAACTACTGGGGGCACAGCTACAAGGGGCACTACTACTGGAATCACAGCTACAGGAGGCACAGCTACTGGGGGCACAACTACTGGGGGCATAGCTAGAGGGGGACACAAGTACTGGGGGGATAACTGTGGCCATGCGCCATAGGAAACTTTTGCCCTGGGCACCACAAGGTCTAGAACAGGCCCTGTGTGGCATCTACATTGAACAGTAAGAGTGCCGGACATACGTGAACCATATATATATATATATATATATATATATATATATATATATCATGCTGTGTTGGCAGCACTCATTGACTCTCAACCAGCAGAAACAGGTCTAGCACACCTGTACACTATATTTTTAGCATTTTGGTTTATGATAACCTTCGTCAGGAATACAGTACAAAATCTCTTACCTTTATACATATTTCCACAGATAGTTTCGATGACACCCTTTCATTAACATGTTTCTTAGAAAGTAATATTGCTTGAGAGCTATCCTAAGTCTAGTTCAGAACATTACAGCTACAGTACATGCATTTTACTGTATGTAATTGATACACGCTTGAAGTTTGTTTAATGACAGTGTAAATGTTGTCTTTTATAACCAGTACCTTTTGTATTCAGTTTTAATGTCGATGGGTTCACAGATTCCGGCCAACATCATCCCTTTGACAGGCTTGTCAGTAGCTGATGACGTCTCTGGAAGTCCGATCCTTGGCACAAACAGCATTGCACGTGGGGTGTGTTAAAGGTAAGAGATGTTTTTTTATATTGTATTCCTGACGTAGGTTATAATAAACCGTAATGATGAAGACATACAACTGTGCTAGATGTGTTTTTGCTGGTTGAGAGTCCGTTAGTGCCGTCAACACCACATGGTATATTGCTGCATATAGTGAAGGAAGGCACCTGGCAAGTTGAGTATATGGTATCAAAAAGGTGCAGAGTATTCCCTGGCTATCTATCTGTTTATCTATCTATATATCTATCTAATTATTTATTAACAGTTTCTTACATAACACAGTAAATTTCATTGCTCTTTACAATTGGAAACAACAGTGATAAAAAAACAATTGCAATCAAAAGTGATAAAACAAAACAAGGCAATAACAGACAAACATAAAGTTAGGAAGGCCCTTCTTTCAAGCATACAATCTCCATTATGCAATAGAGAACACAAGGATAGGTGTTCTCTATTGCATAATTGTCACACAGCGATGTTGGCCTGGGGTCAGGAGTATGGGAAAGTGAAGAAAGAATATATATGCGTATATGTGTGGACTATACAGTGGGGATATTATTGCATAGTAAAGTTTATGAAGGTTATATGGGTGGATGCGGAATTTGATAAGCTAGCCTAAAGAGATGAGTTTTCAGGAAACAATTGAAGGTTTGGAGACTACAGAAGAGTCTTATTGTGCATGTCAGACTTAATCCCCTGCTGTAATGACTTAATGCCCTGCTGTATTGTTCTCTGTATTGTATTGCAGTTGAGAACAATAGCTGAAGGGTTTATGCTAACGGTGGATACATCTGTATGTTGGTGTAATTTGGTTAATGGCCTTGTATGTGAGTAAAAGTATTTTATATTGAAAACAGTATAATACAGATAACCAATGGAGGGCCTGACAGATGATTAATTTCTAGCAAGAAAGACTAGTGCAAGTGCCTAGCCACATACAGCTGCATCTTTTGCCACCCCATTCACTTTTTTAATGGGGCGTGTGTGCATCTAAGACGTGTGCGTGTGTAGACGTGTAAGTGGTCAAGGTCAACAAGGTGCATTCACACCTAGATGTAGCCATGATGATTGTGGCTGCAGCAAGATTTAGAGACAGATTGAATGTGGAGCACAAAAGACAGTTCAGAGTCGAGGATGACACCTGAGCAGGGAGCTTGTGGGATAGGATTGATTGTAGAGTTTTTAACAGTGATAGAGATATCAGGTTAGTAAATGCTATTGGTTGGTGAAAATATTATTATTTCTGCTTTGGAAATTTTAAATTTAAGATGGCAAGATGGCACCCAAGAGGAAATGGAAGAAAGGAATTCAGTGAGACAAAACAATACAGATTGTGAAAAATCTGAGAATTGGTAGATTTGAGTATCATCCATGTACAGATGATATTGCAATCCAAAAGAGCGGATTAATTTGCTAAGAGATGTGGTATAGATTCAGAAAAACATAGGACCTAAAACTAAGCCTTGTAGTACTCTAAGGAAGAGGAGACGGATTCAGAGAAGGGGACACTGAAAGAGCGATTAGATAGGTAGGATGAGAACCAAGAAAGGGCTGTGTCCAGAAAACATTGGGATTGTAGTGTTTGTATGAGAAAAGAGTGATCAACAGTGTCAAAAGCAGCAGAGAGATCTAGAAGCATAAGAAGTGAGTAGTGGCTTTTGGACTTCACAGTGAACTTTAGTTAGTGCTGTTTCTGTGGAGTGTTGGAAACGAAAGCCTAATTGAAATGGGTCCAAAAAGTTGTGTGAGTTAAGAAAGTGTGTGAGGTGAGTGTAGGCAAGTCTCTGAATATGCTTGGTGGGGCATGGGAGCTGAGAGATGGGATGGTAGTTTGAGAGAGAGTTTGGGTCAGAATTGTGTTTTTTCAGAATGGGAGCAATCACTGCATGCTTGAACAGTCAAGAAAAGATACCAGTAGAGAAAGAGAGATTACAGATTTTAGTTAAGGTTAGGATGAGCACAGAATACAGAGCTTTATTTTTTTTGTGTGAGAGTACAGGATCAACAGGAGAGGTAGTAGAGTAGGAAGATGAGAAGAATGTTGAAACTGCATCTTCATTTGTGGGATCAAATGAATAGTAAGTGCTAGAGGGTTTAAGTTGGGAATTGAAAAGGTCCCTGACAAAGGAAAAGCATACCAGTTCATTTCAGAGCTTATCAATCTTGTCCTTGAAGTAGGAAGCAAGTTCTTGCGCCTTGATAGTGGCTGGTAGGTTGGGTGAGGTAGGGCTTAGAAATGATTAAAAGGGTATTCAAATGTTGCTTGGGGTTAGAGGCTTAAGCAGAGATGACAGTTTGGAAAAAGGTTTGTTAGGCAGTGTCCAGGGCATTAAGTTAGGAGCGGTAGATAGTCTTATACATGAGGAAGTTACTTGGTGTACAAGATTTACACACTGAAATTCAACTTTACTTGAGAGTTTTTGTAGGTGTCTTGTTAATTGCCAGTTGACATCTAGGCCTACATGGAGTGTGATGGGTAGGTAGCTGGAGCCACTTCATCAAGGACAATTTCTAGAGTCTGGTTTAGGTGTGATACAGCAATCACAGGAGAATGAATGCAGAAATTGATGAAAGCAGTTGTTGCAGAGAGGTGGAAAATTATTGTAAATTAATTGCGTTAATATTTCTGAGGGTTTGAGGATGATTGGAGGACATCAGTGACATTGAGTTTTAGTAATGTATGAGAGCATGCAGATGATAAGGTTGAGATCTGAGAGAGGCAAAGGACTGTTACTGAATTTAGAAACTGAGCATAGTCTCGTGGATACAAGATCAAGGCAGTGGTCCTCCTGAGTAGAGGACTTAGGGGGTCATTCCGAGTTGATCGCATGCTGCAACTTTTTGCAGCCCGTGAGATCAACTACACACTGCCTATGGGGGAGTGTATTTTTGCATAGCAAGGCTGCGATCGCTTGTGCAGCTGAGCTATGCAAAAACATTTTGTGCAGTTTAGGAGTAGGTCCTGCCTTACTCACCCACTGTGATCACTTCAGCCTGTCTGGTCCCGGAATTGACATCAGTCATTCACCCTTTAAACGCCTGGACACGCCTGCGTTTTCCACTCCACTTCCAGAAAACGGTCAGTTGCCACCCCTGAACGGCATGCGCATTCTGGACCCATTTGCACGACTGCGATAAAAAGTAGCATGCGAATGGGTCAGAATTACCCCCCCTCCCTAGTGCTTAGGGAGAGGCAGACAGAGGAGATTAGAGAGTATAGTCTGGAGACATAAGCAGCACATTTTGGGCTATAAATAGTGATATTGAAATCACCCATGATGATTGATGCCTTGCTGAGCAAAATTTTAAGTAAAGTATTTGCAATTGCATTCAAATTCTAATATTACAAATTAGAGATGTGAGCTGGCCCCCGTGTTTTAGTTTTGGTGTTGAATGTGTATCTCCCTCGTGTTTTGGATCTGTATTTAAGTTTGCCTAAACCGCCCTTGTGTGTTTTGTTTTTGGACTTGTATTTTTGTCAAAAAAATCATAAAAACAGCATTTAATTTCCTCCTCGCAAAATTGTTTTCATCCAGTTTAGGCCAAAAGGTTTCACTGAGGTACCTGGATGACTAAGCTAAGTAAAAGCAGTGGGCAGCATAAACATGTGGCACTTAAACTGCCAACATGGCACATCTAATAAACAGTGTGGCACTGCAGAGGCAGACAGGGTGAAAGTTTAATAAACTATGAAAATGTTTGTTGTCTACACAAAAACAGTCAGCAATGCCCCAAACAGCGCATAATGCAAAGAAAATAGGTGCAAGATGGAATTGTCCTTGGGCTCTCCCACCCACCCTTATTTTGTATATATTAAACAGGACATGCACAGTTTAACAAACCAATCACTTCGGTGACAGGGACTGCCACTTGTGGCTGAAATTACTGCTTTGTTTGGGCCCCCACTAAACAAGCTGCCAAAGGGAAGTGAACATTGCTGGCAATGAACTTCACATACACAAACTGACTCTACTGTACATAGGAAAGAAAACATAATTTCAGGTAATGGTTTTCCTTGTGGAATTGATAATTCATTTTGATGAACATCATCTTTTCCACATTTTGTTGAAGTAACCTATGCCAATCGCTGACAAGGTTCTTTCTGAGTACACATTGGAGGGTGGGCAACTTAAGTAAAGCAAAGCCAGTTTGTGTAAGGGCCTCCAAATTTCCTTATTTACCTGCCTGTAGTGAAACGGACTGTCTGACATGCCTATTTGAATGTTATTACTAAAATGATGATCAAACATTCTTTGAGTGGTGACTGTATCCAAAGGAGTCATAGTAGACATGTGACTAATTGTATGCTGTTCTTTTAGGCCTAACGAGATGTCATAAGGTTTTCCTGACTCATCTGCATCACCACCAGTGGTTTATTAAGAAAATTGAGTTTCTCAAGCATCCATAAGGGATATTGGGGAATTTAGTATGATGGGGGTATAGACGGGGTCCAAAGGAGCCAGTGTCATTTACATTTTCTTCACTGGGTGTGCTGGCTTCTCACCTCTATGCCCCCTCCCACAGGCAGTTTAGAAAAAAGTGCCCTCAGGAGAAGATCTGCATCTCTGAGCCCCAGAGAGTTTTCTTCAATTTCTTTTTCATGTTTGTTATTTTCAGTATGCTGTTTGGGCAACAGCATACCTGCACTGTGGGAGTTAGGGGGGGACAGTCACCGGCCTTACGAGGTGCAGAGCCGCTTTCCTGCTGCAGGACCACCGTCCTGAGGGGTTGTTGTTTAGCGGGGCACTGCACCTTGGCTGTCACGGTCGCAGCATGCCGCACCCCCCTAACACTGCCTGAAGGTGACATAGGTGGTGAGTACAAACTGGGGTCCTAGTTAGGGGAGTCCCCCAGTTCACTGTGCGGCTGACCATGGGCATGGTATACAGGATCCTCCCGGGTGGGCCCTGCTAATAACCCCCGTGTAGACTGGCACAAGACCGCTTAGACTAGCACTGGTTGTGATGTTTTTAAGCTAAAGGGAGACTTTGTCAGTATAATATATCACTGTAGCTCCAGTGCCATTGGAGGGGGAGGAGCTACCTCAGAGCAGGACCAGCGGCATTTTTGCACCTTCCTCTGCTTACTGCAGCCATATACAGCACACACAGCGCTTCCTGACTACTCAGCCATGCTGGATATCTGGTATAGGGTGTAGCAAAGGGGAAGAGACACTATTATACACTATCTGTGTCCTCTACAGGACAGAATTTGTTAGTGTTGACTGTTATATAGTTAGCTGACAGCGTCACTGGGGCTGTACATCTAAGTGTATGCTGGTGTCCTGTCTATCTGTCTCCTCTCACATACAATAGGGCAGGCTTGCAATATAACTGTCTGGGTGTATGTGTATGTTATTGTGCTTACTGTGAATCATGGGTAAACACAAACTGTGCAGTGTATGCCACACCAGATTCTCTCCACTATCATCTGATTCTGTTTCATGTGAACAATGCAGCCAATCTTTACAAATCAGTGAAGGGGCTGGGGGGAGAGGGTCAAAAGCCCCACTGGCTAGGGTCTCTTAAAACTATGAGGTCAGATATGTCATCCCAGCTCACTGCTAATGTACAGAAAACTCAGCAACTTCAACAAGCTGTTGCAGATTTAGCTGCTAGGGCAGATGCGCAGCCCCCCTCCTCTCATGCAGGACCACAAAAGCGTGGTTTACCTGCACTGCTCTCTGATACAGATAAGGATATGCAGGGGAGGACTTCGACCCCAATAGGGGGATCCCGATTCTGCTCAGGGTCTTGAACCCCTAATTCTGGCCATACAGGACATGTTAAATCTCCCTCTAGAGGACGCTGCATCACAGCAGTCATTTTTATTGTACGAAACAAGCCTAATGTAACTTTCCATGATTCTGCAGAGTTAAATGGCCTATTCATGCTGGGCTGGAAAAATGCAAACAAAAAATTCCAAGTGTCCAAATTTTTTTTGCGTACTTTCTCATTTGCTCCTGAAGATAGGAAATTTTGGGAGGAACCCCCAGGGGTTGATGTATCAGTCTCTCGACTGTCCAAGAAGGTGTGTTGCCTGCCCGGGGCTCCTTTACTATTAAGGATCCTGGGGATATGACAATAGAAACTACACTCAAATCTATTTATATGGCACCAGGTGTATCACAAAGGCTGGTCATTGCAGGATGCTGGATGACCCATGCCATTCATTCCTGGGCCCCTCAAATTCAGGAGGGCCTCTTGGGGGATGTGCCCTTAGTCACTATAGTGACTCTCCTAAAAAAACTTTCAGGACACTACACGTGTCCTCTGTGATTCGGTCAAGGAACATTAATGCTAGGACTTCTGCCATGGCAGTGTCGGTGCACAGGGCCTTGTGGTTGCGTCAGTAGATTGCAGACACAGAATCCAAATGTAGTGTGGAATCCCTCCCTTTTTCTGGGGAATGGCTCTTTGGGGTTTAATTGGATACCTGGATTTCCAAAGTTACAGCTGGGAAATCCATGTTTCTCCCTTATGGGGTCCGTGCCGTCTGTCCAGTCCTTTTAGTCTCACAGATTTCAATCTAAGGCCAGATGTGCCTCCACTGTGACTAGAGGCAGCAGAGGTAAGTCCAGAAAGCCTGCAAGCACCAGCTCTCAGGAACAGACCACCAGTTCTGGTTCCGCTAAGGCCTCAGCATGACGGTGCCAACCCACCTCGAGGGGATCTTGAGGTGGGAGCTTGACTGTGTCACTTCAGCCACATCTGGGAGGCTTCCTGCCAGGATACCTGGGTCAGAGATGTCATTTCTCAGGGCTACAAGCTGGAGTTCAACAGTACTCCTCCCCAATGATTTTTCAAACCAAGCTTACCAGCTTTGGAGGATATGCAAGTTACGTTGCAACAGGCCATCCTAAAGTTTGTCCAGTCCCACGTCATTGTTCCAGTACCAATACCTCAATGCAGCAAGGGGTTTTACTCAAACATGTTTGTGGTGCCGAAACCAGACGGTTCAGTAAGACCCATTTTGAATCTAAAACCCTTGATTCCTTACTTGAAGGTGTTCAAGTTCAAAATGGAATCCCTGTGAGCAGTGATTGAGGGTCTGGAAGAACAGAATTCTTGGTCTCCTTGGATATCAAGGATGTCTACATCCATATTCCGATTTGGCCCCCTCATCAGCCTTTCCTGTGGTTTGCCCTGCAGGACAATCACTTCCAATTCCAGGCACTACCCTTTGGACTGTCCACAGGTCTGCAGGTGTTCACAAAGGGGATGGCGGAGATGATGTTCCAGGCGATGGTCCAGGGAGTCATCATTGTTCCTTACCTGGATGACCTTCTGATCAAAGCAAGATCCAGGGAGCGTTTGTTGCTCCATATCAACTGCACTATCCAACTTCTGTCACGTCATGGGTGGAACCTCAACTTACAGAAGTCCCACCTGGAGCCAACTCAGCGGATCCTGTTCCTGGGGATGTTGATGGATACTGTGGTCCAGAAGGTGTTCCTAACAGAGGACAAGGCAAGAACACAGGAGATGGTCTGTGTGGTTCTCCGACCTGCTCAAGTGTCCATCCATCTTTGCATAAGATTGTTGGGGAAGATGGTCACCTCGTACGAGGTGATCCAATATGGAAGGTTCCATGCCAGAACTTTTCAGTTGGATCTCATGAGCAAATGGTTCGGATCACATCTTCAGATGCATCGGATGATACAGCTGTCACCTCAGGCAAGGATTTCCCTCCTGTGGTGGCTGCAGTCCTCCAATCTACTGGAGTACTGGAGTTTCGGGATTCAGGATTGGACCCTCCTCACGACAGATGCGAGTCTAAGAGGATAGGAAGCTGTCACCCAAGGGGCACAGATCCAGGGCAGGAGGTCAGCCCACGAAATCCTCCTTCCGATCAACATTGTAGAACTTCGGGTGATCTACAATGCTCTGCTTCAGACCTCTCCTCTGCTCAAGGATCGGGCGATCCAGGATCAGTCAGACAATGCCACAGCAGTGGCGTATGTCAATCGGCAAGAGGGACAAAAAGCAGAGGCTGCATGCGAGAAGTGTCAAAGATACTCCTCTGGGTGGAAAGAAATGCAAGAGCAATGTCCACAATCTTCATTCTGGGATTAGACAACTGCGAAGCGTACTTCCTGAATCCCCACGATCTACACCCGGGTAGAGTGGGGTTTCCACCAGCAGGTGTTCCAGCAGCTCATCCACTGGTGGGTCTGCCCACAGATAGACATGATGGCTTCTCATCTCAACAAGAAGCTTCACTGGTATTGCTCATGAGCCAGGGACCCTCAGGCAAAGGACAGTAGATGCACTGATGTTGCCTTGGCCTTGCTGGCTGGTTTTCCCATTTCCTCCAATTCCGTTGCTCCAAAGGGTGCTCAAGCGCATCAGAAATCAGGGAGTCCAGGCAATTATTATTGCCCTGTATTGGCATTGGAGGGCGCGGTATGTGGATTTTCTGGACATGTCCGTCAAAGACCCTTGGCCTCTATCAGTAAGAAGAGATCTTCTTCAACAGGGACTGTTTGTCTACCCGGACTTACAGCGACTTCGTTTGACAGCATGGAGGTTGAGTGGAACATCCTTGCTCACTAAGGCCTTTCCAAAAAGGTTATTGCTACCATGGTTCAGGCCAGAAAACCTGTGATGTCAAAAGATTATTATCATATCTGGCGAAGATACAGTATGTCTCTTGGTGTGAGGAACACATTAATCCACCTGCAGAGTTCCCCTTGGGATGTTTCTTATGTTTCCTGCAGGCTGGTGTGGATAAGGGCTTACATCTGGGATACATTAAAATCCAGATTTCAGCTCTATCCATTTTCTTCCAGAAGATATTGTCACTGTTGCCAGAAGTTCAGACCTTTTTGCAAGGGGTACTACACATACAACCTCCTTTTGTGCTACCTATGGCACCCTGGGATTTGAATGCAGTGTTAGAATTTCTACAGTCCTCCTGGTTTGAATCTCTGTTGATGGTAGAAGACAAGTTCCTCATGTGGAAGATGGTGATGTTACTGGCCCTGGCTTCTGCTTGAAGTGTCTCAGAATTGGGGGCCTTATTGTGTAAAAGTCCATACTTGGTCTTTTATGAGGACAGAGCGGAGCTCCGGACTCGGCAACTGTTCCTGCCAAAGGTTGTCTCTGCGTTTCATCTGAATCAACCTATTGTTGTTCCGTCAAGTTCTGATGTCTCTGCTCCTCTGGGGGCATTGAATGCTGTGCGAGCCTTGAAGATCTATGTCAAGCGAAAGGCTCGGATCAGAAAAATGGATTCCTTGTTCGTTCTCTATGATGCGCAGAAAAAGGGTTGTCCTGCTTCTAAGCAGTCCATTGCTTGTTGGCTTAGGCTTAATATCCAACAGGCCTAAGTGTCGGCAACCTTACCTTTTCCTAAGTCTCTAAAGGCCCACTCAACAAGATCGGTGGGCTCTTCCTGGGCAGATGCCTGTGGTGTCTCGGCCTTGCAACTATGCTGAGCAGCTACCTGGTTGGGGAAGAACACTTTTTTTAAGTTCTACAAGTTTGATAACCTAGCCAAAGAGGATACCCAGTTTGGGCAGGCGGTGCAACAGCAGTCTACGCACGTTCCCACCCATTCTGGAAGCTCTGGGACGTCCCCATTGTAGTAGATTCCCCAATATCCCTTATGGATGCTAGAGAAAAAAGGATTTTAATTACCTACTGGTAAATCCTTTTCTCGTAGTCCATAAGGAATATTGGGCACCGGCCTCAGTGCGTTGACTTTTCTGCAGGTTCTCGTTTCTATAGTTACCTGTTCAGCTGTTGCTGTTGTTGTTCCCAGCCATTGATGGTTGTTCTCTGTTCAGCTGTTGCTGTTATTCTTACCAGCTGTTCCTGGTGGTTTTATGTTAGTGGTGTACTGGTGTATAAATCTCACCACTCTTGGTTATAATATTACCTTCGCTCATATATGCCTTTCTCCTTCGGGCACTGTTTTACCTATAACTGCATGTGGAAGAGGTCATAGAGGGGAGGAGCCATCACACCCAGTGTAGAAAATGTAAAGTGCACTGGCTCCTTTGGACCCCATCTATACCCCCATCATACTAGATTCCCCAATATCCCTTATGGACTATGAGAAAAGGATTTACTGGTAGGTAAGTCAAATTCAATTTTTTTTCTAGCAGCAGCAGTTGCTGGAGAACCTGAAGGAGATGTTGCTGTGTCATGTGCCACTTGAGCTAACAGATTGATCACCCACAGCTCTTTGCATCCCTTCAGATTTTTGTCCACCGTAAAGATACAATATATGACATAAACCTAGGATCAAGTATGATAGCCAAAAATATAGTGATCTGATTTCAAGAGATTGATGACCCTTCGATCCTGGCAAAGTGAATGAAGGGCTTGATCTACAAGTCTGACATCCTTAGCATACTCACTTCATTTCAGCTCCTCTTTCAGTTTCTCCAACTGTTTTTCAAAGAGTCTAATAGGGAGAATTACTTAGCTCAAGCTGGCAGTATCTGAACTAATATCACCTGTGGCAATCTAAAGGTTTAAGAACCTTGCACAACAAGAAAAATATTCTCCACTGTGTTTGAGTAAGGTACATTCTCCCTCCTTTCCCATGTCATAGGTTGTTGTGTAATCTTGGATGATCTTTTGCTGTTCCTCCATTAGCTGAAGCATATCATTGGTAGAATTCCACCTAGTTGCTACCTCTTGCTTAAGCTGATGGCAGGACAAATTCAACAATACTTGCATGCGCTGCAGTATTTGAAATGCACTTGCTGAATGTCAAGAATGCCCCAAAAATTTTCGGGCAAGAGATAGCATCTCCTTAAAAAATTTACACAAACAAAATAATTGTGTGAGCAAAAGAGGAAATGTGTTAGAATTCACCAAGCTGTAATGCTTTCAAAATATTAGTGGCATTGTCCGAAATCACAAATCCCCAGGAGAGTACAAGTGAGGTAAGACATTTTGCAATGATTTCCATGAGTTTTTCTGAGAGATTGTTAACATTATGCCTTTTATTGAAATCGGTGATACACAAATTAGCCTGCTTCTGAATGAGCTGATACAGTATATGATAGATGCTGTAGCAGCTGCTGTTGTTGGTGCTGCTGAAGGCAATACATCTACCCAGTGTGCTGTCACAGTTATGTAATCTTTAGTTTGCCCACTACCGCGTGTCCACATATTTGTGGTTAAGTGGACAGTGGGTACAACGGTATTTTGGTGGACACTAAGTTTTTCTTAATGTCCTTGTACATACTAGGAATTTCTTTCCTAGTGGAGTGGAATCTAGATGGGTTTTGGTAGTAGATTCACAGGACCTCAATTAACTGTCTAAACCCCACTGCATTAATGGTTGATACTGGACACACATTTGATACCAGCATAGCTGTTATGGCATCAGTAATCCACTGAGCAACTGTGTTACTGCTTTCATACTAGCTCCCTCTTGCGTAGGATTGTTTAATAGTGAATTGTTTTGTTAAACTAATACAAGTAGTCTTCCTGATCCCCTTCTGGTATGAAGATTCACTCACAACAGTTGCAACAGGAAGCTCGGATAGGAGAAGAGTCAGTCATGCTTACAAAATTGGATGCAGGACTATTTCTGATCGTAATTGAGGATATTGATAATGAAGGTGTTGGTGGTGTAGATTGCAGGAGCTTGGATCCAACAGAGAGAAGAGAGCTAGGTAATGCTGGATTGGTTGTTATGTTTTAGCCAAAGTTTCTGAGTTTTTCAAAAAGTTGATGAAGTGACATAACAGGAAGGATGTTCCTAAGTGGTTAAGGCCCATACCTCTACATACTAAGGCTTAACAAAAGCTAAAATTTGTATGTCAGCATGTTTACTTATGCTGCTCATCCCTACATTTTCAGAGGGTGCACAAATAGTGGAAGGAGCCTCCTCTTTCAGCACAGTATTGGAAATGTCAGGCCTACACATGGCACCTGTGGAAACACTTAGACTCTCCTGAGGGATTTGTGATGTTTCTGAGTACACAGTGGGCTCCTGTGCCTAAACAAGTTTCATTTTTTGACACTTCTGCAGAGAGAAGGGCTTACATAAGCATAAGAGACAGAACCAACACCTTATTAATAAAGACCAAGGACTTAGCCTTTCCTTGCCACTTCGTTTGGTGAATGGCATGCTGCCAATTTTCTGATTCTCTGAAGCTAAATTTATTTTTTATGGTTTATTTTATTTGCCACTGTAAAATTGTATTACTTTTTTATTTAACATGCCCTGACTTAAGCTGTCTATGCCCTTGGGCATCCGCCTTAGTAGATATCTTTGAGAGACTTGTATTGTCATGAACTGCAGCACTAGTATGTGCATCATGCTCTCCTTTCAATTATCTATCACCTAACACAAACAAAGTGGGTTACAACACACAGCAAATTGTACAAAAAATGTACCACCTACAGCGTCACAATAAATGTGAGTCAGAGATAATAATGTAACACTGCGGTTAACCTTCACCAACATTGTTGCACAATACATGGATTAGTTAAAATGAAATATATTACTGCGCTACCACCTTCATCCACAGTGTCCCACAATATGTGTACAAGTCATAAATAGCAATCGAACACTGTGGTTTAATTTCACCAACAATGTCCAACAATGTCCCACAATGCGTGTATGAGTCAGAAATAATGATCCAATATTGTGGTTTAATTTCACCAACAGTGTCCCACAATATGTGTGTTAGATTATACACTGCAGTCTGACTGGGAGTGTCACAGAGAGGAACACTGGGTTTTAGCACCAAAACAAATATATTTTTATATATATATATATATATATATATATATATATATATATATAGACATATAGACATATAGACAGTGGCCTCAATTGCTTCCAGGCATGCAGCTGGCCAAAAAATGCAGTATAATACATTAAATGCCACAAATTCTAACTGAGGTTAAAAATTATGTACCATTTATTCATAGCAAAACATTAAAATATTTATATATGAAGAATACTGTCAACTAGAGCAATCTCCAAAAACAAAATATTTAATAAAGTTCAGCAGAAAAGCAGAAAAGGAATGTGTTGTGGAAACAAATTCAACAATTTAGAATTTATCATTTTAATATGTACAGATGTAGCCACCTTCATCTTGACCGATTCTCCAGCTAGACGGCCGTTTAGTCACGCTAGGGCGATAGCTGAGTTTAATCGCAGGCAGACGCGTTGAGGTGATCTAGATACTCAGCATACATTACACATCTCCACCACTGGGTGGCTAATGCTCCACTAATCCAGTACTTTCGATCGTACAGTATAGCGGCGGATTGATCTACAGTACAGCTCTGGCAATTGGTCAGTGACGACTGTAATGTCAATACTGTAGGTGTAACGGGAGGCGGTGGAAAAAGATGGTGACCTACTGTATGGAGACGCAACTACAGTAATTGTGTAAAAGGAAGAATGTACAATACAAAGTATAAACACACAATACAATGTATAAACACCGTGCTTTTAAAATACATGTACAGTAAATGAGTGTCTGAGTTCCCTAAGGCATAATGGGTATGGGCTAGCGGGTGACGATGGGAAATACCGTGCTTTACAAATGCGAGCGTCCGAGTCCCCTAAGGCATAAACCAACACCAATGGGGAGGGGGCAGGGCGCTGTTTGCTGTACTTTCACACATGAAATTGGGAATCCTCATCGGGCGTTGTGGGCTAGCGATGAAGGCTCCCACCTTCTACGCTGGGGGTCCAGGGTTCGAGACCGGATGTTTTTTTTTTTTTTATATTGTAATAATATACTGTATTATGTTATTTTCATTGTAAGACAGTCAATGGAAGGGTGCACACAAGTTACATATAAATCAGAGTACATCTGCAGGAGCGATTCTTTACGCTAAATGCAACTACACAGCGGCAATGAGTTGAGCAAAACAGTACTGTAGATTTTCAGCGTTGGTGTATTGCACAGGACCTGATTTCCCTCCCTGTCCACTGCATGATCTGTGCAGGCTCCCAGGGGGGAAGGGCGATGGGGGTAGGGGGAGACGATGGGAAATACCGTGGCTTTGAAATGCAATTCTATGAGCGTCCGAGTCCCCTACGGCATAAACCATCACCAATGGGAAGGAAGTGCCAGCCTTTTTTTTTTGTTTATGTGTTCCCCTGACATTCACTTTAATATTTTTTTTTGTCTCTAATACTGTACATCCAATGGAAGGATGCACACAAGTTTCACATAAATCAGAGTAGATCTGCAGGAGCGATTCTTTACGCTAAATGCCACTACCCAGCGGCAATGAGTAGAAATGAGTGTATACTGAGTGAGCAAAACAGTACTGTAGATTTTCAGCGTTTGTGTATTGCACAGGACCTGATTTCCCTCCCTGCCCACTGCATGATCTGTGCAGGCTCCCAGGGGGGAAGGGCGATTGGGGTAGGGGGAGACGATGGGAAATACCGTGGCTTTGAAATGCAATTATATGAGCGTCCGAGTCCCCTAAGGCATAAACCAACACCAATGGGGAGGGGGCAGGGCACTGTTTGCTGTACTTTCACACATGAAATTGAGAAACCTCATCGGGTGTCGTGGGCTAGCGATGAAGGCTCCCACCTCCCACGCTGGGGGTCCAGGCTTCGAGACCGGATGTTTTTTTTTTTATTGTAATAATATACTGTATTATGTTATTTTCATTGTAAGACAGTCAATGGAAGGGTGCACACAAGTTACATATAAATCAGAGTAGATCTGCAGGAGCGATTCTTTACGCTAAATGCAACTACACAGCGGCAATGAGTTGAGCAAAACAGTACTGTAGATTTTCAGCATTTGTGTATTGCACAGGACCTGATTTCCCTCCCTGTCCACTGCATGATCTGTGCAGGCTCCCAGGGGGGAAGGGCGATGGGGGTAGGGGGAGACGATGGGAAATACAGTGGCTTTGAAATGCAATTATATGAGCGTCCGAGTCCCCTACGGCATAAACCATCACCAATGGGAAGGAAGTGCCAGCCTTTTTTTTTTTGTTTATGTGTTCCCGTGACATTCACTTTAATATTTTTTTTTTTGTCTCTAATACTGTACATCCAATGGAAGGATGCACACAAGTTTCACATAAATCAGAGTAGATCTGCAGGAGCGATTCTTTACGCTAAATGCCACTACCCAGCGGCAATGAGTAGAAATTAGTGTATTCTGAGTGAGCAAAACAGTACTGTAGATTTTCAGCATTTGTGTATTGCACAGGACCTGATTTCCCTCCCTGCCCACTGCATGATCTGTGCAGGCTCCCAGGGGGGAAGGGCGATGGGGGTAGGGGGAGACGATGGGAAATACCGTGGCTTTGAAATGCAATTATATGAGCGTCCGAGTCCCCTAAGGCATAAACCAACACCAATGGGGAGGGGGCAGGGCACTGTTTGCTGTACTTTCACACATGAAATTGGGAATCCTCATCGGGCATCGTGGGCTAGCGATGAAGGCTCCGACCTCCCACGCTGGGGGTCCAGGGTTCGAGACCGGATGTTTTTTTTTTAATATTGTAATAATATACTGTATTATGTTATTTTCATTGTAAGACAGTCAATGGAAGGGTGCACACAAGTTACATATAAATCAGAGAACATCTGCAGGAGCGATTCTTTACGCTAAATGCAACTACACAGCGGCAATGAGTTGAGCAAAACAGTACTGTAGATTTTCAGCATTTGTGTATTGCACAGGACCTGATTTCCCTCCCTGTCCACTGCATGATCTGTGCAGGCTCCCAGGGGGGAAGGGCGATGGGGGTAGGGGGAGACGATGGGAAATACCGTGGCTTTGAAATGCAATTATATGAGCGTCCGAGTCCCCTACGGCATAAACCATCACCAATGGGAAGGAAGTGCCAGCCTTTTTTTTTTGTTTATGTGTTCCCGTGACATTCACTTTAATAATTTTGTTTTGTCTCTAATACTGTACATCCAATGGAAGGATGCACACAAGTTTCACATAAATCAGAGTAGATCTGCAGGAGCGATTCTTTATGCTAAATGCCACTACCCAGCGGCAATGAGTAGAAATGAGTGTATTCTGAGTGAGCAAAACAGTACTGTAGATTTTCAGCGTTTGTGTATTGCACAGGACCTGATTTCCCTCCCTGCCCACTGCATGATCTGTGCAGGCTCCCAGTGGGGAAGGGCGATGGGGGTAGGGGGAGACGATGGGAAATACCGTGGCTTTGAAATGCAATTATATGAGCGTCCGAGTCCCCTAAGGCATAAACCATCACCAATGGGAAGGAAGTGCCAGCCTTTTTTTTTGTTTATGTGTTCTTCTTTAGCATTGCCCCATAGCCTTCAAGACTACTGCTATCTCTCACTCCACTACTAGGCAATAATTAACTTCTAACACGTCCATTTGCGTCAGTGTACACTACTGGTTTTAGGTTGCTTTGGCTGCGGGATGCAGCGTAACGAGACGCACTAGTAAAGTAGTCCTTACTATACAGTACTGTACGTTTTTCAGTATTATATTTTACGGGAGCCCACATGCATGCGCAGTGGTAATTGTAAAAAGCGACATCTGGTGGATGATCGCAGGTATTACACGTACAGGTAACGCCAAACGTCAAATGTCTGTCTCCGTGCGATTAGATAGCCTCTCTGTGACTAGGCGCGCCTCGCTACGCCCCAGTACGCTGCGTATGCTCGAACGGGACAAATGCCTCAGCCACTCAAGATAAAGGTGGCTACATCTGTACTAAATTAAGTAAATTATACCTATTTTGTGGATTGACTGTGAATAAAAAGAATTACTCTATTCATTTTCCAGTTTTTATTTAAATATAATAAATTCAAATCCAGTAAATAACCTGAAATGGTATAAAGGTAAGTTGTTAACTGAGGTTGAAAGAAAGAAAGTAAGTTTAGGTTAGCAAAGATTTGTCAATAATGCAATTTTCAGATTTATAGAACCTGGTCATTTTCAGGAAACAAGTAAGAACTTACAGTGTTTCTGCAGCAATGAAAAAGTGGCTTGTCTGGGACATTAAGCACTGCCACTGGATTGCTGAAGACAGTAAAAGGTCTTATTGGAAATTTGTAAAACTTAGGTACATCATGCAAGGTTCATTACACATTTAATTGGGAAATGAGGTTTCCAAGTGCTCCAAATACACATTTCAAAAGAAAATCCTGGTGTATACAGAAATGTACCCAAATGTATACAGTATATGTCAAATATAGATTTTGTACTTGCCAACTTTTTCATTTCTTCTCCAGGAGAGTTCCACCTTGTGGAGTAAAAGTGGGTGTGGTAATGATGCAATTCATGTTGAATCTCGTCATTGTTGCCCTTCCCCCGCCTCACACACACACACACAATTTACAATGCCTATAATCTGGGCATTGTATAGCAAGGGTGGGGTCATGATGATGCAATTGCACTTCCACGCCCCACTATGCTGATATTACAGCCCTGGATGTGCCAGTCAGAAAGTATGTCTAGGGATGCAGCACCAGGTGCTTTCACGGCATTATTGTATAGTGAAGAGGAGCCAAAATAGAGGATCATTGCACCCCCAAATTCTGCCAATTTAATTTACGAATTTGTCTGGATGCAACAGGGTGACCTATTCTTTGTCAGTCTGTAGTGATCCACAAAATTCAGGAGTCCCCCGAATATTCTGGGGAGTAGGCTATATGCTATACACATAAAAAAAACTATTGGCTAAGTAACCTAAGTCTTTAATTAGCACCTTTTGTTTGTCTAATTTGGAGACGACGCTTGCTTAAATCATGTGCCAAACATTTTCTTGTTAAAACAAAAAACTAAAAAAAAACTGAGTCACTCATATTTAAAACACTTAAGTCCTATGCTTAAGTAACACTGCTTTCATATCACAATCATGGGTTGCACCTGGGAATTGTACACAGGTCCTTTCAGGTCCTTGCCAGGTGCGACCCGCCATGAAACCCCTTTCAGACTGACAACCCAACCTGGCAATATTCTGGGTTGGGTTGCCATTGGGAGCGGGAGTGGAGGCTGCCACAGCATCATCAAGGGCGGTTGCAGAGGCGGTGCTTGGAGATGGTATCATCTCTACGCCTCCTCCTCTATACTGTGAACGGGTCCCGGATCGCATCGACCTGTGTTACCCATTCACACTGCACCTGACCCGCCAATAACCTGGGAATAACCCTCCTTTATTCCCGTTTGAAATACCAGGTCAGGCGACTCGGGAATTCAGGATTTACCCATTCCACAATGCACATTGACCTGCGCCGACCCGGCAATTTACCGGGTTATTTGCCCGGTGTGAAAGGGGTATAACTGTAACTGTGATTCCCCTCTGAAATAGCCAGTGCTGTTTGGCTGGTCTTTCCAATGATAGTAAACTGAAGAATGCCATAAGATCACCCATCTAACAATAAACAGCCCATCTATATGATGTAAAGGCATTTAAAATGTGATCTGTAGCCATTGTTGGCTTTCAGTGGAAAGACATTTAGACTTTGGGAATGTGAAAGTCTTTTCTTCGCAAACACACGTCAAGATCAATCAGCTGTTTGCTGTTGCAGCAATCACAAGGTATTAATCCTGGAAGCTGGTAACTGAGGATGGTCTCAAGAGAGCAAATAAAAAATATTTCTTATTGCTACAAGTTATGAATGTACATTAACAATGCTTTCATTAAAGTTTAGAAGTTTCCTCCTACAATGAGACTTCTTCAGAGATTATGTTTTAGGGACATTATTCTTAAAATACAGAAATAGGCAATTAATCTAAAAATAAATACAAATTTAAAAGATAACATTTTTCAATGTTAACCTAAGAAAGTTATTCTTGTAAATTGGACAAAAATAGGACAAACATGTAGAAAGTAACAACAGTACTTTGAGTGAAATAAACATGTAAGGAACAAACTCCTCATCTATAAAGATAAGAGTTTACGTTCTAAAAATAGAGCTGACATAAAATATAACAGAGCAGTATGATCACATATGAAAGACAATAACAAATATTGGCAGATTCATATACAGTAAGTGACAAATCCCTGATAAGACTGTTACCACAATGAGGATCACATACACCAGAGCCTCAAACATCAAAAACAAATTTGTTTCCAGATACAGTATACAGTATACCACTCCACAGAAACAAAGTCGCTTAGGTTAAAACACATGCATGTTTCTATTATTGCAGCAGTTCCATATACTGCAATACAACAAATATCCAAGGAACGAGATAATAGAGGAAAGAGAAAGCAGCACTCGGCACCAAGAGTAACAATAAGTTTCAGTAGAAGCTGTAGTTAGAACACCTGAATCCTGTGTTTACATACAGTATTAAAACACACTTATTATAATGTAAGAAGTACTCTAAAAAAGTCACTGATGAGACTACACAATCATAATTAGTATATGCAGGAAAGCATTAGTGTGAAGTACCATCATTTTAAATGTCAGGAAATGTACTTTGTACATAGAGCCTAATTCAAGGTTGATTGCAAAATAACATTTTCCTCTAATGGGCAAAACCATGTGCCCTGCAGGTGGTGCAGATATAACGTGCAGAGAGAGTTAGATTTGGGTGGGGTGTGTTCAAACTGAAATTTAAATTGCAGTGTAAAAATAAAGCAGCCAGTATTTACCCTGCACAGAAACAATATAACCCACCCAAATCTGTCTCTGCACATGTTATATCTGCCCCCAACTGCAGTGCAGATGGTTTTGCCCATTAGAGGAAAATGTTATTTTGCAATCAACCTTAAACTAGCCCCATGGTACTATAAGTATGCTCAGGAAATCAGGAGAACCCACAAACAAATAGGTATAATTTACGAAGAATCGTGTTTGGTCCAAGTTTAAACAAGACTGGCATCAAGTTTTTTAAGATCAAATACTCAAATATACTAAGAATCATTTTTGCCAGAATTTTGTTTTTTGATGGTCTATGCAGACGTGTTTACTTGTGTTTAACCACTTGTCTGGCATAATCAGATGTGATATGACTGCAGTCAAGAGTGCATTACCTTGCCTGTTCATATCACATACGACAGTGTTGCCCCATTCTACCCCTCTCAGTATGGAGGAAATCTGTTCTGCACAAGTGTAGAACTGACTTCCTCCTGCTGCAGCGCCCACCTGGTGGTGATGAGGTGGTCTCTGACTGTCGAGATCACTCCCGGAATCACGCCCCAGAATGCCTTGTGAACGGCATTCTAGGACACATGCACTGTAGCTAAACATGCGAGGAGGCACAGCTATATGCAGAGATTAGCTGTAGCAGGGGGGCAGATAATAAATCCCCCCTGTTACCCTTGCTCCATTGTGCTCTGCAGAGAGATTATAGGGGCTACCACCTGTAAAGGGGGTATTGGGGGGAATCTTTTGGTACTGGGGGTGTGGGTGGAGGGTTTATGGTGTTTTAGACATTATAATGCAAGAGACTACACCCATTATTCTGGATCTCTCCAACTCTAATCTAGAATAGACATACTGTTTGTTTCCTAATCTATCTATCATAGCCATGTGGGTGTTAATCTTCACCTTTATTTTTTTCCTTGCTTCCCGCACCTGCAAATGGTGGTTAGATGACTCCATTCTTTTACATCAATCTTTTTTCACTGAGATCCAGGCAGCACTCACTGATTATTTTGAACTTAATTTTTCCAATAATCAGCCCCATTTGGGATGCTCATAATGTAAAGACTAGAGCCATCCTTATTGGTAAAGCCTCTGCACATAACAAACATCTGCAACAAGAGATTTCTGCACTGGAAACTGAACTTGCACAATTAACTGCCCAACATCAGTTATCTCCCTGCTGTGATCTACCAATGTGCATAAACTCTTTGAAGGGCTAGCTTCTATCCCTAACAGACACACAACTAGACCTTTTAAATGCGGAAATTACCCTTGATGAAACTCTAGTGGCCATTAAAGCTCTTAAATCTTTTCTTGCCCCTAGCCCAGAAGGATTTATAGCAATATTGGTGCCCCAATTGACCTTTTTCTTTAATAGGGTTTTGGAGAGGGCTTCATTTGATCATGCTACCACATTGGCTGACATATTTGTGTTCCCTAAGCCATCCTATGACCCAACCCTTTGTAGTAACTACAGATCAATATTTTTTATTGAATGTAGATCTTTAAATCTATGCTAAACTTCTGGCAAATAGACAGAGCCCATTACTTCCCTCACTGATCCATCCTGATCAGATCAGTTTTATCCCTGGCCATTAGGCTTTTGATAACATAAGACACACGATTGGCCTGATAGATGCAATTCATGTCCTTACTTCCGACACTGAAAAAGCATATGATCATATTTTATAGCCTTTCATGTTTTAGGTTCTTGGGCATATGGGCTTTGAGGGTAAGTGTCTTGAGGGGATTAAGGCAACTTTGAATAGTTATGTGGGACCAAGTTCTCAATAGAGCCTTTTATCTCTCATCCACATAATATCAATTTTCAAATGTTTTTTATATAGGCAATTTTGTATCCACACAGCGGGTAATCAACACAGTTATATTTAAATCCACTCTGAATTTCTAGGGTAATTCACAAACCCAAACACAGGTAAGGCTACCAAAATAAAAAAGAACAGTTTATTATAAAAATTCTTAAAAACTTTTCTCTCTCATGTGTGCACACATCAGGTAAGCAGATTACAGCGGTATTACTCCTGGTATTCAGATGTACATTTGGAGGAGCTCACCAAATCCTTGGGACACTGTTGTTATATGGTGTTTTCTACAGTGGGACTTACTTCACCTGCAGGAATCATTCCTTCACCGCAAGCTGTCCAATGATCACAAGTCTCCAGGCACTGCAGCGTGACCAGATCTCCCGCTAATACTGCTCCTGAATATGGCCTCCCCACTGCATGCAGAACAAATTAGTGACTGAGTCCACCTGCCAATGGGATTCCACCCTTGTCAAGGCATAGGTGGGGCCTAGATTTCACTCTAGTAGTCATGGTAGGTTTGGGGGCAACTGCACGCCACACCAATCGTATCTTTAAGTTAGGTGCCTGTTTATATATCACTTTTGGTCTTTCTGGTAATATCTTTTCTAAAATGGGGTCTGTTTTTAGGATTTTCCAATGATTGCTCAGTATTGTCTCAATATTTTTATAACTGCTGTTATATGTGTTCACAAAAGGGATGGTAAAATCTTCCTCTTTTCTGTCTTCTGCAATAAGGTTTCCCTCTCTATCTTTCCATTAAAGTACTATCCAACTTCTATTCACATCCTCTATTAAGAAATTGTTCTTTTATTATCTCCAACTGTTCTTTATATAATTTTTCCTCAGTGCAATTTTGTTTTAAGTGGCAGAATTGACTTCCTGGAATACCCCATAACCAACTGGGATGATGGCTACTATCTCTACTGGTAAATTAATTACTATCGGAGGGCTTGGTGTAGTTTTGTGTGCATATGGTCAGATCTTTTATATACACAGTCATATCTAAATTATAAATCTAGTTGATTTGATATTCAATACTTGTAAATGTTAACACCACCCCAAAATCATTAGCATCCAAGCTATCCTGAAATCTCTTCAGAGATTCTTTTCCACCTCTCCACATAAAAAACAATATCATCTATGTAGCAGTGGTAATGTATGATACCCATCCCCAGTACATGCCAAACATATTGCTTCTCCCACATACAGATTGGTCCACGGTTATCTTGGCTAGTTTTCTGCACCTAGACACAACATGGTTTATTAACATAAACCCTTCATCTATTGTTCTCAGCTGAAATACAATACAGAGAACAATTTCCCAGGGTATTAAGTAATTACAGCAGGGGATTAAGCCCAATTGCCCAATCTCAGTAAACCTATTAAAGAACAAGATAAACATGGACCCATCTGTATTCATAAATATGTTTGCAAAACTGAGGGCGAATCGCGTACCCATCGCTGTTCCCAACTGCTGCACATAATGTGTATCTTTAAAGAAAAAATTATTGTTTTTACGAATAAATTCTATACCATCCAAAATAAACCTGGTCAATTCTACCTTCATATCTTCATCTTTCAATGCATTTTCCACTGCTTTGGGTTTTTGAATTACCCTAGAAATTCAAAGTGGATTAAATTATAACTGTGTTGATTACCCGCTGTGTGGATACAAAGTTGACTATAAACAGAACATTTGAAAATTGATATTATGTGGATGAGAGATGAGAGGCTCTATTGAAAATTAATAAACACAGCGCTGTGGATTTCTTTTGTATGTTTTGAGACTTTTGAATTATATTGTGTGCAAATTGGCTGATCTGCTTTATGCAAAAAGTAAACAGCTGCAGTTGCAAAGTGCACTAAAGGAGGATTCATTTTTTTCTTCTTGTGGTGTTGATTATTTCAGCTGATTGGAGTCCTTTGTGAGTTGTTTAATGATGTTTAGCCTCAGGGAAGAATGAGAGAATTTATCAAAGATTCTTTTTTCATCTCATGAACTGAGTAACGATTTGGATGAGGACTTGGAAGGCATAATGAAGATATTACAAAAACTTTTAATAAAAGAAAGCAACCTATGGTGGGAGGTGATCTCTTTAGAGACATACATTTTTAACAAGCTCATACCAAGAGGTTTGTGTATAAAGACATTTCCAAACTTTGATAATGGTTCTGAGAGATTCAAAAGTGAGTGGTACAAAATTTTGGACTCATGTTCGTTTGCTTTATTTAATATAATTACTAATGAAAGAAGGGAACATTTGTTACAAGATGAAAAGGAGATTGAAATTTTAAGGAGTCTAGTTCATCCATTTAGGGATTTAGAAGATTCTAAAGAATTAGAACGTGGTATAGTGAATAAGTTAAGTAAAAATAAACAAGATTTAATGAAGGAAAAAATTAATTTTCTTTTCGAGATAAAGATGATTTAATTAATGGCAATTATTATCAGGAAGGAGATACACAGAGTACTGAGGGTAGTATTAATAAGGATAAAAAAGAATCTGAACCAAACTTTCAGATGGAGAAGAGACAGGGTAAGAGGGATATAGTATACACCAAATAGGAAAGAAAACAGACTTTAATGAATAAGTACGATCATTTCCATAAAGGAAAAAGGGTGAATTGAGAGGAGGAGGGAAGAGAGTGTACACAAGTGAGATCAAGGTTGAATGGTAAGAATACATACTGCCAAAGAGATTGCAAACAATCAAATGAAGATCTTTTTATATACCCACAATATAAGGTTCCCCTACAGAATAGGTTTGAACCTCCTTTAGAAACAAGATGGGAGAGATAGAACTGGAGAAATGAGAATGATTACCGTTTTTTAGGGAGCAGATACAACAGACAAAATTCAGACAACCCACAACGTGTGACAACTTTTGCGGGGTTCAGGAAGTGAATAGATATAAGTCAGTGAAGAAAAGAGGGAGATGGGGAGGTTTGAAAAAGAAAAAGAAAGGAAGAAAGCTTTTAAAGGGGAAAGGAGAACACATATCCATAATGAGGAAGGAGGAGTGAAAGATGTAACTTTAAAGGATACTAAAATTATTAATATAAACTCCTATGTATTAACTGAAGCAGAAGAGTGTGTGTTAAAGAAAGGCTTAAAGTTTGCACCTACTAATACAGCTAAGACTTTTGATTTGTTTGTTGACGTACAAAAAATTTCAAGAAAACTTTCCTTAAAAAAGTTTTATATAAAGAGGGTAATGATGACTCTAAAGAAGCAGTGAAAGAGTCAAAGTTCAGAAAAAAGTCCAGCTTCAGTCCCATACAGAGTAGGGGTGCAGCGGTTGATACATTTTGAAAAATGGTGACAAGAGATTTGGAAAGGATGTGTGATAAACAGGGGAACAATTATAAGAAAAAATAAGTTGTAAACAAAATATGACAAAAAGGGAAAAATAAGTTTTAAGGAGTTTACAGGAGAACGATCTCATCACCATCAAGCCTGCTGATAAGGGGTGCGAGGTGGCGGTGATGAACACAGAAGGGTATGAGATAAAGGTAAAAAGTGTTTTGTCTGATATAGAAACATATACCACTATAAGAAAGATCCTATGGAAAGAATAAAAGTGGACCTATACGCTTTAGTGGATACGTTTTATGGTTTGGGAGTGGTTAGCGAAAAAGGAAAATATTTCTTAAAGGTTGAAGATTCATCCCTCCCAGTAATATATGGTCTACCCAAGGTGCATAAAAACACCAAAAATTCCCCCTTATGCCCTATTTTGGTAGGCATGGGGTCTGTGACCTCAAACCTGTCACAAATGATTGATTTTTTTATCTGCAACCCATAGCCTGTAAAGGAAAAGAATGTCTGAAAGACATAGTTGATATAATAAATAAATTGAAAGATATTGAATGTCAAAAAGGTGACATTTTTGGTTACTGCAGATGTGGGATCCCTGTGTTATATAATAGAGCACGATAGTAGTCTACATGCAGTGGAAAATGCATTGAAAGATGAAGATACAGAATGAAGGTAGAATTGAAAAGGTTTATTTTGGATGGTATAGAATTTATTCTTAATAACAATAATTTTTTCTTTAAAGATATGCATTATGTGCAGCGGTTGAGAACAGCGATGGGTATGCGATTCGCCCCCAGTTTCGCGAACATATATATGAATATGTGGGAGGAGCAATATGTTTGGCATGAACTGGGGGCAGGTCTCGTACATTACCTAGATGATATTGTTTTTGTGTGGAAAGGTGGAAACGAATCTCTGAAGAGATTTCAGGATAGATTGAATGCTAATGATTTTGGGATGGTGTTAACATTTACAAGTAGTAAATATCAAATCAACTATTTAGATTTGACAGTGTATATAAAAGATCTGACCATGTGCACAAAAAACTACACCAAGCGCACCGATAGTAATTTATTTATCAGTAGAGATAGTAGCCATCAACCCAGTTGGTGCCAGGGTGTTCCAGGAAATCAATTCTGCCTCTTAAAATGAAATTGCACTGAGGAAAAATATATATAAAGAACAGTCGGAGATAATGAAAGAACAATTTCTTAACAGAGGATATGAACAGAAGTTGTATAGTACTTTAATGGAAATAGATAAGATAAAGAGGGAAACCTTATTGCAGAAGACAGAATAGAAAAAATAGGAAGATTTTACCATCCCATTTGTGACCACATATAACAGCAGTTATAAAAATATTGAGACAATACTGAGAAAGCATTGGAAAATCCTAAAACAGACCCCATTTTAGAAAAGATATTACCAGAAAGACCGAAAGTGATATATAAACAGGCACCTAATACAATTGGTGTGGAATGCAGTTGCCCCCAAACCTACCATGACTACTAGAGTGAAATCTAAAGGTTTCTATAGGTGTGGCCTGTGTACAGGATGTAAGCATATTAGAGGGAATGAAGGGATTAAAATGGAAACCTTCATATCTGTATAAATACACACATATAAATGAATTGCAGCAATTTAAAGGTCGGTGCGGTATTACTTGTAGTACGTTGGGAGGGTTATGCCGCTTTCAGACATGTGACCCAGGAATTTGCCGGGTCACATACACATCTATATGTGTGTTTTTGCGTCACTGTGTGTATATATGTGTGACTCTATATATGTATGTATACAGGTGTGTGGCTATATGTACTGTATATATGTGAGTGAATGTATGTATGTATGTATGTATGTATGTATGTATGTATGTATGCATGCATGCGGGTGTCTATGTGTTTAGTTGTGTGATTTTATGCATGTATCAATGTCTAGTTATTCCCTCCATAAGAATCTTTGCAGCAGCTACCAGCCATTAATCCATATGGAGTATATATATATATATATATATATATATATATATATATATATATATTGTACAGTACATGTATATCCAGCACTCACTCTCATGTAGAGCTGTGTAGATGTTTTGTTGCCTTCCTCCAAAGCATATAGAAATCCAATATCTCAGCAGAGACAAGGCGGCACTCGAAGTCTTATTCAAATGAAGTTTATTGTTCTCCACATTTCAGGGGATGAACCCCTTTCGTCAGGAGATGAAAGGGGTTCCTCCCCTGAAACGTAGAGAACAATAAGCTTTGTTTGAATAAGATTTCGAGTGCCGCCTTGTCTCTGCTGAGATATTGGATTTCTCTATATACACTGCTCAAAACAAATAAAAGGGAACACTAAAATAACACATCCTAGATCTGAATGAATGAAATATTCTTATTAAATACTTTGTTCTTTACATAGTTGAATGTGCTGACAACAAAATCACAAAAAAATTATCAATGAAATCAAATTTATGAACCCATGGAGGTCTGGATTTGGAGTCACACTCAAAATTAAAGTGGAAAAACACACTACAGGCTGATTCAACTTTGATGTAATGTCCTTAAAACAAGTCAAAATGAGGCTCAGTAGTGTGTGTGGCCTCCACGTGCCTGTATGACCTCCCTACAATGCCTGGGCATGCTCCTGATGAGGTGGCGGATGGTCAACTGAGGGATCTCCTCCCAGACCTGGACTAAAGCATCCGCCAACTCCTGGACAGTCTGTAGTGCAACGTGGCGTTGGTGGATGGATCGAGACATGATGTCCCAGATGTGCTCAATTGAATTCAGGTCTGGGGAACGGGCGGGCCAGTCCATAGCATCAATGCCTTCATCTTGCAGGAACTGCTGACACACTCCAGCCACATGAGGTCTAGCATTGTCTTGCATTAGGAGGAACCCAGGACCAACTGCACCAGCATATGGTCTCACAAGGGGTCTGAGGATATCATCTCGGTACCTAATGGCAGCCAGGCTACCTCTGATGAGCACATGGAGGGCTGTGCGGCCCCCCAAAGAAATGCCACCCCACACCATTACTGACCCACTGCCAAACCGGTCATGCTGGAGGATGTTTCAGGCAGCAGAATGTTCTCCTTGGTGTCTCCAGACTCTGTCACATCTGTCACATGTGCTCAGTGAGAACCTTTTTTCATCTGTGAAGAGGACAGGGCACCAGTGGCGAATTTGCCAATCTTGGTGTTCTCTGGCAAATGCCAAACGTCCTGCACGGTGTTGGGCTGTAAGCACAACCCCCACCTGTGGACGTCGGGCCCTTATACCACCCTCATGGAGTCTGTTTCTGATTGTTTGAGTAGACACATGCACATTTGTAGCTTGCTGGAGGTAATTTTGCAGGGCTCTGGCAGTGCTCCTCCTGTTCCTCCTTGCACAAAGGCGGAGGTAGCGGTTCTGCTGCTGGGTTGTTGCCCTCCTACGGCCTCCTCCACATCTCCTGATGTACTGGCCTGTCTCCTGGTAGCGCCTCCATGCTCTGGGCACTACACTGACAGACAAAGCAAACCTTCTTGCCACAGCTCGCATTGATGTGCCATCCTGGATGAGCTGCACTACCTGAGCCACGTGTGTGGGTTGTAGACTCCGTCTCATGCTACCACTAGAGTGAAAGCACTGCCAGCTTTCAAAAGTGACCAAAACATCAGCCAGAAAGCATAGGAGCTGAGAAGTGGTCTGTGGTCACCACCTGCACAACAATTCCTTTATTGGGGGTGTCTTGCTAATTGCCTATAATTCCCACCTGTTGTCTATTCCATTTGCACAACAGCATGTGAAATTGATTGTCAATCAGTGTTGCTTCCTAAGTGGACAGTTTGATTTCACAGAAGTGTGATTGACTTGGAGTTACATTGTGTTGTTTAAGTGTTCCCTTTATTTTTTTGAGCAGTGTATATATATATATATATACACACACACGCCAGGGACGTGCATTGAGCTAAATGGCTCAGGAGGCACTGGCTAACCCCAGAGCCAGATTTACATGCAATATATGAGCCAAAGAGTAATCTGGGCATTATACACAGGTGCAGCATTATACACTCCTGGAAATCTGGTGAGTTTTGATTAGAGATGTGTGGAAAGGATACACAGGTGAGGCACTGCCTCACCTGCCATAGACTTTTTACTCCAGAGTTTGGGCTATAAAAATGATTAGAATAATGCAAAGAAGATATTTCAAACAAATTATCAGTATTTTTCATATATTTTATTCAGTCAAAACTGGTTTAAACGTAAGTATGACAGGAAAGGCTCTGCCTCACCTACCCCACCGCACGTCACTGATATACACACACATAGTTCCATGCGCAGGTGGGGGTGCCAAGTTAATGCCTTGCCCCGGGTGACGTAAATCCTAGTTTCGGCCCTGGTGAACGCACCAAGCCCACCTATGCCTTGGCAAAGATCTAATTAGGGTGGAAATGCGAGGGCAGGTGGACTCTGTCATTAATTTGTTCTTCGTGTAGTGGGGAGGCCGTATTCGGGAGTGAAGAGAGCAGGGTATCTGGTCGCTCTGCAGCACCTGGTGACTCGGGATCATTGAACAGCTAGCGGTGAAGGAATGATGCCTGTAGGTGAAGTAATTCCCGCTGTAGAAAACACCATATAACAATGGTGTCCCAAGGATCTGGTGAGCTCCTCCAAATGTACATCGGAACACCAGGAGTAATACCGCTGTAATCTGCTTACCTGATGTGTGCACCCACGAGAGAGAAAAGTTTTTAAGGATTTTTATAATAAACTGTTTTTTTTATTTTAGAAGACTTACCTGTGTTTGGGTTTGTGAATTACCCTACGGCAGTTTCTGACTTCAATTGAATTCCCCCTAAAACTTTAATAAACCTTATTGATGAAGAAAAAAATACAGGAACAATGCATAGAGGTTGCCTGTATTTAATGATTGTATAGATCTATAGATTGTAAGCTTGTGAGTAGGGCTCTCCTACCTGTATGTCTGTCTGTCTTTGCCCAGTTTTGTTCTAATTGTAAAGCGCAATGGAATATGCTGTGCTATAAAAGAAACTTCTAATAAATAAATAAATAAATAAATAAATAAATAAATGACCCAGCTCTGGTCTCTTGGAGTCAGCCCTGGCTCTAAAAGAATGGGGAACAAAATGTTTAGGGATTCCCTGTATTTTTAGAACCATCACCAGGCTCAACCAACAGGGGTATAATGCCACAGCTAGGGAAAACACTTTGGGTCTTTCTGGCCAAACCATTAATCCCCAAACTAGTCAGCCCAGGCTGGGGATTCCCTGGAATGTATGTATCCCCCAATAAAGGGGTCTCTCTCGCGAGACTACCCCAGGCCTGGGCTGAAGTACAGGGCTATCCCCAGCACCCCTGGATGGTGGGTGCAGAATTGATATCAATCAGTAAAAGTTACAGTAAGTAATACTATTATTTACAGGAGGACTATAGTTCCCAGAAAGCTTATCCCACATGCCAACACTTGGAGAACCTCAGTGATAGCATGTTGGGCATCAAGGGTCAGCTGGAACCTATAATCCCCCTGTTAAAGAAATATTTAATTTACTACCAGATGCACACACCAACTGTTGTAGCACTTTATTACACACTCACAGACAGTGTACATACTTACCTTGTCCCTAGCATCAGTCAGTCCACTTCTCCAGTAAAAGTCCAAGGTGCCAGATGGTCCTCTTCTCAAGTAGCATCCCCGGTAGATTAAAAAAGCAATACTTGTTACCAAACTATCTGGACATAAATGAGCTCAGTATAGCTTTGCTCCCGCAAGCGATGGAACACACTTGAGTTCCATCACTTCAATGGCTGTCAGCCAGTCAGAACCTGTTACAATGGAAACAGGCTGCTGATGACCTGTCTGCTAGCCAATCAGCAGCCTGGCTTTTGTTAATGACCATGGTTGCAGAAGAGAGCCTCAGGATTCGGCCCAGGTCTGGGGTAGACTCAAGAGGAGTAACCCCTTTGGTTGGGGGAGGGGGCATTCCCCAAGGATTCCCCAGCCTGGGCTGACTAGTTGGGGGGGGTATTGCCAAATGTGTCCCCTGGCTGTGGCATTACCTCACACATTATTTTTCTGATATTTACATTTCTTTACCTTTACACTCAGAAGCACTGCACAGATTGCACTGATCTGTTCAGCTTTATCAAAACACACTGCTCAGACGTCAATTTGAAAAGTGTGTTTTGGTCTGAGTTTGCTCCATGTTTTATAATATGATTCTTAGTAAATTTCTAATTTCCATGTTCTATTTTTTTCTATTGAAAGTACTGTACTTGACAGTCGGTTTGATGGTGTATTGAGGTCTATTTGCAGATTTGTCTGTGTTTTGCAGTTCAAAAATCATTATTTTACTCCCATGTTTGCCTTTAGCAAATCTCTGTGTTTGAAAAAAAAAGGCTAAATATGGCTAAGAATGCAATCTAGGATCAACACGATTCTTACCCCATAGGATCAGGGCATCAAAATTAAGAGGTGGAACACTGTCAGCTACCCACAACCCAACCAACTTGTCAAAGATATTGTGTAAAATGTTAAATATTGTTTAAAGATGGAAAACTAGAGGGATTTAAGGAAAATAGGTATATCCATTTCTTCTAGGTGTCATAAACCAAATGACAGAACAGACAGCATTCTCACTTTGTTTCTTTGACGAATATTATTTTTTCTTAACCCTATCACCTACTTTATGTTCTTGTCACCAGTCATATTCTGCAATAAATGATTTAAGGAATGATCAATGAGTGACAAAGTCTCTCTGTATGTAAGTACTGTATTTATGCTAAGATCTTTAAAAAAACTTGGCACAATGGTTATTCTTGGTGAGAAAAAAAACAAATAAAGCTTAAGTAATTTTATCAGGCTGCTGTAAAAACTATTTTCTGCTGCCAGTGAGTATATGGAGTATATCTATAAAATAATTACAATCTAGGGCATCTATGGCTTGTTAAGAAATGGGAAAAAAGCCAGAACAGATGCTTGAAAATATTTGAGGCTTCTGGATTAGAAGTGAACTTGAGCTGCAGCAATAAAAACTTCTCTAGGAAAATATGACTCCATAATCTATTATTGTGACCTTTAAAGAAACATCTAATAATGATTACCATTATCTACCATTTGAAGGATCAAATGATGTGGGTTTGCAGGGAATGTAGCAATCCAGTGATACACAATCCTGTGCCATGTGCATGATGTGCAATGATGATGTATAAAGTCTTCGGTGACCAATTCCATTTGTTATCTTGGAAAACCTTACTTGGAAAACCAATTACTTTTCTATCTAAGGATCATGACATATGAGTCAGATAGCTCAGTGCTACAGCTCAATGTGTCCTGGTCACTTCATGGAAGCAGCCCAATCCACATAAAAGCAAACCTTCTATATCATTAAAAGTTGGTGCATAGATTCTATTCTAATGATAAAATATGAATTACATTATTATCTTTCAGGATTCATGAGAAAATGGGTTCAATGTCTAGCAACTATGGTCTGTAAATTCTCCAATGTATCTTTGCAATTATTATGACAACTAATGGATTCAAGTTTAATGCTACTGTATCTCCATTTTCTATACTGTTATTCCCCTCCCATATTCTTTTCATTATTTTGCTTAGTTTATCATTAGTAATTTATAGAGATATAAGTTTCGGTTCTCCAGAAATCTGAACCCACCCAAATGATCAAACCAAAACCCAGAAAGAATTTCTGGAGAAGATCCAAACTGAGTCCGAGTTCAAATCTTCTTGTGTTTCGGAAATCAGATTTTAAATCTGAATTTAAAATTTTGGATTCAGTTCAGATTCCAAAAATTATATGATTTTAGATATTTTTATCAAATGTAAAACAAACAAAAAATTGGATTCAGAACTAAAACCAAAACCAGTGAGGTGGTTTATGCAAAATCAAAATCCTCAGATGAATTAAGAGGTATTTTTTCCACATATTTTATACCATTAATGTCTTATTTGTTTACCAGAATCTATTTATTCATAATTAATTGTAAATTGATTGCAGATTGGAGTACTGTACGTAATCTTTTTGTCCAGATTAGGAGGATGCGCTGACAATTCTATATTTTGAAGATATAAATCAAGCCTTATAAACAGAGTAATAAATAACCCCTATTAGCTTCATGACCAAAGAAGTTTATTTTTGTGATGTGTATTATGTTGGAAATTGCTATTTTTCTTAATACACAAAGATCAATGTCTTTGTTTTGTTTTTTTATTTGTTTGTTTGTGTAGGAGAGCAAATTGGAATCAATATGCTTTTTTTTTTATTTAAATAAAATATATAGAAAAATTACATTTTCAAGGTAGTGACTGTTAGGACAGATTCACAATATGAAAACATTTGTTAATTAACACCAAAAAGTGAAATAGTTTGTTTGCCTGAGTTTAAAGATATCAAATAAGTGCACTTTAATTAGATCTGGAGGTGTGACCCGAGTAAGCTTTCCTATTCATATTCTCAGCTATTTCAGAGCTCAGCCATTAGTGACATGTAAAATACTGTAGTCCGAGAAATACTCTTGTCAATTAATTGACAAGAATTAATGAAAGGGTAAAAAAAACAGATAGGAACAATGCTAAAATAAATAATACAAATAAAAAATGTTTGTTTCAAATGCTAGTTAAATGAGTGTCGTACTGTATTGTTTAAATGATGTATTTCTAACAATATGTCAATATAATATTGTTAGCAATAATAGCATCACTGTCATTTGCTAATAAAATACTGATTTAAGTGTCATGTAATGTATACAGGAATATACACTGCTCAAAAAAATAAAGGGAACACTTAAACAACACAATGTAACTCCAAGTCAATCACACTTCTGTGAAATCAAACTGTCCATTTAGGAAGCAACACTGATTGACAATCAATTTCACATGCTGCTGTGCAAATGGAATTGACAACAGGTGGGAATTATAGGCAAATAGCAAGACATCCCCAATAAAGAAGTTGTTCTGCAGGTGGTGACCACAGACCACTTCTCAGCTCCTATGCTTTCTGGCTGATGTTTTGGTCACTTTTGAAAGCTGGCAGTGCTTTCACTCTAGTGGTAGCATGAGACAGAGTCTACAACCCACACACGTGGCTCAGGTAGTGCAGCTCATCCAGGATGGCACATCAATGTGAGCTGTGGCAAGAAGGTTTGCTTTGTCTGTCAGTGTAGTGTCCACAGCATGGAGGCGCTACCAGGAGACAGGCCAGTACATCAGGAGATGTGGAGGAGGCCGTAGGAGGGCAACAACCCAGCAGCAGAACCGCTACCTCCGCCTTTGTGCAAGGAGGAACAGGAGGAGCACTGCCAGAGCCCTGCAAGATTACCTCCAGCAAGCTACAAATGTGCATGTGTGTACTCAAACAATCAGAAACAGACTCCATGAGGGGGGTATGAGAGCCCGACATCCACAGGTGGGGGTTGTACTTACAGCCCAACACCGTGCAGGACGTTTGGCATTTGCCAGTGAACACCAAGATTGACAAATTCACCACTGGCGCCCTGTCCTCTTCACAGATAAAAGCAGGTTCTCACTGAGTACATGTGACAGACGTGACAGAGTCTGGAGACACCAAGGAGAACGTTCTGCTGCCTGAAACATCCTCCAGCATGACTGGTTTGGAAGTGGGTCAGTAATGGTGAGGGATGGCATTTCTTTGGGGGGGCCGCACAGCCCTCCATGTGTTCGCCAGAGGTAACCTGACTGCCATTAGGTACCGAGATGAGATCCTCAGACCTCTTGTGAGACCATATGCTGGTGCGTTTGGCCCTGGGTTCCTCCTAATGCAAGACAATGCTAGACCTCATGTGGCTGGAGTGTGTCAGCAGTTCCTGCAAGACGAAGGCATTGATGTTATGGGCTGGCCCGCCCGTTCCCCAGACCTGAATCCAATTGAGCAAATCTGGGACATCATGTCTCGCTCCATCCACCAACGCCACATTGCACCATAGTCTGTCCAGGAGTTGGCGGATGCTTTAGTCCAGGTCTGGGAGGTGATCCCTCAGGAGACCATCCGCCACCTCATCAGGAGCATGCCCAGGCATTGTAGGGAGGTCATACAGGCACGTGGAGGCCACACACACTACGGAGCCTCATTTTGACTTGTTTTAAGGACATTACATCAAAGTTGGATCAGCCTGTGGTGGGTTTTTCCACTTTAATTTTGAGTGTGTCTCCATGGGTTAATAAATTTGATTCAATTGATAATTTTTTTGTGATTTTTTTAGTCAGCACATTCAACTATGTAAAGAACAAAGTATTTAATAAGAATATTTCATTCATTCAGATCTAGGATGTGTTATTTTAGTGTTCCCTTTATTTTTTTGTGCATATATATATCTCAAAACAATACTCTCCTTCTGCGCTTATAAGTGTAGTATACTTAATGCAAATTACTGCACTGGATGTAGGAATGGCAGCCTTATTCTTCTAAATTCCCTGTTAGAGGGAATTCAAAAAAGGAATATATATCACAATAGAAGAATTGGCACCCACAATACGTATCAATACTTAATAATGTAAACAAACCCTTTTAAAAACTTTACTCCTAAAACATAATGGGTGACATGTTCCATCTAAAAACTTTTATTATTGTAAAAACATACAATAAATATTTGTACATAGAAAAAGTGGTAACTCACTTCACCCTTTTTACAGATCAATGACAACAGTAGCAATTTACAGGTGATATTCTGTAATATCCACTTTTTCTTTAATATGAGCTTCATAAGAAGACAACCTGATGTGTTTTGTCTTTTCTCCAAGACTTCATCAGGGGTAGATCTCAACTAAATGGTAAGTACAGTATGAATAGTATATAGAACCACAATCTCAACGGCTCATTCGTGAATGCTTGATACCAAGACCCTATAGGTCCCTAGGACTTCAAATTGGCCACTCAGTCAAGCCTTGTAGTGAGACAATTTGCACATGGAAAATCAGATGCTCAGGTTCAGAGACAAATCACTTAGTAGGCGAACCTTATAGTGAGACAATTTGCACATGGAAAATCAGAATCTCAGGTTCAGAGACAAATCACTTAGTAGGCGAACCCTCAATAGATCTGCAAAGGTGGCTCAGCATCTGTGTAATCATTACACAGATGCTGAGCCACCTTTGCAGATCTATAGAGGTTCTGAGATTGTGGTTTTATATACTATTCATACTTACTATTTAGTTGAAATCCACCCCTGATGAAGTCTTGGAGAAAAGATGAAACGCGTCGGGTTGCCTTCTTATGAAGCTCATGTTAAAGAAAAAGTGGATATTACAGAATATCACCTGTAAATTGCTACTGTGGTCATTGATCTGTAAAAAGGGTGAAGCGAGTTACCACTTTTTCTATGTACAAATATTGATTGTATGTATTCACAATAATGAAAGTTTTTAGATGGAACATGTCACCATTATGTTTTAGGAGTAAAGTTTTCTAAAAGGGTTTGTTTATATTATTAAATATTGATATGAATTGTGGGCGCCAATTCTTCTATTGTGTATATATATATATATATATATATATATACACACATACACACACATACAAACATATATATGTTACTCACCTTGACAAAGGGGCGTGTGTGCCCCGAAACGTCGGCTATCTTGATGTGAAATACACGTTGATCTGTGACTACAAATCCCACGAGTGCCGCTGCTGTTTGAACTAGGCGACTGCATCATTTTTTCCAGAAGGCACCGGGGTGTTACTGACAGAGGGGTGAGTGCCGGTCCATACAAAGACTTTATATATATATATATATATATATTGTACCAGGAGACTTGCTAGAATGTGCTCTGCTACAAAATCCACCAATGACCGACTCCAGGCTTGTGCAAAAATAACAAATACCTTTTATTCAGGTAGCTCAAAAACAAAGATATACATAAAACAAAGACCACTGTCTTTTGTATAAACTGCCAGGGAGGTTAGGCCCTGCCTCACTTCAACTTACTACTAAATAAGGAACCTTCCAAGTCCCGGCATCCAGACACTAGTGCCCAGCCCTCCAGATCCCACTGTCCGTAGCAGGCCTATCACCTGGACAACTAGCTGCCTTCAGGAGCGCTGACTCATGGGAGAGACTCCTCTTTAAACCCAACACCCAGGTGCTGGCTGATGAAGCAGCTTCTTGGGCTAAGAAGCCTATAAGACCTGGTCTGGGCCAAATGGATGGGATTCCGGTCCATCCACACTTCCCATCCACCCCCAGGACCCTGTGTGTAGCTTACAGGTGGCAAAGTACCTCCCTTGCCACATACCCTTTCCCTCTACTTTTCCTGGCTAAGAAAAGTGGCATGTGACATTGGCAAGGTTTCACCTTCACCAATTATTTTGGGCTGACAAATCTTTGGGACATACCTTGGGCCCATACACAAGTTCCTCTCCCAAGTACACATCCAAGGCCCTTTTAACTGGCCTTGGAATCTATTTCCATTAAAGGTTGGTGGCACCGACTCCACTGTGCCACCGTCCCTTTCCCTCCACTTTGGTATAGTGGCCAAAGTGGTCATTTTAATGGACAACTTCCTGTTGCCCACTCTACTTCCCCCCTCTTCACCTTTCCACCTTTAGGGACGTTACCCTTATCAGGCTTGGATTTACTGGCTACTGAGGAAGTTGCTTCATTCTTTTCTGGGTGCTTGTGACACCTGACCTTAACCAACTCTGGACTGGGGAAGGTTTTTAAGTTCACTTTGGGCCTAGTAGTCACCCCGGCCCTCACTGGTCTTGGCCTATATGGACAATTCCACCTTTTATGGCCCAGCTCTTGGCAGAGGTAACACCTAGTCTATGCACTGACTTTAATTGTTCTGAGGTCATGGTCCAACTTTGCACCCACCCTTTCCCTCAGAGTGAGGCACTGGTCCGGAGTCTCAGAAAGTACTTTAATTTGTTGAACTTTTAGTTCTTCCTCCAGTTTTTCCAGCTTTGATAATATTTTCTTTGTTAATGTGACTGGTCCGTCCTCCGATCTCCCATCTTTGACCCTAGTCATCGACTCCTGCTATACTGTGACTGGCACATAACCCATTTTGAGTCTCTTGTCCAGGTCTCTTATTCGACTCCATAGTTTAGGAATCTCCTTCACTGTTTCTTTTAGCTGGCTGTTACTTAGGGCCAGCTTTTGGAACTCTCCCCTCAAGTTTTCTGGCTCTCGTGTCTCATATAGAGAACTCTCCCTGGGTACAGCAACCTCAGAAATGGGACTCTGCACCGATTCCTCTGGGACAGGTTCTTGCTCCTTATTTAGTGTGTCCTCCATGAACTGTCCCAGTTCAGCAATTGGATCCTGAACCTTTCGTGGTAGATCATGCCGGGGTGCAACAACCACAAGATCGAAATCTTGCACCTTATCGTCCACATACACGAGTTGAACTCCTTCAGAAGCAGGTTCCCAGATGACTTCGGAAGTAGACTCCTCTATTGCCACTCGCTTAGCTATGACTAACTCACATGGGCGAGAGACACCTCCAAAGGTATGGTGTTTCTCTGTGATTCATCAGAGAAAGTCTCACATGTGCACTGGATGTCCAGATCCTGGGCTTCCAAGACCTCAACAGAAGCAATATCCAGCTCAGATAAGACTTCCTGCTCTAGGATGGGCTCTTGAGTAGTCACCAAATTGCCATCTTTCCAGGTAGCTTCCTGCGGTTCATCATTCTGCCACAGATCCAGCAGATTAGAGGATTCTTGTTTTGGAGGTGGATGATCACTTGACATCAAGTAAACCTCTCCCAGCTCCATTTCCGCTTCCTCCTCACCCCCTGTCAACTGAGGAGCAGCCGGGAATCCCACATCCTGATCTCGTGTCTCCATAAACACATCTTCTGTGAGCCCTTGTGGCTGCCATGCTCCATCTTGAACAGGTTCTACTGAACTCAGGGCTTTGTTCGACTCTTCACCCAAGCTACTACGACATTCTTTTTCCGGAGAATGAGGTGGTGCTGCTTCGGTGGAACTTCTCACTGCCTTCCTAGGGGTTAACAGCAAAACACTGCCATCTGATGTGGCTCTCTCTTGCTGCTTGAAAAATTCCTGTGGATTTTCTGTGCACCGCACAATAATGGCTGCAGCTTCCTCCATGCTCTGGAATGGCAATACCAACTGAATGGACATTAGTGCCTGTGAATTCTCTACCTCTGAGGAAGGGCCCTCATTTCCACTTTCCAGGCAGATAACCTTACTAGTGGCATAGCAGGGAGCCTTCCAGGCCTTAAGCACTGGCAGCTCTGGCTCAACTTTCCTGTTCCTTCTGGCTGGAACAGGGAATCCAGTATAGTCGGGTTCCACTACAGTATGGTACCATTCTTCCGCAGCCTGCACCACCGTTGGCATCATTTCCCCTGAAGATGGCACCATCTCCACTTTGGCTGATAATGTCTCTGACCCAACCTTTGGCATAACGTCTTCAGCAACTGGTGTAGCTACGCCTGTGTCTGAACTGAAACTAGGCATAGCCAATGGTTTTAGCTGAGAAACCTCCTTCTGAAGCTCCACCCAGTCTTGCGACAGAGCCTTATTGGCTAGCACCAGACTTCCATCTTGTGTCTGGTCACAGGAGATTTTCTCTAATAGTCCATGGCTATGTACTACAAAGTTTTCAGATGTGGGTTCAGCCTTTGCCAAGGTTTTCTGCAACTCTGACACCTGGCCTGAGAGCTTGGCAATCTCTTTTCTACTCTTTCTTAATTTGGTCAGAGAGTCAGACAAAAGAGATTCCTTCTTCTCCAGTTTTTGCGTTAAGGTGTTCACCTGCTCTTGAAGAAAATCACATTTTTCCTTAAGCTCTTCTAGCTCCTGGTCCTTTAATTGGACTGATATGGTCATGTAAAATAATTGAAGAATAATTAAGTCTCTTTGGTAGATTTATTGCATTGTGAAGTTCACAGGTCTCACGATAAAAAATTATCATGAACTGGACATTGACACATTGGTCTCATCTTATATACTTTCATCACAGCATTACATGATATAATCAAATTAACAAGCCAATCCTATACATAGACCAATGACATTTCAAATATCAGAATATATTATAATTTATAAACTCCCCTTATGGGGGATTTCCAATTACTTAGCTCAGCATCTTCTGATTATGACTGTTATATTAAAAATATACTTTTACCATCAACATACTTTTGACTTACCTTTTCTATAGGATACTAGCTAACCACAGCCTATGAAATACTGTAAAGCTAGACTAACTTCCTTAATTGCTACTAAAATCAAAGTTTCTGCAAACATATAAGAATCACATTTAAAACAAGTTTCTTTTAGGCAATAGACAAACTGACATCCAGCTTCCATTTTGTTAATTCACTTATCTATATCATTCCTCTCTCTGCCAATATACTTGGCACTCTAATACACAAATCAGAAGGTTCAAATTCACAATTTCTAGTTAGAGTAAGGTAGACGCACAACACAGGTATAGGGTATGTTCATGGGGATGGGCTTGGCGCCAATGCTCGCCGACTGGACGGGAATCCCTAGTGTTTGCTGCGAACCTTCTGGTGTTGGCTAAAAGGGCTTTGATACAGTTAAATGAAACTCATCTGTATCTCATGTCTAACATAATCATCCTGGTCAGTTTCCACATTTCATGATTGAAATTTTCATGTTGAGTACTTTCCCCACCTTTCTAATCACCTTCTAATGTCTGATATATGGGGCAACTTCCATAAGTTGTAAACTTTCATACGACTTTTCCATATCAGCATACACCACCTGTCTTTCCTGCTGCTCCTGGCTAGTTCCCTGAGTCACCTGTTCCAATGGACCATCCTCATCTATTAACACAATGGTCATCTCTTGATGTATTTTCAACTTTCTAAATCCTTTACCACATTGCACACAAACTACCTGTCCACACTTGATGGTAAAATATATGATTCCCACAATGAGGACAGCAAACACAATATACTGCAATATTCCAGAGAAAAGCTTTGCAATACTACATCCCAACTATCCAAGTGGATCCCAACTTTAACTAGCACCTAACCTTTTCATTTCCTGCTGCAACTCTCCTACTTTGTTCAGATGAGCACCTATTACAGCTCTGCGGTCTTCAATGAAAATTCAACATTCTTGTCCTACCACTGCACACGTGCCACCTTCTGCTGATCCAGCACCATCCTATTCTGTAAAGCCACCTTTTTTACTTGAGCAAGCTCTTCTACTGTCTGATTGATTGAAACCACCAATTCTCCTACCATCTGATCTAGTACTGTCAATATTTTGGACACAGCATTTTCTACAAGATAAATAATGGATAATGGAAACAGAGTTCCAGCAGTTCATTTACCATCAGGAAACCTAAAAGATACATCTCCTTTTTTTCACTTCTCTTTTACTGTGATGTCTCAAATACTATATGTCAGGTCACTTGGCACCAAGTCATGCTCTGTAGGAATATTTATTGGGTATTGATTCAGATTATTAGTGGCTCTCAAAGGGGACTGCATAGGAGAGTACACATTGTCCTTTAGCACCTAAGGGAATCCATGAGTATGCCCATTTTCCACAAACCCAATACATACCCTTAGGCAGAGGCATCCCAAAAATTTTGGTATAAATGAGCATTATGTATATTATAAAGTACCCTGTGTTATTACCATTGGCATCTCCACATGCGCTGTTATCAAGTGTACACCCCTTTCTCTGTAGTTGGTATAAAGTATTGTTACGTGTTAATAGCCTATTTGCATCTATGGAATGCCAACAGGTTTTGAGATTCTTGAGGGAGCATCTACTGGACATCTTTACTACAAATATGGCTTCAGTACAGTTAGTGTATCCTAGGTTTGGGCTTATTACCTGTAATATTTTTCCCATGTACACATATGGGTGGGATTTTTCATTAACACTTAAGCAGAATTCAGGTTTTCCTGTGGCTGCAGTTACCTGCAGAGCAGGCGCAGACAGCAAGCCTGCGTCTGAGACATTCAAATATGGAAAATCCACTACGTTCTGTATATTAGGTGTATTGTTGGCACACATATGACTACCATTCTTTAGCTTGTGACAGGACCATTCTCTGTCCATCATGTCTGATGTGTTTATGTAATGAGCTAGGAGGGGCATACCTGCTTCCACACTGATTGGTAAGTGTGTTCAAACCCAACATTTGCTTCTGTTGAGATCCTCTGCAATTCTGCTGTGCAAAGCTTTCATAAGAGTTACCTATAAATTTATCTCTGTAATTCTTCTTTTGTATAGCTCTGCGCGCACGGCCCTTGAATAGCATACCATTCTTATATTTCTTATTACCTGTTTCACTGGTCACATTGTTACCAGACCCTGGAGTGTATATACCAAACTCAAACACATTAGGTATTATTGTAATCAGAAATGCCCATGAGAGAATGCACCCCTACAGTCCATGGTCTGGCCTTTGGCCCATTAGCATCATCCTGTTTAGCATTGTCTTTGGTGTCCTTGATCTTCACAGTACTCATCCAGGAGTTATGTGCCCTCCACAGAGATACTGCATTGGCAAGTGTCTCAAGGGATTATTATGTCCGTACCACTCACTTATTGGTTTTACTGGTGAAGTGAAGATGCGGTGTCTTGGAGAATATCTTTTTACTTGTGCTGTCTCAGGAGGCATGACTTTTCTGCAGTGAGTGGAGTGGATTCACGACGTCTTTTCCTTAATCTTAGCAGTTGGAGTTGTCAGCAAGACTTGATAAGGTCCTTCCCACCAGTCTGTCAGCAAGCCCAATCTCAGGAAATTTCTGACCATTACCTCATCACCAGGTTGTAGATTATGACAAGCACTTTCCACAGGAGCTGGTTGTGTGCTGGTCACAGTAGCTTGGATCTTCTTTTGCTGCTTGCTTAATGAAATAAGATAGTTCACAGTTAAGTAATTTGTTTTACGGAGTTCATATGCGGGTGCAATAGCAACATTGGGCAACTTTTCCAAACAGTATTTCATAGGGGAAATATTAAGTTCTCCTCTAGGGGTGGTCCAGATTGAGTGTAGTATTAATGGCAAAGCTTCCCCACTGCAAACTAGTATCTTTACATATTTTGGCCAGCTTATTTTTAATAGTCCTGTTGCAATGTTCAATTTTGCTGCTGGTTGGCACATCTTTTTATACACTTGTCCCATATAATGTATGCCTTGGTTAGATGATATCACATATGCTATACCATATCACATATGGTATACCTATAAATTCCTGTACCAATTTCTGTGCTGGATTTGATGCGCAACCCAGCCACTGAACATGTCTACATAAACTAAAACATACTAAGACAACCTAACCTTTGGAAGCTGAATGATATCAATTTGTATAACTTGGAAAGGACCAGTTGTCTAGGGAAGATGTGAAGGTATAGTCTTAACTGGTCTTCCAGCATTACTCTGCAAGATGATGCAAGAAGCACAGTATTTTGGTTGCAACTGATGCAAAACCAGGTGCATCCCAGTAAGTCTGAATCAGACTAATTATGGCCATCTTACCTGCATGGGTCAGTCCATGGGACATCTGTGCCAATGCTGGCAAGAGTGATTTTGGGGCAACAGTCTTACCTCCAGAGCTGCGCCACAAGCCTTCGCTGCATTTTCCCTCTTTAGTCCTTTCCTGTAAATAACAAGCTTTTTGCATTTTGATTAATATTTGTTCATTTAGTATACATATATCTTTAGTAAACATGTAAACATTTTTATTACAATTTATCTGCGTGCTGCTGCCTTGGCAGCTATTATCAGCTTAGTCAGGGTACATTAAACAAGCATGAGGCGTTACACTTTTCTCCCCCCATTCCTCTCTCTGAAACTCAACAGTTTAATTAACCATTAGTAAAGTAGCAGACTTCAAAATATTACATTTGACCAGGGTAATGGTGGTAGGAATAATGAGGACCAGTTTCCATTCTGGCAAGCATGCCACAGTGGCATGCCGAGTCTTCTGACAAATTAGTAGTGCTGCTATTATTATTATTTTGCTTTGTAGGAATTTCTGTTAGCATGGTTTGCTATACAATATGAGGTGAAATTACATGCCTTAATTAACAGTTAATATATATTTATTCTTCTCTGGAACTGTCCAGCCCAGCACGGTCTGGAGGTTAAATTAACATCTTATTATCTGCAGTTGGTTTCTACAGAATTAACAATTTCAGCCCGGCAGCACAAATATGCAGTTGATCAAGCTGGACACCTGCCTGTGTCACGCTGAAACGATCCATGTCTAGGGGTGGTACCTTTTTGTTGCCCACCCAGCCATATCACAAGTGGCTTTGGTAACTTTAACTTGTAGGTTCATAAGCTTAGTTTTCTGTTTGTAACTTTATTGAACACCAAGTTTTCTTCATGGTGTACTGCTAAGATTACCAAATCCTCTGGGACTTGTGTGCGCCACAGTAGATCATTAATGGTCAACCAATTTTTGATATGCGGTCTAAGACCCTCAACAAAAGCAATGGTCAACCTTGTAAAAAGTTTCCTGTGATCAAATATCTCTTTTATTTGTCCATAATTTTGTACTTCTGGTTTGAACCTTACCCAATAATCTCTGGTATGTTTTCTTACTTTATTTGTATCCTGTGTGTTTGAAATGGATGTTTTTTTACCCTGCTTCTTTAGTGAGTGCCTTTTATTCTTCAGTTGTTAATAAACTAGTAAACAATTGTACCATATTACTATGTGTAAATGAAAGTGTCTTACACAGCCTTACTAACTTGATTAACTTACTTTGGCTTTCTCCTATAATGGTTTAATTCTTCTCTGGTCCAGGACACATGGATTGACCATAGCTTGCCCTCATCAGTAGTTACTACTTTTAGTTGAGCACGTAAAAGTATTTGTTGCTGTACTACCTTACGTCATGTACTTCCAGTTGCAGTCATGTTATCTGGGTGTATGTTGGCATAATTCGCTCCCTTTTTCCCTACTCTTCTCTTTAAGTGGAACACACTGACTGTCTTAATTTCTCTCTAAACAATGATATCTGTGCTAAATAGGCTGAAGGGGGAATGTAACTAGATGCTTCTAGCCATAATGTATATACCTTCCATTCTTCAGCCTTTTTCCCTTAATTTATCGCTTAATTCTATCCACTTGTCTATGCTAAAGGGTCCTATCAATGATCTATCAAGGTATTTTGCAAGCCATCTCCTGAGAAATTTCACAGCCACACTTCCATGTCTCTGATACATCACACTTGCTGGACTGCCATGTGGGATCTCTAACATAGAAGAGCTCTTCGGTGTGGACATCTCTTGACCCATTGTAATGGCTAATCTTTATTTTACAGTCCAGCCTCAATGTCCAATACAATGGTAAACAGGGATGCTCCCCTTGTTTAGAGAGATATTACTCCACTTAGGAAACCTCACCACCTCATCAGGTGCCATGGCTCTGAACAGGCACACGTGTTCCACACTCTACTATTCTTGGCCTTATAGTGTGCAAGGTGCTTTTCAGAGTGGGTAAGTCTCCCTGATACTATCCAGCATGGGAGATATTTACCGGAGCCTCTCTCCTACCTGGGCCCTGTCCAGACTCTGCCGGCGTGAAGCATCGGCCAATCACACTCACAATCACTCACAGACTTCACTCTCAATTTAGCAAGATATGGCAGGCAAAAGATCCCATAAAATCTTTAAATATGATAATGACAGACATTACAATCTTAACATTCTATACAAATCACTGCAACTGGTAAAAAAAATGCAGTTAAAATCAATTTGGTTCCATACTCACAATCTCCAAAAAGACTTCAAGGAGTTACAAGCCAACAATAACACACAAAGGTAGCAGACCGAGGCAGGGACCATTGGAGCATAAGTAAGATAACAGCTCTTACCTGTGGCCACTATTGATCCAGGTGTCCCGGCTCCAGCCCACCTTCCTTCTTCATGTGTCAATGTTGGGTTGATCTCGGTGGGACCTCCAAAATGATATGGTCATGTAAAATAATTGAAGAACAATTAAGTCTCTTTGGTAGATTTATTGCATTGTGAAGTTCACAGGGCTCACGATAAAAGAATATCATGAACTGGACATTGACACATTGGTCTCATCTTATATACTTTCATCACAGCATTACATGATATAATCAAATTAACAAGCCAATCATATACATAGACCAATTACATTTCAAATATCAGAATATATTATAATTTATAAACTCCCCTTATGGGGGGATTTCCAATTAATTAGCTCAGCATCTTGTGATTATGACTGTTATATTAAAAATATACTTTTACCTTCAACATACTTTTGACTTCCCTTTTCTATAGGATACTAGCTAACCACAGTCTATGAAATACTGTAAAGCTAGACTAACTTCCTTAATTGCTACTAAAATCAAAGTTTCTGAAAACATATAAGAATCACATTTAAAACAACAGTTTCTTTTAAGCAATAGACAAACTGACATCCAGCTTTCATTTTGTATATTCACTTATCTATATCAGGACATTGCTTTCAAGGTCACTTATCATGTGACACCAAAAAAAGGTTCCATGCTAAAATCTTTCCCAAGATCAGGATTACTCCCGAATAAGCTCTCCACTTCACTCTCCAACTGTGGGGCTTTAATAGGGTCACATAAGTTCATGACCTGAGGCGTTAGAGCTGTCACCCCTTTTGTTTTTTTAGCATGAATTCTCTTTTTGTTACCCATTTGAAGAGACACTTCAGAATATGCTGTATATCTGAAAATATTTATTCACCCAGTTACCTTTGAAAACTGTGAAAAGGAAAATAAAAATTCCTTTTTTCTTTTTAGTACAGATTAAGCTTTTAGCAAAGCACTGAAATGTAGCATATACTTAGTGGTCACAAATATCTTACACTGGTAGTGCAACTAAACATCTACTCCCTTCAGGATCTTAAAACTAGAACTCAGGGATTGCTGGGACATATAGTGCCACAAAGTTTCTCTATTTAAACCGAACCACATTCATAAAAGGTTTCAACTTTGCTTGATTGGTCTTAATGAGCTAATTAACAGGGACACCAGACTCCCATTACCAGATTTTGCAGGCACAGGTAAAAATAAGCTTCAGTCATAAATTATCAGCTGCTTGCAACCTCTTAGAGCAAACCAACACAGCTACTTTCAATGAAAGGTGCGAAGGTGGCAAACTGTTTAACCTCTATGCTGCCAATGCAAACCTTTGCACCATAATCAAACACATTCAGTTTAAACAAAACATATCATTATTTTTACCCAGTGGAGTTGGGATTAATGACTACTCACAACACCCTTGATCTGGTACTGATGCCTATGAGTTCAGCTTGGTCTGGAGTTTGCTGGTATGTGTGCTGCTACCTTGCGGCTGTTGGGTCCTCTGCTACGTGTGACATGACTAGCAGAAGGGTCCCTGTTCAGGTGCCATTTGTAACAGGAGACTTGCTAGAATGTGCTCTGCTACAAAAAACAAAAATCCACCAACGACCAACTCCAGGCTTGTGCAAAAATAACAAATACCTTTTATTCAGGTAGCTCAAAAACAAAAATATACACAAAACAAAGACCACTGTCTTTAGTATAAACTACCAGGGAGGTTAGGGCTTGCCTCACTCCCACTTACTACTAAATAAGGAACCCTCCAAGTCCTGACATCCTGACACTGGTGCCCAGCCCTCCGGATCACACTGTCCCTAGCAGGCCTATCACCTGGACAACTAGCTGCCTTTAGGAGCGCTGACTCATGGAAGAGACTCTGCTTTAAACCCAACACCCAGGTACTGGCTGATGATGCAGCTTCTTGGGCTAGAAGCCTATAAGACCTGGTCTGGGCCAAATGGATGGGAACCCGGTCCATACACACTTCCCATCCACCCCCAGGACCCTCTGTGTGGCTTACAGATGGCAAAGTACCTCCCTTGCCACAATATATATATATATATATATATATATATATATAAATGTTTGGCTTTTTATGAAAATTTACATCTCTCGATTCCAATAAAACATTTTATTTATGAACAGTTTTAATGGAATATCTATTTTAGTTGTGGAGGACCAAATGAAGCATATATTGCATCCATACAATACTATTGTTCTGAGTAATCAAGAAAAGAATGCAGACTATTGATGAACAATTAACTGAACTATAATCTAATCAATATCTTAGTTAGATCTGAACTTCTTTATCTAAAATGTAAACATCAATAAAATAATTCACTGCAGTGTACAAAGTAATAGGGACTAAGTACCTTCTATGTTACATACAGAAAGCACCCTCATTGCAATTGTTCTTTAGAGGATCAGGAAATTGTTTTATTTCTAGTATTGTCTTCCAATATATACTCAAAAAGCATGTATTTGAATTGTCCAGTGCAGAATTGTTCTTCAACACCTAAACTTAATATAGATTGAGTCTCCCATATACAAAATGCTTGGGACTATAAGTATTTTGGATTTTTCCATATTTTGGAATATTTACATACCACAATGAGATATCTTGGTAATGGGAAAACTTCTAGAACCAAAATGCATTTATGTTTCATATACACCTTATACAGATTGCCTGCAGGTATAAGGCTTTGTATTTTGAATTTGTATCCAACTGGATACGTGAGGCAGATGATGGATGAAAAAGTGGCACTTGTGAAGGTACAGTAGCAGATTATGGCCCGGACCTGTTATGGCCACATACATTGTATCCATATAACCTGAAAGTTCTTAGAGGAACTGGAACAGTTGCACCTGCGCTGACTCTTGGTTCCAGTTGGCTCACTACTTCTTGCAGTGAGCTTAAACCTTGGATTGAGGGGTCTTTTTACTAAGCCTTGGATGGAATTAAAGTGGACGGAGATAAAGTACTGGCCAAGCAACATCTAACTGACATGTCACAGCTGGGTTTGAAAAAAATGACAGGAGCTGATTAGCTGGTACTTTATATCAGTCCACTTTATCTCCATTCAAGGCTTAGTAAATAGACCACTAAATCACCTGTGAATTAATTTGGCCTGTACAAATTGTCAGAATTTGTGTTTGGTTTGGTTAGTGCCTAAGGTGTTAATACAGCAGAATTATGTGGAGAAAACATGGTGGTCTGAACAAATTCTGTTTCATAGAAGAAGTATTTATAAAACACCAGAGTATTTTAGAACACAGCAACAATCACTCATTTATCAGTTAGGCTGGCATATATGATCCTTAAGTGATGTTGAAGTGTCCAGAGCAGACATAAGTAAACTCCTATGATGAAAAACAGGCAGCGGTGTAGTGGCTGGACCAAGATACTGCACTGCAGGATAATGATGACACTGAGCTGGAATAAGTAATACCCCTTTCAGACTGCCAGCTTGTAACCTGGGTAATTACACATAAGCGCAGAGTAACCCACGTTGCTGTGTGGTCTGAAAGGGCCCAGGGAAATGATCCCTGGTCGAGCAACCCAGTATTTGAACCCTGGTAGCAACCCTGCTTGAAAGTTTGTGAAACCATCAGAACTTTCTATATTTCTACTGACATTTGGCATAAACCTACCTCAGAAATCCTAAAAATAGATAAAGAGAACCATATGAAACAAATTAGACAAAAAAATTAGACATGCTAATATTTTTATTGATGAAAATTATGTAATATTACATATCTGTGAGTGGCAAAAGTATGTGTTTTGCTTTCAGTATCTGGTATGACCTACTTGTGCAGCAATAACTGCATGTAAACATTTCTGGTAATGGTTTATTAGTCCTGAAGATCGGCTTGGATGAATTTTACCTCATACTTTTGTGAAAAACATCTTAAACTCTGTTATGTTGGTGGGTTTTCTCCCATGAACTGCTCACTTTAGGTCTTTCCACAACACTTCGATTGGATTAAAGTCAGGACTTAGACTTGGCCATTCCAAAGCTTTTAATGTATTTTTCTTTAACCATTCTTTGGTTGAATGACTTATGTGTATAGGTTCGTTGTCTTGCTGCATGACCCTCATTCTCTTGAGATGCAGCTCATGTACATATGTCCTGACATTTTCCTTTAGAATATTCTGGAATAATTCAGAATTCATTGTCCCATCAATGATAGCAAGTAATCCTGGGCCAGATATAACAAAACAGGCCTAAACCGCGATACCACCATCACCGTGTTTCACAGTTGGTATGAGATTTTCATGCTGGAATGCAGTGTTCTTCTTTCGCCAAACATAATGCTTGTCACTTACACCAAATAACTCTATTTTGGACTTTTCTGTCCACAAAACATTGTTAAAATAGCCTTCTGGCTTGTCCAGGTAATCTTTATCAAATTGCAGATGGGGAGCAATGTTCTTTTTGGATAGCAACGGCTTTCTCCTTGCAATCCTGCCATGCACACCATTGTTGTTTAGTGTCCTCTTGATGGTGGACTCATGAACATTAACATTAGCTAATGTTAAAATGTCGGTGGTTTTGTAACCTGTTCCAAGATGATGAGTATCAACAACTCTTTTTCTGATGTCCTCAGAAATCTCCTTTGTTGTGAACATTAAACATTGAAAGATCCCTGTTCTTTTAAAAGACAGTTTGTCCACTCAAACCTGATTGTCATCCCATAGATTGAAAATACCTGACTCTAATTTCACCTTCAAAATATCTGCTAAGCCTAAAGGATCATTTTCTTTAAATAAAAAATGAACATATCTACTTTTGTTTGTCTCATTTGATTGATTTGGTTCTCTAAATCTACTTTTAACTAGAGATGAGCATAAGCGGGTTTGGTTCCTCGAGATCCGAACCCCCCCCCCCCCCCCTCCCCGAACTTCACCTATTTTACATGGGTCCGAGGCAGCCTCGGATCTTCCCGCCTTGCTCGGTTAACCCGAACGAGGCCGAACGTCATCATCCCGCTGTCGGATTCTCGCGAGATTCGTATTCTATATAAAGAGCCGCGCATCGCCGCCATTTTCCCTCGTGCATTTGAGATTGAACGGAGAGGACATGGCTGCATTCTCTCCCTGAAAAGCTCCGTAATCTGTGCTCAGTGTGCTGCAAATATCTGTGCTCAGTGTGCTGCAAATATCTGTGCTCAGTGTGCTGAAAATATCTACGTTCTCTGCCTGAAAAGCTCCATATCTGTGCTCAGTGTGCTGCAAATATCTGTGCTCAGTGTGCTTCATTTTGGTGACCAACAGTATATAGTTGTACAGTACATGATTAGGCCATTGCTGTAGTATCTTGCAGCTCAGTGTCACTGCAAGTATCCATTCCATATCTGTGCTGCATTTTGTGAGCAGTATATATAGTATTACAGTGCAGCATTTTGGTGACCCACAGTATTTAGTTGTACAGTACATTAGGCCATTGCTGTAGTATCTTGCAGCTCAGTGTCACTGCAAGTATCCATTCCATATCTTTGCTGCATTTTGTGAGCAGTATATATAGTATTACAGTGCAGCATTTTGGTGACCAACAGTATATAGTTGTATAGTACATTAGGCCATTGCTGTAGTATCTTGCAGCTCAGTGTCACTGCAAGTATCCATTCCATATCTGTGCTGCATTTTGTGAGCAGTATATAGTAGGACAGTGCAGCATTTTGGTGACCAACAGTATTTAGTTGTAAAGTACATTAGGCCATTGCTGTAGTATCTTGCAGCTCTCTGTCACTGCAAGTATCCATTCCATATCTGTGCTGCATTTTTGTGAGCAGTATATATAGTATTACAGTGCAGCATTTTGGTGACCAATAGTATATAGTTGTACAGTACAGTAGACCATTGCTGTATCTTGCAGCTCTGTGTCACTGCAAGTATCCATTCCATATCTGTGCTGCATTTTTGTGAGCAGTATATATAGTATTACAGTGCAGCATTTTGGTGACCAACAGTATATAGTTGTACAGTACATTAGGCCATTGCTGTAGTTTCTTGCAGCTCAGTGTCACTGCAAGTATCCATTCCATATCTGTGCTGCATTATTGTGAGTAGTATATAGTAGGACAGTGCAGCATTTTGGTGACCAGCAGTATACATATATAGTACAGTACAGTAGGCCATTGCTGTATCTTGCAGCTCTGTGTCACTTCTAGTATTCTGACCAGTGCTCAATATCTGCTGCATTGTTGTGACCAGTATGTATACTGTACTGTTCGACATGTGTTATACACCTGTGATTATACATCCTGTAATCTGTACTGAGCGATGTGTGCGATACACCTGGGGATTATACACCCTATATACTGTACTGTGTAATGTGTGAGATACACCTGGGGATTATACACCCTATATTATTATTATTATCCTTTATATGGTGCCACAAGGGTTCTGCAGCGCCCAATTACAGAGTACATAACTAATCAAACAGGAAAACAGCAACTTACAGTTGATGACAGTATAGGAGAACTACAGGGTAAATACACATAGTTACATCAGCAGATGACACTGGAATAAGTATCAGGTGGCAGAAGACTGCTGGATATGGTACAGTTGAAGATTATTAAAGTAAGACAAAGGATAAGCACATGAGGGAAGAGGGCCCTGCTTGTGAGAGCTTACAATCTAAAGGGGAGGGGTAGATAGACATGGGTGACACAGATGGGGTACATAGAGAACTTGGAACAGAGGGTTAGGATGAGATTTGGCTGGGTTTGGTGAAGAAGTGGACCCCCAGAAGGCACAAGTCAATACTTAACATTGAAACATTTTACTGGGCTATGCAGAAGAAAATTCAAAATAGGGGAAAATAAAAATAAAAAATAAGAATTGATAAATTCTACCACTTCCAAAAAGGTCAATGGAAGCTGAAATAATGGACAACTACCTCATGGAAGCCAGATACAGTATACCAAACAGTACTTAGCAGAGTTAGGAATGAGTGCTTATGAAATACAGTAACATTTTGTCATAATATTTCAGAAACTGCATGGCTGGTCTCTTGCACTCTCTTGCTCTAATACACCACCTGCTTTAGGATTTATATTCAAAAACATTGTCTCCATAATCCCAAAAACGTCAGTCTTCTTGGAAAGTGGTTTGTTCCTTTGTAAGGGAAAGAGAACAAACGTTCTCAATGGTTTCTCAATTACTTTTTCCTCTGGGAAGGGACTGTGGATTCGCAGGAATATCTGAGCATTTCTGTAATCAGAAGGCAGCGACTTGTTTACAAATGTTTACGAATAATTCCAGTGATTTTGTCATTTTCTTCCAGTGATTTGGACCAATAATACCATTGATTAGAACAAATAATTTCAGTGATTTTGTCATTTTAGTCCAGTGATTTGGACCAATAATACCATTGATTAGAACAAATAATTCCAGTGATTTTGTCATTTTCTTCCAGTGATTTGGACCAATAATACCATTGATTAGAACGAATAATTCCAGTGATTTTGTCATTTTCTTCCAGTGATTTGGACCAATAATACCATTGATTAGAACGAATAATTCCTGTGATATTGAGGTGTTTGTGTCGCTTAGCTTAGCCGTCCAGCAACCACAGTGCACCTCTTTTTCTTTTTTCTTTGCATCATGTGCTGTTTGGGGCCAAAAATTTTAAGTGCCATCCTGTCTGACACTGCAGTGCCACTCCTAGATGGTCCAGGTGTTTGTGCCGCCCTCTTGGGTCGCTTTGCTTAGTCATCCAGCAACCTTGGTGCAAATTTTAGGACTAAAAATAGTATTGTGAGGTGTGAGGTGTTCAGAATAGACTGGAAATGAGTGGAAATTGTGGTTATTGAGGTTAATAATACTATAGGATCAAAATTACCCCCAAATTCTATGATTTAAGCTGTTTTTGAAGGGTTTTTGAAAAAAAAACACCCAAATCCAAAACACACCCGAATCCGACAAAACATTTTCAGGGAGGTTTTGCCAAAAAGCGTCCGAATCCAAAACATGACAGCGGAACCAAAACACAAAACCCGAAAAATTTCCGGTGCACATCTCTACTATTAACACACATCTAGAACAAATCTGATGTGATTTTATGCCACATTTCAACAGAAATATAGAAAATTCTGATAGGTTCACAAACTTTAAAGCACCAGATTACTGTGGCTGTAGAAGTTCTTATAGTTGTACACAGGAATAGCAGATTCTTGTCACTGATTTAATACTTGTACAGTATCTGTACACAGAAATAACAGATTACTGTGTTTGAATGAGTACTTGCAGCTGTACCCAAGAATGGCAGATTACTGTAGAAGTACTTGCAGCTGTACACAGGAATGTCAGATTGCTTCTGTGAGTGACTAAGTACTTGGAATGTAGCTGTATACAAAAGCAGCAAGATGTGCTGCACTGGAGAAGTTGATTCCAGTGATAAACTGGAACAGCTGAATAGGCTGAAGCTTATTAGTTACTTGCAGGACTTTAGACAGAAGTAGCAAGATGTGTTTGTTACTGGAGAAATGCTTGAACACTAAACAGAAGCAGCAGACTCTTCTGTGGGTGGGGTTACTGGCAGCAATATGGGAACAGCTGAGAGGCTGAGACCAATAGGTATACTGGGCAGCCAATAATCTGATACACAATCAGAGTAGACAAACAGGAACACTTTAATTACACTGGATGTTGCACCTAATTGAGTATAAATAGTGCCCTGGATGCTGATTGGCCGCTGCAGTCATGTGCAGCAGACTGATTCTGGACTGAATGGCTTGTGGTCACTAGATCTAACACAGGATAGTGGTTATATCCAATTTTGAAGGTTTCTGGAAAACCTGTCCAGCAAGGCTGGTTGAGTGACAAACCGCTAGAAAGTTGCAGTGTTTAGTGTATAAACAGGTTTTCTTGTGCCAATGTGACAGTATGGATGGTTTGATGGTTAGCATTACTGCCTCACAGCACTAAGGTCATGGGTTCGATTCCCACCATGGCCCTAACTATGTGAAGTTTGTATATTCTCCCCGTCCTTGTGTGGGTTTCCCCAATGTATTCTGGTTTCCACCCCCAATCCAAAAATATTCTGGTAGGTAAATTGGCTCCAAACAAAATTAACCCGAGCATGAATGTGTGTGAGTGTACATGTGGTAGGGAATATAGATAGTAAGTTCTACTGGAGCAGGGAATGATGTGAATGGGCAAGTATTCTCTGTAAAGCACTGCAGAAATATGTGTGTGCTATACAAATGAGTGATAATAAATAACTAGTAATAAATAAACATAAAGTAGAGTAGGCAAATGCACAATGATTATGGGTACAAAGAGTAAGGCCACTTCAAGGCCTGGAGCAGAAAGGGGCCTTGGAAATGCCAGGTCACTCAGTTGCATGTTCTTCTGAGGGGAACCCTCTCTCTTCAGGGTGGATGCTAGGGACCAGGATACCACAGCTGCATTGCCAATACTTGTTAATTATACTACAAGTATGATAGTAAAAAACTTTGTTTTAAGTAATATTTGAATTGGAAACACCATGCAACTAAAATAATGTATTTGCCGATGTAACTATACTTTTCCACCAGCCGGCACATCAAGGCCATTCCCACTCGTGGGTGTCCATGATGGGATGTAGTTAGAACTGACCCTAGGCATAGGCAAACTAGGCACATACCTAGGGACAAAAGCAGCTTCTGCTGATTAAAATTATATTTAGCATGCCTATATTCTGTGTGTAACTGCGGCTCTGTCTGCTTACGAAATGCATTACTAATGTGCGGCATTATGTATATAAGGTGTACAACTTTGTGGCGTAATGTACTGTATAGAAAGGGCACTACTGTGTGGTGTAATGTGAATAAAAAGCAATATGGTATGGTGTAATGTGAAAAAGGGGCACTACTGTGAGGAGTAATGTGGTAATATGTGATGTTACGTGAATAAGAGACACCATTGCATAATATAATGTGAATAAAGTTGCAGTACTGTGTGGCATAATTTCAACTGGGGGTATTATTGTATGGCCATGCCCCTTCCTAGCAAGAACACGCACTGTTTTGGGCTGCGCACTGAATGTGCACACTGTTCCTATTTAAAATATAGGGGGTAGGAGCACCAAAACGAGGACTGCTATGGGTGAGGGGTGATGGTGCTGGGAAAGGGGTACAGGGTCAGAGGTGGAACTAGCATCTGTGCAAGGGGGAACCGGACAAAATCTTGCCTAGGGCATCATATTGGTTAGGGCTGGCTCTGGATGTAGTTATGTGACTGGCGGTCAGGAGACCGCTGGTCTCATTACCTGCTCCTACATCCCGCACCCTAACAATCCCGATGGTTGGCATGCCAACCATTAGGTGCTATTCTCACATGTCGCCACCAAGCCTGCAGTGTGGTGAATGCAGTGGGTCTGCAAGGGGCTTGTTGCACTCGTGCTTTCCCCACCACCATTCCGCTGGTATGCGTTGGTGTGCTGAACGGCAGTCTCCTGACTGCCAGTCACGCAATACACACACTCCAGGACACCCATAGAGTGGTAACAAATCCTGTGGCAGGCGCAGCTAGCCATTTAAGCCCACAGTGTGGTGAGTGCAGTGAGCCCACAAGAGGACTATTAGTGCTCGCCCCACTGCCAGCATTCGGGAAGGCGCCGCTTTTAGGATAGTTACAGTCAGCATCCCGTCCGCCAGTAAAACATACTGAATCCTCTCAATATACTGTATAAACATATTCACATATACATTTGTTATTTTTTATGCTATTTATTATGCATATCACTTTTATAACAAATGTCCATGTTTACTCTAATTCATTTATTAAAATATGTGTGTAATTGCTTTTCTATTAATCATTGGGACAGTGTAAAAAAAGCTTTACTTTTGTTTAGTAAAAATAAAGTAATATCCTTAAGTCATATAAGTGTTTAAGCCATTTTGATAAACAGAATGGTGACACTGCTAGTAGATGGTAATAAAAACGGTTTCATACTGTACTTTACAGCCTAATGCATACATTCAAGTATGCATCAAATACCATTGCACTGGGCACCTCCACATTTGAAGAAAAATCCTACAGCAATATTTTAAGTACAACATTTGCAGAGAGAAGTCCCTGGGTACTGAATAGGGGTGTGGTATAACAGACAGTGTCTAGTTAGACAGTCAATAGATAGAAACCGCATGTTAGATATTCAAAAGGTCGACAGGGTCAAAAGGTAGACATGAAAAAAGTCAACAGGGTCAAAATGTAGACAGGGTCAAAGGTCAAGGTGAAAATGGTTGACATAAAAAAGGTAGATGCCTTTTTTTTAATTTTTTGTTGTTTGTGTGGATAGTTTTGTCATCTGGGACCCCTCATTTTAGAAAGGCCTTCGCTCACCACGTTACGGGCTCGGTGACTTGCTGCACTCACCGCAAGGTTTATGACCAACTCTATGCTGACATGGTATGTAGAAAAGGTATAGAAGTCCAAAAACATGTAAAACTGAAAAAAACCTGTGTCTACCTTTTTTATGTCGAACATTTTCATGTCGAACATAAGGTGTCTATCTATTGACTGTCTAACTAAACACTGTCTATCTACCATCTGGATACCATGAAATGGTGGCCTACGGTATATCAGCACTCTTTAGCTCACCAGTACAATTGCTGTAAATGCTAGTTTCCAATTGTAAAGTGCAATGGAATATATTGACGCTTTACACTATAAGTAACTGTTATATAAAACTTAATAAATAATAAATAGTTTCAGGTAGGGGCATAATAACTATGAAATAAAATGTGCACCGATATCAAATATTCTTTATCACTGGAAATTATGGCAATAAGGAATTTTTTAATCTATCATCTCTGACGGGAGAGGTACTCAGCAAGATAGACTGTCCTAGCCATCAGTAAGAAGTACTTTAATTTATTTATTCATAAAATTCCAGAGAATAAATAATAAAAATCCCCAAAAAAATTAAAACTTTTAATATACAGGCAAACATTAGATCTCATGTTTGATGATTATATTTCTAGGCTACTCAAAAATCTGGTCATCTCAGATGCTTATGGCTTTCTTAAAGAGCAGAATGGAGGCCTAAGGAGGGTGAGGGAGAGTGATAAGGGAGAGAAAGCTTATCCCTTAGCAAAGGCTATGGGGGTAATTCAGATCTGATTGCTGCTGTGCGTATTCGCACAGCATGCGATCAGATCTGAATTGCGCATAAACCGCATTGCGAAGGCGCGATGGACTGCAGCAATGGGGATCGCCGGTCAGTGACAGGATGGTGCGATAAATTCAATTGCATGGGCAATCACAAGGTGATTGACAGGTGGAGGCCATTTGTGGGTGGCAACTGACCGTTTCCAGGGAGTGTTCGGACAAATGCAGGCATGTCAAAGTGTTTGAAGGGAGGGTGTCTGACATCAGCTCCGCCCCCGATCAGCAAGAAGGACTCGCAGCAGCTGAGTAAGTCCTGGGCTGAGCAGAGACTGCACAAAATCATTTTGTGCAGCTCTGCTACACATCCGAACGCACAATTGCACAGCGAATTCACCCTCCCTCTGTAAGCGGCAACTGTCTGATTGCAGGGCAGCAAAAAATTATGTCCAGCAATCAGGTCTGAATTATCCCCTATAACAGCTGTATAGGAGCACTGCATAGCGGTACAGAGCACTGCACAGATCAAATGGGTCAGTGTGGTGCCAGTAGGGACAACAAATGAAGATAAGAGTTAATTAAAATTACCCCTTGAATATAATCAATAAATAATATTGTTCTTCTTATAAAATTAAACAATATTTTCTATGAAAACATATTAATAAAAAGTTATTTCCCTTATAAAATAATTATCTTTTTTACAGTGTCTTATTCAATATTTGATTGCCCTCATTATTAGTGTACTAGTAAAATGACATGGCAAATGGTCAGTCACCATGGTCTGTCCCTGCTTTGCCCCACCTCATCCTGGATGACATTAATCCCCATCTCCTCTTGGCCTCATTCCTCTGGTCCCCTCACTGCTCCTTCCCAACCCCTCCCTGCAGTATACTTGCCCCAGCCCATTCCCAGCATAGAGTGGTCTTCGATCTTCACCTAGTATAATGGACCTAGTTCAACTAGATCCACATCCCAGTCCACATCTTGTTTCATCCTTTCTCACTATCCACAGCGCTATAGGAACATAGAATTCGACGGCAGATAATAACCTCTTGGCCTATCTAGTCTGCCCTAGGCAATCTCAACATTTTTTTGATATACTTACCCATGGTGGGAACTCCTCTCTGACTAGGATCTGTCCTATTCTCTAGCAGTTTGGTATGTTGGAGGAGTGACAAATGCCTTTGGAGTATGCTCTGGCTCCTACTGTGCATGAATGTAGGAGACAGAAATCTTAGCTGATTATTATATGACAAAGCAAGGTTTATCCTGCACCAGACTAAATATAATTAATTGACTAAATAGTGATAACCAACTGAACAAAAGAAAAAAGAAAAAATAAGGCCCCCATGGGCAACTATTCTAGCGTTGGAGGTGCTCCAAGGAATAATGTACCAGATACACATTGATTTAGTGGATGTGGAAGAACCCACATCTCACCAAAAGAAAAGAAATTCCTTTGTCTGGAGCACTCTTTTAAATAATCTATATGAATTGATGAAAAATTAATTTATATTAAAACTTAGCTTTTATTATTCATTACTTGACTAAAAAATGAAAGGGGTATACTATAAGTATCAATTAATGAATCCCTTTATAAACAGTGGTAAAAATCTATAAATGGGAGCAAATACAGTCGTTTTTTATAGTGATGCATTTTGCTCAAAAATAAAAAGGACAATGATAGTAATCTATCAGACTATTCAGATAGACAGCAGTAGTGATATTTTTTACTCACATATAATCAGAAAATTCATTAATCTTTTTGAACTTTAAATATCACAAATAGATTCAGACCAATTATATGCGTCTGGATTTTATCAAGCGGTGTAAATAATGCTAGAAAACTTCTTTGGATCAGCCTCTCCCCACCCTTCAGTCAAGCTTGTGCACAAAAGACTGATGCCTTTTCCATAGAGATGGAACAGAAATGTTATCCATAACTGTGTTAGTAAATAAAGAATACATGGTTGCAATTTGACTTCTTAAACAAGAACCTGATACATGTTGTATCAAAATTGTATGGAACGGGTGCTGGTGCATAGATAGCCACCTTGTGTTAGGGCCACATTCCAGTCACAGTGTAACAAAAACATATGAATCAATCAGCACATAATCACATTTGAAAAAAGGTATCAATATACATTACAGATCCTGTACTCTTTAGTAATTGTCCGTATTCTGGAATCACATTACTGCATATAGGCAAAAATTATATTGTGATATAACAAAAGAGAGGGGGGGTAAAGAAAATAAGTGTAGACACTCTAGTAAACTGATCCCATCTGCTGTCCGACCTCATCCAAGAGCGGAGGAAAGATGAGAGTGGGACCGTCGGCTGTGCCGTGGAAGTATGAAAGACAGGCACACTGGCTGAAGACCCCGTCGTGGTGTTAGGTAGGCCCTGATGCTGATGAGCCTTGCAGGGTCTAAATGCGCCACTTGGGCCAGAGCCAGAGTCCGAAATGAAAGGAAAAATAATAAATAGTGAAAAATTAAATTTATGCTCTCAGCTAAAATTATGAGAGATAAGATCAATAAATCTTTTGTTCTTTAGAGCAAGGTTTAAATTTAAAATTTAGACTGCAATTGCCCACATCTAAATTGCTCCTAAATTGATAATATTGCTATTAGAGACTGATTTCAATATATATCCTTGTGAGCACAGACTGAATAATATCTCTGATATTAGTGTATCCACGTTTGTTACACCTTACTCATTGCCATATTTTTAAAGAGGTTTATACCTATTGCAAAAAGAAAAGAAAAACATACATTTGAAAATTCCTAACAAGTGAAAGCTGAAGAAAAAGGATAGTAGGCACTCCAGTTCACTGATCCCTTCTGCTGTCTGACCTCATTATTAGAGCGGAGGACAGATGAGAGTAGGATCGTGGGCTGTGCCGTGAAAGAAGAAAAAAGCGGATGGCAACTTGAGAAACCGTAAGTGGTGTTAGGCGGACCCTGATGCTAGATTGCCTTGCAGGGTCCGGATGCGCCACCGGAAACCAAATGTCCGTCCGTGAAGGGAAGGAGGGGAAAGGAGAAGATATGGGGAGTACCGGATTGTTGTATCTGAAGCGCAAATCGCTATATGTCACCGCTGCTGGCCGCGGTGTCTCCGTGTTCAGTTGATCCAAGCCGCTCGATAACTTGAAGCTGCTGCTGCTGATCACGGTTCCCCCGGATTGTTGTATCTGAAGCGCAAATCGCTATAAGTCACCGCTGCTGGCCGCAGTGTCTCCGTGTTCAGTTGATCCAAGCCGCTCGACCGCTTGAAGCTGCTGCTGCTGATCACGGCTCCCCCTGCAGTGAGGAGACCGTGCGTAGGGCCGTAATTAGGACGTACGTTTCACCACCTGGGCTTGCTCACCTTGCAGCCTATAGTGGTGTTCAGATGGCACCTTTAAAAAGAGATCATTAACCAATAGCTTTCCTAAGATCTTAATGGTCTAATTATGACGTAAATTGATCCAGCTGTTCTATCCCTTAGATAGTGCATGTCCTACACAGCTACAAAAGCAAATAGAATGGCAGATCATCATCTCAAAAATAAATGTAGGATTTTTATTATATAGAGAGATAGTTCGTACAGAGCAACATTAATAGATCATGATAATATCATAATGATTAAAATAGCACTTCATAGGTTTTGTATATTATTAGATCATAAACATCAGGCGGTTGTAGAGTGAGTGAGCAGAATTAATTAATCAGACAGATAGTATACGCCTAATTATCTGACAAAAAAGGGGCGGAAACCCAGACTTGAATTACCAAAGAGAAGAAAATTGTTAATAAAATAAATAATAAAAATAAACAATTATTTAAATGAAATTTAAAAGATAAAGTTATTGTTATAAGTATCAATTGATTAATTAATTAATTAATAATTCAAAATTCTAGTTAATAATATGAATTTTAGAAATGATATGAATTTTAGAAATGAGGGGAGTGATGAGAGTATTGAGATAATGACTTCTTACTAATGATAATAACAATGAAAGCAATATTGTGAATGTATAACTATGTTAAAAGTTTTAAATAATAAAAGCAAATAGAAATAACGCATTATTGAGAAAGAAAAAGATACCTAAGACTTGCATAGTTGCAAAACACTTGAAAGGGGTCCCTGCCTAATATTATAACTGTTAAATACAGACTAATGCATGAGGTTGAGTGTATAGTGAAAAATGGACACAGATTCAGTGTGAGTATAAAACAAAAGGGCGTGTATGTGAGAGATGATAAATAGTGAAATAGGAAAATATAAGTATGTCATAAGTGCCAGATGTCAGTTTGGGATGTGTGGGGAAAGTGTATAGTGATATGACTACATGGTGAAAGGTTTGAGTCATATGTGTAGATCTACTGATTGCTGACCAAGCAGCATGATTGAAACCTAGCAGGTGTAGCAAGGTGAATAAAAATTATATATATTAGTGAAATAATTAAAGTGCCACACAGAAAAAACGGGTGGTCTTCTGTATGCCGGCGGTCAGCCTCCCGGCGCTCAGTATACCGGCGCCGGGAGGCCGACCGCCGGCATACCGACACTTATTTTCCCTCGTGGGGGTCCACGACCCCCATAGAGGGAGAATAAAATAGTGTGGCGCGCGTAGCGCGCCACCGTGCCCGTAGCGTGGCGAGCGCAGCGAGCCCACAAGGGGCTCATTTGCGCTCGCCACGCTGTCGGTAAGCCGACGGTCAGGCTCCCGGCGCCGGGATGCTGGTCGCCGGGAGCCCGACCGCCGGCCAGCCGTAGTGAACCCGAAAAAACAAGTGCATACGTGAAGGAGAGTCAAATCTAAAATAGTGATTGTACTGGAATTGATTGTGTTACAAAGATGTGCTAGATTCCTATAAGAAAAGAATGAAAAAGGAAAGAAAGAAATACCAGAGGGAAAAAGAAGAAGAAGAAGAAGAAGAAGAAGAAGAAGAAGAAGAAAGAAGGGATAAGATTAAAATGCAAATGGTTGTATGCACTGATGCTAGGTTAGTTGTTACACTAGTGTTATGAATATAGTATATAAATAGAGGCTGAGGATACCTTTATAAGTCTAGGAGGAGTGTCTCAACTCCACATAGATATGATCATAAGAACACAGTATAGTTTATGTGTTCATTAAGACCTAATGGAGCTAGGCTTCCCAGTAGATATGTCCACTGACTCTCCTTTTTGAGTAATTCCTGCATTGCGTCACCCCCTCTGATTCCAAGTTTCACCTTTTCCAAGCCAAAGGCTTGCATTTGGTGAGTGTGGTCATTATGATGGAGATAAAAGTGTCTGGCCACCGTTGTTATTTGTCAGAAATTCTGCATGTCTCTATTTACATTCCGAATCGTTCCTGCATGTTCCAGTATCCGCTGTTTAAGCATCCGTGTGGTTATTCCCACATATCTTTTGCCACATAGGCACTGTTGGCAGTACACCACATTTGTTCTTTTGCAGTTAAAGTAATCAGAAATCCTATGTTGATTACCAAATTTGTCTGTAATCTCTTGTATTGGCCTCATGTACTCACAAGCCCTACAGGTCCCACACGGGTATGTACCTCTTACTGAAGGAGAGACGGAAGGGTGTCGTTGGTAATGACTTTGTACCCAGTGATCCTTTAAATTCGGTGACCTTCTCCAGCTCATCGAGACCTTATCTCCCAGACTGATTGCTAAGTCTGGGTCAGATAACAGGACATGCCAGTGTTTTTGAATGCCTTCTTTGAGTTGTCTCCACTCCTGGCAAAAATCTCCCACAAATCTCAGTTCTTCTTGATCCTTCACTTTCTTTTCTTGGAAAATAAGTGAGTTCCTGTCTGTTTTCAGTAAGGAGTTGCGTGCCCTTTTAATGGACCTGTTGCTATAGCCCCGTTCCTTAAGATGGACTGTCACCTCCTCACTTTTGTGTCGGTAAGTTGCCTCATCCGAACAGTTCCTTTTTAATCTTAGGAACTCCCCTTTGGGTATATTTGCTATAGTGGGAGGGAAATGTGAGCTGGAGTTATGGAGAATGCTATTTGTAGCAGTCTCCTTTCGATGTAATTCTGTAGCCAACATGTTACCCCCATCTCTATAAATTATTATATATCAGATATATGAAGTGTTTATGAGGTGGTTTATTGCAACATTATGGTGGTTTTGGACAAAATCTCATAAAAACAACAATGTACAGCAAATGGACATTGACAGTGGTTTGCAAAACTCATTCAAAACCAATTAAATGTAAATTCAGTGGTTTGGTGCTTCAATTTGTTGCAGTGTGACAGTGTTTCAAAACCCCAGCAAAACCATTGTTTAGCAGCTTTAACCCTTAGTATAACCTCTGCACCTTTTTGAGATGCACAAATAGCGACAGTCAGCAAAATCAATACACTTGAAAGTTACAATATAATTAATGACATTATCTGCTGAATTCAAAATGGCAAAATACATAAAAAATGGTAACAGTTAGGAGTTACTGTAAGTTCTGTATGATGAAATATTTCTGGCTTTGTTTGCACAGATTCTGGTAGCCCCAATCTGTATAGAATAAATCAATATAGAACTGTTTCCTACACAGGGATGCCATGTCAATTCTCATGGAAGGCTACAAGAGTTTTGTGTTACAGTGTGTAATAAGAAGCATGTCTTCTCTTTTCACAGTGACTTAATGATCAGCCCAATTATATGGTACTACTGTAGATTCTGTCAATTCATTTTCTAGTCACAGCTTTGTTGATGTTTATAGCAGAACAACATTTCTTGCATTGTAATTGATAGTTTTTTTTAGTACTAATTTATTTTTATAACAGTATAGTTTTTTTACATTTCATTTATTTATATTTTCAATTTTATGATATTCTAAATGGTGCTATACATTATATTCTGGATAACACATGTCATTTGAATATGAGTGTGTTAGAGCTGTGCACTGACCCCGGTGTTTATTTATAGTTTTGGATCTGTATTAACTTTGTGTTTTGGATTTGGTTTCGGTTTATTAATTTATTAATTTTTTTAAAATATTAATAAAAGTCAAATTCACATACAAAATTTCGGGCCTATTTTTGTACCTACCAAATTCACATACATAACTTGGCCCATTTTTTGTGTACCTACGGTATTATTAATCTCAATAAAATTAATTTCCAGTGATTTCCAGTGAATTTTGACCACCTCACAGTTCACAATATTGGGGGTAATTCCAAGTTGATCGCAGCAGGAATTTTGTTAGCAGTTGGGCAAAACCATGTGCACTGCAGGGGAGGCAGATATAACATGTGCAGAAAGAGTTAGATTTGGGTGGGTTATTTTATTTCTGTGCAGGGTAAATACTGGCTGCTTTATTTTTACACTGCAAATTAGATTGCAGATTGAACACACCACACCCAAATCTAACTCTTTCTGCACATGTTAAATCTGCCTCCCCTGCAGTGCACATGGTTTTGCCCAACTGCTAACAAAATCCCTGCTGCGATCAACTTGGAATTACCCCCATTGTTCGCAAACATATGTCAAAGGCTACCTTGCTAAACTAAGCAGCAGAGCAGCGGCACAAACACACTGTAGTTATTTCTGTTTAAAAATGTTTAACACATTAGTAATCTATTAGCAATAACCAATCAAATCAACTTGCCAGCACTATCAATAGAAAACAGTGCAACACAGAAATTTTCTAAGCCTCAAGCATGGAATATCATTGCTCAAAAGTAGTAGTAGTAGTTAATAAATAGCAATGGAAAATCTAAACCATGTCTAATATAGCAACAGCAGACTTGGATGCTGCCTACATGAGTGCACATGCCCCCAGCACATGCCAATTCTCAGTGTCCAAACTGTACCTCCCTCTTGGGGATCCTGGACCACTGATGACTGGCACTCTGTGACTATGTAAAGACCCAATCAATCTGACAGCTCCCCAAATCTCTCCAATCACAAAAACAGTTTTCCCTATGTGCATGGTACAGTGCAGAATATTTTAAGACACAGTAAAATATTGAGTGGGATCCATTACAGGACACACAGTGTGGGAAGAATACAGTGCAGATCAGATACAGTGTGGGTCAGATACAGTGCAGGTCAGAAACAGTTCAGGTCAGATACAGTCCATATTACAGTGCAGGTCAGATAAAATGTGGCTCAGATACAGTGTGAGATACAGTATGGGTCGAATACAGTGCAAGTTTCAGTGTGGGTCAGATACAGTGTGATATATAGTGTGGGTCGAATACAGTACAGGTTACAGTGCAGGTAGAATATTGTCTGGATTGGATACAGTGCAGGAAACAGTGAAGGTCATATACAGTGCTGGTAACCATAAAGGTTGTATACAATGTAGGTTTTATGTAGTGTATGATTTAGTGCAGGTCGGGTACAACGCAGGTCGGATATAGTGCAGGTCAGATACAGTGCAGGTTGGGTGCACTAATAGGACACCAATAGTGCACCAACTGTGGAAACCAATAGAAGGGTGCCAGGGGTCTCATCAGTGTGGGGTTAGAGTGGTGTCCTCATTGTGGGGGTGCCAGCAGTGTGGGGTACCAGTGATGTCCTCAGTGTGGGGGTGCGAGTGGTGTTGGCAGTGAGGGAGTGTTGGCAGTGTCCTCAGTGTGGGAGTGCTGGCAGCTTGTGGGTGCCACTGGTTCCACCATGCTGGGGTGCCAGAGGTCCTATCCCAGAAACCATACTTTGCTGATGGTAGCTGCCATAAGCACACAGAAACTGAAATAACTAATCAGGGTATGCTGTGGTAGATGAAACAAAACTGTTTATTCCACCACTCTATTATCAACACACTTCGGATAGTTAGTGGTACTTAAGGCATTATTAAACGCATTATATTGAAAGAAGGATAAGTGTAAAAATATACACAAATAGTAGACACGCTTTTGGTGTGGTGCACAAATTGGGGAAATTATGGAAACAATGAGACTTTTGGTAACCCATTTGCACATGCAGAAGCAGTGAATGAGTTGCTAGAAGCTATACAATTACTATCCCAGATTGCTATTATCAATTGCCAAGCCCATATAAAAGGAAATAACAAAATTACTAATAGAAATGATTATGCTGATATTGCTACAAAGGAATTAGCACAAAGAGAAATTGTAAAAGAAAATGTTGCACGTTTACTAATGATAAATGTTTACCAAGTGAACAAATACAAATCAAAATGCAAAAAGCTTGTAATTCAAAGGACATGACAAGTGGCTTAATACAAAATGTACACAAGACAGTGAAGGCTTATTGCAAAGCCCAGAAGGTAAATTACCCTTGCCAGCATTGGCACAGATGTCCCATGCAGTTAAGATGGCCTTAATTAGTCTGATTCAGACTAACTGGTATTCTCCTAGCTTTGCCTCAGTTGCAGCCAGATAGTGTGTTTCCTGTATTGCCTGCTGGCAGTAGAAACCTGATAAGCAGTTAAAACAATACCTTTACATTTTCCCTAAACATCAGGTTCTTTTAAAATTATACAAATTGATTTCATTCAGCATCCAATTGTTAGAATGCTTTAGTATATTTTGGTATGCGTACACTTGGCTTCAGCGTGTGTCAAATGGTATGCCACGGCTAGTATAATAGCATTAATTACTACTCAAAAAACATACAGGAATTTGTTTGTAGGTATGATATTCCTTATGTAATCTCATATGACCTAGGCACACATTTTACTGGACTAGTATTTCAAAATATACTGTATGTCAACTTCTCAAAATAAAGCAGCTGCTATTCACCATATCATCAACTATTCAGTGGAAAAGTCAAGTGTTAAAATGGGATGATTAAAAACAAATGTATGGCAAGATCAAGGTAAAGATGCCATCTAATGGTAGATGGTTGCACTTTAATACAGCAGCCAATCAATAGCCCACCAGAATGGGGTTTTGTTACAAGTAGCCACAGTTACAGATGTATCCTCATACATCTCTGCTGCAGTCATGCCAAACAGCTTCTCTTAGCCAGCCAAGACTCCAGTATTGGGTGTCTTTTTTGCTTTTTTTCCTGCTGAAAATTAATCGTAGTCTCAATGAAATGTGACTGGGACTCATGAGGAGACTGTGCTGATTAATTTGAAACATGACACTTACTGTATATATCTGTGTGTGATTGAGTCTCTGAATCTGTACATGAAATGCAATAATGTAGCAGCTGCAGCTTTTTTGCATTTTTGGAGAATAAAATTATGTGCAACATTAGCAGAGCTGAATGGGACCTGCTGGCTCATTCACATTAGGCATCTTGCGCTGTATGGCGTATTGAGGCTAAATGTATAAGGACAAATCTTTAGTTTTATTTGCAGTGTAAAAGTAAACAAATAAAAGAAAAGACTGGCCTTTCTGGCACTAACTTAAATAAACTGATTCCCACTAAAGGACCTAATGTCTCTTTCACAAAACATACATATTTGCATAGCACTAACAGTTAGGTATCACCATGTTTCTCAACTGGCCCGCAGACAGCCCCGCAGATAGTTAGACTTCTAGTCAGGCTGACATATCTTTACAAAGGTGCACCAATAGAAACAATCAAGACCCTGCATCATTTCCTAGAAGTTAAAAAAACCTCAGATATATATCCACACTTATCCTGTAGTTTTGTCATACTGTATAACATAGAAAGAAAAACTAGTTTGCAGTGGCCAAAAACTTTCCTATTATTACTGCATTCTATCAAATAAATAACTAAATAAATAAATATTTCCCTTCTAAAAAAAAACTTGAAATACAGTATGAGGTTCTTATAGGCACCTACTAAGCCACTCACCATCAAAGTGAGTGGTTTGACCAGTCAAAATTGGGTCCCTTTCCAGTACAGTAGCTCTGAAGAGAAATATAACTCTGAAAAGTACTTTGAAGATATTCATGAACATAAATATGTTGTTTGTGTCTAAAGTCAGATACTTTGGGGTTTCAATATTGGATGAGGTATTCTGGTTATCATGACCTTTATTCTTATTGAAATATTGAATATTTCAATGACAAAGGATGTTATGATCAATGATGCAGCTGATAAATATAAATTAAATGTTATACTCTGAAAGTTACTTGTATATAAAGACTTACAAAGAGGAGGTTACTGTATAAAAATAATTTGTCAGGAAATTAAATTATATAAATACACAGTTGGATTACAAAAATACTTTTAAAAAGAGTACGGATGTGCAAAAAGTGTCCCCACATTCCTGCATGCCCTGACAATATTTTAGCATGGTCAGATAGTAAATCTGTGTCTGGGTATGCTGGGATGTGTATTTTTAGAGCAACTAGAGGTCTGATTATTGCATAACCATGGTGTAGAAGCAGCCATACCTGTACTAGCTCACTTTGTAAACACCACATATATCACACAGAGAGAATGGTTTTGCCATAGGAAAACTGATTTAAATAACACCTGTTTAATAAGTCACTTAAAATGCAGTATTTTGTGGAATTTCTTTTTTTTTAAGTAACATCAGCTAGTTTAATTTATGTCCCTGCCTTGCAAGTGACAGTCGCTATATGGAGGTTATTAATATAAATAATAAAGAAAGTATAGGTCAGAAAATTAATTACAAGGATAAAATAGTTCAGTTATCATACAGTATTAAATGTTAAGAGACATATGTTTGGTTATAGTAATTGTACAGGAGCAACTTTTGTAACTCTGATGCCTAGTACCTGTTCATTTACTAATCTAAGCACCTGTTGGTATTCAATAGCTAATGTGGGGTTTGTGATTGTTAATAATACTTTGTTTCAACTGCAAAGGGTTAGTTGCACTTTTGACAATTCAACTGACACAGATGTAGGAGGAAACAATATAACTTTCTTTATGGCTATTAATGGACTCATTTACACTAAAGTAGCAGGCATGCCATTGCCTAAGGGTATATATCGGGAATGCAGAAAATAGGCCTATTCATTAATTCCCTTAAGAGTTTATGGACAATGAGCCTAATTCAGACCCCATCGCAGCAGCAAAACTGTTCTCTAATTGGCAAAACCATGTGCACTGCAGGGGGGGGGGTGCAGATATAACATGCACAGAGAAATTTAGGTTTGGGTTGGTTATTCTGTTTCTGTGCAGGGAAAATACTGGCTGCTTTATTTTTACAATGCAATTTAGATATCAGTCTAAACACACCCCACCCAAATCTTACTCTCTCTGCACATGTTATATTTGCCCCACCTGCAGTGCACAGGGTTTTGCCCATTAGAGAACAATTGTGCTGCTACAATCAGGTCTAAATTAGGTCCAATGTGTACTCTCCTATGTAATTACATATGTAAGAATTACTGACCACATACAGTAGATCAATATCAGGGAAACATCATTCTTGTCCCCACTGATTTGACATACCTGAAACATCATATCAAGTGCAAAGTGAAAAATGATTCTTAGATAGGGAATGTACTGCTGGATTATTATTTACTATTTTAATGGTAGAAAAAGGGATTTCATAAATACTGACTCTAATGGGCCAGGTGATAGGAGCATTGGTTGTCTGTACTAATCAAACAGTGGAAGTAGTTGACCAAATTCAGAAAGTAGTTTTACAGAAGATATTTGCACTGACTAATTGTTGGCAGCTGATGGTGATAATGGTTATCATTACTGCCTCACAGTACTGAAGTCATCGGTTCAATTCCCACCCTGGTCCAAACTGTGTGTAGTTTTTATATTCTCCTCGTGCTGGCTTGGATTTCCTCCAGATAATCTGGTTTCCTATCACAATCCACAAATATACTGGTGGATTAATTGGCTCCTGACAAAAAATGAACCCTAATGTGTAAGTATATACATGTACATGTGTTTAGGGCAGACTAGATGGGATAAGTGGTTCTTATCTGCCATTAAATTCTATAATCTATGGGTCTCATTCAGATCTGATTGCAGCAGCAAATTTATTAGCTAATGGACAAAACCATGTGCACTGCAGGGTGGGGGGGGGGCAGATATAACATGTGCAGAGAGAGTTATATTTGGGTGGGGTGTGTTCAAACTGAAATCTAAATTGCAGTGTAAAAATTAAGCAGCCAGTATTTACCCTCCACAAAAACATTATAACCCACCCAAATCTAACTCTCTCCGCTCATGTTATATCTGCCGCACCTGTAGTGCACATGGTTTTGCCCATTATCTAACAAATTTGTTGCTGCGATCATATCTGAATTAGGTGGTGCATGTGCAATATTGTAGACATACATTATAGACAATAATAAGGCAGAAATTATTAGACATTTGAATAAGGTTCAGGAATTACAGAAAGACTTGTGAAAAATAGTTACAGAGAAGTGGCTATGTTGCCTATTAGCAACAAAACAGCTTCTACAGTATCTAGCATTTATCTAGAACATCCTATAAATGAAAAGTAGGGCTAATTGGTGGTATGGGCAATTTATCCACTTCTCCACTCTTTAGAAATTTTAATACATTTTCCCCACTGTATACTATAAGAAGTCATATCAGTATTTTGTGATCTTTAATAAAGTCAACTAGTCACCTGTAGGTTTCTATCGCTGTCTTTATTGGCAACCAAAGGATATCCATCTGCTGTGAAGTAACAGCCCAGCCATAATGAAAATTATGTATGCACCAATACCCAGTATTAAATAATAATTACAATAATTTGCTTTCAATGCGTTCTTAGTTTCACAACAATTGAAGAACTATAGTTTGCAATTATTGCTTTTGCTGAATAATAAGAATAACTGTCAATACACTTGACACAATAATGGTTTTAATGAATAGGAGAATGGTATCATTCTATACAGAAGGTTTTTTGTTTTTAAAATACTACTTTTCACATCAATCTAAAACACTAAAAACAGAAAAATAGGATATAAAATTGACAAGTTATAGTGATGGTAAACATAGTCTCGTACTAGCATCGGGTCTCAGTGAAAACAAAAAAAAATGACATAATAATATTATTGTCAATTATTAATACTAAGTTAGGTTTTAGCATCAGTATAAGTCATCAATCCTAATAATAATGTAATTCGGATATTTTATATGACACATGATGATATATTTAAATGGACAATGCAATGGATATTGTAAGGTGTTGACAGCTATGCTTAAATCTCCTTTTTTGATGTCATTTAAATATCAACTTGAAAAGGCAGTATTGATAAATGTAGTTGTAATAAAATGTTATGCAACATGCAACTTTACAGAGCTTACTGGAAGCTTTATCTACACAGCAACTATAAAATTAACAATTGTTATAATCGGCTATATACTGTACTATACATAGTGGTGCCAAGGGAAAGGGGGAGGTACAAATTACCCCGGCTGCTGGAGAGCGTTGGTACCATCTTCCTGGTGATATCTTCGGGAAGATGGCGCCACACATAGAGAGCAAAGACTCTGGTACTCTGCTAGAGTCTTTACTCTCTAGTGGCCATCACCATCTTCCCAAATTTTATTGGTAAGATGGCACTGACCAGGAAGGAGGGACCTGCTTTCAAACCAAGTAATGTAGGAAGTAAGTGCCCTCCCCCGTGCCCTCCTGCTCCCCATTTTAAAATGGTGCCCCCTTTATTATTAAAATATCTTTATATTAAAGGAAGTAGTCACGCCCACTTTATTAAGCCATGCCTCCATTTACCGGGGCCCGGCGTGGCCCCTGACTTTACATACTTTGCAATATTTTACCTTTTGAAGAGTATACTTATCTGAAAAAAATATATGCAAAAAACGTCTGATGCTGCTCATAGTTGCAGAAAATGCAAAGATTATAATAATTGATTAAAGCATTTTCTAAGAAGAAGCTACTGTATTTGTCTTATAATATAATGTCCATGATACTGTGTATGTGAATGCTACAATATATTTGGGTTTACTTTTATGAGGCCGAATATGTCCTATTAAATTGATTTATTGGTGAAGATTTAAAATGTCCTGATCATTGAGAGAACTCATTACATAAAAATGTTTCTAACATTGCTTCTCTGATGTTTATTTCATTTGAGAGATTTGTTCTTTCAATAAGCAATTTCATTTTATAGATTACCTCATAGGAACAATAAATGTGGCAGAAAATAGAAATCATGCAGAGAGGAAATAAACAGTTTTCTGCCTCTTCAAGGAAGCTTCCCAATTTGCCATTAGTTTAGTGAACATTCTTGCACAGATGAAATGGATACAGATGCCTTGAAAACAGAAGGTGCACTACACTAGATGACTCGTAATGTTTGGTATACTAAATGAATTACAGTAGGACACGATAATAAGTATCCTGGAGTTCTGTGATGATTAGAAAGAATTATGTCGGAAACAATTCAATGTAGAGAGCCTTGTCAAAGTTTTCAAATATTTTATTACTTTGATGGATCTAAAGGATCTTTAGTATTAGATATAGAATAGATTCCAGCAGCCACCTTTCATAGATTTAGAATACTGTAAGTAGAGGAATTCAGAGGATCTCAGCTAAGGGTCTTATAGCATACAGTACCTCCCAACTGTCTCGATTTTGCTGGGACAGTCCCGTTTTTCACAGTCTGTCCTGCTGTCCCACCTGCAGGTTGCAGTCTCCCACAGTGGGGGGGTGGGCAGTTGGGGGATAACCCATGTCACTTGTTGCTCTGCTCTAAGTAGGCAATAACAGTAATAGTTGCAACATAACTGCAAACTACAAATCAGCCTATCCCTATCCTAACATTTCTTAATCAAAAATCAATCAGAATGAACTAATCATTTAATAGTCTTACATTTTCATAATAAAAAAATGTAAATTAATTAATACAATTTTAATTCCCAAAGATTCCAGACAAGGATTGCGATGGCAGAGAAGCCAAGAAAATGAATAGTTGCAGCAGAGCTGCAATCTTCAATTCAGCCTATCCCTATCTTAAATTTTCAGAATAAAAATAATATAAATTAACCAATTAATCAACTTAATTTTTCCTATTTATTCATTTAAATAAACGAATCAATCAATCAATCAATCAATCAATCATTTGCCTGCCTTCTGCTACATACATAGTCCACCTCCATTTCTTTGTACTGCCCCAGGGCCTCTGATCTAGTTCGTGATTATTGAAGACATTCTTGGTTTCCATGGAGTCATTTACTTTATGAAACTGCCATCCTGTATGGCAATGTTTCATAGATGTGCTATAGTCTATAAAACTGCCGCATGTTTGTGCCGCTGCTCTGTTGCTTAGTTTAGCCAGCCAGACTTTGGCAATATTGGTGGAGGAACAAAAACAGGTCCAAAATACATGATTTTAGGTGTTTCTATCAACAATAAAAAAAAATAGAAATCAAACTAAAACATGAGGGGGGTTTTGCAAAACCAAAACTCAAAGCTTAATCCAGACCCAAAAACAAAATATGGGGGTCAGCGTAAATCTCTACTTCTAATCTTCCAGATTTTAGGTGATTAACACCTGAAATATCTCCCACTAAACTAGGCATCTTTTTTGTATCATGCAAGGCTGGTGGTAAAAAAAAGTAACTTTCACCTTGGTACCTGGAGCGATCTGAACCACAGATCACAGAATATACCCTTGCTCACCCCACTGGGATGTGCTATGATCTGAGTAAGTTTAGCAGTACACTGGTCCATGAAGAATTAGAGGTTGGTTATGCAAATTCAGTTGTAAAACCCACAGGCATGTACTGCAGAAAGCCTTTTGACATTTAATTGTGAATATGCAGTGTCCACATCTGACTTTCCATAAGACAATAAAGATTGATGGTGTATACAAGTACTGTAATAACCAATATTGACTCTACCTTAATAGATTCTAGTTCTAAAACTACTATTTTTATCTTAAATTACAGATTTGAATGAGGTATGGGAGCATGCAAAGTAAGAAAAAGAAGGCAACGTGAACCAAAAATGAAAGGTAATTACCACAGCAGCAACCTGGGTAACTAACCTATAGAGTAGAATACAATACCCCACTCTAATACATCCCTTTATAGAGATGAGGAAGTTAAGAAATGGATTACCAGGTCTATTTTGACATGCTCCCTTCGATAAGGAAAGCGTGGCTATGAAGATGTGCTTCACAACAGCTCAGTCATGACCACTATTCTGGAATTTTCCCCATTTAGTTCTGCACAGTCCCCATAGTAGAGCTATAGTACCATGCCTTGCAGTCCCAATGTGAATAAATTCCAGAGCACCAGATGCTCCTTTAATGTAGTCCCCTGGTGCAGGGGACTGACTTGAACTGCAACCTTCCATTTTTAGAAGGAGAAAGAAGTCACTTATTCACTCTTCCAATGTGTTGTTCACTGCTTACTGTATCTCACAGCCTGATAGTGTACAGTAGTAGCATCTGAAATAACACCTCTTCAACCTGATTATTGGCAGATGCCTACAAGTTGGTAGGTGTGTAGAGGATGAGAGCAAGGAGGATAACCACACATTGATTCAAACCAGAGTAGGTTTTATTGACTATAACAAGATACAGTACATATGATAGAAGACAAACCTCAATAATTATGATGGTGTCATATGTTGTATGGTGTCAATCTCTCTTGGGCTAAGTACTGTAAAGCCATATAGCACTGTGGTGCTCCAATGACAGACTGACAGACTTGTGCACATGCAGACACTTTTATAGAGTCATGTACACATGTCCTGCACCTGGAGTCTAGACAGTCTGACCTTTAAGTTTGGTGAATAGTTTTTACTCAGACACGTGAGGCAGTATGTAATGCTGCCCGAGTTCAGCCGACGTGTGGGATCCGGATGAACTCTGACATTCTGTTAAAGGGGCAATACAGTATTGCCTTTTAAGTGATTGCCCTTTTAAAAAAATGCCTGAGTTCAGCTGAAATCCCACATACTGTATCAGCCAAACTCGGGCTGAAATACATCCCGCCCGTGATGTTATATAGACAAATGAGTAATAGACAATAACACACAGTTAACAGACAGCACGTAACAATTAACCATTTTACTACATATTAATATCCCCTTACTTAGATATGTCTCTTGTTATGAGTTCTAAATATGTTAAATGTTCCTGAAATCTTCCTGTAATAAAACATAGTAAATGCATTAGTAATAATAATAATAATAATAATAATAATAATAATAACAAATATAATTAATAATCATATTTCAGCCAAAATTGTTCAGAAAATACAATCAATGCTTGTGATGTAAGTCACTTATTGAGTATATCGGCAATATTTTGCTCACTCATGCTTCCAAATCATAATCAAGCCCATAATACTGTATCACACATGAAAGTTACTGCTTATATTTTGCTGATCACAAGCCCTTCAGCCCTAGAAATCATGCAGAAACAGCAATTTCCACATGAATTATGTTTAGTTTCTATTTATGAAATGCAATATAACACTGGGCATCTTGGAAGGAAACAAAAGGAATGGAAAAGCTGTTGACTTATAGTTATTCACTTTGTAATAGGAAATGAGTAAATTAACAGTACTTACAACTGTTTTACATATATATTTACTGCTGGAATAATGGTGAAAGTATAAATGATTAATGCTGACATAAAATATGCTGCAGGATATGTTAACAGTTTAGATAGAAAGAAGAGTGGGGGTATTGGTAAGGGCTGATGAACTGGAGTATCCATCCATCATTTCTGCTCTTGGTCCCAAATTGTCTTGGCCCATCATTGTGACTGTATGTATATATGTTACACAACGGCTGTGCTTTAAAAATATCAGTGTACATTTCTAATAAACTTGTCTAATATATTTTACATTTCACAAGACGACTATTTATTTTAATATCTGATTATTTCTTGGTGTCTTCAAATGCCTCAATTAAAATATTACTCAAGTGACCATTGTTATACAGTTATTTATCACAGCCTACTCTTATGATTTATTACTTATCAAGAACATTACTGTAAATAATACAACAAATTCCTTATTGCCAGTCTAGAACTTGCATTTGAAGACTCATCAATTTCAACTGCAGAGAATTCTTTGCCAAGCTTTGGCTGGTATAGATGACACAAATTTGGATCTGCAAGACATTTTTAGTAATTCATCCAGACTGTTGCAATAATTATAAAAGAAAGTTCCAAATTCATGTTTTTGTATGTTACGTGTACAGTTTCTGCTTATCCATGAAATAGAAAATTATATTGTTGATAATTAATCCCAAATATCTGATCCCAATGGCATTGTCTTAAAATCAGTTATGAAAAATCTTACAGTATGAATGCAATATAAATGCACTTTTTATGTTGGTGTCATTTTCAAAACTGATTTTCCCATAATTAACTAATTATTACCTATGAAATCCAACAATCTGCAAAATAAACACATTTTTAGTTTGATATGGGGGTAATTCCAAGTTGATCGCAGCAGGAATTTTGTTAGCATCTGCCACACCTGCAGTGCACATGGTTTTGCCCAACTGCTAACAAATTTGCTGCTGCAATCAACTCACTCTCAATTACCCCCCATGTGCACTGCAGGGGGGGGGGGGGTAGCAGATGTAACATGTGCAGAGAGAGTTAGATTTGGGTGTGGTGTGTTCAATCTGAATTCTAAAGCAGCCAGTATTTACCCTCCACAGAAACAAAATAGCCCACCCAAATCTAACTCTCTCTGCACATGTTACATCTGCCACACCTCCAGTGTACATGGTTTTGCCCAACTGCTAACAAATTTGCTGCTGCGATCAAATTTGAATTACCCCCATTGATTGCTAGCTCTACTGGAGCAGAGACTGATGTGAATGGCCAAGTGTTCTCTGTCAAGCACTGCAGAATAGGTGTGCACTATATAAATAACTGGTAATAAGAATTTGGACTTTTGGTTTTATCAATAATAAATATGTACTGTATATATGAATAATAATTCTTCTTTTACTTATTTTAGATAGTATTCATAAGGATGTTATATGTTGTACAGTATTTGTAAGTTTACTATACACTTGGAATTAATTTAATCAATTCCAAATGCATGGTTTCTGAGTGGCTGCTCAGTCCTGTCTCTGGCAGTGGCATGCGGTGGGGTGACGCAGAGACTTTCCTGTCATACTAACATTTGTGCCAGAGTTTTGACTGTATAAAGTAAATGAAAAATACAAAGAATATGTTTGAAATATCTTGTTTGCATTATTCTAATCATTTTATAGCCAAAACCCTGCCTACCTTTTCCTCACACCTCTGATCAAGACTCACCAAATTTCCAGTAGTTTATAGTACTACTGCACCTGTGTATAATGCTTAGATGTTCCCTTTGGCTCATATATTGTGTGTAAATCTGGCTCTGGTGCTAGCCAATGCCTCCTGATCCATTTAGCTCAGCGCACGTCCCTGGTCTCTGGAGGCACTCCACAGTTTCGCAGGCAGATACCATTGGTTCTCTGCAATAGGGGATGGCCCAGCCTAATGAATATCCCCAACAGGTATGGGAGAATAAGCCCAAGAAGACTGGATGATTATTTATTAACAGTTTCTTATATAGCGCAGCAAATTCTGTTGCGCTTTACAGTTGGAAATAACAATGATATAACAAAACTGGGTGATAACAAACACTAACAGAGGTAGGAAGGCCCTGCTCGCAAGCTTACAATCTCTAGGGAAATAGGCATGGATACACAAGGATAGGTGCTATCTATTGCATTGTTGTCCACCAGATTGCAAAGGTTCTTGGTGGGCTGTATGATATGGTCATAAAGTAATGATGAACCGGGGTTGAGAGGAAGAGAAAGTGAAGAATGAGAAGACATGTGTGGACTGTGCAGAGTGGATACAATTTGATAGGAAGGTTTATGAAAGTTATGTGGGCGGTTCTGGAATTTGATACGCTTACCTGAAGAGGTGAGTTTTCAGAGAACGCTTGAAGGTTTGGAGAGTAGAGGAGAGTTTTATTGTGCATGGTAGGGCATTCCACAGAAGTCCTGCAACCGGGAGTAGGAGCGAGTATGGATGAGAGACGCAGATCTTGTGAAGAGCGAAGAGGTCGGGTTGGGAGATATTTTGAGATAAGCAAAGTGATGTACGTTGGTGTAGTTTGGTTAATGGCCTTGTTTGTGAATAAAAGTATTTTATATCGAATACGGTAGAATACAGGTAACCAATGGAGGGACTGACAGAGTGGATCTGTAGACGATGAACATCTAGCGAGGAAGATTAGCCTCGCAGCTGCATTCAGAATGGATTGTAGTGGTGAGAGTCTCATTTTGGGAAGACCAGTTAGGAGACTATTGCAATAATCAATGCGGGAGATAATGAGAGCATGGATTAGAGTTTTAGCAGTGTCTTGTGTAAGGTATGGTCGTATTTTGGATATGTTTTTTAGATGCATGTAACATGATTTCATGATTTTGAGACAGATTGAATGTGGGGAACAATGGGCGTAATTCTGAGTTGATCGCAGCAGGAATTTTGTTAGCAATTGGGAAAAACCATGTGCACTGCAGGGGAGGCAGATATAACATGTGCAGAGAGAGTTAGATTTGGGTGGGGTGTGTTCAATCTGCAATCTAAATTGCATCGTAAAAATAAAGCAGACAGTATTTACCCTGCACAGAAACAAAATAACCCACCCAAATCTAACTCTCTCTACACATGTTATATCTGCCTCCCCTGCAGTGCACATGGTTTTGCCCAATTGCTAACAAAATTTCTGCTGCGATCAACTCAGAATTAGGCCCAATGTGGGATGGTTCATACTACCAAACTCAGGAAGAATAACAATGATGGCAAAGTTTCCCCTCTCGTATGACTAACAGGTAGTAAATTTAAAGGTTTAGAATTAGAAAGGGGAAAAAATATATAAAATATTCTTTCCCTGCAGCAGTACCTACCTTACCCTGCTTGGCCCATCCTTATTATGCCATTGGTATTAGGGACACATGGGATGACAGCTGGGGGTTGCAGTTAGTAGTAGATGTACAGATAACGCTGGGGGTTGATGTAGGGACACAAGTGATAGTCTAGATCAGGCATGTCAAACTCAAAATCCCAACAGGGCCGAATAATCAAGGTTTAAGTCTTGTGTGGGCCGCAAGAAAAAGAAAAAGTCTTGTATATGTATGCAATTTTTAAAGGTTTATCAGAAAAAACAACAATAAAGTGTAATCTAAGAGATGTCAAGTATAAAAAATAGCAACTTTAACAGTGTGGGCTAGGAGCTGTGTTATTCTCCCTCATATATTACTGTGCGGTACCCTCTCCTCTATATAATAGTAATACCAAATATCTGTGTAATCTGGGTGCTTTGTTATTCCCCCTCATACTGTATATCACTGCCTTATCTATATATCAATAATATCACATATCAGGGAGCTGTGTTACATTGGAAAAGAGGAGACTAAGAGGGGACATGATCAACCTCTACAAATATATAAGGGGTCAATACACAGAGCTTGGGAGGGACCTGTTTTCTATAAGATCAGCACAGAGGACACATGGTCACTCACTTAGGTTAGAGGAGAGGGGTTTCCGCACATTGAGGCAAAAAGGTTTTTTCACAGTAAGGACAATACGTGTTTGGAATTCTCTGCCTGAGAGAGTAGTAACAGCGGACTCAGTCAACACCTTTAAGAATGAGTTAGATAAATTCCTATTGGATAAAGATATTCAGGGTTATGGTGCGTAGTCACTCATTATAGTTAATATAACTAGTCCTAACATAAAAATAACTAGTCCTTTAATAGGACTGCATAGGAGACCACAAATAGGTTGAACTTGATGCACAATTGTCTCTTTTCAACCTTAGTTACTATGTTACTATGTTACTATGTTATTCCCTCTCATATCACTGTGCGGTCCCCTCTCCTATTAATAATAATAATAATAATAATTAGAGATGTGCACCGGAAATTTTTCGGGTTTTGTGTTTTGGTTTTGGATTCGGTTCCGCGGCCGTGTTTTGGATTCAGACGCATTTTGGCAAAACCTCCCTGAAAACTTTTTGTCGGATTCGGGTGTATTTTGGATTCGGGTGTTTTTTTCAAAACCCCCTCAAAAACAGATTAAATCATAGAATTTTGGGGTCATTTTGATCCTATAGTATTATTAACCTCAATAACCATAATTTCCACTCATTTCCAGTCTATTCTGAACACCTCACAATATTATTTTTAGTTCTAAAATTTGCACCGAGGTTGCTGGATGACTAAGCTAAGCGACCCAAGTGGGCAGCACAAACACCTGGCCCATCTAGGAGTGGCACTGCAGTGTCAGACAGGATGGCACTTAAAAAAATTGGCCCCAAACATCACATGATGCAAAGATAAATAAAAAAGAGGTGCAAGATGGAATTGTCCTTGGGCCCTCCCACCCAGTTGTATAAACAGGACATGCACACTTTAACAAACCCATCATTTCAGCCACAGGGTCTGCCACATTACTGTGGCTGAAATGACTGGTTGGTTTGAGCCCCCACCAAAAAAAAGAAGCAATCAATCCCTCCTTGCTCAAACTGGCTCTACAGAGGCAAGATGTCCACCTCATCATCATCCTCCAATTCCTCACCCCTTTCACTGTGTACATCCTCCTCCTCACAGAGTATTAATTCGTCCACACTGGAATCCACCATCTCAGGTCCCTGTGTACTTTCTGGAGGCTATTGATGGTGAATAATTCAGTTTGATGAACATCATCTTCTCCACATTTTCTGGAAGTAACCTCATACGCCGATTGCTGAAAAAGGTGACCGGCTGCACTAAACACTCTTTCGGAGTACACACTGGAGGGGGGGCAACAAAGGTAATTTAACGCCAGTTTGTGCAAGGGCCTCCAAATTGCCTCTTTTTCCTGCCAGTATACGTATAGACTGTCTGACGTGCCTACTTGGATGCGGTCACTCATATAATCCTCCACCATTCTTTCAATGGTAACAGAATCATATGCAGTGACAATAGACAACATGTCAGTAATCGTTGGCAGGTCCTTCAGTCCAGACCAGATGTCAGCACTCGCTCCAGACTGCCCTGCATCAGCGCCAGTGGGTGGGCTCGGAATTCTTAGCCTTTTCCTCGCAGCCCCAAGTTGCTGGAGAATGTGAAGGAGCGGCTGTTGATGGGTCACGTTCTGCTTGAGTTGACAAGTGTCTCACCAGCAGGTCTTTGAACCTCTGCAGACTTGTGTCTGCTGGAAAGAGAGATACAACGTAGGCTTTAAACCTAGGATCGAGCACGGTGGCCAAAATGTAGTGCTCTGATTTCAACAGATTGACCACCCATGAATCCTGGTTAAGCGAATTAAGGGCTCCATCAACAAGTACCACATGCCTAGCGGAATCGCTCCATTTGAGCTCCTCACGGTGGCTGAATGCCGAAAGTGGCCCGTAATTCTTCGGGACACCGACAGCATCTCTTGCACGCCCCTGTCGTTTTTAAAAAAATTCTGCACCACCAAATTCAATGTATGTGCAAAACATGGGACGTGCTGGAATTTGCCCACATGTAATGCACGCACAATATTGGTGGCGTTGTCCGATCAGGTGAACAAGCTCCTCCCAGCGAAACGCGCATTACTTCCGGTCCGGCGCCCGACTTCCGGGATCTCCGTAACGGAGCTCCGGCAGGCGGACTCTCCCTTAGCAACCACGATACAGGTATTGTAACCCCTTTCTGCTACCTCAACCAGCTCTCCTACAAGCCTGCTATCCCCAGCGTTTTTACTTAATATCACGGCAGCAGGGATTCTTTTCACCCTCTCAGTGCACGACGTATGGACAGGGTCTTTTCCTCAGTATCAGCTCCTGCAAATAACAGCACCGGCTGTCTCCTCCCCAGTGCTTATAAATATATGCTTATATATCAATCTTATGGTGACCATTCAGTAGGGACAAAGTTGTGTATAATTGCCAATGTAACACACAACTATACCAGGAGCCACTTACTCTAAAAACATCCCTGTAAAAGGAGAGCTTGTTTATATATATTTTTTTACAATTCTCTATTCTCACTGATTCTGACAAGGAATATTATATAAATTATATCTCCCTGTGTGAGATAAGACACTGCTTTATACGGGTAGCAAGAGGGTATACCTAACAAGTAGCGGGTTGCTGCCTACATGTGATTACACATTATTTATGTCTTAAAGAGACAGCATATGGTATTACTGTGAGTTAATTTTAAATTCACTCTAAGAGGGAACAATTAGTTGTTGCGATTTTGTTTTATATTTGTCCATCTATTTAAGAGAAAAAACTCTCCACCATAGGTGCTAAATGAATTGGGACTAACAAATAGCAAAGCTAATTATTTTCAGTCTGTTTAGCTCCATCAGGAAAGCACCAGTCAGTGGACAACTTATGTGTATTTTTTTTATGCTCTTTTGTTTTTATGTTTTTGTTCGGTTGTTTCTCTGTCACCTAAATTTTGAAGGGACATCCTATGGTATTATTGTGTACAAATTGGCAATATAATATCAATCTGACGATTTTCATTTGTAATTGTCAATTATAGTATCAACACTTTTTTCTGGTGCATTCCTTGCGTGTCAAGTTCTCTTTGGCTATTATCTCAGGGTTCTTTGTGCTTGGGAGACAACACATGCTATCTGCATATCAACATTGAGGTTCCCCAATTTAATTGGGGCTCTCGAGTGGGTATTTGATAATAATTCTCTAACATTTATCAGAGTAGCAAGATTAAGATTCTCAGCAATTATTAATGTGATATATTGTCAGGGCAGATAAGGGGAATTGGATTACCATTTTTCATACACCCTGCCCACTTCTAATCCTCTTTTTGCTACAAAATCCTTTTATTCATCCATGGTAGCACTGTCTTTTCACTGGGTATTGACAATGTAAAATTCCTTTGTCGTATAAACAACCCTTATGAAGCTAAGAACACTGTACGCTGTTTACTTAAGAAATACCGTAATGATACGCTATTTGCGTAACGATCGCTCAGCCGTAGGCGAGACGCTCAAGCGTCACGTTCGCTCACGGCCCAGTGATCACAGGACACGTTATTGGTTATGTCTAGGGGAAAGATTCGCTGTAACGTAGCATACGCTAGAGACCACGAGGAGGTCACCAGCGGTGCAGACGCTCACAACACTATACCTTGATATTAAACCTTATACCGATGAAACACACAGAATACCTTAATGTGAGTACAGGGTGTAAATGCAACCTTGTGTAACCTGACTACCTACAAAGCTGTTTGAGCGTCACCGACGCTCAAGTGAACACTTAACACTATAGTAAATACACTGATACTGGTTTAGGTTTCCAAGGCCTATTAACTGTATTATGTCTAATATACTTGTAAAAGGGGATAACAGTACATATGATACACTACAATATAACAGAGACTTCCTAACCACAGAACTAAACAATAAATACAAAAAGACAATACTACACTGACCTAAATGCAATACAATACCATACTACTATGAAGTATTTAAGAGAAAAGAGGAGAGAGAGAGATAGAGAGAGGGAGAGAGAGAGAGAGAGAGAGATATTGGCTCGCAGAAAGACAATGATAACGGAGAGAAAACTTACGCACAAAGGGTATGATCGCCTGCGCCTCGATATCCAGCTCCCGGTTATCAGCAGATAACCGTTGATGAGAGAGTGAGAGCTGGATGTGGTCGGCCTGCCTATTTATGCCCCACACACAATGCAATCTCCTGGTCCTACAATCCCATTGTCCATTGGCCGAAGGAATTCGGCCCTGTATCATAACAAAAGGTCATAGGGTGATTCATACAGGTGGGCTGTGACGATTTCCAACAGCTCAGGTGGGTGGGAAACTGGGTTTCCCGCCGCATACCTGAGTATGTGTAAATAATAGAAATGGACATAAACTTCTTATGTCCATAACTATTCGCACGAGCGATTAATACGCTCCAAACCAACACCGGAATATTGCTAATTAAATACTCTTCCGATGGGTACCAAACACTGCTGTATGATTCCTGTTAGACCCTTCGTACGATATAAGGAGGGATTCCTCAGCTCTGGGACATTGTACTTTAACCAAACTTACAGAATCTATCAAAGGGACCATGATCTATAAACTACATTAATTGTGAACATCTGTAACGAATGAGTCGCACGCTACGATCACATAAACTCTACCGTAAATGCGCATACCGCGCCTGCGTGTGCACGCTATTGCGGGTATGCGCCTCCACGGGAGAGCGTACGCACGCGCAGCACGGACCAGTGTGCGGTGCAAATATGGCAGTGTGCATTAAGACATTTTTCTGACTTTGACAGTCCACCCTTTGGCAGTCAATAATAACTGCCACAAAATATTTAAGGAGAAAAATGTAAGTCAGGGGTTAATTGATTTCCATGGTGGGGAAAGGAAGAAGAATGGAGTAGGTGTGAAGAGGGTATGACCTAGTGAGAAAGTAGAAGCATGTGTGTATGAGTCCATGTTTGGAGGGTCATGTATCATCGTGCCGTACGTGTGGTAAATCAAGCTTCGAGGTATTGCGAAGTATACATTTGAATTCCTTCTTATCCTGTGGTACAGGTCTGTGGATGGGCTGTCAAACTCTACCGAGCTCATTTCGGCTGTGGTTGTAACACAATGGGGATGCACATTTTAGTTGATGATACATGAATTGGGGGGGTATGTGGTTGCTGCTATCTGTGCCTGTATTCCCTATCGACTATGTGTGTTATTACCTGAGGGTTGCAGAGATGAAGATAAAGAACACTTATGGGAAATGCAATGATATCCTATGTCAGGTTAATGTACGTTCGTCGATTGAGGTCTTGATTGGTGTCGGTTGATCGGAGTCTTCTTCTTTGTGCTTTTGCTCATAAATCGTGAGTAAAGCAAACAACGTCCATGGATTTACAAAAACTGTTGGGCTTGCGTGATTTTAAAGTTCCTAGGGAAACTGGGGTACCCATGGCATTGTCCATCAAAATCTTGTATATCAGGTCGTCTGCTCTTCTTCTTTCCATCTTTCCGTTGTCGGCCCCTTGGCTCATCAAATCCTTCGTCTACGTGGGTCTTTGTACCTCGGAGGAAAACATAGAAATGGGTGAAAGACGGACCGTATACTCATTACGTCATTACGTCATGGTTTCTAGCATTGGGTCATAAATCAAATCCAGGTTAATTACAGTTTCCTCACTCCTTAAGCTCATCACTTTCGTACTTTGCTTGCACCTCATCAAAGCCTGCCCGCATCTAAATATCAATCCAATAGATATAACGACACCCAAAATACATAGGAGAAACTTTCCAACATCCATTATGACTCCTTGAGCCCAGTCTCCTAAACCGGAGAACCAATTTCGCGGGTTCAACCATGACACCCAACCAGTCAGCTCATTACCTACAGCAGCAAGGGTGAGATTGTGTTTTCGACGAAATTCCCACTTTAGTTGGAGAATATCGTCCATCTTTTGGTCTATGACCTCTACCGGATCCTCGGTGCTATTTGTGATATACGTGCAACACTTTATGCCGTACTGTGTTGCCAATGTAACACAATATCCGCCTGTTACTGCTGTAAGATAATTAAGAACCATCCTATGCTGAACTAGTTCTGTTTTGTAAGCTTGAAGTTCTCTTCCAGTGTATCTAAACGTGTCATCATACATTTCAGTGATATTATCTAACAAATTGGCGAGTGCGGAAATGTATCTATAATTCATCACACCTCGAGCGGTACGAGTGAAATCTAACGCTACCAGAACCTGAATCCCGGTGGATTCATGGATAAGATCAGAGGCCGGATGCTCTAACCTTTCTGACAGTTGTCTTTTAACAAGGTGCTCGTAGTGAGTGTGAGTATAAGGAGCTTGGGCACCACGGTGTATGTCCTTCATTTTGTCATGTGTAACAGTCATCACTTCAGGCAATACTTTTCCAATATAACACAATCCTTCAGAGTTTGGGGCAAGCCACTTGTACGCCTTTCTCCCGCATATGAAATATGCATCATCGGGGAGAACATAAGGGACGGAGAAGGACATGACCATGTTACAAACCTTCCAGGTGAAATCTCCTGACCCTAATTCTTCCATCTGTCTAATGCACGTATCAGTTTGTACGATATGTGCACAGTATCCTGGTGATACCTCTCCAACTCTAGTAATCCTATTTCCTAAGGTATATCGATACCGGAAAGATTTTCCTCTACTGGCTATGTGGCGTACGAGCTCTGTATCTGTAGGCATTCTATCTGCTCTGTGTGAAAAGGTCATGGTAAGGTTGCTCCATGACACTTCCCAATTTCCCGGTTTTCTGGGATTGGAGATGTTAAAACATATGAGGGACCTATCCACATGGTATTGGTGGAGCTTCAAACTAGGAGGGCTGGAGATGTTAAACCTCCGGTCCACCGGTCTCCCACCACTTAGCTCAAGTACCTCCCCTAACGTTAAAGGAAATGGTACTAGCCCTGATTTGCTGTGACCCTGAGGTACTTGAGAGCATACCCAACAATCTGTTTGGTTCAACACGTTACCCACTAGAGAGTGATAGTCACTCAATGGATGCCGGTCCATATGGATATTAAAACTAGATTGGCATTTCTTTATGCATCCATCTTCAACCAGATTACCACATAGCCTACAGATACAGTTTTCCTCAGCTAACAATCCATCACAATTTCTTCTATCGGATCGTTTTCTGATACTCGCCTTTACTCGTTGGTTTGGTTGATCTTGGAAAACTACGCCTCCATCATCATAATCGGAACCCATTCCAGAACCTCTCTCGACCTCTATGGTACTCTCGCCGGAACAGACTGCTCTGGTCAACATCATGGTTAACATCAAAATCCGGATTACAGTCTCTTGGGGCAAGTCCATCTTTGAGGAGGAAATAGAGAAGAATGAGAAGGGGGAAAAAGAAATTTTTAAGGGAGAGGGGATGGGAAGTGGAGAAAAACAATAAAAGGGAGAGGGGAGTCGACAACTGCTTCCGGTCTTCAAGGCTCAGGTGCCGCCTCAGTCCTCCTGGAACAGACACTCCAGTGATACAACCTCTACCGTCTGTTCCTTATCACGGGACTTCTCTGGATCAGCAACCTTCTTGCAGTGGGACGAATGGACCCAAGTCTCTCTCTCAGCAACCTTCAATGCTGTGGTGCTAGTCAATAAGACCTGGTATGGTCCTTCCCATCTATCAATAAGACAACCTGAGCGTAGAAAATTTCGTATCATTACATAATCCCCAGGTTCAATGTCATGACAATTATTATCTGGTAAATCAGGAATCACCAACTTCAGATTATCATTTTGATTCCTCAACTGCTTACTCATATTAATTAAGTACTTTACAGTTACTTCATTGTTACATTTCAAATCATCCTGAGGGTTAATTATGACATGCGGTTGTCGACCAAACAGAATTTCAAAAGGAGACAGATTAAGAGGGGACCTGGGAGTGGTTCTGATGCTATACAAAACAATGGGTAAAGCTTCTGGCCACGTCAATCCTGTCTCTGCCATTACTTTACTCAATTTATTTTTAATAGTGCTGTTCACTCTTTCGACCTTCGCACTCGCCTGTGGACGGTACGGAGTGTGCAGCTTACTATCAATTCCCATCAACTTACACATTCCTTGAAAGACATCACCTGTAAAATGGGTACCCCTATCACTTTCAATGATTCTAGGGATACCATATCTACATACAAATTCCTGCACAATTTTCTTAGCTGTAAACATAGCGGTATTTGTAGCTGCTGGAAAAGCCTCAACCCAATTCGAGAAAACATCTATACAAACAAGTACATATTTCAAATTTCTACATGGGGGTAATTGAATGAAGTCAATTTGTATTACTTGGAAAGGGCCGCCGGCAGGTGGGATATGGGATGGTTCTGTAGGTATTGCTTTTCCAATATTCTTTCTCAGACAGGTAAGGCATGACATTGCTCTTTTACTAGCATGAGAGGAGAATCCTGGGGCGCACCAGTATGCTCTTACCAATTTGCACATCCCCTCCTTGCCTAGATGAGTCAGCCCGTGAGCTGCTTCAGCCAGACACGGAAGGTATGCCCTGGGGGCCACTGGTTTACCATGTCCATCCGTCCAGAGCCCTGAGGACTCCTGGCCATATCCCTTTGCCTTCCAGACTGCCTTCTCCTGAGTGGAACACAAATTCTGCATTTCACACAACTTTTGTGTGTTGATGGTATTAAATACCATCAGTTGTGTGGTGTCTGTCCGTATGGGGGTAGCAGCTGCAAGCTTTGCAGCTTCGTCTGCTCGGCTGTTACCAAGGGATACTGGGTCTTGACTATATGTATGTGCTTTACATTTGATAACAGCCACTCTGTCGGGTTCCTGTATCGCTGTTAGAAGCCTTTTTATGTGAGCTGCATGCGCTATCGGTGTACCAGCTGCCGTCATGAAATTTCTGAGACGCCATAGCGCTCCGAAATCATGGACTACCCCGAACGCGTATCTAGAATCGGTGTAGATATTGGCAGACTTACCCTTAGCCAATTCACATGCTCTGGTTAGGGCGACCAGTTCAGCAACCTGGGCTGAGTGAGGTGGGCCTAGCGGTTCCGCTTCTATGGTGTCTTGGTCATCTACGACTGCGTATCCAGTACACAAGTCTCCCGAGTCTGTCTGTCTGTGACAACTACCGTCCGTGTAGAACGTGAGTTCTGCATTTTCTAGTGGATTGTCACTGATGTCAGGCCTTGCGGAAAAATTTTGGGTCAAATATTCCATACAATCATGTGTATCTTCCTTTGCATTAAATCCTCCTTCCCCATCACTCTCACCTCCCACCCTTTGTGCCTGTCCAGGCACACCTGGGAGAAATGTTGCAGGGTTTAATGCGCTGCATCTCCTTATGGTGATGTTTACTGGGGCCATTAATGCCAATTCCCATCTCGTAAACCTTGCTGATGAGACATGTCTGGTTTGGGCAGAATTCAATAAGGCCGATACCGCATGTGGTGTATGGATTGTGAGGTTGTGGCCTAGCACGACATCTTCGCTTTTCGTCACTAGCAATGCTATCGCCGCAACGCTACGCAAGCATGTGGGGAGGGATCGCGCTACCGTGTCTAGCTGAGCGCTGTAGTATGCAATTGGCCTGCTGGCATCACCGTGTTTTTGTGTTAGTACACCTGCTGCGCACCCAGCACTTTCTGTTCCGTATAGTTCAAAGGGTTTCCCATAGTCTGGCATACCTAGTGCTGGTGCCTGCGTTAGGCACTGTTTGAGTCTCTCAAATGCTGTTTCAGATTCGTCTGTATGCGAAATCCGATCAGGTTTGTTTGAAGAGACCATTTCCTGCAAAGGTAGCGCCAATATGGAAAACCCTGGGATCCAATTACGGCAATACCCACACATTCCTAAAAACGTCCTGATCTGTTGCTGGGTTTGTGGCAGTGTCATGTCTCTAATGGCTTGGATTCTATCAGCGGTCAGGTGTCTCAGTCCTTGTGTTAGACAGTGTCCCAAGTATTTTACCTTAGCTTGGCATAATTGCAACTTGTCTTTGGAGACCTTGTGACCTGTGTCTGAAAGATGAAACAGGAGCTGTTTCGTATCCTTCAGGGATGCCTCCAATGAATCAGAACACAGTAGTAGATCATCCACGTACTGTATCAACACTGATCCACTTTCCGGTTGGAAAGACTGTAAACAATCATGCAAAGCCTGAGAAAATATACTTGGACTATCTATGAAACCTTGGGGTAACCGAGTCCACGTGTATTGGACTCCTCTGTATGTGAATGCAAACAAATATTGGCTGTCAGGGTGCAGAGGTACCGAAAAGAAAGCGGAGCAGAGGTCAATAACAGTGAAAAATTTGGCAGTGGGAGGAATTTGCATTAGGATGACAGCTGGATTAGGCACTACGGGGAACTGACTCTCAACTATTTTGTTAATCCCCCTTAGATCCTGCACTAGCCTGTAACCCCTCCCCCCACTCTTTTTAACAGGGAAGATGGGACTATTTGCTGTGCTGGACGTTCTTACTAGAATGCCCTGTTGTAGCAAGCGCTCTATTACCGGGAAAACTCCTAACTCCACCTCTGGCTTCAGAGGATACTGTGGGATTTTTGGAGCTATCCTACCATCTTTTACTTGTACTACTACTGGAGCTACATTTGCCATTAATCCAGTGTCCTGTCCATCTTTTGTCCAAAGCGACTCTGGTATCTGAGATGTCATCTCTTCTACTTGGGATGGATTCCTATTTGTCATAATGGAATGTGACATTAATTTTGATGGGGAGTCTAACATGTCTCGTACTTCCTGAGCGTGATTCTCAGGGATGTCCAAGAATACACCTTCAGGAGTACAATAAATGACGCAACCCATTTTACATAGTAAGTCTCTACCCAGGAGATTAGTTGGTGCAGATGCAGCCAGCAAAAAGGAATGCTTGGTATGCAAAGGCCCTATTGTAATCTCGGCTGGTTTGCTAACAGGGTAGTGCTGGACTACTCCTGTTACTCCTATGGCTGGAACTGTCCTACCAGTGGTTCTCATGCCCACTGTCGAATTGATCACTGACTTGGCCGCCCCTGTGTCTACAAGAAAGTTTAAAGTTTTACCGGCTACATTGATTGCAATCTCTGGTTCGCTTCCAAGACTGGCAATCAATTTAACTGGTTGCAGATTACAGGTATGGCCACACCCCTATTGGGTATGCTGACCTCCCTGAATCCCGCTGGCAGCAACTACTTGTGAGGGAGTTAGCTGGGAACTACCAGAGGCATGCCAATCTCTGTTCGGGGGATATCTTTTTGTTTCCCCTGTATGTGGCTCAAAACTCCGCCTCTGTGGACCCTGCTCCCAATGTCGTGTGTTGTGTTGTTGTCTAGGGGGTTGAAAAGATCTTTGTACATTTCTTACTCTACAGTCTCGTGCAAAGTGTCCTGGTTTGTTACAAGAAAAACATGTTATTACACTTGCCTTACCCACAGGATTCGGTGGTACATACGCAGGCTGCCTTGTGGTCAGCGCCTGTATACTTACGGACATCAACTTATCACTTTGCGACTCCCTGTGCCTAGTGATATTTCTGTCGTGATCAATAGCAGCCTCTCTCAAGGTGGACACTGACAGACCTCGCCAACATGGCTGCGTGGTCTGTACCCTAGCTTTTAGTGTTTCTTTCAAACCATCCATCAGTACAGATACTGCTACTTCTCGATGGTTTGGGTTGGTCTTAATGTCCTCTATACCAGTGTACTTTGCCATTTCTAATAGTGCCCGGTGAAAATATTCTGTTGCCGTTTCGGACTCCTTTTGCTTAATGGAAAATATTTTATTCCATTTAACAACGGCAGGGAAATACTCTTTTAGCTGTAGATTTATCCTTTTTACATTATCCTTGTTGTACACGTCTGTAAGCGGTACATCTTTATCCAATGCACAATCAGCTAAAAACTGAGTTGCATCAACATTGGAAGGTAAACAAGCTCTTAGCAGTATCTGCCAATCCTTGTTGTTGGGTTCTACCGTGTTACCTAAATCCCTGATGTATTTTTGGCTAGCAACTAAATCCTTCCTGGGGTCAGGAAATTCGGACACTATTGTTCTTAATTCCATTCTGGAAAATGGAGTGTACATGGCAATGTTCCTTATGGGAGTGGCTCCAGACACATCTGTTTTTCCATTGGGAACTGCTATTACCCTTACAGGAGCAATTCTAACAGCCTCTTCCTGTGTAGATTCTACAGCTTGTTGTGGTACAATTGTTTCAGTGTAGTGCATGGTGCCGTACTTACCCGTTGACACGACCTCACCTATCCCTCCGCTAGGGGCTTTCACTAATCTCGTGGGTGTCGCTGTGCCTACTGTGGTCTCTGCTATGGTGGCTGCAAGAGAGAGAGCTGAAATTGTTGCTGAATCGTCTTCTTGATCACACTCCTGAGGAAGGTTCAAAACAGGGTACATCTTGCACGGGTTAATACTTGCATGAGTTATTTGGTTAACATCATTAACATTTACAGTGTTACTAAGAGTTTGTGTTTTACAACCCAGTGCGTTTCTCTCCGCAATCAACTTCTCTCCTGCAATGTATGGTGGAGGAGGAGCTGTGGCAATCAACTTCCTGACTGCCCCAGATCCCGCCGCCAGAGCCAAACCTCTCTGTATCTCACCTTCCTGGTGCCATAACTGTAAATAATCATGATGCTGAATTCGCCTCTTTGCTGATTTTACGAGACATATCCTCCTCCTTAAATTTTGTAACACCTCTGGACTGAAGCTACCTATTCTTGGGAACTTGTCCCTGTCTTGTACAGTCATTCTCTCCCATTCATCACATAAAGATTCGGTGTGAATTCCATATTTTTCACACATTACATATCGTGCCGACCCAACTGGTCGGTTCACAGAATCAACCTGAACCAGGGTTGATCGCCCCCTACCTGAGCAACTGGCCCCCATAGTCTGTAGGTGTTGCTTAGTCCTCCTTGGATTTTCTGTATCAAGGTTTTCAGCAAGCCTTTTCAGACAACCAAATTACTCCACAGTAGGCCGGCGGTGGCGGTTTACCGAGTACCCCACTCACTCGCCCACCTCGACCAATACGACCTGATCACACCGACGTGGTGCTGGCGTACTCGATACAGGGCCCCTATGGAACCTTCAGTTTACTGGAACATATGAGGGTTACCCGCAGGACACTTACTCTTTCCAGTAAAGGTGGGGTTGTTAGATAGTTCCTGAGTGACCAGCGAACTTCCCTTCCAAAAATAAAAAATTACACAAATCACGTCAGAATGTACAAATAGCGTTTGTGACCACTTTACTCTAATGGTATTAGGTCAGATTACTAACTACTGCACACAATTACGTGCGGTCCAATCGTTCAGTACACGAGCACTACTTGTCATGTACTGAAAGACCAATGAAATCGATGTTTCCGGCCGCGATTCCTTCAGCAAGAGCTTATGGCCTATATGGGTTCTGCACCAACACCCCAGGCGTTGTGCCACTGGACTTTTATAGCGGACCTTTTACCTTACGACCTCCTGGTCTTGTTCCTTATGACCTCCTGGTCTTGTTACCTTATGGTCCGCTATACTCTAATGCTCAAATATTATTTAACCAGGGATGCCTCCCTGGCCACCGTATATGTCACTTACACGTATGTCCCTTGACGAGTACCCGGCTTTCCTTTTGGTTCCACCTTAAAGTTATATAAACTTTTGTATACAAAACACACTCACTCGACACAAGTACACTTTTGTTTCTATATCTATTTCTGCGCAGAAATTGTCTTCAGGCCAAGAGTGTTACCAATTAGGAGCAGGATCTGTTAAACTAAATTTCAGATTTTTCCAAAAATAGATTTGCGTTATTTACCGCTTCGCGTTATCTATCGCTTTTGCGCTAATTATCGCTTTGCGCTAATTCAACTTTTCGTGACTTGGGCTACGTGGGCGTAACCAGACGCTACGTTGCGTAATGTACGCTGCGTGCGTCCTGCCTTTCGGATTGCGTACGCTAGTCTTTGTTAGTGACACGTGTACGCAATGCAAAGGATCCACCGTAACACAATATATATATTTTTATCAATGTAAATGATCCCTGATCATCTACCGCAATCCACACTGACTGCCTTGTATCTCAGACAAACCGTGTGTTTGTTCTATACTTTAACTATTACCTCTACTATTAAATAACAGCAAATCTCTTTTTAGCACTTTCTATCAACTATAAAAATTGGCAAACAGGAATAGTGATATACGAAATTTGAAAAAGAAATGCAGATAAATGTATGCGTACGCAAGACAAAAGAAAAATAAACAGTTTTAAAAGACACAAGCGTTTTGTTCTTACTTCCGGTTACCGGATTCCTTCAGCACTCTTTACCTAAGCGAAGCAGACGCTTATCCCGTCAGCAACTGCGAGACAACCTCCCACCCTTTGCTGGAGGGATAATGTCTGCTGATCTACCTAGTGCAGATGTGAAAAGGACCGGACGAGCCCGCAATTGACAATGTAAAATTCCTTTGTCGTATAAACAACCCTTATGAAGCTAAGAACACTGTACGCTGTTTACTTAAGAAATACCGTAATGATACGCTATTTGCGTAACGATCGCTCAGCCGTAGGCGAGACGCTCAAGCGTCACGTTCGCTCACGGCCCAGTGATCACAGGACACGTTATTGGTTATGTCTAGGGGAAAGATTCGCTGTAACGTAGCATACGCTAGAGACCACGAGGAGGTCACCAGCGGTGCAGACGCTCACAACACTATACCTTGATATTAAACCTTATACCGATGAAACACACAGAATACCTTAATGTGAGTACAGGGTGTAAATGCAACCTTGTGTAACCTGACTACCTACAAAGCTGTTTGAGCGTCACCGACGCTCAAGTGAACACTTAACACTATAGTAAATACACTGATACTGGTTTAGGTTTCCAAGGCCTATTAACTGTATTATGTCTAATATACTTGTAAAAGGGGATAACAGTACATATGATACACTACAATATAACAGAGACTTCCTAACCACAGAACTAAACAATAAATACAAAAAGACAATACTACACTGACCTAAATGCAATACAATACCATACTACTATGAAGTATTTAAGAGAAAAGAGGAGAGAGAGAGATAGAGAGAGGGAGAGAGAGAGAGAGAGAGAGAGATATTGGCTCGCAGAAAGACAATGATAACGGAGAGAAAACTTACGCACAAAGGGTATGATCGCCTGCGCCTCGATATCCAGCTCCCGGTTATCAGCAGATAACCGTTGATGAGAGAGTGAGAGCTGGATGTGGTCGGCCTGCCTATTTATGCCCCACACACAATGCAATCTCCTGGTCCTACAATCCCATTGTCCATTGGCCGAAGGAATTCGGCCCTGTATCATAACAAAAGGTCATAGGGTGATTCATACAGGTGGGCTGTGACGATTTCCAACAGCTCAGGTGGGTGGGAAACTGGGTTTCCCGCCGCATACCTGAGTATGTGTAAATAATAGAAATGGACATAAACTTCTTATGTCCATAACTATTCGCACGAGCGATTAATACGCTCCAAACCAACACCGGAATATTGCTAATTAAATACTCTTCCGATGGGTACCAAACACTGCTGTATGATTCCTGTTAGACCCTTCGTACGATATAAGGAGGGATTCCTCAGCTCTGGGACATTGTACTTTAACCAAACTTACAGAATCTATCAAAGGGACCATGATCTATAAACTACATTAATTGTGAACATCTGTAACGAATGAGTCGCACGCTACGATCACATAAACTCTACCGTAAATGCGCATACCGCGCCTGCGTGTGCACGCTATTGCGGGTATGCGCCTCCACGGGAGAGCGTACGCACGCGCAGCACGGACCAGTGTGCGGTGCAAATATGGCAGTGTGCATTAAGACATTTTTCTGACTTTGACAGTATCTCCAAACGTCCTTGGTTGTCCACCCAATTTTCTACAGTCATACCATGCTGGACATGCCCGATCTCGTCTGATCTTGGAAGCCAAGCAGCCTTGGGCCTGGTCAGTACCAGAAGGGGTGACCTGGGAATACCGGGTACTGTAATATCAGGGGACTTCTATACACACCTTCCGCCTATGCACCCAGGCACAATCAGTAACGTTGTACTCAAACACTTTTCGCAGGACATGTGCCTTTGCTCACTCTTTCAGAAGGAGTCTCCAGTCGGATAAGCCGGGTCCCCTGTTTCTCTCTGATGAATGCACTTATGTATAATAATTCATTAGTTGATTGAGTAAACAAGGGATTTTAAACTTTCGCTTTGGTGAACGTCTAATATAAAAAGTCACTTCAATTATAGTGGGTAGGCAGTTATAATTTCTGCCGCCCGCTTCAGAAAAAGTGATTAACAATTTCTTGCATTATAGTTTAATACGGTTTTAGCCACTGTTGTGGATACTCTCAACAATATTTTTTGTGTCGTCTGTCAAGAATAATAAAAGTTTGTTTTATTCAGTTACACTTACAGTGTACCCTATATTACAAATCTAACAGTAAATATTTATACAAAGAGTGCCCCAGTAAGACAAGAAATCATCCCTTTTTTTTGCTGTTCTGTGCAAAAAACACCCTTCCGATGTCACAACTCCCCAGGAGAGTCCAATTGGGGTAAGCCATTCTGCGATGATGTTCCTCAGTTTCCGTAAGAGATTGTCAGCTGTGTGCCTCTTATGGAAAGCGGTGATACAAAGCGTAGCCTGCCTAGGAACGAGTTGGCATTTGCGAGATGCTGCTACTGGTGCCGCCGCTGCTGTTCTTGCTGCAGGAGGCAATATATCTACCCAGTGGGCTGTCACAGTCATATAGTCCTGAGTCTGCCCTGCTCCACTTGTCCACATGTCCGTAGTTAAGTGGACATTGGGTACAACTGCATTTTTTTAGAACACTGGTGACTATTTTTCTGACGTCTGTGTACATTCTCGGTATCGCCTGCCTAGAGAGGTGGAACCTAGATGGTATTTGGTACCGGGGACACACTACCTCAAGAAATTCTCTAATTCCCTGTGAACTAACGGTGGATACCGTACACATGTTTAACACCAACACAGCTGCCAAGGCCTGAGTTATCCGCTTTGCAGCAGGATGACTGCTGTGATATTTCATCTTCCTCGCAAAGGACTGTTGGACAGTCAATTGCTTACTGGAAGTAGTACAAGTGGTTTTCCGACTTCTCCTCTGGGATGACGATCGACTCCCAGCAGGAACAACAGCAGCGCCAGCAGCAGTAGGCGTTACACTCAAGGATCCATCGGAGGAATCCCAGTTAGGAGAGGACTCGTCAGACTTGCCAGTGACATGGCCTGCAGGACTATTGGCGTTCCTGTCTAAGGAGGAAATTGACACTGAGGGAGTTGGTGGTGTGGTTTGCAGGAGCTTGGGTACAAGAGGAAGGGATTTAGTTGTCAGTGGACTGCTTTCACTGTCACCCAAAGTTTTTGAACTTGTCAATGACTTCTGATGAATGCGCTCCAGGTGACGTATAAGGGAGGATGTTCCTAGGTGGTTATCGTCCTTACCCCTACTTATTACAGCTTGACAAAGGCAACACCTGGCTTGACACCTGTTGTCCGCATTTCTGTTAAAATAATTCCACACCGAAGAGGTGATTTTTTTTGTGTAATTTGACCAGGTATGTCAAGGCCATATTCATCCAATGAACAACAGGTGTCTCCCCAGGTGCCTGACTTAAACAAACCACCTCACCATCAGAATCCTCCTTGTCAATTTCCTCCTCAGCGCCAGCAACACCCATATCCTCATCCTGGTGTACTTCAACAGTGACATCTTCAATTTGACTATGAGGAACTGGACTGTGGATGCTCCTTCCAGCACTTGCAGGGGGCGTGCAAATGGTGGAAGGTGCCACCTTTTCCCATCCAGTGTTGGGAAGGTCAGGCATCGCAACCAACACAATTGGACTCTCCTTGGGGATTTGTGATTTAGAAGAACGCACAGTTCTTTGCTGTGCTTTTGCCTGCTTAAGTCTTTTCATTTTTCGAGCGGGAGGATGAGTGCTTCCATCCTCATGTGAAGCTGAACCACTAGCCATGAACATAGGCCAGGGCCTCAGCCGTTCCTTGCCACTCTGTGTCGTAAATGGCATATTGGCAAGTTTACGCTTCGGAGACGCTTTTAATTTTGATTTTTGGGTAATTTTACTGAACTTTTGTGTTTTGGATTTTACATGCTCTTTACTATGACATTGGGCATCGGCCTTGGCAGACGACGTTGATGACATTTCATCGCCTCGGCCATGACTACTGGCAGCAGCTTCAGCACGAGGTGGAAGTGGATCTTGATCTTTCCATATTTTACCCTCCACATTTTTGTTCTCCATTTTTTAATGTGTGGAATTATATGCCAGTAATATATCAATAGCAATGGCCTACTGTACTGTCTGTCCTACTACTGCTGGTCACCAAAATGCTGCACTGTCCTACTATATACTGCTCACAATAATGCAGCACAGATATGGATAGTATACTTGACACAGAGCTGAAAGATACGGCAGTGGCCTACTGTACTATATGTATACTGCTGGTCACTAAAATGCTTCACTGTACTACTAAACTGCTCACAACAATGCAGCACAGATATGGATACTAGAAGTGACACGGAGCTGCAAGGTACAGCAATGGCCTACTGTACTGTACTATATGTATACTGCTGGTCACCAAAATGCTGCACTGTCCTACTATATACTGCTCACAATACTGCAGCACATATATGGATAGTATACTTGACACAGAGCTGCAAGATACAGCAATGGCCTACTGTACTGTACTATATATGTATACTGCTGGTCACCAAAATGCTGCACTGTCCTACTATATACTGCTCACAATAATGCAGCACAGATATGGATAGTATACTTGACACAGAGCTGCAAAATACAGCAAATGCCTACTGTACTGTACTATATGTATACTGCTGGTCACCAAAATGCTGCACTGTCCTACTATATACTGCTCACAATAATGCAACACAGATATGGATAGTATACTTGACACAAGGCTGCAAGATACAGCAATGGCCTACTGTACTGTACTACTATAATTATATACTGGTGGTCCCCACAATGCAGCACACTGAGCACAGATATTTGCAGCACACTGAGCACAGATATAGAGCGTTTTCAGGCAGAGAACGTAGATATTTGCAGCACACTGAGCACAGATATTTGCAGCACACTGAGCACAGATACAGAACTTTTCAGGGAGAGAACGCAGCCACATCCTCTCCATTCAATCTCCAATGCACGAGTGAAAATGGCGGTGATGCGTGGCTCTTTATATAGAATACGAATCTTGTGAGAATCCAACAGCGGGATGATGACGTTCGGGCGCGTTTAGGTTAACCGAGCAAGGCGGGAAGATCCGAGGCTGCCTCGGACCCGTGTAAAATAGGTGAAGTCCGGGGGGGGTTCGGATCTCGACGAACCGAACCCGCTCATCTCTAATAATAATAATACCACATTTCAGTGTGATCTGGGAGCTGTTTTATTATTCCCCCTCATATATAGGGGACTGTGCGGTCCCCTCTCCTAAGCTAGTAAAATGTGCAACTTCCAGCCCCCTCTGTTCCTCCAGTCCAGCACATGCCCCATGGTATCCTCTCTTGCTCTTTGTGTCTCCTCTAGCCAAGAGCCCTCTGTGCCTCCTGTGCCAGTGCCCTCCAATTTACCTTCTTCACTGAGAGACATTTTTCTATCCAGATTCTAGATGAATTTTCCTGCAATTAGGGCAGCTGGGTACACAGAGCAGTAGGGCACACGCACATACAGGGCGTGACGACTTCAGTGATAATTGCACTGGGCAGGCAGGATGCGGCGGGGTTAGAACTTTGCAAAGGCAGTTGGGCATACACAGCAGCTCCCTCATGGACATTTCCCTATCTCTATCACTATCTTTTTGCGCATGTGCAGAACAGTGAATGTTGCCCAATCGTAGCTATGCCAGGCCAACAGTAACTCGAGCGACAGTGGCGATCTGCATTCCATTGTTTTAAAAAAGTAAATTTGAGCCACAAAAGTTTGTGTTGTGTGCCACATGTGGCCCGTGGGCTGCGAGTTTGACATGTCTGTCCTAGATGGTGTGATAGTAGTGACAAATGAAAACTAGTGTTGTGGTGTGGATGATAGTTGTAGTTGTGGGATATGGGTGGGAATAAAAGTCGGACACTTGTCACCTTCGGGTAATACAGGCATTAGGAACACACACAGACACTGTACCTCTGGATGCTGCTGTCCTGGATGGTGGGATTAGCTGTCCTCTATCAGCCTGAAGTCCTGGTACATCAGCTGACTGTGTGCTCGGCTGTGAGCTGTTACAACTCAGGCACTCTGCCCACCACAGCTTCTATCAACCTGAGCTGCAGCCTTAGCTCCAGCAGAGTTCAGGCTAAAGCAGAGGATGTAACAGGGAACCTTGGTGGCCAGCCAACACAGAACTGGTACTCTCCTGCCCCCTTGTTGCATAATCTGTCAAGGGACTAAATGACGCCACCTCCTGTAGACTACGGGAGCCCTGCAGCGGCAGCCTGCTAAGTAAATAGTGTACCTTGTGACAACTGTTGCAACTGCTGCTCTTCTGAACAGATGCCCTCTTAACAGATGCCCAACATGGGGGAGGGCAGCCCAAACCATCATGGAGCATCCCCTCCCCAATGTTAGTGGGTGGAGCTTCACAACAAGAGGGCTCAAGAGAGATTTTCACTGACTCCACACTGCCCAGTCCAAGCCTGCATGGATGGGCTAGATTTTATGGGGTATGGCCACGGGCCTCTTGGTATCCACCGGGCCGTAGGTGGTGTCTAGGTTGTGTTATGGGAAATCCGGCCCTCATTACAGTAACCAATGCTGGTAATAATAATATTATTAGTGCCATTCTTTAAAGATTGAGTTTGAAGAAGGCAGAAAGACAATCAATGATAGATACTAGGAATGCAGTCTATTGAGTTGACATAAGGTCGTAAAACTTACTTTTTCTGAACTTCATACAGTACTGTACATACTTCAGTAATCATAATAGTAAAGTTTGCATGTAAGTGGAATACTTGCATTTATTTAGAGTGCAAATTTAAGGGGATGAGATTAAAATGTTACTATAGACATAGTGGGGAATATAGGGGGTCATTCCGAGTTGTTCGCTCGCAAGCGGATTTTAGCAGATTTGCTCATGCTAAGCCACCGCCTACTGGGAGTGAATCTTAGCATCTTAAAATTGCGAACGAAGTATTCGCAATATTGCGATTACACACCTCGTAGTAGTTTCTGAGTAGCTCCAGACTTACTCGGCATCTGCGATCATTTCAGTGCTTGTCGTTCCTGGTTTGATGTCACAAACACACCCAGCGTTCGCCCAGACACTCCCCCGTTTCTCCGGCCACTCCTGCGTTTTTTCCGGAAACGGTAGCGTTTTTTCCCACACGCCCATAAAACGGCCTGTTTCCGCCCAGTAACACCCATTTCCTGTCAATCACATTACGATCGCCAGAACGATGAAAATGCCGTGAGTAAAATTCCTAACTGCATAGCAAATTTACTTGGCGCAGTCGCAGTGCGGACATTGCGCATGCGCATTAAGCGGAAAATCGCTGCGATGCGAAGATTTTTACCGAGCGAACAACTCGGAATGACCCCCATAATAAGGTATGAGAATCAGAAAGTGAGAGATTTTGTGAGAGTTCTCCTGTGTTTTTAAAGTGGCAATCATTTACATGGCAAAAGCAACCTAGTTTTGCCATATAAAGATCAGGAGAACTCTCACAAAATCTCTCACTTTATGATTGTACAGTACATTACATTTCCCACCTGATGGTGTTATTTGCTGAATACCTAACTCAAAACTGTTAAAAGACTTATACACAAAGCATGTGAAAAATATAGCAAACTATAGTAAACATCCCATATTTCTCTTATTTATGTCCTTTCTTTCCCCCATTTCCACCTGCCTGTCATATTTTCTGTCTTCTCTAATTTCCTCTCCACAATTCTCTCTCTCTCTCTCTCTCTCTCTCTCTCTCATTTGATCTCTTTTTACCTCTGGGGCAGATGTATTAAGCCCTGGAGAGTGATAAAGTAAACTATCAACTAGTGATGAGCGGGTTCGGTTTTACTCGGTTCTCAAAACGGCATCTCTTTGGCTATCCAAAACACGTGACATCCGTGAGCCAATAAGATGCCGTTTTGAGAACCGAGTAGAACCGAGTAAAACCGAACCCGCTCATCACTACTATCAACCAATCATCTCCTAACTGCAATTTTCAAACACAGCCTGTAACAGGTTAGAAAGGAACTGATTGGCTGGTAATTTATCTCTCTTTACTTTATCACTCTCCAAAGCCTAGTACATCTCCCTCTCTCTCTCATCTCTGACCCCCTCCATTTATCTCTCTTCTCTCTGATTGCAATCCCTACTGTCTCCCTCCTGGGCGGAAGAATCATAAAAGGTGAGGTGACCTACTCTAGGTGTTGACAGAACTCAGGGAACAGTCCTGTGCATCCATACAGTACTTGGGGCTGTAAAAAGAGGTTATGTGGAAGCAGGCAGGTAGTGAGAGCTCCAGCTCTCACTGTGTAGCTGCTAGACTGACATTCAGTAGGATAATAGTAATTTCAGATAATGTAATACAAAATATTAGATACATTAAAAAAACAACAACAACACAATACAGCTGTCTCTTATATAGTTTGGTCCATCCATAAGAAAAAAATAAGAGCTCCACTGGCACTAAATAGTTCTTGAATGTCCTAATTTATTCCTGATTATTTGTGTGTTTCAGGAGTCATTTCGGACTTGTTTGTTTATTTATTTACCTTTGTCCAAGTAACAGACTTATTCACAGACTGGTATAAAAAAGGCTGTAAACTAATCCTAAATATTTTATTATGGGTCCATGCTAAGTGCACAAGAGCATAAACTCCTTCCCCCATAGCTTAAGCGCATTAACTATAATGATAAACACTTTCACCACTTGCCATTACAATGTTGGCATGCAGTGTTAACAGTAGTAGCATAGAGTTTCAGTAAAGGTACTGGAAGACACAGAGGATTAACTATCATTATGTTGACAACCTTCCAGTGTACAATAGTTATGAATAACTCTGTCACTCATCTGTTTCAAATATATACTTAGGCCTTTCAGGCAGGTAGTGCTTAAAGGCACGAGATCTAGGCAAGCATTACATTTCTCATCAACTAAATACCAACATATGAAACACTAACAAAATGTATTTTACAATTACTTTTGTATGATACATCCGAGGTGTTAAATGACATTACTTACATATTCTTAAGATATCAATCACAGAAGCAAATGTAGTATTTCTGTAGACTAGTTTGCAAACAGTTGATTAAGGAACAAAGCAAATACTGTACAACTACAGCAATAATACTAAAGCAGGCACTTTTTGTGGTTAACTTTTTCTATATACAGTACATTACAAGAATGGTTTAGTTCAGCTGCATCTGCAGACATACAGTATTGGACTGACTCTCAGATGCACACAAAGCAAATGCAGCAGAGTGTATTTACAGTCGCCCGTCTGCAAATTTATGCAAATGGTATGCAAATTTCTTCCCAAAGGTACATCAGTGCGACCAAATGTTCAAGGACTGAGATGCTCACTTTTAGTGTCCATGTCACTGTTATACCGATTAGTACATCCTTGTAAGCCACCATTGCTTGGCAGGTGCAGCATCTTTGTCTGACGATGACCGCCTACTGTATGCTTGCATCTGTGCATCTGTGAGCACAACTTCTTGAATTGATACACCTGTGACTCTCTCATAATATGCCCCCAGAATGGACCATTTATGCATGTACAGCTCCCAGTCACCGACCAGGAATGTCTATCACTTTTCCACAATGTATTGATGCCATCTGTCCCTGTCACAACTGCGCCTTTATGCATACATTCTGTGTAACTTATGCATCGTCAGCATTTTCAGATCTTTATCCACAAGTGCTCAATTAGTGAACATTAGGCCTGATTCATAGATGTACTGTACACAGAGTGGATATTTACAGATTTAAGCAATTATGCACCACGGTCGTGTTGCGCATGTGTCAAGGTACCTTACCAATATTGCTCGCATTAAGGATGTCTTCAAAATTTTTTGACAGTTAGGGATCATTTGGGGGTGGTAATGGGGAGTGGCAGCAAAAACACAGGTGTGTCATGAACGTTTTCAGCACCTAGCCTACATCTGCAATCCCAGAAGCTAAAAACATGGCACAGTCTCTTATCCTGGGGACATACTGCAAGATCATAGGAAATGATCCCAAACTTAGTCCTCAAGGACCCCCAATAGTCCATGTTTCCCAGGTCTCCTCACAGATCACAAGTGAAATAATTAGCTCCATCTGTGAATTTTTTAAATGTGTCAGTGAGTAATGAATACACCTAGGTGCTCCTCTGGGTGACCCGAAAACGTGAACTCTTGGGGGTCCTTGAGAACAGAGTTTGGGAACCACTGCCATAGGGCAATTCAGATGGTCAATTATTAAATTATTAAAGGATCTATGATCACTGCTGTGTGTTTGTGCACAGCTGCTGGGATCTGTGAAGCCACCACTGGGCATCTCAATACATTTCCAGACGGCTACATCATTACCATATTTTCACACATCAGCTATTTCAAATTTGCATACATCTCCGAATCAGGCCCATTGGCATTGCATGCAGATTGCATAAAACTCAGAATGGTGCCCACTCTGTGCTCAAAGTAATCATGATTAACTGCCTGTATTCAGAGTTGGCTGTATCTACAGTATGCAGTCACATACAGTACACAAAGCTGATGTTCACAAAGTTCACTAATGTACTAAGTACTGCCTATACATCCTGATAGTTACTGCATGAAACGCAAAAGGAATTTGAATGTAGGGTGAGTAGATTTTAGTGAGCATACCAAGGATGTAATAGGGTGGAGGTTAGGCAGTTGCGGATGTGTCATAGGTGTGTTACTGACAGCGGTTGCATCCAAAGATGTAAAGCCACTCCCACAATATGCAATACTCAGAGAGAGAAACTGCACCTCCCATGGAGCTGGTGCAAGTTTTGATGGTGTTTCCTATGGTGCTCATGATGTGTCCAAAGACAAATTTCCATAAACACAAGGCGCCGCAAGTGGGCATCTCAGACTTAAAGAAGTCAGCTTTAGCATTAGCATAAGATACAGAAGTGGGTGCAGCAAAAGATGCAGCCACATCCAGTGGTAGATTTCCCATGTGAGGCCGGTGCCTATGGGTGGCACTTGCTTGGGGGAGGCACACAAGGATAATAAGGCCAGGTAATTTTTTTGTTAGTTTGTCATTATGACTTATTTTTATAATATTTGATTTTGCAATTGACGGCAGTGGGACAATGGACAGCAAATTGTGATCCAGGAGCTCTTAGTGGGGTTTGGGCTGCTTTGGTGGCCTCTAGGAATCTGGAATGGCCACAAAATGATGGGAGCAGCGATGCAATTAGGGGGGCGGTGGCCAATAATGTTCATAGAGGTGGCCTGACCCCTAAATCCGCCCATGGTCACATCTCTGTGTGACTCAGGCTCTCTGTGCAGACTTCCATCAGCCTTAGCCTTAGTGCAAGTGATCCATCTAAAATCACCTCTGAAGAGTCTGCAATTCCATATACGCAGCACACTTATTCTACATGTGAATTACCAGTTGCAATCCAGTTACATATGCTAACCTGCAAATGCTGTTCAGGTGTGTTTGTTTCCAAGGGGTAAATTTACTACAATTCGTGTTGATCTGAGTTTGCATTCTCGTTTAGCTTTTTTTATCAAACTTGAAGATTTACTAAACCTACACACGGTAGTAAAATCATGATTCTAACTGCAAAACTCATCCAAATCTGCAAATACAATAGAAGTCATTACACTATTGAACCAACTCGCAAGTACTTTCAATAGAAAAGAATACAGCACAGAAATTTACAAAGACTCGTGTTTATAAACATGGAGAAAACTCTGACTAACATACACTTTTAGTGAGCAGCATGTCTGCAGAAGAATGCAGAAATCAGGACCCCAATAAAGGGGTTCCCCTCTTAATTATACCCCAGGGCTGGCCTGAATTCTGGGGCTATCCCTTGCACCCCTGGCCAGTGGTTGTGGTTGATATCAGTTTAAAATTAGATTGAAAGTAATAATGTCCTTTACAGTGGGAGTACATGTCCCAGCAAGCCTTACCTGCATGCCAGAACTTGGAGAAACACAAGTGCAAGCATGCATTACATTAAGGGCCTGCTGGTACCTAAAGTGCCCTTGGAAATAAAATATTAAAATAAAGACAGTACACACGCAGATTGCTGTAGTCCTTTATTAAGAGCATATGCCATCCATAACTTGTCTATTCATTTTACAACATGTTTCTGAAGACTGACCATTGATTATCCTGGCAAACAAAGCCAAGTCTGAGGCCATGGGAGACTTGGAGGACCAGTGAACAAATGAGTGACTCATTACCTAAATGCAATGAGAGTCTTATCTTCATACCGCAAAAAGGGAAAATGACAGAGTAAATAAACTAGTATTATGTCAATGACTACTAGAGAAAAATCCCACACACTTAAAGTAAGCTAACTCCTACAGAGTAATAATGTGATGGGGGAACCACTTGACAACGGTTGAAAAAACCCTGAAAAACCTCTTAAGGCAATGATGAATTAGGTCCCAGTGGTAGTCTAATCATGTTAGCAATCCCACAAAGACCCCTACCTTCTCTAAAGGGTATGCAGAAAATGCCCAAAGTCTCAAAATGTCTTGCAAATATAATCAGCTCAGCATGGTCTATATGCTGCTTAAACAAATAAATTCTCTGTTGTGAATAGCCTTAATATCAGATATTAATAGACCAGCCAAAGTCACATATGTAGCTACCCCAATATGAAATGAAATGGTCTCAAAATCACTGGGAGGAGGGATGGGGTCCCAGAAGTAAAATGCAGCATTTGAAAACTGACCCAATCTTCAATTTAGTCAAAGGCGTCCCATTCAGATGTACCAGGAAATAGACCAGAACCTCAGGACAACTGTGGTTGCAGGGATAAATTGGTGGAACTTAACCCACATGAAATGTGAAAGGACATCTACAATTCATTCTCCACTCCTAGAATTGGGTCTCACTATAAAAAGTATTTTAAAAGCAAGACACAGCAAAAGCAAGCATGTGAGCAGGAGCAGGACAGGCAACAAAGGTGTATACTATTGGTTAATCACCTTAATTACACCCAATGTATCAAATCAGAAGACCACCAGCAATCCTCTAGCAATTCGCAAACCCAGTTGGCCTGCAAGGAAGCAATGAAGCAAGCATTGGCCTAGTAGGCCTCAAAGCTAGTGGAACCATCAGAGTCAGGGAGAAGCTGCTGCTGAGTAGTCAGCACCACTGAGGTGAGCCAAAGATAAAACACCTTAAATATAAAAGTCAGAGGTTATTTGCGCTGCACCCAAAGTATAAAAATTCACGTGCAGGGACTCCTTTCTCAAAAACACCTTTTAAAAAGTTCACTCATTAGCAGACATCAAATGGAGAAAGTCAATGAAGATAGCACTGCACCAATAATGTCAGAATTCACAGCAAAGGACTTCCTTTCCCGACACACCTTGAAAACTCTTTTTCTTTAGAAACCAAACTTATTTTAAAATTCTCACCTGTAGGCCCATAAAGGTATCTTTTCACCCTCTGATATTGGTTGGAATACACCCCGTCACAGTACACAGTGTAGCAGCTTCACAAATACACACATGAGAACACATACATTTAAGTTTTGCCCCGCATTCATATAATGGTATCTTTAGCAGGTCTTCTTAGTGTCCCCAGTAAAAGCAATATCCACAGCAGAATGTTCATTAAAAAAGTATTTTTATAAAAAATATATACATCATATAAATCTCAAAAAATCCAGCATGAACACAGTCCAACAGGTGGAATACAGGAGGTGAGAAATACCTCAGTTGTTTATTACCAAAGACCTGCACCCAGGTGTCAGTCAGCAGTGATCAGAGCCGGCCCTAGCCAATTTGATGCCCTAAGCAAAATTTTATATTGTGCCCCCCCACACCGCCGGTAGTTCTGCATCTGACCCAGCAACACTCAGGCAGTGGGGCACACTGGGTAGTTACCCTGTGGGCCAGTTCAACCCTGCATAATGCCACACTGTAATGCCCATAATACACATAATTCCACACAGTACTGCACCTGACATATATGCCCCACATTAGTAATGCCCATAATACACATAATGCCACACAGTAATGCACCTTACACATATGGCCCACATTAGTAATGCCCATAATACACATAATTCCACACAATAATGCACCTGACACATATGCCTCACATTAGTAATGCTAGTAGTTTTTTTTTATAAAACTTATGACTGTGTTTTGTGACATGGGGTGGCAGGATGGGTGGTTGCGTGCTTACGCTTGCACCTGTTAAAGGGGCACCAATACAGGGTATGCCATCCTTTGCAAGCCTCACCCTTTATTTTTGCTTGCTCAGCAGTGTCCAGATACTGCCACACTTACTGGTTATACAAAAAGACCAGTATCAAACATGTAGCAACTGTCCATTCTCTTCACTGTTCAGTGTGTTTGCTGGTGTCTGTTACTCCTGGCAACTGCATGCCCTTTATTTTATACTGTGGGAGCGATATGCTCTGTCCTCCTGTCTGATGTGCCCGAAAGTCACACTGCACTGATGTTTCATATAGAAATAGTGCAAAGCAACTTACTGACCACGTTACAGTACTTGATGGCAGGGGAATTTCACAGCATGGACTGACTAGGAAATAAAGTGTGGGGAGAACACTACCCATGTTATGTCCCTGCAGACACCTGGGGTTTGCACAGGGATAAGGGACACACACAGGATGGCAAGTTTCCCCTTTCCCATGTGCACGAGCAGTATAGGTGAAGCAGTCTTCAAAAATACACATGTGGTATCATAAGGATCCATCCAGTAATAACCTAATCTAGTCAGTGAAAATGTCACATGTCCAGGAATTGCAGTTACCAGGCTTCTGCTGTCGTCTCACAAGTCAGGGGCATTCAAGCTTGTCGGAGGGAGTTTAACAAACTTTAAGGGACAGTGTGCATTCTATTTGACAAATGTAAACAGCAGTGTATACAAGTACTGATTGAATACATTTGTTAAGCAACAGTTAGATTGCAGACTGTCCCTCCCAGCATGAGATACTGCAGGGACATGCTTGGATGCCCCTAGATGTGCTTGGATGCATTAGGCAAATGACTAGCCAGCCTATAGCTAAGGCCGGCTCAGGCGGTGATCAAACTCTCCCACGGCTCCACACAGACACAGCTCCTTCACAGAAGATGAAAGCGGCACATATATCCTTAATGCATTTCGGAGAGTCCGCTCTCCTTTATCAAAAGTCAATGTATCAAATCAGAAGACCAACAGCAGTCATCTAGCAATTAGTTCACAGTTGAAGTGGAACTGTAATAAGCTTATGGTGAAGCCTCCACAAACCCAGTCGGCCTGCGAGGAAGCAATGAAGCAAGCATTGGCCTAGTAGGCCTCAAAGCTAGTGGAACCATCAGAGTCAGGGAGAAGCTGCTGCTGAGCAGTCAGCACCACTGAGGTGAGCCAAAGATAAATACTAACAACTCATTGGAGGGACTAGAGAGTTCCTCTATCCCAGAGTGGATATGGGCAGCATCAGCACCTGAACCAGAATCCTTAACAACCTACAGAAGCTGTAGGGAAAAAACAGGAACTGCTGTCAACAACAATGCAACCATAAGTGAAGGAGCAGCTACCGGGGAAGACACAGAATAGCAGCAGACACAAAACTTAAAGTCTACAGCAACTGCGGGGTAAAAGAGGTGAAGTGCTCCTGAATGCTGTGAGTATATTTTAAGTTTATAGCTCTTGGTCTGAAAGGTGACAACTGTACTTTATAAAAAAGGTTTTGGAGCTGACTCCCCTTTTTGTTTTATAACAAGCATATCAGTGCTGTAGTTCCCAAACTTTCTTAAATCTCTTATTGAGAAATTCAGTAAAAAATGATTAACTTAAGTAAATTGCGATTATCTGTCATCCTTAGGTCAATTTATGTAGTGGTGGACAAGGTTGTGTTTTGTCCATGTATATTATGAGTGGCAGCCATCTGCACTGGATTTGCCTATCATCCTGGCAATAGATAATTTGATTTGGTACTGGACAAACAACCCTTGTCACCCCTGCTAGTACCCTGTGGAACTCCAGAGTACTTTCTGACTAAATTCCTTAAACACAGCTATTGTTGATATTAGCCTGAAATCAGGAGAAGAAGCTAAGTGCTGCTGCACCCCAAGTGCAGCGGTGGCTGTGAACACATAGGGGTAAATTTACTAAGATGGGAGTTCTATTTAAGATGGGATGTTGCCCATAACAACCAATTAGATTTTACTTTAAATCTAGGTAGAAGATAATGCCTGAAATCTGGTTGGCTGCTTTGGGCAACATCCCATCTCAAATAGAACTCCAATCTTAGTAAATTTACCCCACAGTTTTGCAGATCCCTGGGTCCATCGTACAATTTGAGCTGAATGGTAACTTAGTAGTATTGTGTTCTCAGTATTAGTGGCTGATTTCAGGGTGGGCCCCCTTCACCTTGTAGGCCCCTTCACATTTACCAGTTTAGCTACCCTATAGTTATGCAACTGCTCCTCAATCACTTACAATTGTATTGTGTTATAAAAGGTATAAAATGATAATATTGCACCAAAAAAAGCCCTTTGGAATGTTTTTACTTACTGTATCATTACTTAACATCTAATTCTTCAATATCTACATGGCATTATAGCATATGAAACAATTACTACCATAAACTGTGTTAGAAGCTTCAGCCAATCAGTGAAACCTCATTTGGTAGAACATGGTAGAGAAGGATAAGGTATAGCAATTTAGATTTATAAAATGGTGTGGTATATTGAGACAGAATTCACCAACATGATTGGACACAATAAATCACATGACCATTCATTATTTCGCAATGACCGCACACCTCAGGCCTGATCTAATTCCTGCTGTTACCAAAACCTCATCACAAAGCCACAACTGTGTCACTCCACAAGTGTAAACAGCAGAGAGTCACAGGGAAGCAGCATATCACTGCCTCACTCTGACAGGGCTGATCTAGTTCCAACTGTAATTTGAACCTCATCACACAGCCACAGCTGTAGCACTTCACAAGTGTAAACAGTAACAGCTCTCACAGAGACACTGCTCACAGGGAAGCAGCACATCACTGCCTCACTATGACCAATAGTTCTGACAGAAAAAATTCCCAAAATGTCAAATGTATTACATATCTCAAATGACCACATATCAGCAGTGGCGTCACAAGGGGGGTGCAGGGGGTGCGGCCCGCTCCCGGGTGTCACCCGCCGAGGGGTGACACCAAAATGCCGGTTCCTGCTTAGAGACAGGAGCTGAGTGCTGCACTGTTATATTAAGTGCAGCAGTCGGCTCCTGTCACTGTGTAGGAGCCAGCACTGCAGGCACAGCACTCCCCAGGAGTGAGCCTGCACCTCCTAACCCCCCAAGTTGAAAAAAAAAACGGGTGTCGGGACGCGAAGCCCCACCCCTTTCAGGAAACCACGCCCTGTTCAAGTCATTCAAGCTGATAAACAAGGGATGTCAGTCAGCGAAGCCCCGCCCCTTCCCTGAAGCCCCGCCCCCTCTTTTGCCGCCGCACCGGGTGTCAAAGAGGTGAGTGACGCCTCTGCATATCAGACCTCATCACACATGACTTGTACAATTATGATCTGTATAAGGAATCTGAACAGTACTTTCCTGAGCAGACACCTCAGAATCAGCAGTGAGTGTTTTATGCACTTATGCTGTTATTTTTAATTTAACTGTATAAACCAAACTAAACAGCCTATTCTGAACTAGTTTTCCCTCCTATTCTGTATTATCTCAACATAGAACTATTTTGTCACAACAGGGACCATTTTATAAGATAGATATATCAATCTTGGTTGTGTGGTCATGCTCTGATATACGCACATCATGGGTGGTTGAACACACTCCAAGGAATGCGTATGTCAGAGTGCGACTGCACGCCAAAGAGTGGTATATCTATTACAGGGTTGGGGCTGTAATGCCAGCGGTCAGGATCCCGGAGGTCAGCATAATGACCCCAGTATCTTGGCCACCAGAATGCCGCTAGGGGGTGGCGAGCACAACAGAGCTCCTTTCAGGCTCACTGCGCTCACCATGCAGTGGGCTTAATGGCTCGCTGCACTTGCCGCAGGTTATATTTCCACTCTATGGGAAGGAACAGGTCCTGTTAGCCAACATTCCGTATGGCAGCATTGTCAGAGGTCGGGATTCTGGCATCAGTATCCTGACCGCCGGGATCCTGATCGCCGGCATATCAACTGCATTCCCTATTATATATATATATATATATATATATATATACAGATGGGTCCACATTTATCTTGACTTCTTTGCTGCGCCTAGGCACACCATGGTTTATTACCATATGCCTTTCATCTATTATTCTATGCTGCAATACAATACAGAGAACAATACATTAGGGGATTAAGGGGGTCATTCCGAGTTGATCGCTAGCTGCATTTGTTCGCAGTGCAGCGATTAGGCTAAAAAATGGCAGTTCTGCGCATGCATATGCGGCGCAATGCGCATGCGCGACGTATGGGCTCAACGAATGTAGTCATTTTGCACAGGGTCTAGCGATGCATTTCAGTCGCACTTGTTGCCGCAGAGTGATTGACATGAAGTGGGCGTTTCTGGGTGGCAACTGACCATTTTAAGGGAATGTTTTGGAAAATGCAGGCGTGCCAGAAAAAACGCAGGCGTGGCTGGGCGAATGCTGGGCGGGTGTGCGACGTCAAATCCGGAACTGAATAGGCTGAAGTGATCACGAGCGCTGAGTAGGTTTTGAGCTACTCTGAAACTACACAATTATTTTTTGCATGCGGTCTGCGATACATTCGTTCGCACTTCTGCTAAGCTAAAATACACTCCCAGTAGGCGGCGGCATAGCGTTTGGACGGCTGCTAAAAACTGCTAGCGAGCGAACAACTCGGAATGACCCCCTAAGTAATTACAGCAGGGGATTAAGTTTGACTGACCTGGCTCAATTAATCCTATTAAAGGCCAAGATAAACATGGATCCATCTGTGTATATATATATATATATATATATATATAATGACCAAAATAAGCATCTGAAAACTTGTCCAGAGTATGGAAACAACAGTACTATAAATCTGTATCAACTTATAACTTTGTGTACCAGTACTTTTTGTTTTTACAAGAAAATAAGCACTACATATTGTTTTAATTAAATATAAACTTTATTTTTTCCAATTAAGGATGTAACAAAAGGGATGAGGGGTCCTTGGAAAATGATGCATCAAGGTGCCTAAAAGTTTGCAGATTAGTAGTTTTAAAACTGGAGCAAAGCCACCAAAATATTTTGCTGTCAAGTAGGAATATTTCATTGATACGAATTGTCTTCATTGTATGATTAATAATGCTGTAGTCTGCTTTTGTCCTATTTTGACTTTGATAAATGAGAGACAGATTTTACTTTGTGGACACAACTAAAAAAAAAACCTTTTTACTGCTGAACCCCAATAATAGGTGAAATGAAGATAATGTATTTTTGGCCTGCATCAAGTACCGTGTAAATCAAACAGTGACATTCTCAAGATTAACAGCGGCTCTTGCTAAATTAATCAAAAATGTGCAGTAGTATTGGTAGAGTCTTATATACAGAAAATACCCTGTATATTATGTGTTTTATCTAATAATGTAGCAAAATAGATTTTGTGTGCATTTGTGTTGTATACATATTGGCACAATGCATAGTAAAAATAGTAGTCTCAATTTTTTGAGGTAATATTTATTTGGAGAAAATCAATATAAAAAATGTAGTTAAAAAAGATGTAATTTTCATAAAGAGAATCGTAAAAATACATGCTTGTGGTTTCCATGTTATCTGAGTTCCAGAGAAACATCTTGGAGCTCTGATCAACCACTTAAAGATAAATTTACTAAGCTCCATGTTCACCAGAATTTGCAAATACAGGAGTGTTTGACCATTTTTTCAAAATGAAAGCAGCGATGATTGCAATGTTTCTGATGGTCGCGATGTTCTGATGTTTGAATTTTTTTTTAAATATTTTTTTTCCCGTTTTTTAACTAAAATCATTTTGGATAGGGTTAAATTCATGTTATTCACCTAATTCGCTCATAAAAACCCCCGACAATTTCTCAGATTTTTTTGGGGGGAAAAATCGTCAGTTAAGTGGTTAAGTAAAAAATCACAAAGCATGGCTTAATCTTTGAATCTATGGCATGCAAAGCCATGTCATTCATGGCAGGATATAGGAAAGGTGTATGTGGACACATCTGTACCAAAGTCCAAAAATTGGAGTGTTGGCTGAAATAGAGGTTCAAAACACAGATGGAGAGGAACACACAATCAAATATACCTTCAGCTAAACTCGGATATATTTCCATACTAAACAATGAAACATGGGAATTTACCTCGTGTGTGAATTTACCGTGAATTTACCACGTGAATTAATCGTGAATTTACCACGATTTACAATCGTGTGTGCAAATACACCCCTGAATTGTGCAAACTCAGACCAAAATATACTTTTCAAATAGATGTCACCCTCAGCAGCGTGTTTAAAGAAGCATGCAAAAAAACAGGAAAAAATTAATGGAGCCCCCAGGGGTGTATCTTAGACATATGGGGCCCCATAGCAAATTTTTGTCCCCCCCAGCTCACATCCCTGCTGCATTGCACAATCAAAAGGTACTGCTACCCTATTCATCAGCCCCCCGCAACCCACCACACAACCACCACCACCGGACACTGTGTGGGTGGGCACTCACCTTCTGTGCCCCACGGTTTCTCCCTTATCAGCAGGGTGCTGCTGAAGGCACATCTGCTGTCAGTATACCGGCCAGCTGGCTTTGTGTTTCACTGATGCTGGGAGGAGCCAGATTAAGCAATGTCATGGCTCCTCCCAGCATCAGTAAGAACGGGGAGTGAGAGCCATCCATAACACTGACCGCAGATGTGCCTGCAGCAGCAGCACACTGCTGATAGAGGAGAAGCCACAGGGCACAGGTCTGTGGTAACGTTAGTGTGTGGCTAGCAGGTAGCATATCCAGGTGCAGGGGGAGGGCCGGTCACCTGGACATGGGGTGGGCTGGGCCCTGGACATGGCCAGAGCCCTGTAGCAACAGCACTCCCTGCACTTACGAGCCCCTAACCTCTCCCCCTCCCAAGGCTCTTTGAGATGGTTCTGGTTCCAAAAAATATGTAGGGTTCCCCTGTATTTTAGGAGCGGACTCTTGGACCAGTCCTGGTTTCAGAAATACAGGAAAACAAAGACATAGGGGTCCCCTGTATTTAAAAAACAGCACTGGGCTTGACTAGCAGGGAGGTAACTTGCTTATATTGGTCCCTGTGTCCATAGCATTAACCCCCTTAACTAGTCAGCCCAAGCTGGTTTACTGATTGTCCATTCAGTAAGTTTAAGTTTAAAAATGAAATTGACTTTTAGAGGAGGGAATACTGGTATTTATAGACCCTCTGGAAAATAAATATTTTAAAAAATACAGTACATGCACACCATGAGAGTAAAACTTTAATAAACACACTTACACACTCACACATACTTACCTACACTCCCTGTAGCCATTCATGTCTTTTTGTCCATGTAGGCATCCCCGTTTGCTGTAAAAAAAAAAAAAAAAAAACATACCCATTCCTGGTCTAGATCAGGTCCTCTTTGTTCCAAGTAAGCATCCAAGGGATTAAAAACAAAAAAACTGCAAGCCCTGCTCCTTGCCGCACATTTTAACACATACACAGATTTTGAGAAAGTCCCGGCACTTCACAGGATGAAACCCATTGCAGTTACCGCACTGATCTTTGCATTCCCACTCCTGGATAGCCTGTGTATCCAGTAGTTACCAAACCTTGGCTGGCAGAAAGACCAACATTCATATTAGTGTCCTGACCCCAACATTTATTTCTCCCAGTGGCTGCCACATGCAAAGTACTGATTGCCCAACACAGCAGCGCAGCCACACCTACCAGCATTTGGATCTGGACTGAATATAGAGGGTAATAAGCATGTTTGCACATTTGCCAGCTATCGGCTACTGCTAAATTATTAAAAAGAGAGAAATGAGGCCTATTGGGGTTATTGAAATCCGCAGTGGGATGTCAGCTTAACGGAATACAATCTACATGTACCTTTCTGCATGAACTGCGAAAAGGAACCATTAATCTGCTTTCACATTGTTACTGCATGTGCTACTAACTGACTGTGCTGAATACATTTCTAACATTGTTGCTATTTCTCTATCAATTATCCTGGAGTACTGGAATGAATTGTGCTTTTTAAAATTATACCGATAAACTATCTGAATACAAGTGCTTCTCTTCAGAATTTCAAGTATAATCACAAAGAGACGCAATGCCCTGGTATTTAAGCAAATGTAATGCTGCTTTTAAAATAGGCTCACTTGTGGTAGGATGTTGTTGAAAACTGTTATCCTCAAAGTGCCCCTCCATGAAACCGGCCAAGAACACACCAAAACAATAAACCTATTTTATTGTATGGGTATCTGTAATCTCTGTGTCTTATTTTCTGGACAACAGGATATACCTAAAGTTAACTGGTTAGTTTATCACAGAAGATTAGCAACTATACTTACAACAGGACATGCTCCACCCGCCAATGCCAATCTTTGTCAGGCCACAACTCCGGACAAGCCTTCCCCAAATTGATACTGTCAAAAGGCTGGTGCTGTGGAGAATAATCCGCCTCCTTCTCTGGCCTGTCCTGCCTCTGATGCTGCCCTGCTCAGTGCTGTAAATGCTGTATGATAGGCCAAGCTCTGACCACTGTATGTTAAATAGGTAAGGTTTGCTGGGAGAGCTGTTGGTACCCTTTACACAGCAGATAATCAGTTGCTGACTAACAAGTTTTTCTTTACTGCATTGAACAGTCAAAGTGTCGATCTCTCCTTTCCTCCTATTGCTCTCAGAGAGGTTAGGCAATAATTAGTTCGAGTGACAGGTTAACCTATGATAATTGAGACATTATCCTTTCCTGACTGGAAATAGGTTAAGTACTTAAATCTGAAATCTATATATATAAAAGGCAAATACCAGTCACTCATAACAAAATCTCCTGAACCATAAGGCTGGACTTCCTTGCCAGTGGCAGTTGCAGAGCAGTCCGTTATTCAAATAAAGGAGCCACACTCAGCGATGTTTGTCAGTGTTTACGGGTGGCAGTTGATGTGGTTCCCCTATTGAATAATGGACTGCTCTGCACCTGCCACTGGCAAGGAAGTCCAGGAACAGAACATTGTGTCCTCCCACTCCGTGACTTGGTATCACCAACACTATGCGTTCTTTATAGCCCCAGCTGGGTGGGCTGTCTTAACTCTCCTCTGTGAAGAGGGATTTCCAAATAATCATCTCACCCCTTTAATCCCTTTTGTGAATGGAATTTTGAAAAATCCCTTCTCGTGGGTGCCTACGTCACAAAAGCAAGTTACTGTCAAAATTATAAGTTCCTAGGGGGTGATTTAGACCTGATCACACACAGGCATTTTTTTGCAGTGCTGAGATCAGGTAGTTGCCGCCTACAGGGGAGGGGATATTCGCTGTTCAGGGGTGCGAATGCATGTGCAGAGAGCTGCACAAACAAAAGTTTGTGCAGTCTATGCACAACTCAGGACTTACTCAGCTGCTGCGACGATCTGGCATGGAGCTGATGTCAGGAACGTTCCCTTAAAATGGCTGGACACGTCTGCGTTCTCCCGGACACTCCGTAAAAATGGTCAGTTGACACCCACAAATGGCCTCTTCCTGTCAATCTTCTTGCGATCGCTGGTGCGATTGCTTTCTTTGTTAAATCGATCGCTGTCCGGTGATCCCTGTCGCCGGCGGCCAATGTGCCTGCGCATCGCTGAGCATACACAGTGCAGTATAGATCCGATCGCACCGCTGCAAAAAAAGCTAGTGTGCAATTGGGCCTGAATGACCACCGTAGTCCTTATGGTTCAGGAGATTTTATAATGAGTCAGTAGCATTTGCCCTTTATATATTTATATATATATATAGATTATTTTGTTATTTTGTCATTATGTGTTTTATTTTGCATTCATATATTTGTCCATATATAGCTATACATACTTTATTTATTAAAATAAAACCAATTTTTGGTGCAATTTGCAATAAGCCTCTTTGGTAGTTTTTTAATAGAGAGCAAGTACCCTAAATATTGGTAATTTCGGAATAAAAACTACAAAGTCACCAAGCACGGTAATTATTGTTTGTGGTATGCATATATGTTAACATATACAGTTCCGCAACACAAATGCCAGGATCCACGTGGCTTCTATAACTCTAAGAGCCACCACCCAATCAGCAGGAGCCTCCAAAGGAGTGCCTGCTGATTGGCAGTGAGTGGCCAGACCATCAATCAAAGTTTCCCTCTTTGACTTCAATGATGGTACCGATCCATTGAAGTCAATGGTGGTAACCATTACATTGTATTCAATGATGGGAACCACAAGGTTACTAGAGGTCAACCTTGCAATTCCCATCATTGACTACAATGCGCTGATGGGCTGGTACTCTATCTCTCCCCTTTATCACTCTCAAAGACTTAGTACATCTCCCCCAAGGGAAAAAAATCTCATAGCCATCAGTGTCTTAGAGCAAAGAGGTCACAGAGTTAATTTTGCAATAGGAATGTGCATTATCCAAAACATAAAAGGAACCGTAATAGCAACAGCTACCCAGTGCCATCAATTAGATGTTCTTGACACACAGCAGTTTTATGCAATGATGATAAATGAATCGCTGTCTATGGAACTCTGGGACAGAAGATTTGTTAACTTTGGATATAACAGTGTACATAAATTATTGAACAGTGTGATTAAAGGACCATCCATGACTGATACAGAGAAACCTGTATGTGAAAGCTGTATAACAGGAAAACAAAGCTGTAAGCTATTTCCAAAATCATCAAGCAGAGCTGATGCACCACTAGAGTTAGTACATACTGTCGAAGTCAAAAATATTACATAGAAAGAACATACAGACTCCACACATATAAGTCACTATACTTGCAAATACGCGCAGCGAGCACAGCAATATATGGTAACACACACATTTACATGGACATGCCACAGAGATGGATTCAACACTTATTTCATACAGTACATAATTATAATAATATCAAGAGCCAGACATCATGATGATTTAAAATTATATAATGGAGTAATGTCATGTGTATTATTTAAACAAAGCAAGATACACCTGTCATATTTGGTATTAAAGCAAGAAGATTAATGTGTAGATTCATTTGATACTTGTTATTAAGTTGTAGGACATTGCAACAAATAGTTATGACTAAATGTATGAAAGCTAAAGTCATTTTTATTAGGACAATAGACATTTACAGAAACAGGTAGTGGACACGAAGCTCAGGCCAGCCCCTTTTGATGTCTTCAAGGCTGAACCTGTTTAGCATACGAACAGACTAGTGACTCATCATGAATGAGAAAGTTCCCTCCCCCAAAACTAGATTACACATTACAGAGACACACAGTTGCCAGTTGCTGTTTTTGTCCCAGACAATGGTGGAGATGTTGCCAGACCAGTTCCTGTATTTATTTGCTGAGAGAGAGATATATATTAAGAGGAAGATGCATTGAGGGAATGGTATGGTATGCTGGCCTGTAACTGTATGTATTTTGTATGACCTGCTTACTGTATAAATTGTAACCGTGTAACTATATGTATACCATACATTGTGATATATTGAATACATATCCTTTTAATAACAAATATATACATCAATGAGCTTTGGAAGTCAGATAATGTGTGGGTGTAGTATTTTCTCTTATGGGATGCAGTGTTTTGCGATGTATAGCGCACATTCATGGCACATGGTAATAAGATGTGCCGGCGTTTACAATATATATTAGAGCGGGCATTTTAAATATTTGTTAGAAAGCAATTTGGTATTTACAATACATATGTGTGTGGTCCAATAGATGTCAAGTCAATACGTGGTTACAGATGCTTCACAGCATAAATTGATTAGTTCACAACAATAAAACACATTCTACATTAAAGACAATTCTGAAGTAGTGAGGAAAATCACAGACTTCAAGAGATTTGCATAGAAAAAACAACCAGTGGATTGGACCAATACTCTGCCATACCACCACCAAAAATACAAACACATTCTAACAGGTCTGACTCCATCTTTCCAAATACTGTACATCAGAAGAAAGATAGCGCCATTGGCAAAATATGTGTGTGGGACCCACTGAAGGCATACCATTCGAGAAGCAGTATGTATGGGGCACCGCTAGACCCAGGGGCCCATGTGCACTACATACGCTTGTGGCAACTCTTCTTAATTACCAGCAGATATTTCATGGACCTTATGTTTGTGCAGCCTATATTGCGAGCATGAGAGAGTATAAACAGTATCTAAGGGAGTGTATAAGAGTATTGTGCATTGTGTATAGCTAGGTTGTCATGTTTTGTTTCTGAAAACCTGCCAGGTGAATGTTGCGAGAAGTCTGTATGTGGTTGTGCACTCTTTCCCTCTGAGGCAGGGACCATTTATTTTGGATTCCCCTCTTCTCAATCCCTGAGTTCAATTGTTCTATTCAACTACGACTCTAAGACACTACAGCACTCACTCCAGAGGAGTACCTTGTAAACAGTGGGAGTTTACTTTTGCATTACATCCAACACCCCTTTGCGGGGATATCCAATACCAGGGAAAATATTTTTGAGTTACCGCACAGGTGTGTATATGATCATCGTAGGATTTGAGATTCTTTAAAATGACAGGAAGGGGTTGGGAGCTCAGTGTTGTGTAACACCTGCCTGGAGTGTGGAATTTAGGCTCCTAACAGGAGATACTGTAGGGTGGCATTCTGTCTCCTGCCAGCTGGAGGATATTTACAAGATTCTACAATGGGACAAAGCCCAGGGCTTGGAGTTGTTAGGCTTATGTACCAGGGAGCCCCTCACACTGCTGCAGAACATTGCACCTTAGAGTTTCAGCTCTCTGGTTAGGCATATTAGAGATATTTGCTGTGACTGACACTGGTCTACACTTGGGTTCGGAATGCTGCCTCCTCCCAGGAACACAACATGGGTAGAATCTGTACCAGGGTACTGGTGATTAACCTCACAAATAAGTACTGAACCATTTAGTGTGATATATTGTATTATATTGCTATCTAAAAATATAATAAACATACAGCTGTATCTTTATATTGTCTTGCCTGTGCAATCCATGAACCAGAGACCTGGAGCCTCCAATGTCCTTTGATATGCTTTTTTATCTTCTATAGTCCGGCATTGGGCTACTCAACTGTATTCATAAGTGATTGTCCTGTTATGGATAATTACTGAATGTGGGTTTCTGTTTATTACTGTGTAAGCATATTTTCAATAAATACTTTGGATTTTATCTGAATGTATTATACAAAAGGTTCTTTATTTTCTCTACTAGTTTCCATCTGCAGTGGTGATGTAAATGTATTTTATACTTTAGAAAGAAGAAGGAGGTGTTGCTTATATGGAATACTATCATTTCATGTGTGTCCAGTAAGCATATTTAGATGCAGGGCCGGTTCGGGGGCCCTCTGCGCCCCGGGCAGGAAATGGGGGCGTGGCTTAACACAGGGGGCGTGGTCAGTTACACCCCCTGTATAGTAGTAGCGCCGCTTAAATGCTGAGCGGTGCGCGATGACATCATCGCGCACCGCACAGCAAAAGGTCCTCTCCACGAAGGGAAACTAGACGCGTAGCATTTAGCTCCCTTAGTGGAGAGGACCTTTGCTGTGCGGTGCGCAATGACGTCATCGCGCACCGCTCAGCAAAGGTCCTCTCCACGAAGGGAAACTAGACGCGTAGTGTCTAGTTCCCTTCACAGGGGACACAGCTCACAGCCGGGGGACACAGCGGGCAGCGGAGGGCACAGCAGTGGCGGATCTTACCATGGTGCGGCGCCCTCCGGACGGCGCCAGCGCCCTCCGGAAGGCGGCGCCCCGGGCAAAAGTCCTGCTTGCCCGTGGCAAGATCCGCTACTGTTTAGATTTATACTGTACATTTCTTCCTGTGTGGCTTGATCACTTGAAATCAGTTATACGGGGTGAGGGGGGTACACACAAAGAGATCCGTGTTTAAAATCTAAGCAATCTGACTAGACTGCTTAGATTTTAAGCAGGGATCTGTCGTTTGTATGCCTCCCAGTGATAGCGATGCTCTATTGCCGGTGCTAGATTGAGCCTGCATGCAGGCTCAATCTAGCGGGTCACTCACTTCACCACTGTGTGAAGTGAGCGGCTCCCCATCCGTCCCCCCCTCGCTCAGCACATCGCACTGTGCTGAGCGGGGGGAGAGATGTATGCTGTGCAGTTTGTGTTAAGATTGCTCAGCACACATCTCTCCCGTCAGTATGAGCCTTCATGCAGGCTCAATCTAGCACCAGCGATGCGGCTATCGCTGGGGGGCATACACACGACAGATCCCTGCTTAAAATCTGAGCAATCTTACTAGACTTTAAACACGGATCTCTCCGTGTGTACCACCCTATAGAGTACTCTGGTTTTATTTGGCACAATCTGGAATTTAAAATGTGTTGGAATTTCTTACACTATATTGTATTTGTATGTTTTTATGTATGTTATGTTACATCACAATAATATTGATGATAAATTGAAATAGTTTTGAATGTAATTTTTTTTTTTTATATATATACCGGTATTAAAAAAAAAAAGTTTAGCAAGTGCTAGAACTTCATTTCTGGCAAGTCAACCGCATCCAGTTTATGATCATCATAGGCAGAAGACAGATAAGATTACAGAGCTTTTGTGCTGGCAATTTCTGTATAAAGTTATAAATGATATCACAACTTGAATGCTGTAAAATAATGTGTGCCTAAAATGGAATTTATTTTGTAGCTAGAAGGTCTATACAAATTTTTTCTGACATGTCATCTTTCACATTCACATTAGCTAAACAGTTTTATTTGGCAAAGAAGCATTTTTTTGTAAATGCTGGCTATGATTAGATTAAATGCTGCCAAAAAAGGACCAAGGTAGCTCAGGAAACTGCACTTAGCATAATTTGTTTTGTTAAGAACTAGCTCTCAGAACATTTAGGGCTGGATTACTTTGCTTCAGTTATTCAAAAGCAAAAATATGGAGAATAAAGAAAAAAAATTCTGAAACATGTCTCCAAATATATTGAAACATATGCATGTTGCGTTCTTGGTATTACAATATTTTTTCATCTTTAGTTAATAAACTGTATATAATGAAGTTGATATTTGCACAAAACTAGTAGAGATTTTTTGCCTTTATTACTGGTACCCCTTTCTTTTCTGCACTTTGTAATTATTTCTGTGAATCTCAGTAAAAGTTTTCTGGCATTTTATTCTTCAAAGCCTAAGGAAGTTAGTACTAGTGATGAGCGGGTTCGGTTTCTCGGAAACCGAACCCCCCCGAACTTCACGCTTTTTACACGGGTCCGAGGAAGACTCGGATCTTCCCGCCTTGCTCGGTTAACCTGAGCGCGCCCGAACGTCATCATCCCGCTGTCGGATTCTCGCGAGGCTCGGATTCTATCGCGAGACTCGGATTCTATATAAGGAGCCGCGCGTCGCCGCCATTTTCACACGTGCATTGAGATTGATAGGGAGAGGACGTGGCTGGCGTCCTCTCCGTTTAGAGTAGACTAGAGAGTAGTAGAGACACTTGATTTACTAATTTTGGGGAGCATATTAGGAGTACTACTTGCTGATAGTGTGACCAGTGACCACCAGTTTAATTAATCCGTTCTCTGCCTGAAAAAAAACGATACACAGTGTGACACAGTCACATACCATATCTGTGCTCAGCCTCAGTGTGCCCTCAGTGTGCTGCATCATCTATGTAATACTGTATATCTGACTGTGCTGAGTGCTCACTGCTCACACAGCTTAATTGTGGGGGAGACTGGGGAGCAGTTATAGCAGGAGTACATATTTTAACAGTGCACACTTTTGCTGCCAGAGTGCCACTGCCAGTGTGACTGACCAGTGACCACTGACCACCAGTATATTGTGATTGTCTGCCTGAAAAAGTTAAACACTCGTCGTGTGGTGTTTTTATTCTATAAACGCATTCTGCTGACAGTGTCCAGCAGGTCCGTCATTATATAATATATACCTGTCCGGCTGCAGTAGTGATATATATATATTTTTTATATCATTATCATCCAGTCTATATTAGCACTGCAGCAGACGCAGTACAGTAGTCCACGGCTGTAGCTACCTCTGTGTCGGCAGTCGCTCGTCCATTCATAATTGTATACCACCTACCCGTGGTGTTTTTTTTCTTTTCTATCTTCTTGATACTAGTAGCTTACTTTAGGAGTCTGCAGTGCTGAGCTGACAGTGTCCAGCAGGTCCGTCATTATAAAATATATACCTGTCCGGCTGCAGTAGTGATATATATTTTTTATATCATTATCATCCAGTCTATATTAGCAGCAGACGCAGTACGGTAGTCCACGGCTGTAGCTACCTCTGTGTCGGCAGTCGCTCGTCCATCCATAATTGTATACCACCTACCCGTGGTGTTTTTTTTTCTTTCTATCTTCTTGATACTAGTAGCTTACTTTAGGAGTCTGCAGTGCTGAGCTGACAGTGTCCAGCAGGTCCGTCATTATATAATATATACCTGTCCGGCTGCAGTAGTGATATATATATATATATTTTTTTTATATCATTATCATCCAGTCTATATTAGCAGCAGATGCAGTACGGTAGTCCACGGCTGTAGCTACCTCTGTGTCGGCAGTCGCTCGTCCATCCATAATTGTATACCACCTACCCGTGGTGTTTTTTTTTTTCTATCTTCTTGATACTAGTAGCTTACTTTAGGAGTCTGAAGTGCTGAGCTGACAGTGTCCAGCAGGTCCGTCATTATATAATATATACCTGTCCGGCTGCAGTAGTGATATATATATATTTTTTATATCATTATCATCCAGTCTATATTAGCAGCAGACGCAGTACGGTAGTCCACGGCTGTAGCTACCTCTGTGTCGGCAGTCGCTCGTCCATCCATAATTGTATACCACCTACCTGTGGTGTTTTTTTTTTTTCTATCTTCTTGATACTACTAGTAGCTTACTTTAGGAGTCTGCAGTGCTGAGCTGACAGTGTCCAGCAGGTCCGTCATTATATAATATATACCTGTCCGGCTGCAGTAGTGATATATATTTTATATCTCATTATCATCCAGTCTATATTAGCAGCAGACGCAGTACGGTAGTCCACGGCTGTAGCTACCTCTGTGTCGGCAGTCGCTCGTCCATCCATAATTGTATACCACCTACCTGTGGTGTTTTTTTTTTTTCTATCTTCTTGATACTACTAGTAGCTTACTTTAGGAGTCTGCAGTGCTGAGCTGACAGTGTCCAGCAGGTCCGTCATTATATAATATATACCTGTCCGGCTGCAGTAGTGATATATATTTTATATCTCATTATCATCCAGTCTATATTAGCAGCAGACGCAGTACGGTAGTCCACGGCTGTAGCTACCTCTGTGTCGGCAGTCGCTCGTCCATCCATAATTGTATACCACCTACCTGTGGTGTTTTTTTTTTTTCTATCTTCTTGATACTACTAGTAGCTTACTTTAGGAGTCTGCAGTGCTGAGCTGACAGTGTCCAGCAGGTCCGTCATTATATAATATATACCTGTCCGGCTGCAGTAGTGATATATATTTTATATCTCATTATCATCCAGTCTATATTAGCAGCAGACGCAGTACGGTAGTCCACGGCTGTAGCTACCTCTGTGTCGGCAGTCGCTCGTCCATCCATAAGTATACTAGTATCCATCCATCTCCATTGTTTACCTGAGGTGCCTTTTAGTTGTGCCTATTAAAATATGGAGAACAAAAATGTTGAGGTTCCAAAAATAGGGAAAGATCAAGATCGACTTCCACCTCGTGCTGAAGCTGCTGCCACTAGTCATGGCCGAGACGATGAAATGCCAGCAACGTCGTCTGCCAAGGCCGATGCCCAATGTCATAGTACAGAGCATGTAAAATCCAAAACACCAAATATCAGTAAAAAAAGGACTCAAAAATCTAAAATAAAATTGTCGGAGGAGAAGCATAAACTTGCCAATACGCCATTTACTACACGGAGTGGCAAGGAACGGCTGAGGCCCTGGCCTATGTTCATGGCTAGTGGTTCAGCTTCACATGAGGATGGAAGCACTCAGCCTCTCGCTAGAAAAATGAAAAGACTCAAGCTGGCAAAAGCACAGCAAAGAACTGTGCGTTCTTCGAAATCACAAATCCACAAGGAGAGTCCAATTGTGTCGGTTGCGATGCCTGACCTTCCCAACACTGGACGTGAAGAGCATGCTCCTTCCACCATTTGCACGCCCCCTGCAAGTGCTGGAAGGAGCACCCGCAGTCCAGTTCCTGATAGTCAGATTGAAGATGTCAGTGTTGAAGTACACCAGGATGAGGAGAATATGGGTGTTGCTGGCGTTGGGGAGGAAATTGACCAGGAGGATTCTGATGGTGAGGTGGTTTGTTTAAGTCAGGCACCCGGGGAGACACCTGTTGTCCGTGGGAGGAATAGGGCCATTGACATGCCTGGTGAAAATACCAAAAAAATCAGCTCTTCGGTGTGAAAGTATTTCAACAGAAATGCGGACAACATTTGTCAAGCCGTGTGTTGCCTTTGTCAAGCTGTAATAAGTAGGGGTAAGGACGTTAACCACCTCGAAACATCCTCCCTTATACGTCACCTGCAGCGCATTCATCATAAGTCAGTGACAAGTTCAAAAACTTTGGGCGACAGCGGAAGCAGTCCACTGACCAGTAAATCCCTTCCTCTTGTAACCAAGCTCACGCAAACCACCCCACCAACTCCCTCAGTGTCAATTTCCTCCTTCCCCAGGAATGCCTATAGTCCTGCAGGCCATGTCACTGCCACTGGCAATTCTGACGAGTCCTCTCCTGCCTGGGATTCCTCCGATGCATCCTTGCGTGTAACGCCTACTGCTACTGGCGCTGCTGTTGTTGCTGCTGGGAGTCGATGGTCATCCCAGAGGGGAAGTCGTACTCGTAAGACCACTTTTACTACTTCCACCAAGCAATTGACTGTCCAACAGTCCTTTGCGAGGAAGATGAAATATCACAGCAGTCATCCTGCTGCAAAGCGGATAACTGAGGCCTTGGCATCCTGGGCGGTGAGAAACGTGGTTCCGGTATCCATCATTACTGCAGAGGCAACTAGAGACTTGTTGGAGGTACTGTGTCCCCGGTACCAAATACCATCTAGGTTCCATTTCTCTAGGCAGGCGATACCGAAAATGTACACAGACCTCAGAAAAAGACTCACCAGTGTCCTAAAAAATGCAGTTGTACCCAATGTCCACTTAACCACGGACATGTGGACAAGTGGAGCAGGGCAGGCTCAGGACTATATGACTGTGACAGCCCACTGGGTAGATGTATGGACTCCCGCCGCAAGAACAGCAGCGGCGGCACCAGTAGCAGCATCTCGCAAATGCCAACTCTTTCCTAGGCAGGCTACGCTTTGTATCACCGCTTTCCAGAATACGCACACAGCTAAAAACCTCTTACGGCAACTGAGGAAGATCATCGCAGAATGGCTTATCCCAATTGGACTCTCCTGTGGATTTGTGGCATCGGACAACGCCAGCAATATTGTGTGTGCATTAAATCTGGGCAAATTCCAGCACGTCCCATGTTTTGCACATACCTTGAATTTGGTGGTGCAGAATTATTTAAAAAACGAGAGGGGCGTGCAAGAGATGCTGTCGGTGGCCAGAAGAATTGCGGGACACTTTCGGTGTACAGGCACCACGTACAGAAGACTGGAGCACCACCAAAAACGCCTGAACCTGCCCTGCCATCATCTGAAGCAAGAAGTGGTAACGAGGTGGAATTCAACCCTCTATATGCTTCAGAGGTTGGAGGAGCAGCAAAAGGCCATTCAAGCCTATACAACTGAGCACGATATAGGAGGTGGAATGCACCTGTCTCAAGCGCAGTGGAGAATGATTTCAACGTTGTGCAAGGTTCTGCAACCTTTTGAACTTGCCACACGTGAAGTCAGTTCAGACACTGCCAGCCTGAGTCAGGTCATTCCCCTCATCAGGCTTTTGCAGAAGAAGCTGGAGACATTGAAGGAGGAGCTAACACAGAGCGATTCCGCTAGGCATGTGGGACTTGTGGATGGAGCCCTTAATTCGCTTAACAAGGATTCACGGGTGGTCAATCTGTTGAAATCAGAGCACTACATTTTGGCCACAGTGCTCGATCCTAGATTTAAAACCTACCTTGGATCTCTCTTTCCGGCAGACACAAGTCTGCTGGGGTTCAAAGAACTGCTGGTGACAAAATTGTCAAGTCAAGCGGAACGCGACCTGTCAACATCTCCTCCTTCACATTCTCCCGCAACTGGGGGTGCGAGGAAAAGGCTCAGAATTCCGAGCCCACCCGCTGGCGGTGATGCAGGGCAGTCTGGAGCGACTGCTGATGCTGACATCTGGTCCGGACTGAAGGACCTGACAACGATTACGGACATGTCGTCTACTGTCACTGCATATGATTCTCTCCCCATTGAAAGAATGGTGGAGGATTATATGAGTGACCGCATCCAAGTAGGCACGTCAGACAGTCCGTACTTACTGTATACTGGCAGGAAAAAGAGGCAATTTGGAGGCCCTTGCACAAACTGGCTTTATTCTACCTAAGTTGCTCTCCCACAAGTGTGTACTCCGAAAGAGTGTTTAGTGCCGCCGCTCACCTTGTCAGCAATCGGCGTACGAGGTTACATCCAGAAAATGTGGAGAAGATGATGTTCATTAAAATGAATTATAATCAATTCCTCCGTGGAGACATTCACCAGCAGCAATTGCCTCCACAAAGTACACAGGGAGCTGAGATGGTGGATTCCAGTGGGGACGAATTGATAATCTGTGAGGAGGGGGATGTACACGGTGATATATCGGAGGATGATGATGAGGTGGACATCTTGCCTCTGTAGAGCCAGTTTGTGCAAGGAGAGATTAATTGCTTCTTTTTTGGTGGGGGTCCAAACCAACCCGTCATTTCAGTCACAGTCGTGTGGCAGACCCTGTCACTGAAATGATGGGTTGGTTAAAGTGTGCATGTCCTGTTTATACAACATAAGGGTGGGTGGGAGGGCCCAAGGACAATTCCATCTTGCACCTCTTTTTTCTTTCATTTTTCTTTACGTCATGTGCTGTTTGGGGGGTGTTTTTTGGAAGGGCCATCCTGCGTGACACTGCAGTGCCACTCCTAGATGGGCCAGGTGTTTGTGTCGGCCACTAGGGTCGCTTAGCTTACTCACACAGCTACCTCATTGCGCCTCTTTTTTTCTTTACGTCATGTGCTGTTTGGGGAGTGTTTTTTGGAAGGGCCATCCTGCGTGACACTGCAGTGCCACTCCTAGATGGGCCAGGTGTTTGTGTCGGCCACTAGGGTCGCTTAGCTTACTCACACAGCTACCTCATTGCGCCTCTTTTTTTCTTTGCGTCATGTGCTGTTTGGGGAGTGTTTTTTGGAAGGGCCATCCTGCGTGACACTGCAGTGCCACTCCTAGATGGGCCAGGTGTTTGTGTCGGCCACTAGGGTCGCTTAGCTTACTCACACAGCTACCTCATTGCGCCTCTTTTTTTCTTTGCGTCATGTGCTGTTTGGGGAGTGTATTTTGGAAGGGCCATCCTGCGTGACACTGCAGTGCCACTCCTAGATGGGCCAGGTGTTTGTGTCGGCCACTAGGGTCGCTTAGCTTACTCACACAGCTACCTCATTGCGCCTCTTTTTTTCTTTGCATCATGTGCTGTTTGGGGAGTGTTTTTTGGAAGGGCCATCCTGCGTGACACTGCAGTGCCACTCCTAGGTGGGCCAGGTGTTTGTGTCGGCCACTTGGGTCGCTTAGCTTAGCCATCCAGCGACCTCGGTGCAAATTTTAGGACTACAAATAATATTGTGAGGTGTGAGGTGTTCAGAATAGACTGAAAATGAGTGGAAATTATGGTTATTGAGGTTAATAATACTTTGGGATCAAAATGACCCCCAAATTCTATGATTTAAGCTGTTTTTTAGGGTTTTTTGAAAAAAACACCCGAATCCAAAACACACCCGAATCCGACAAAAAAAAATTCGGTGAGGTTTTGCCAAAACGCGTTCGAACCCAAAACACGGCCGCGGAACCGAACCCAAAACCAAAACACAAAACCCGAAAAATTTCCGGTGCTCATCACTAGTTAGTACAGTACCTTTTTCAGTGAATCCAATGAAATAGTTAATCTTTGCACATAACTGTATATACATTTTTTTATTAAATGTAAATAAATATATTTATGCTCAATGTGCAATTATTGTAAAAATAAATTATGAAAAAAAAAAAACCTACAGATGTTCCTCATAATGGCCCTAATTCAGGGTTGATCACAAAAGCAAAATCTCTAATGGGCAAAACCATGGAAGTCATTCAGATCTGATTGCTGGCTGCGTTTTTTGCTGTCCTGCTTTCAGATTGTTGCGGCCTACAGGGTGAGTGTTTTTTCACTGTGCAAGTGTGCAATCGCATGTGTAGCTGAGCTGCTAAAAATAAGTGTGTGCAGTCTCTGCGCAGCCCAGGACTTACTCTTGCTGCGCGATTGAATCCTGCTGATCGGGGCAAGAGCTGACGTCAGACAACCTCCCTGAAAATGCTTAATCCCGCCTACATTTTTCCGGACACTCCCTGCTAATGGTCAGTTGCCACCCACAAACGGGCCTCTTCCTGTTAATCACCTTGCAAATGTCCAGGCAAATGGATCCTTCACACCATCCCGTCGCTGACCGGCGTAGCCCGTTGTAGCTGCCCAACGCTCCTCCGCATTGCAAAGCATACGCATGCGCAGTTTGGATCTGATTGCCCACTGTGCAAAAACACACAGCAGTGATCAGATCAGAATGACCCCCCATGTGCACTGCAGGGGAGGCAGACATAACATGTGCAGAGAGAGTTAGATTTGGGAGGGGTGTGTTCAAACTAAAATCTAAATTGCAGTGTAAAAATAAAGCAGTCAGTATTTACCCTGCACAGAAACAAAATAACCCACCCAAATCTTACTCTCTCTGGACATTAGATTTTGCCCATTAGAGAAAGATTTTGCTTTTGCGATCAACCCTGAATTAGCTCCAAATTATTTAATTCTGTGCAGAAAATAGAATTGCAATTTTATAATACTATAATTTCTGGTTCAGGTGGCCAACTGGGCGGCTGGTCATTATAATGCTGTCATTATGGTGGACCTATTTTTATATGGATTCCTATAGTCAGGGCCGGACTGGCCCTCAGGGGTACAGGGTAAACCACCGATGGGCCCTACTGCCTAGTGGGGCCCCACCTCCTCCTCTAGGGAAGAGGTTCCAGACTGTGCACTTGAATTATACATTATGTATATGTTCCGTTATAATGCACATGACTATGGTGTATTTTCTATCATGCATTGCTGTTATTAATCTGCTACATTATCATGCATGCACTGGGAATATTGACTGTATATATATATATATATATATATATATATATATATATATTGCATGGGCCCCTACCACTGCATTCCATCGGTAGGCCCTTCATGCCCCAGTCCGACACTGCCTAAAGTAATAGTTTCATCCGCCACATTGTAAATCTGGCGCTGGAATTGTGGTTGCTACCTCAAACTGCTCCATGTTTTTGATATGTTCAGTTATTTGGGCACTGACCATGTCCACCAATTATGTAATGTCATCTATATTACTTATCACATGCACACTTGCATATATTATATAAAGCGTATATACTCTCTTTATATATATATATATATATATATATATATACAGTATATATATATAATTGCACTCAATTAATTTATTATGTAGTCCTAATTAGACATTGGGTTGCCATTAAAGCACCTTGTATGTTTTGTATGAGCTCTTTGATGAATTCATTAGATAAAGCACTGTGATAATACGCATAGGCAAATGTGGGGTGGTGGGGGGGATTGGGTTTGGTTCCCCAGAAACCTACCTCTTTTTGGTAAGTGGCTCAAGTTATGAAAACAATAGCAATGGTATATAATACTTTTACTAAAGTTGCCACCACATCATGCTGTTTAAGGGGCAGAGCCAAGCTGCTGCATATGCTCAGTTGTAGCAGCTTCTTCTACCAAGTTTGGTATGTGTGTGTGTGTGTGTGTGTGTGTGTGTGTGTGTGTGTGTATGAGTCTTCAATCAGTGCACTGGACAAGAGAGTAGCTACGAAGAAGAAGAGACATGAGCCTTCCCATGAGGTGGGAGAATGTGAGATTAGAAAATGCACTACCTCCTCGCCCTGCAGACTCCAGGGCTCCCTTTGCCCTCAGGCACACTGCCCTGGGAGGCCCCTGTGCTGTCCAAGACTACTGCCTCAATAGGCACATTAACTCCTCTATAGAGGCTCATTCCCCCCATCCCAGTGTCCACACATATCCCATTGGTGCCAGGATATTGTCTTGGCTATAGGAGTTGGGCCCGCGGAGCTGGGGGGGGGGGGGGGGCTTAAAACCCCTCTGCAGGTTGCGGCCAAATTCCTCTCCTGAAACCGGGGACTCAATTATCCACTACACCCAGTAGGCGCTAACATAGATCCTACCACAGATCCTGAGCCATAGCTCATATAGTAAACCCCCCCTGGTGGCTGCCTCAGGATAATTCACCAGAGAAGTGCATTTTTGCTCAACTAAGAGAAACCATATGAATGCTTCTCTGCCTCTCTGAGCCTACAGTGCTATCAGATATGTGCTACACCCGGCTGTCGGTGCTACTGATGCCGTAATGTACTGCTGATGCAAACCCACAGGGAGCCGCTCCGCTGAAGGCACTCTTATGCGAGTTATGCAACCATATTCCACCTCGTCGACTTGATTTCAAGGAATGTAAGCTTTTCGATGCTGATTGAGTGATGCCCAGGAACAAGAAGTCTTCTCAAAAGACCGGCACATCAACTCCGTGGGGAACCATGTCACAGTCCGCTATGAGATCCTTTTTACAATCCACCTCGCCCGCCTTAGCAGAAAACCCTTCTGCTGCAGATTCCCCCACTCCCCCGCCGATCCCTCACCCATCCCCTCCAAGTGCAGATGCACCACACGCCTGCTCCCCAGGAGGTAAGGATCTACAAGATATCTTAGCCTACATGAAAAATCTACCCACTAAACAAGATCTGCAAGATACAGTGAGACGTGAACTGGCTGCCATAAGACAAGATATTTCCCACATCTCTGACCGGGTGACGAGCTTGGAAGATCACCAGGTTTCTTCCGACACATTCCAAAAGTCATTGTCATTGACGCCCAGTCTTCGGAGATCCGCTCCCTCCAAACACGGTTAACAGATTTGGATAACAGAGGGAGGAGAAACAATATCCGTGTGCGGGGCTTGCCGGAGGATGTCCCTCAAACAGGCCTGATCGATGCTCTTACGAAAATCTTCAACGAGATCTTGGGTAATGACCCCAACGATACCATCACTTTCGATAGGGCCCACCGAGCTCTGAAACCAAGAGGTCTCTCCGCAGACAGACCGCGTGATGTAATCTGCAGATTGCATTATTTTTCTCAGAAGGATGATATTATGCGCAAAGTTCGCCAACTCGATGGAGTTGATTTCAACGGTTCAACGATCCAGATCTACCAAGACTTGTCCTGGCACACACTCCAACAACGGAAAGCCCTCAAGCCCCTAACGGATGAACTCCGTAAACGCCAATTGAAATACCGCTGGGGCTTTCCCTTTAATCTCCAAGTTTCCTCATCGGGGAAAACCCACACCCTCAACTCCTACTCGGACCTCCCTGAGTTCTGTACAGGACTTGGCATACCGAAACTTGACTTGCGCGATTGGGGCTTCCCTACTCCAGAGCTACCATCTCTCCAGCCCCTGAGTACAGGAGCATCCTGGCAGGTGGTGCGGAAGGCTGGGAGGAGAAGCTCCAGTGGACCCCCCTCCGACAAGGACTCACGTGTGACCTGATTGATAACCTGAGATCTTCTGTTTGTTCTTGTTCTCCTTAAATTGCCTCTCTAGGTTACAGCGTGATACTATTTCTTAGGTTACAGCGTGATACCATTTCTCACCACTGATGAACTTTCATCTGATATCTCGCTGTCGCTGGGGCTCCGCCCCCCCACAATATGTCTTGGGACGTTAATTGTTAACTCCTGTTTTCTGACTATGAGATTTCTTGCATCCTGTCACTCGAAGATTTCTCCATGTTAATGAGGTTTACAGTTTATAGTTTATAGTTTACAATTAGTTAAAACTATGCATGTATAATGATTATTGCACTATTTTTTCTCATTTTCAATATGCCTTTGGCGGTGGCTCCCTCATCCGCCCCACACCCGCCCCTGGCTGTTTTGCCTCTTGGGTTCCCAATCCTTAGATGGATCGGTTTTTTGATTGTTATTGTTGTTTTCTCTCCATGCCCTGTCCCTTTCTTTTTCCCTCATATCCCTTCCTCTTTCCTTTCGTTGACCATCCTGGATCCACCGCCCTCCATCACGACCTATGTCTCTTATGACATCCCCTGGTAGAGTTAAAGTAACATCGATCAACGCGAAAGGCCTTAACGTGCCGGAGAAAAGAGCATCCCTTTTACGGTCCCTTTGGGCTGATAGAGTGGATGTTGCACTGGTCCAGGAGTCGCATTTTAAAATTTCAGCTAAGAACCCCTCCTTGACTAACTACCGTTACCCCCAGGCCTTTTATAATAATAACCCAGACTCTAAATCAAAAGATGTGGCGATAATATTCTCTAGGACCCTCCAACTGTCAGACATATCAGTTCACAAGCCGATCCCGGGTCGTCTCCTGATAGTGCGTTGTAAAATATGCATGTGCCCATACACATTTGTTGCACTTTATGCCCCAAATAAGGACCAGGTCACATTTTTCGGCTCCGCCTTTTCCCAAATGGAACCACTCCTTTCAGGGGTTGTTGTTCTGGGGGGTGACCTGAACTGGATAATGGATCCATCCTTAGACTCATCTTCTGCCGCCCCCCGGACCTCCCATCGTCAATACCGACAGGTTAGACGACTGTTCCATGACCTTCAGCTGGCTGACTCCTGGAGGGTTCTTCATCCCTCTGAGAGAGATTACTCCTTTTACCCACCCCCACACAAGGCTTACTCCCGTCTCGATTATTTATTTCTGAGTCACAGACATCTCCCTTTACTAATAGACTCCTCCATAGGCTCGATAACCTGATCTGACCACGCCACCAGTACATATGACTCTTTCAACCCCCCAGGCTACCCCGGGTCAATGGACCTGGCGTCTTAATGAGTCATTGCTACAGGACCAATACTGCAGGGGTGAAATAGAAAAGGCTTTAACTGAATTCTTCTCCATAAATGATACCGACGATGTCTCAAAGATTATCCTGTGGGAAGCACATAAATGCACCATAAGGGGTAAGCTCATACAGTTGGGGACATTTATGAAGAAACAGAGGTCAGTACTAATCACCAAACTGTTAGAACGACTCCACCACCTCGAGTCCTCGCACAAAACGTCTCTATCAGAGACTGACTACCTAGAACTACTTGACACACAGGCCCAACTAAAGAAAACCCTTACTGATAGTATCCAGCTTTCAGTCCGTAAATGCAACTCCAAATACTACCAGTGGGGTAATAAACCTGGTCGCCTCCTGGCCCAGGCTCTCAGGGCCCAACGCTCCTCTTTGTATATTAACAACGTAAAAGATCCTGGGGATGCTCTCCGATTCAAAACCCCTGAAATTGCTGCATGCTTCAAACAGTATTACTCCCTTTTATATAATTTGGAGAACCGACCTGATGGCACCGCCTCCCCTTACGACTTTCTACAGGCGAAGGCATATTTAGAAAAGGTGTCCTACCCCGTTCTATCACCTTCGGATAGGGAGGCACTGGAACTACCTTTTACCCAGCAAGAACTGGAAAATGCTCTGACCTCAACACCCTCTGGCAAGAGTCCAGGGCCGGATGGCTTTATGCTCACCTACTATAAACAATTCAAAGATCTCATCTCCTCCTATCTTCTCCAGGCCTTTAATTCTATCTCCGCAGATACCCATTTCTCAAGCCAGTCCTTGGAGGCTCACATTTCCGTTCTACCAAAACCCGGTAAAGACCCCTCGATGTGCTCCAGTTATAGGCCCATATCTCTTCTAAATGTCGATGTCAAGCTTTTCGCAAAACTAATGGCAAATAGACTGAATGTATTCCTGCCTTCCCTAATCCACAACGATCAGGTGGGCTTTGTCCCGAACCGCGAGGCTAAGGACAATACCACTAAGGTACTGAGCCTAATCCATATAGCATCCCAGGGTGGTTCTCCCACTGTGCTGCTATCCACCGATGCCGAAAAGGCTTTTGATAGAGTCAGTTGGGGTTTTATGAGGTCTGTACTGGGGCACATCGGATTGGGCCCCCTAGCGCTTGGCAGAATTATGGGACTTTATAGATCACCCACAGCTCAGGTCCGAGTCAACGGATCCTTATCCGATCCCTTTTCCATAAGTAACGGGATACGACAGGGCTGCCCACTATCCCCTTTACTCTTTGTCCTCTGTATCGAAGCTTTTGCGAGAGCTATTAGGGCCAATGATCGCATTACTGGCCTGAAGGTTGATGATACAGAGCACAAACTCTCCCTGTTTGCTGATGATTTATTAGCTACAATAACACACCCGGTTTCCTCCCTTCCTCATCTCATGCAGGAGCTGTCCCATTTCAGGTCACTCTCCAACTTTAAGATCAACATGTCCAAATCCTGCGCCCTGAACATCTCCACTCCCCCCGACACAGTGGCCAAACTTAAACAATCCTTCCCCTTTACTTGGAATACCTCCCACCTGTCCTACCTGGGAATACAGCTGCCGAGCGATCTGTCCTGTTTGTTCACTTTGAATTTTGTGCCCCTTCTCCGAACACTCAGAGCTGATTATAGCAGATGGTATCTCAAACCACTCTCTTGGCTGGGAAGGTGAATGTTGTGAAGATGAATACTCTCCCCAAGCTACTCTACAAATTACAGGCTCTCCCCATACGGATCCCAGACTTCTGCTTCAAGTCCATCCAACTCTTGATACAACAATTTATCTGGTCTCGGAGACGGCCTAGAATTAGTCGGTCCACTATGATTCGCTCCACCCGAAGTGGTGGTTTCCAGTTACCTGATATCAGAGGCTACAATTGGGCAATTTTGCTAAATAGGGTTCTGGATTGGACGAGGAGTCGAGACACAAAGCAGTGGGTGGCTTTGAAGGGGCTTTATATGCAACAATTCCCAGAGATATTCCCTTGGCTCCCTTCCCTCCCCAGGCCTCCCTCCCCTCACCCAACTATCACCGCGACCCTCTCCTTCTGGAAAAAAGCGCGCTGCTGGCCCTCCCTCTCTTCCGATTTCGGCCCGTTGACCTCTTTTCTAGCTAACCCCGACTTTCTACCCAGCTTAACACCCTCCCACTTTCGTGATTGGGCCCTTGAGGGTCTCTTTAGGGTAGGCCAGTTGGCGACCTCCTCAGGAGTTAGACAGTTTTCGGAAGTGCGATCTAAATGGGAAATCCCACAACATGATTTCTGGAAATATCTACAGCTTAGACATTTTTTGCACTCCAAACACAGATATCGCCAGGCCTCATGGGAACTAACACAGTTTGAGAGGCTGTGCGTCTCTACATGCACCCCCCAACACACTGTCTCCGCACTTTACAAATTATTACAGAGCTCCGGTGCTCAGACGCCCACACCCTTCCAGTTGGCCTGGGAGAGGGATCTCGGGATTCAACTAACAGATAAAGACTGGCGGATGATATTCCTCAAATCTCATAAAAGTTCAGTTTGTATACAAGTTAGGGAAACCCAATATAAACTTTTAATGAGATGGTACAGACACCCCTCTCTCCTTCACTTCATGTATCCTGGAGTGACGGACAGATGTTGGAGATGTCTCAATGCCACTGGCTCCCTAATGCACATCTGGTGGAACTGTCCTCTACTCCGACCATTCTGGGTTGATGTCATCTCCATTTCTCAAGACATACTCCATACCCCTGTCCCTACTGACCCGGCCTTTTGGTTGCTTTCCCACTCCTCAATTTCACTGGCTCAGCACAAAACATCATTACTCCGCCACCTGTCTAATGCAGCACGGGCAGTTATCCCCACTCTATGGAGATCCCCATCTCCGCCCACAAGGAAAGTATGGTTCACTAGAATTAATTATTATATGAATATGGAGAACATCCTCCTGGTTTCCAGAGACAAACTCCTAGAGTTCATGACCACCTGGTTACCTTGGATAGAATATACGTCCTCCAAAGACTACAAAGACTACATCTACGTCACCAAATGACTTAGCCTCGCAGTTGATCGATTAAAGAGACTGCATTACACCTCCCCCTCAGTTCGAGGGCCCCCAGATTTGGTCACACTATGGGGGTCATTCCGAGTTGTTCGCTCGCAAGGTGCTTTTAGCAGCTTTGCACACGCTAAGCCGCCGCCTACTGGGAGTGAATCTTAGCTTATCAAAATTGCGAACGAAAGATTAGCAGAATTGCCAATAGACACTTCTTAGCAGTTTCTGAGTAGCTCCACACTTACTCGGCATCTGCGATCAGTTCAGTGCTTGTTGTTCCTGGTTTGACGTCACAAACACACCCAGCGTTCGCCCAGACACTCCTCCGTTTCTCCAGCCACTCCCGCGTTTTTCCCAGAAACGGTAGCATTTTTTCGCACACTCCCATAAAACGGCAAGTTTCCGCCCAGAAACACCCACTTCCTGTCAATCACATTACGATCACCAGATCGAAAAAAAACCTCATAATGCCATGAGTAAAATTCCTAACTGCATAGCAAATTTACTTGGCGCAGTCGCACTGCGGACATTGCGCATGCGCATTAGCGACTATTTGCTCCGTTGCGACAAAAAAATAACGAGCGAACAACTCGGAATGACCCCCAATGTTCTTCTCCTCTCCTTCCTTTCATTTCATACTTCACTCTTTCTATAATTTTTCTACTATGTTTACCTAAGATATCACGATTGCAATCACTGTAAAGACAGATAGCGAGTGGATACCACATTGACACTATAAGACAACCTACTAATGCCTGTACCTATACCGACCCCCAGTGTCTGGGGTGGTACGCTACCCTGCTCCTTATGGCTATAATGCAATTGACCTTAATTATACGTTCTGATGCTTTTTTGTCTAAATGTGATGTAATCCTTATATTTTCCTGTATAAAAACAGATTATACAAAAAAAAGAAAATGCAGTACTGGTTCTACTATGTTTTTGTATGTATTTATTTATTATAGTATGTTTAACCCTTTCCTGACAACTTATTTATATTAGTTAAATATGTTTGAAACAGCCTATACTATAGACCAGTGGTCTCCAACCCTAATTGGGGTGTGAGCTACTTTTGGAAAATAAAACCTCTGAAGGAGCTACCCCCTTCCCCCAATGTGCGTGCGTTCCTGCGAAAGTGGGTGTGGTCTCACAAAAGTGGGTGTGTCCTCACAACTACAAGTAATGCCCCCCCGCATAGTGCCAGTTACAAAAATAATGCCCCTCAGCAGTGCCAGATACACAAATAATGCCCCCCAGCAGTGCCAGATACAATTCCCCCTCCAGAGCCAAATACAATTCCCCCCACAGTGCCATTTAAAATGCCCCCCCGGAGCGCCCGATAAAATGCACCCCCCCCCACAGTGTCCGATACAATGCCCCACACAGTGCTAACCCTTGCTGGCTTCTTCTGCTGCCGCCAGTGCTGCTCCTCCTGTATGAGGGATGGAAGGGGAGGAGAGTGCAGCGCGCGCCTCTCCTGTGAGCGGCTGCAGTGAGGGTGACAGAGTCTCCGGCGTCGGCGGGCATTTAAAATATGGTGACGGTAAGTGTGTCAAAACTCGCAGTCCGGCAGTCAATCAAGTGCCGCCACTGCCGATCCACGAGCTCTGATTGGCTGATGGCCGGCACCATATTAAAAATGAAGGGAGCAGGAGTGAGCTACCGAAAATACTACGGGTTGGAGATCACTGCTATAGACCATCTATAGTGTTAAATATCAATACTGTATTCCATACAGTATCCAGTGTATAAAAAGACCAATATTTATATTAATGTCTAGGGACCGGACACTACCACTGGTCTGATGCAGCACAACACAACAACACTGTAAGAGACATGTGGTTGTTGTTATTATTATTATACGGCAGCAGTGGACATATAGCAGCAGCGTATATCGTCACTGGAATGACTGATGGCCAGAACACTACCACTGGTCTGATGCAGCACAACACAACACAACAACACTGTAAGGGACTTGTGGTTGTTGTTATTATTATTATTATTATTATTATAATACGTCAGCAGTGGACATATAGCAGCAGCGTATATCGCCACTGGAATGACTGATGGACAGGTCACTACCCCTGGTCTGATGCAGCACAACACAACAACACTTTAAGGGACTTGTGGTTGTTGTTATAATTATTATACAGCTGCAGTGGACATATAGCAGCAGCAAATATCGTCACTTGAATGACTGATGTACAGGACACTACCACTGGTCTGATACCTCATACACTGGACAGCTCAACACAGCACCACTTTATACAGCTACACTGGATATATGGCAGCAGAGGACACCAACACTGTGACTTGCTGGACTGATGCAGCACAATACACTGACTACACTGGACTGGACAGCACAACACAGCACAAGACTCGACACCCCACTTTCCAGCCCCCCACACAGACACTGAACACTGAGGACATGTCCTCTCAATACACTCTCCAAGACTGGAGTGAAAATGGCCGCGACGCGTGGCTCCTTATATGGAATCCAAATCCTGCGAGAATCTGACAGCGGGATGATGACATTTTGCCGCGTTTGGGTTTCCGAGTCAGTTGGGAAAACCTGAGCCGGGCTCGGAACCAAACTCGGAAGGCAAAGTCCGGTAGGGTTCGGTTCTCTGAGAACCAAACCCACTCATCTCTACTTATCACCTGGGCTCTAGCAGTGCTGTCTTCTCCTATGGTCACCTCTGCAGTACTAGGAGTCAGCCGGCGGGTTCATTATTTGCATGCATTGGCTACTGAGGTCAGGAGAGGCTGCAGAGGTTGCTGGGAGTTCAGGGGGCGGAGCTAGTGCTGGTGTCAGCAGAGGGCAGGGAAGGATTGAGCTTTCCTGCAGTTTCTGCACTGAAGATCAGATTACACTGTCATGAGATTGCGAATATGAACTCCCTGGAAAAGCGGAAAGTTGAGCTTTCCAATGTATTATGAATCATACTCACCATACTAACATACTAAAGTATGGTAATGTGATTCAGGCAAGGAGTGGATGTGCCGCTGGAGAAATAAGGAACTTCTCCATGGTAACCCACTCTATGAATATCCCAACGCAGAGAAAAGCCATGTTTTCCCTAAAAAAAAGGGCTTTTCTCTGCTTTATGAATAGACCCCCATGTCTCTAACAGATAACAGATATTTAAATAAATCTTGACGGTATGTGAGAATTTGTGCTTGTGCCACTATATCCTCTATCCCTCTAATTCATAGATTGTTGGGATGATATTTATCTACAAGGTCAACTATTTTCAGATGGAGTTGTTAAATCTTCTTATCTCTGTTCAGCTGCATCAATTATGAAATTATATTTTTAATTAGCTCTTCATACATATTTTCTAAATGTACTTTGCTGTGCAGTGTCCTATATCATACTATCACAGCTATTAATTATTTTAAAGAGAGAGGATAAGTGTATTTATTACATTTTGTTTAAAGTCTGTGAAAAGGGATTTTAGTATTAGGGGTTGTTTTTATTACACATTTTGCAGCTCCTGAAATAGCTTGGGAGTTTAGTTAATTTAATAATGGCTATGTGTATTGATAATCTTCTTAGGTAGTTGCAGTGGTGTAGCTAACATAAACAAGTAGAAAAAAATGTATCTGCATTTTTTTCTACTTGTTTATGTTAGATAATCGTCAGTTGGTCCAATGTTCTAAAGTGTTTTAAATTGGATTAAACTGGATCCCTTATGTATCCATTCCAGCCTGAAACACTGACTGATCTGTATGAACTGGTTGCCACATCCAGTATATATTATTAACACACTATTATAGACATTCACACTGCCCAATGTAATAATGTTTCTATGGAGGATGAAGTCAGTGATTAACTGAACTGTACAATTCTGATTGAGCTACACCACTGCAACTACCTAAGAAGAAAAAGGCCGCGACGCGTGGCTCCTTATATGGAATCCAAATCCTGCGAGAATCTGACAGCGGAATGATGACATTTTGCCGCGTTTGGATTTCCGAGTCAGTCGGGAAAACCTGAGCCGGGCTCGGAACCAATCTCGGAAGGCAAAGTCCGGTAGGGTTTGGTTCTCTGAGAACCAATCCCGCTCATCTCTACTTATCACCTGGGCTCTAGCAGTGCTGTCTTCTCCTATGCACTCTGTTTAACTCCCCCTCCTTGTCCCTTCTTGTGTCATGGCTGCCGCAGCCAGACCCCAGCGTTCCCCCCGGGCCTTGCTCGCTACCGCTCAGGGGGTGGTGAGGAGGGCACCACTGTGGGGCCAGCGACCTCGGCCGCCCGTTCTGCCTCCTTGGCTGCCGGCACGCGTGCATGCATGGCGATGGTGGGTAGAGCTCAATCTCCCCTGCCGCAGTTGCCGGAGCCGTCTTTGGGGTCCGGTCGGGGGGCGCCAATACGCTGCTAGGGAGGGAGTTGTGGCCGGGGCTCAGCTTGCGACTCCCTCCATCTGTGCCAAGTCTGCACGGGCCTGCAAGGGGTTTCGTACCACCTCCGTCGCCCATAGCTGGGCCACTGTTGTCTGCCAGCCGTGGGTGGCGGGGTGTGCTGTGGGTGCCGGAACGGCATGGGGAGGCGGTGGCCGGATCTTGGCTGGCGGCTTTCTCCCCTGCAGGCCGGACTTCTCGGCATGGGGGGAGCACGTTTGTCAGGGGTCGCGTGCGGCCATCCCTGCTGTTTCTGGCCCCGCTCGCACACATGTGCGCACAGCAGCGGCTTTTGATGGTCTCTCTGAGTATGCTTACACTGATAATTCTGATGTTGCATTGGCTGAGGGGACTGCTTTCCCTGTCGCTCAGGGGAGTTCCAGGTTTCAGGAACCTCCCGACTGGGGGCTGGTGTTGGAGTGCAGGTTAGGGGTGGCAGTGGCGGCCTGGCATTGGAGGGTGGGATGAGTGCAGGGGGCAGGGTGCAGAGGGCAGGGCAGGACAGGGGGTCAGAGGGGGGACCGGCAGGTCACCCAGGCGATCTGACCTTTTAGGGGCAGAGCACTCCCCGTCACATTATGTAGGCCAGGGTAGGAGGCGGAGTGGTGCACCGATGGCCCCGGAAGTCTAGCTTGGCAGTGGCCAGGAGGATAGAGGCGAACAGGGGGCCACTGGGGACCTGGCATCTGCACTGTCATCAGTGGCATCGGCTTTGGCCCCATTGATGGCAGCTGCCTCCCCGGGCTCGGTGCGTTCTGCGGGCATGCGGGGTGTTAGGGGGGCTTCTGCTGCGCCATCGGGATCGGCGGTGCGGCGGATAGAGCGTGCTTGCCAGGAGTTGCAGGAGGCCGCGGCGCAGTTGGGCAACCCGCCAACGGGGGTGAGGCGCTCGCATATTGAGCAGGCGGGGGTATCTCGGATCGGTCTGCCGGTCCCGTCAGGGGTTTCTGGGTCCCGTTCTTTGTTTTCTTTTTAAGGAGGGCTTGGCGCGATGGCAAATGATGGGGATGAGGATTTAGAGATTTACACAGTTCTGGCGTCTGAGTCAGAGCGGTCGTCATCGTCAGGTGAGGTTGTGGTTTCGGCATCGGGCTCCTCCAAGCACACTAGTTCTGACTGTTCCTCCTCTTCTTCATCCTTATCGTCGCAAGCGTCCAAGGTTAGTAGCACGACTAGAGCGAAGGAGCGGGCTGCCAAGTACACAAAAAAGGTGGCTGGGCAGCGGGAGAAGCGGAAGAGGCGCAAGCAGCTTAGTGTGAGCGATCGCAGGGCCAAGAAGCGCCGTAATTTGCCGGGAGTGGTGCACTGTGAATATACGGCAGTGTTAAGGGGGTTGCGGGATAGCTGCCATAGGAAAATTGGTAGAGGTGATTACGTAGATTTGTTTGTGCTGACTAAGGATGCTAAGAGAGTATAAGGCAGCTAAAGCTAAGAAGGGCATAGGAGCTGAGGCGTCACGGTCGTTTGACATTTGGCTGGCTGGCTTATGCGTCTTTGCGGCGTGTTATTTGGAGGATAGGCCGGTTGAGCACATGAATGTCATCTGGTACTTGCACCTGATACATGATATGCAGCGGACATCGACAGGAATTGAGTGGCGCGCGTATGATGAGAAGTTTAGGGAGAAGCAGGATTGCTTGCATATAAATGATTTTGGGTGCAAAGACGTGGAGGTATGGCTTCAGGTCACTCAAGCTTCTCAAGCTGCAAAGGATCCCCGGACTCCGGGGGCGGATGTTCATCACGCTGGGTCAGCCGCCCAGGGAGCTAGCGTGGAGGTGAAGTCGAACAGGAAAGGTAGAGCTGCTACTCGCGGGGGGGGGGGGGGGGGGGGTGCAGGCGCCGGCGAAGGTTAATGCTATGCTTATAATAACGCGACCTGTTTCTTCGGCAGGCAGTGTCGTTTTTGACACTCATGCTTGCAATGCGGCAGTTTTCACCCGGCCTCCAACTATTTTAAGGGGAGTAGGCATGGGCTAGGAGGCGGTAAGCAAGGCTTTGGTAAAACCCCTGGGAGCGGGAGCGCTCAGCAGGGCTCCAACGCCAATTAAGTTGGATGCCATGTCCAAGTGGCTTGGCTGGTATCCGGATAGGCAAGTCGCTAGTTTTTTGTCTCAAGGGTTCCAGTTTGGTTTCCGCCTGCCGGTTGCGGGTGATGTCAATGTTAGGGCCCTCAGGAATCTTCAATCCGCTCACACTTTTCCATCAGTTTTGCGCGAAAAAGTGGAGAAAGGAGTGCGACTGGGTAGGGTGGTAGGCCCATTTCCTCTGCCCCCGTTGGATGATTTGGTTATTTCTCCTGTGGCGGTGGTCCCTAAGAAGACTCTGGGTGCCTTTTGGCTCATTCAGCATCTCTCTTACCCGTCGGGGTTGTCAGTCAACGACGCAATACCACAGGAACAATGTTCGGTGGTGTAAAAGTCATTTGACGAGGCACTGGGGATTGTTCTGACTTATGGCCCTGGAGCCCTGATGGCTTAGATTGATGTTGATTCCGCATTTAGGTTGCTTCCGTTGCATCTGGACTCATTCCGTTTTATGGGTTTTCAGATCGGAGTGGAATATTTCATTGACAAATGTTTGCCAATGGGATGTTCCATTTCCTGCTCATTCTTCGAAAAGTTTAGCACGTTTTTGCACTGGTGCATTGAGTCTTCTACGGGAGGTCATGGGGTAACACATTACCTTGATGATTTCCTGTGCGTGGACCGGCGAATTCCCCGTGCTGCAGCAATTTGTTGTTTAGCACCCGAGCCCTATTTTATCACTTTGGCGTCCCTGTGGCCGAGGATAAAACGGAGGGGCCGGTCTCCTGTTTGTCATTTTTAGGGATTGAAATCGACTTGGTGGTGGGCTCCTGCCACCTTCCTCAGGACAAGTTTGCCAAGCTTCTTGAGGTTATCGGACAGTTTGTGGCATCACACAAGGTTTACGCTGCAGCAGGCGCAGTCTTTGTTGGGCCTCTTGAACTTTGCTTGTCGGGTCATCCCGATGGGCAGGGTTTTTTGCCGAAAGTTGGAAAGGTCGACGGCAGGGTGTGCCAGACCGCATCACTTCATTCGCTTGTCCTCCGAGGTTAAGAGGGACTTGGCCGTTTGGGCCTTGTTCCTGGAGGGATTCAATGGGGTGCGTATCTGGTTGGCCCCAACGGTCGACAATGCTGGATTGCAGCTATTTACCAACACGGCGGGTTCCTCTGGGTTCAAATGCTATCTAGAGGGATCTTGGTGTGTGGCTCCTTTGCCTGAGGAATGGTCTCGCATAGGTTTTACTAAAGACCTTTTGCTGCTTGAGCTTTTCCCCATCATGGTGGCTTTGGAGGTTTGGGGTGAGCATCTGGCCGATCGCAGAATTTTGTTCAGATGCGACAATCTGGGCGTTGTGCACATGACTAATAATCAGAGGGCCAAGTTGCTTGTGGTATTGAGGGTGCTTGCGCAGCTGTTGCTGACTTGCTTGCGTCGTAATGTATGGTTTCGAGCGCAGCATGTTCCAGGTATTGCGAACGGAATTGCCGACGCGTTGTCCCGCGGGCAGTGGGAAAGATTTCGGCTTTTAGTACCTGAGGCCGATGCGCGGGGTTTTCAATGTCCTGATTATGTCTGGCAGGTGATTTGTCCGGACTGGAGAGCTTAGCGATGCGCTCAGTAGTTCCGAACACGCTCAAGGCTTACAGTCAAGCTTGGAGTGAGTGGGAAGAGTATGTCCAAACGCGAGGGCAAGAAGGTAAGAGCAGGCATCGGCTGATGTTTTCTTTTATTTGGCAGCTTTTTGTCACGGGTAGGTCTAGAGCCGTGGTGTCACGGTACCTGGCGGGGATTTAATTTTTTAGTAAACTAAAGGGTTTTCCTGACGTAACAAAGAGCGGCCTCCTTGCAAAGGTGATGAAAGAGTGGGCGCATGTGGTGCCAGCTCCGCCAGATAGGCGGCGTCCAATCGATGCGGCTCTGCTGCCAGTGGTCATCTGTGCGGTGGCCGAGGTCGCGTCTACACTTTTTGAGTCGTTGTTGTTCGAGTATGCGTTCTCCATTGCTTATCATGGGGCCTTTTGGGTTTCGGAACTGTTGGCCCCTTCTCAATGGACAGATTCGCGCATGCTCCAAGACGATGTGGTGGTGGGTGAGAGGTCTTTGCTGTGTAGACTGCGTCAATCTAAGACGGACCAAGTGGTTAGAGGGTGATGGGTCACTTTGGTTTCGTCTTTGGATGAGCGCATTTGCCCGGTAAAGTTGGCAATGAGATATGCGGCAGTGCGGCCCGATGCAAGGGGATCCTGGCTGCTGCATTATGACAATTTACCATTGACGAAGTATCAATTTTGCTGGATGCTGAGTCACTGTCTGGCCGGCTTGGGCCTTTCACCCTCTGCTTTTGGTACGCATTCCTTTCAAATCGGGGCTGCGACATCGGCTGCGTCGGCGGGTTTTTAAGTTGCGGAGATTCTGGTGGTGGGGTGCTGGAAGTCTTCCAGTTACAAGCGATGTATTCGCCCGGTTTTATGAGTTCCTGTTTTAGCAAGTGTTAAGAGGTTTACTGTTGGATTTGTGTCGTCATTGTTCAGTTTGTGTCTGTTTGTCTCCCCTGTTCATCCTACTCAGGGATTAGCTACTCACCACTGCTGGAAGTGGGGGTCTGGAGTTCTTTTGCACTTTTTGCCTGACCTGACGGACTGAATTTTAATTTTACCATAATTCGGCTGATTGGTTCCAATTAAAAGTCCCTCGGCAGGTTTTTTAAGCTTTCACCTCCAGCTGAGTTCTTCTATGTTTTCCCCATTTCCACCCCCCCCCTTTACTTTTGCTTTGTTTTATTTGATCTTTCCCTATGTGCCTTTATGTTATGCTTCGATTGGCTTGAAGCTTGTTTAGCATGGCTAGGCCGTGTCTCGATGAGAACTGAAAACCTTTTTTCTTTTTGGCAGATCCTTCAGGTTAAGTCATGTATTAAGCTCATGTTAGGACATTTACTAACCTACTTTTTATTCCTTTCCTTCACTTTAGGTTGGGTGGAAGATAAGTTGTCAGTATGGGTAGTCGGTCACTCTTTTCTTTACTGGGCAGCCAGGTTTTTGGCCTCGGAAGAGGTACATTTTTTTCCCCAGGCTCATAGTGTTCGTTGGCTTGGTTGGCGTGGAATGATGTGGCATGAGTTGAAGGGTAGGTTGGTCAGTCAAGTCAGGGAGCCTGGAGTCCTTGGGGTCCTGGTTGTCCATTTGGGTGTTAACGATCTGGGTAAGAGGACGTCTTTAGATTTGAGATGGTCCATGGTGGAAGATTTGTCAAGTATTGCCACACCTTGGCCTAGCTGTGTTTTGGTGTTCTCCATGATTGTGCCAAGGTTGCGTTGGCGAGGAGTGGTGGATGGTCGCCCTATTGATGAGGCCAGGCAAAAGGTGAATTCAGCATTAGCAAAGTGGGTTTTGGCTCACGGAGGGTCAGTGGTTCGCCACGCTAGGATTCGGTTCCGTGACACTCACCTTTATCGGCCTGATGGTGTACATTTGTCCAAGGAGGGATGATGTTTTTCCTGACGGATCTGTTTGAGGGTTTGCAGGAGTTAGGTTGAGGGTATGGTGGCGGTGCAAAGCCTCTGTAGAAGAGTCTTTCTCTGTTGGCGGAAAACAACGGCAGGTTCTAGTTTGGCTTGTTAGTCACAGTTTTTACGGTGTTGGTGTGGTTTAGGTGCACTCACCTCCATTGACTTTTAAGGCCGCTATATCACCCGACAGGGGGCAGCGTCATCACCCATCAGGGTGGGCAGTCAGCGTGGAGGTCTGAGTTGAATACCTATGTATGGTTTTTGTGGTAGATTAGGATTGTTTTAGTTTTAATGTCTTTGAGGTTATCTTCAGTGGGTTTTTAGCCATTCTTTTTTCTGCCACCATATTCGGATAATATTATATGCTAATTTAATATTTTCTTTGACAGGTTTTTCTAGTGGTTAGGGTTACAATAAATAGCTAAAATTTTTCTGCCAAATTCAAGTCTCCGTGTCTTTATTCTTAGTATAAGGGTATAGGATGTTTTTACTGTTAGAATGGAGGCACACTTCAGCCATTAGGAGGTTTATAGCACAAACTTGATGCATAACTTCCATAACAGTTTCTTTGTTGATGTTTACCATTTCTGCTATCATTCCTACGCTGAGTCTACGGTCAATTCGAACAAATTTTTACATTTTTTCCACATTTACACATCCTCACGACCACCACTAAATATTCTGTGCCACTCAAACACATGTTCACATGACATACAATATGACTTGTAAGCCTCTGTTAGCATATGAAAAGATTCAGTCTGCGTTTTGCACAATTTAACTAAAAAGGTGAAGTTAACACATTGCTCTACTTTTGAATTAAGCATTTTTATGATGCAAAGCAAAAACACAACTTCTTCAAATGATGAGTGACAGCTAACTATCTGTGAGAGAGGGGTAAAACTTGCAAAGCTTTTTTGGGATAGTCCAGGGTTAATACTCCCCTACTCCCTTTTAACTCACGCAGTGTGGTTTATTTTTTACAAGCACAGTCTTGTTATTTAATAGCCACACTGCATATGTAGACGAGTTAGTTTAAAGTCCTGCACAGATCACTAAATTGGAATTTGGAAATGAAAATGTGTGGGGTTCCTTCCTAAGTCCATAATTAGCCCTGGGCCTCTGAGCCTAGGCTGAATATGAAAATTAGGGGGTTGTAGTGTCCTCCTATTTCCCCCCCTACATTTTAATAACTAGCACCAGGCTGTACCAGCACTGGGCTGACACTATAACAGGGGGAAGGGGGGCACAGCATGGGGTCCTCCTCCATAGCGATAACCAGCCCCAAACTATTCATCCCATGGCTGGAATCCTTAGGGAAGATGGAAATCCCCACAAAGGAAATGGGGCTCTTCCCCAAGGATAACCAGTGCTAAGTTGAAAAATAATAGGTAAATTAAATAGTTCAATTATATTTTTTTACAGGTGAACTACAGGTCTCAGCAAGCCTGATTTGGTATGAACTCATCATTATCAGTAGACACCTACACAAACCCAATAAAAGCTGCAAAAAATACATATGAAATCAGGTATATACAGTATACCTGTAAGCCCAGCTCTACACATCCACAATTACCCTTACCACCCCCTCTTAACTTTGCCTAAGTGCCAGCTACGACCCTTCAGTCGCAAGTGGATATTCAACTGAGTTGTGTATGACTCTACATCACCCATGGATGCATAGGTTCAGCTAGAGAGCACACACAGTATGACTCCACACAAGATACATTTCACAAACTGACTTGCATTAGCCCCATACATTTACAAACTCTGCATTAGCTCCATTTCAAAGAGAGTAGGCACAGAGCTGTCCTCTATGTTTTTCAGGGATGTTTTCTACTTTTTTAAGGATCCCCAAACCTCATTGGTTGAATTTATGGGCAGACTAAGAAAAGTACTGTATATTGGCCCACTTGTGCTATGCGTGAGCAGAGTTTATGTTTATGTTCAAATGAAGAAGCAAAATGTATACAGTAACAATCTTTTTCTTGTACAGTAAGTCACTACAATTGTATTTATTTGTGGAACTTTAACCAATATGTCAGTGAGTAACAAAAAAATACCTTCATTTACTTTTAAATAGGCTGTAACTTGTCCTAAGGCAGACTGATATATTGAATATGTCTTTATAATTTAAGTTTCTGTTTATCAACCTACATTTGTAGAGTGTCTCAAACAAGCATATCTTAGTCTATGGATAAATAGTATCTGTGTCACTGTGTAAAAGAAGATTTTTTTACCAAGTGCTGCTCCCATACTAAGAAGCAAGTATGAAGTAATATTAGTTGGACCATACCAGTACGGTGTCTTCTGCCAATATAAATTCCGTGGGTGTATGTCTCTGCTCCTCGATGTGACTGAGAATGCCCACTTCTTCTAGTCATCTTGACAATGATATCTCAAAGTAAGAAACCTCTGGCTTTTTTAGAAATCCATCAGAAAAATAGCGGGAACTAAATCAACAGTTTGTGGCCAAATCAATAGTTTGGTATTTTCTGAGAAAAAAAGACTGCATCAGTGATCTTGCCAACACAAAAAGGCTTGGACATCAATAGAAGATAACAGATGATCACAGGATCCTTATCATGTTAAAGGAAAACCCCTTCACAATATCCAGCCAAGTGAAGAACACTCTCCAGGGAGCAGGCATATCATTATCCAAGACTAATAGAGAGAGAAGATTTCACAATAGCAAATATAGAAAGTTTACCAAAAGTTGCAAACCATTCATACGCCTCAAAAGTATTCTTTTGACATATAAAACTGAGCTCAACCGGCATTCCACATCATCTATGAAACACAATGGAGTCAGTGTGATGGCATGGGAATGCATGGCATTGAATGATCCTGTGTATCCTAGTGTTTAATGATGATGTGACATATGACAGAAGCAGCCAGATAACTTTTAAAGTGTATATGGATATACTGTCTGCTCAGATTCAGCCGGATTTAGCAGTTTATTGGATGTTGCTTCACAGTGCATATGGACAATGACTCAAAATATCCTGTGAAAGCAACCCAGGGTTTGTTTTAAGTCAAAGAACTTTAATATTTTGCAATGACCAAGTTAATCAGCTGACCTCCACCCGATCGAGAATGCATTTCACTTGCTGAAGACAAAACTAAAGGCACGGGCTGGCAATGCATAAAAAGGAGGAAACCCAGCATTTTTTGATGCCTAAGGGTCCCAGGTCTCAGGCAGTCATTACGTGCATATTATTCTCAACAAAGTAAGATAACTTAGCAATACAATATTTTTGTGTAACACCCTGAAATAAAACTGAAAGTCTGCACTTCCATTGCATCTCCTATATTTAATTAAATCCCATTGTTGTGGCATACAAAGCCAAAATAATGAATATGATGTCAGTGTCAAAATACATATGGACCGAATTTATATACAGTATATATATATATATATGTAGAGAGAGAGAGGGCAAGAGACAGAGACAGAAAATTATGCTATATGCATCCACATAATATTCCATTGTTTAAGTTCACTTTAAGTATTACTTTCCAATTAGGATATTCACAATATCTGTGTCCTGATGATTTGGGTCTTATGACTACTGATGTAGAAATTTTATAAACCTTGACCTCTTTCTGCAATGTTTTGTACAATTTTGTGGGGGGTATGTGTGCTCATACCGTACCTGTGCATGTATGTTGTAAGGTGCTGTGGAGTCCTTGTTGTTCTCTCCTAGTTTTAGTTGGATTACTGTACCATGGCATTCCTGTAGTGGGGGTAAGGGGAAGGAAGAGTTAAGGTTGAGGGGTACTTGTTTTTTTTAACATACCTGGAATTTCACTTTACTGCACCAGCCCTTTCCCCTCTCCACAAGTACCACCTTTGTATGTGCCATATGTCAACAGCCTGTGTACATTTTATTGTACTGTACACTAATGTAAATGTCTTCCAACTTTCATATTTTCCTCTTTACTATTGTTTATGTGCTTTTTTTTTCCACATACACCTGCAGAGTTTGTTTATTGTGCTCACTTATATTTATTGTGTTTGTTTTAATTCCTATGCAATTTGAAAAGCATGAAAAAATGTACTTAGATTAAACATAATTATATTCTGTTCTACAAATGACTGATATGTTACACTGATAAGCAATAATATATCAAAAGGACATGTTCTGACAAAATAACATATCAGACTACATAATGAGGTCTGAGTCACATATGACATTAGTGCCTCACAAGGGTTCTCAACTGTAATAATATATTATACTCTACATGCTCTTTTGGATTTTTGTAGTGAATAGCAATTTCCTTAAATAAATTTAAAACTATTGTTTTACATATTATGATTAATTTCTTTACAAGTTTTAGAACTCCATTAATAATGAACTAATTTATAATATGTTCTCAGGGCCATATGGGAAATCGGTGCAGAAGTGAAACTTACTATAAAAAGCAATTACCTGGTGCACCATAATTAATGTTGCCAGATGCACCGTACTGAGACTATGAATATTATAAATACCATACTGTAGATGCAGTGTAATCGAAATCATTAGTAAATCATGTACCGTATAAAGGAAAGAAGTCTGCTTATTTAAAAATAAAGAAGTGTTACTATAGCATATAAAACCAAAATGTAACAACCACAAATCAGGTCTTGCAACCCCAAAATTGGTGCCTCCCTCTCTAGCTCTATATTATAGGCAGAGGCTTGCTGGCAAGGGGGGCAATGTGCCATCTGCCCAATGGGCCAGTAAAATTTAAGTGATCCAGGGCCACATGTCTGCGAGAAGCAAACAGAGGTTCTCCTCCTCCTGACTGCTCTGAGTTATAACGTTTAACCCCCCCCCCCCCTTTCCTGGCTGCTGAATAGCAGGGGCTAGCAGAAAATGGCTGCCCCCACAGGAGGCTATAAGAAAAATGGACACCACTGACCAATGAGCCACATCTGCCCTCAGCTTGTAGACACTGCCACAGTAAAGCTCTACCCCCATGTACTCTGACACTGTGCAGCCCCCTCTGTCCCCACCCTGTCTACACTGGTACTATGCAGCCCCTCTGTGCTCACTGACACCATTCATCCCCTTTGTGCCCCCACCCTGTGTATACTGGTACTATGCAGCCCAACCTGGGCCCACTGACACCATGCATGCCCCCTGCCCCCTCTGCTCCCACCTTGTGTACACTGGTACTATGCAGCCCACCTGTGCCACTGACACCATGCAGCACCACCTTAACATCATCAGCAACTTGATATGTGCAATGTCTTTGGCAAAAAACACATTTGTGTACATACATTATCTCCATAAACTATAAACTGATGCTTACTCTGCGTACATGTCATTGCTGAAATGAGGTACTGTGTCATCTGTATGCTCCTGGAACAGTGATGTTAATGGTTTATTGTGATTTATTAATTGCTTATTCAAAGGCCTCAGTGCTGTGAATGTGCATTGTATTCTGCACCGTCTAACTATTTTTTGTCTTGATATACATTTTATGTAATTTGGACAATTTAGACATTGAAGTAGCTGAGGGAGGGGATGTGAGGCGGGTATTGTACAGAATATTGGACCTCAATCTGGTCCATTTGCTGTTGCTACTTACAGATCTAGCCTCTGTTATCTTGGCTGGCTGAGGCGTTAGTCACGATTGGGCATAAACAGCGTGCCTGGGCGCAAGGAGGCTTGCCTAGTTGTAGGGAGGCGCACCGAGTGTTTGACGCTACCTTTAAGTGTAATGCCTGCGATCACCCACCAGATGTTGCTTTTTAAAATCACCATTGCGTATGCATGTGGTCTCCAGTAAAATACAATACCGAACTACAATGTAAGAACTACTTTACTGGTGCTTCTCATTACACTACAATATGCTACAGTACTGTATGTCAAACAGTATATTACAGTCTACAGATGCAATACAGTAGTACAGTATACAGTATACAGATGCAAATGAACATGATAAAGCCACAGTATATTCCATTGATGTTAGGAATATGTGAGCATCCAAGTCCCGCAGACAAATCAACAAATAAAAACGGTAGTGTATGCAGATGCAAACGAATGTGTTACAGGTATTATAGTTACTATTGTAGCCCTTTAAAAATAAATAAATAAATGCTCATGAGGAGATACAGGAGGATCTCTGTTCCCTGAGGATTACATTAAATATATATATATATATATATATATATATACTAGTTACCTAATGCCTGTGTAAATATATGAAATATATACTATGTAATTAATGCCTTTGTAAATATATGAAATATATTCAAATTGTTTAATGTAACCCTTGTCATGTATATATATATTGGAGGATTGATGGTGGTGAACGGGGACATTGAACAGTAAGGCTGTTAATAGGTGATGTGGTACAGTGGCATGAGCAGGATTAGATAGAATCTTCCAGAAGCTCTCGTGCTGACTATGAGGTGCCCGGGGTGAGCAGAGCGCGAGGAGAGCCGTGCTTTGAGGAGACGGAGCTGACAGGAGGGAAGCGGTGAGAGCTGAAGGAGTCATCACTGTGGAGAGCGGTGATGGGAGATGCCTGACTGGGAACCGAAGTGGTAGTGAACCCGGACAACGAGGACTGGACTGCGGCCTCAGGAGCATGGGGAGCCCCGATTGAAGATAGCCGGAGATCCGAGTGACGGCGACGCTGAGGAGAAGCAGAGGGACTCGAGATGGATCTGGAGAGCGCGGCAGGACGGCTGAGAGAGAGCGAGACGCGCTGACCTAACAGAAAAACGGACGCCATCGTGGAGCTGCGGGGAGTATCTGTGAAGGAGGCTGAGAGGCGGAGATTGAGTCTACCCGGCAGAGTGATCACAGGACCGGCAGTTTAGCGATTGCAGCTGGCGGCAGGGCTCAGAGCAGCACTGAAGAGAGGAGGAGCCTAGCGGTGGCTGGGTAGAGCCAGGGGAAGCTGATATTCCCGACCAGCGCTGCAACGGAGATAGAACTTCACTGGCGGCATCTGGAGTAGGGTGTTTCCCCATCCGATAATGGGAGGAGGACTCGGGGGAGAGATAGAGACTCCCAGTGGGTTTGTGCCCAAATGAACAGTAAGTGAACTAATACACTGCATGGCCCCCACACAGAGAGCATAGTAAAGCATAGCTGACAGTTGCTGCGTCACCAAGGGTCAGCGAATATCATCCCCACTGCAAGTCTTGCTCAGATCACTACCATAGTACTTGCTCTCAAAGGGGAAACTGACCAAGTATACCTCCATAAGGAGTACCCGCCCCTCCAGCAGACGATGGTGGCCCCGCATCCAATAATAGGTATTGGACATTACACAGCCGCAGGAAAATGAAAGTGAGTGAGTGGGCATACCAGTGGGGAGAAGGCAGGGACCCAGGACAGAGGGACAAGCAGCATTTATCCTTAGTATATGGAGATAGTACCCTGATATCAGACAATTATCCATAGTGATGTCAGGCAGTCAGCCGGCAAGGATAAAGTATATCGCACCATCAAAGTACCATCCTATAGGCTATTAAACTGGCATAGGTACTCACATTATAGTCTGACATTTCCCTATTTATTGGAGGACTGGTGAGTCCAGTCATACCCTTACTATAATAGTGTTATGCATAACCCAATACATTTCAGACTAATTCTACAATGTTGGCAGTCTAAGAAGCGGTGACACAGCGAGCCGACGCGGTGATCTCCAGAGAGGCTGCACTTTGATTTCCAGGAGCTACAGGTAACACCACTGGATTAACCTTTGGGGAGACACTTTCTATATGGGACCTCTATCAGCCTCTCCTATTCCCTAAGAGGACTACGGCCGGAGGAGTTATTAAATTGAATTGGGCCCCAACAGTGCACCAACGAATAAAAAAGGGTATACCCAACCAGTTATAGTAACTGGCAGACTGCAGTGGAACTTAATAGGGCCTGGTAGCTACCATCATTACCCATTAGGTAATAGGAGTAATAACAAGGTTGAGGTATTATATGCAAATTACTAAGTTATGTATATTTGTATAGTGGTAAATATCATCTCTATATGGTATGTATTGATTTACATTCAATCTATGAATATACCACAGTCTGAATATATATATATTCGGTAATTGATTGGTCATTCCATTATTAACATATGTTTTGTATGTATTACTGTTATATTAATAAATACTTACCGTTGAAAGGGACTTCGTTTCTCAGTCTTCGGGACATCAGATTCTGCAATACAAAAGAAGAAAACCAGGTAAACCAACTCAGATACGCACCAACTTACATGTGAATCAGTATATCCTTCTACTGGCCACAGCTTTCCCAAGCAAGCCTGGGTTGGTATAACAACTGCTTGGGTGGAGGCACTCAGTCCTAATTACATAGTAACCCCGGTATTGCAATTAGAGGGAGCAATTAAGGGTTACATTTGGAGGCACTGCTGAGATTCTAAAATACCCAGGATTCAGTGGGTGATACCGGAACTAAACATCATGGAAGAAGTTACAAAAGCCGATATCTATAGGTCGTGTAAAGAAAAGGGCGTGGAACCCTTATGCAGCTTTGGGCTAGTTGGAAAACTTTCATTAGCCAGTGATGATGCAGTCATTCGGGCTGTTGTGCAACTTTATGGTATCAGTCAACCATGTATGGTTGATCGATGGAAAGGACAAGAGGGAGAAACTTTTGCTATCTTACTTAGTAATAGACTTCCTTTGGATAACACATTACTACCCAGTATGGTGGTGGTTGAAGATGTCCCTGGGCGAAAAGTTCAACTAGTGTGGCCTGAAAGTATGGAAGAAGCAGCCACTCCAGGAGAAGACATGGGAAATGATACCACTGCTGCAGGAGACTGTTTTCATATTAATAGTGGGGAGGATCTGACAGAGAATGTGGAAGAATCTCCTGGGAAAGGGGTGGAAACCATGATGGATAAAATGGTTAGTCAGATGGAGAGATTGCATTATGAAGGGGGATATAGAAGACTCAGGATTTTCTCGGGTATTTCCCCTGTGCCGGCTGGTGAAGAAACCTATGATACTTGGAGAGAGGCGGCCATTCAACACTCTGAAGAGTGGCAATGTCCCGAGCATATCAAACGACAGCGTATAGTGGAAAGTCTCCGGGGACCCGCTATGAGGGTGATTCAAGCCACAAGGAGGAGTAAATCTACAGCTACTCTGAAGGATTATCTAGAGGCTTTGGATTTTTCTTATGGCACCATGGAGGATGTAGGGGATTTGATGTCAAGATTACATCGCACCTATCAGGAACCGGGGGAGACTCTAACTCAATATATTTATAGAGTGGATAGATTGATTTACCAAATTGTAGAGAAAGGGGGGATAGCTAAGGAGGCAGTAGATGAAAGCAGAATGCGACAGGTTCTGAAAGGAGCTCTCACTCTTAATCCAGTTGCACAGAGACTACGTTGTACCCGACGGTCAGGACCAGCACCCAGTCTCACGGAACTTGTGAAGGAGGTCAAGTTAGAGGAAGTACAAATCGAGAATCGAGACAAGACTATTAAGAGAGTCAAAGCTATTATACCTGCTATACCTGCCCCCACCTCCACTGTCATGGATGATCGATTGATTAAGTTGTTGGAAGATCAAAATAAAAAAATAGACCAATTGATTGCATTACAGAGTACAGCGTCATCAAGGCCCTACTGGTCATCGGAATCGAACAGAGGAAGGACAAGGGGAAGTGGTAGTCGTGGACCTATACTCTGTTATAGTTGTGGACAACCAGGGCATAGATCCTTTGAATGCCCAGTGAGTGGTCTGGAGAGAAGTGGAAGAATGCCGTTTTACCACCGGTCCAGAGATGAGCAGATGGAAAACCCCAACGGGAGTTCTGTGAACCCCTCACAGGCTCCCCAACAATAAATGTTCATGCTATGGGGAGTGCCCAGTGGTCCGATGCTATTCCAGACAGTCTCATGGGACATGCACCGTTAGTGAAAGCCCTAATAAATGGACAGGAATGTATGGTGCTGTTGGACAGTGGATCACAGGTGTCCATTGTATTTGAAACATGGTACAGGGAGAATTTGTCAGCTGTTCCCATTCAAGCTCTCAGCGGTCTTACAGTATGGGGCCTCAGTGAACAGAAGTACCCGTATTTGGGATACATAGTTACACAACTTACTTTGGAACCTGGACTAGTTACCCCTAATGAGTCTATTCCATTGGTTGCACTGATTTGCCCTGATTCCCCTGGGGATAATGGACACTTGTCTGCTATAGTGGGTACTAATACCAATATGTTTCGGAATCTAAAGCGATGGTGTGATAAACAAGACAGAGGAAATAATGAAGAGATGAGACCATCGGTAGAACCAGAAATAGTTCACTGTCAATTCTTGGAAAGTCATCCTGATCGAATGGTTACCCACTCGTCTACTAGGGCTCCGTTCAATTACCACAAATTGAACCTGGAAGAGTGTTTTCATGGGAGTGATATTGATCAGACCAGTAAAGACCTGCTAATGGAACAGCTACTACTAAGGGACAATGTTTTTTCCAAAAGTGATTGGGACCTAGGGATTGCCACAGGTGTTGAGCATCATATAAAATTGACAAATAATACTCCATTTCGAGAGAGATCCAGGAGGTTGGCTCCGGCTGATTTCGAAGACGTCAGGAGTCATCTTAGGAATTTATTGGAAAATAATGTCATCGCTAATTCCGAGAGTCAGTATGCGTCACCTATTGTGGTTGCTCGTAAAAAGACTGGAGAAATCTGTCTCTGTATAGACTATCGTACCCTGAACAATAGAACAGTGCCTGATCAGTACACGGTACCTAAGGTAGACGAGGCCTTGGATTGCCTTCAAGGGAGCCAGTGGTTTTCCGTTCTTGATCTACGATGCGGTTACTATCAGATCCCCATGAGTAAGGAGGATAGGGCCAAAACAGCTTTCATCTGCCCCATAGGGTTCTATGAGTTCTTAAAGATGCCCCAAGGGATCAAAGGAGCACCGGCTACTTTCCAACAAACCATGGAACAAACTGTTGGTGACATGTGTTACCGGGAAGTATTAGTGTATCTAGACGATATCATCGTGTTCGGGAAAGATCTAGATGAACACAATGAACGATTACTGAAAGTGTTAGATCGTCTGCGAGCCCGAGGGTTAAAGCTGTCAGCCGAAAAATGTAAATTGTGTAGATCTTCAGTCAAATACTTAGGACATGTGGTGAGTCGGCAAGGGATATCTACGGATCCAGATAAAGTAGCCACGGTGAAGAAATGGCCCCGACCCACCAACCTTAAAGAATTGAGGTCTTTTCTAGGTTTCTGCGGATACTACCGGAAGTTCGTAGAGCACTATTCTAAAATAGCTAAACCATTGACAGATTTAACCAGAGGATATCCGCCGACCCATAAAGACCGAAGAAGAAAATCGGATGCAGATAATTATTACCATAAGCCCAGAGAGTTGTTTGGAAATAGGTGGAATGAACTATGTGAGGAAGCCTTTGTTATGCTGAAAGATCACCTCACTAAATCTCTTGTGTTAGCATATGCTATACCCGATTTGCCTTACGAAGTGTATGTAGATGCCTCCTTAGAAGGACTTGGAGGGGTGTTGTACCAACGACAAGAGCAACTGTTGCGACCCATTGCCTATGTTAGTAGAGGAATTTCTAGTAGTGAAAGAACTATCCTGTTCATAAGTTGGAATTTCTAGCATTAAAATGGGTGGTTAGCGAAAAATTTCACGACTACCTTTACGGAGCTCAATTCATTGTGCAGACAGATAACAATCCCCTGACATATGTACAGACCCCTGCTAAACTTGATGCCACTGGACACCGATGGCTTGCAGCCCTTACCAACTATGACTTCACTATCAAATATAGGCCAGGTATTAATAACCAGGATGCGGATGCTTTATCTAGGATGCCGCACCCTGAAGCTCCAGGAGGTGACTTTGATTGGATTGAAGTACCCGCTGGGGTAGTGAAAGGACTGTGCCAACATATTAGTGTTACCAGAAATCAAGAAGTGGCCGCTGTATATAATATAGGAGCTTCTGAAATAGCTATTCCTCCTTCCTATTGTAGGTTAGGAATGGCTGAACTGCAGGGGTTAGGGATAATAACCTCCGACCAACTGTCTCAAGAACAACGAAATGACCCTAATATTTTTCCTATTGTACGGATCATTGAAGATTCTAATTATCATTTACAGCGCTCTCAATTACCAAGGAAGGCACAAGTGTTAATGCGACAGTACAGGAAGCTAATTATTATGAATGGGGTATTATATCGAAAGGTAATTAAGAATGATGGAGGTACTAAAGTGCAGATAGTATTACCAACAAAGTATAAGCAGATGGTACTAGAAGCATTGCATGATCAACATGGTCACCTTGGATATGAGAAAACCCAGGGGTTGGTGGCCGATCGCTTTTTCTGGGCTTATATGAATCAGGATATAGAACAATTCTGTAGAACCTGCGGAAATTGTATCCTCAGAAAAACTTTACCTGTCTCTGCCGTTCCATTAGTCAATATCACCAGCACAGGACCTCTGGAGTTAGTATGCATCGATTTTCTCACATTAGATGGCCCTGGAAGATCCGACTGTCATATTCTAGTGGTAACCGATAATTTCACGAGGTATGCCCAAGCCTACTTAACCGTCAACCAGACTGCGATAACTGTTGCGAGAACATTGTGGGAAAAATTCTTCGTACATTACGGATTGCCAGCAAGGATTCATTCCGATCAAGGTCGAGAATTTGAAAGCAAAGTAATTCGAGAACTGTGTCATTGCTGCGGTATAACTAAATCCCGCACTACCCCTTATCATCCACAAGGAGACCCCCAGCCTGAGCGATTTAATAGAACTTTGTTAAATATGTTGGGTACATTGGACTCTAAAAGAAAATCCAACTGGCGGAAATATATTGCTCCTTTAGTGCATGCATATAATTGCACTAGGAACGACGCTACGGGATATACCCCATATTACCTCATGTTCGGTCGGGAGGCCAGATTACCCATAGATATTTGTTTGGGAACTCACAATAATTCTTGTTCGAAAATATCTCACAGCCAATATGGTAGGCAACTTCGTCAACAATTGCGAGAAGCATATCAGATAGCTGCTGATGCTGCACGGAAAATGGGTGAAAGAAACAAACAGTACGTCGATAGGCACATTAAGGAACACCTCTTAGAGCCCGGAGATCGAGTGCTGATAAGAGCTCTGGGGTTACCTCGAAAACAAAAGTTACAGTATAAGTGGAAACCCACTCCTTATATAGTATTGAGACAGCTCCCTAACATTCCTGTATACCAACTTGCACCGGCAAATGGACAGGGAAGTATGGTAACCTACCATAGACAACATTTACTCCCTATTGCTCAGGACATTAGGTGGGAGGACACTGTATCGTGTCCTATGGAAGATACTGAAGCTGAAAACCCTGTTACACATGAAAGTAATCTTCGGAGCATGAGAAAGGAAGATGAGGAGATTGAGGATGACTCTAATGCGGGATATTACTATTGGGATAGTGAGCCTTGGAAAGCAGGAACCAATGTATCGGAGTCATACCCTGGGAGACCAGTAGAAATACCCTCTTCCTATCATGACGTAGAACAGGAGAGTATAGGAAGCAATGATGGTAATGAAAGGGAATCAAGATGTGAAATAACAGAAGTTCCTGAACCAATCCATGTGGGTGATAAGGGAGAAATAGTCATTCCTGAACAACCACTTATGTCACCTAGGCCTCAAAGGGTTAAGAGGGCCCCTAGAATACTCACCTATGACCAGTTAGGAACCCCTACTGAAATTCCATTGGTATTGCACCCTCACATGGTGATGTCATGGCCATATTTCGGATGGAATGTAACCAGTAATACGTAGATGGACCAATGGAACGTACATGTCTGTGGTGAAATACAATTAACTTTAAAATTGTGTAAGTGTACTCACCAGGGGGAGAGTGTAGCCCTTTAAAAATAAATAAATAAATGTTCATGAGGCGATACAGGAGGATCTCTGTTCCCTGAGGATTACATTAAATATATATATATATATATATACTAGTTACCTAATGCCTGTGTAAATATATGAAATATATACTATGTAATTAATGCCTTTGTAAATATATGAAATATATTCAAATTGTTTAATGTAACCCTTGTCATGTATATATATATATATATTGGAGGATTGATGGTGGTGAACGGGGACATTGAACAGTAAGGCTGTTAATAGGTGATGTGGTACAGTGGCACGAGCAGGATTAGATAGAATCTTCCAGAAGCTCTCGTGCTGACTATGAGGTGCCCGGGGTGAGCAGAGCGCGAGGAGAGCCGTGCTTTGAGGAGACGGAGCTGACAGGAGGGAAGCGGTGAGAGCTGAAGGAGTCATCACTGTGGAGAGCGGTGACGGGAGATGCCTGACTGGGAACCGAAGTGGTAGTGAACCCGGACAACGAGGACTGGACTGCGGCCTCAGGAGCATGGGGAGCCCCGATTGAAGATAGCCGGAGATCCGAGTGACGGCGACGCTGAGGAGAAGCAGAGGGACTCGAGATGGATCTGGAGAGCGCGGCAGGACGGCTGAGAGAGAGCGAGACGCGCTGACCTAACAGAAAAACGGACGCCATCGTAGAGCTGCGGGGAGTATCTGTGAAGGAGGCTGAGAGGCGGAGATTGAGTCTACCCGGCAGAGTGATCACAGGACCGGCAGTTTAGCGATTGCAGCTGGCGGCAGGGCTCAGAGCAGCACTGAAGAGAGGAGGAGCCTAGTGGTGGCTGGGTAGAGCCAGGGGAAGCTGATATTCCCGACCAGCGCTGCAACGGAGATAGAACTTTACTGGCGGCATCAGGAGTAGGGTGTTTCCCCATCCGATAACGGGAGGAGGACTCGGGGGAGAGATAGAGACTCCCAGTGGGTTTGTGCCCAAATGAACAGTAAGTGAACTAATACACTGCATGGCCCCCACACAGAGAGCATAGTAAAGCATAGCTGACAGTTGCTGCGTCACCAAGGGTCAGCGAATATCATCCCCACTGCCAGTCTTGCTCAGATCACTACCATAGTACTTGCTCTCAAAGGGGAAACTGACCAAGTATACCTCCATAAGGAGTACCCGCCCCTCCAGCAGACGATGGTGGCCCCGCATCCAATAATAGGTATTGGACATTACACAGCCGAAGGAAAACAAAAGTGAGTGAGTGGGCATACCAGTGGGGAGAAGGCAGGGACCCAGGACAGAGGGACAAGCAGCATTTATCCTTAGTATATGGAGATAGTACCCTGATATCAGACAATTATCCATAGTGATGTCAGGCAGTCGGCCGGCAAGGATAAAGTATATCGCACCATCAAAGTACCATCCTATAGGCTATTAAACTGGCATAGGTACTCACATTATAGTCTGACATTTCCCTATTTATTGGAGGACTGGTGAGTCCAGTCATACCCTTACTATAATAGTGTTATGCATAACCCAATACATTTCAGACTAATTCTACAATGTTGGCAGTCTAAGAAGCGGTGACACAGTGAGCCGACGCGGTGATCTCCAGAGAGGCTGCACTTTGATTTCCAGGAGCTACAGGTAACACCACTGGATTAACCTTTGGGGAGACACTTTCTATATGGGACCTCTATCAGCCTCTCCTATTCCCTAAGAGGACTACGGCCGGAGGAGTTATTAAATTGAATTGGGCCCCAACAGTGCACCAACGAATAAAAAAGGGTATACCCAACCAGTTATAGTAACTGGCAGACTGCAGTGGAACTTAATAGGGCCTGGTAGCTACCATCATTACCCATTAGGTAATAGGAGTAATAACAAGGTTGAGGTATTATATGCAAATTACTAAGTTATGTATATTTGTATAGTGGTAAATATCATCTCTATATGATATGTATTGATTTACATTCAATCTATGAATATACCACAGTCTGAATATATATATATTCGGTAATTGATTGGTCATTCCATTATTAACATATGTTTTGTATGTATTACTGTTATATTACTAAATACTTACCGTTGAAAGGGACTTCGTTTCTCAGTCTTCGGGACATCAGATTCTGCAATACAAAAGAAGAAAACCAGGTAAACCAACTCAGATACGCACCAACTTACATGTGAATCAGTATATCCTTCTACTGGCCACAGCTTTCCCAAGCAAGCCTGGGTTGGTATAACAACTGCTTGGGTGGAGGCACTCAGTCCTAATTACATAGTAACCCCGGTATTGCAATTAGAGGGAGCAATTAAGGGTTACACTATAAATAGGGATAAAATGCAATGGCTGACAGCAGCATCAGTCAGAAATTTTAGTCAAGTCATCATGCATAGGAGACCACACATAGGTTGAACTCGATGAACAATTGTCTTTTTTCAACCTTAGATACTATGTTACTATGTTACTATGTATGTTAGGTACAGTATGGTCTATTGATGTTATGGATATGTGAGCGTCCAAATCCCCTAGCCATTACCACATAATCAAAACCAATGGGTTTATGTATCTCTCATGCGGCGACGTGTTCAAGTGGAGAAGTGTTCCACTTCCCATGCTTAGAGTCCTGGGTTTGATTCCCAAAGTGTGAATGCATGTTAATTTTTTCCTGACACTTTATTAATTTTTGACTTTTGTATCTATTGTACACAAGTTTTACATACAGTAAAGTAGAGCAAAAAAGCTAACAGTAAAGCTCACAAGGCAGGAGAACTCGGGTGGCAACCATTTTGTCAGTTTGCTATGTGTCAGTCGAGTCCGGTGTATTGTTATGTGAAGAGAGGTTGCTTATCCCTAGCTCCTGTGTATTTTAGCTAGGGTATTTAGACGCTCCTTCAGCATTGCCCTGCAGCCTGCAAAACCTATGCCTTCACTTGCTCCATAGCTGAGGGCTGCAATGAGGCAGTGGGTCATGGGCAGCAGTCATTTTGTCAGTTTGCTATGCATCAGTTGAGTCTGGTGTATCGTTACATGCATAGAGCTCGCTTATCCCTATCGCCCCTGTGTATTTTAGCTAGGGTATTCAGATGCTCCTTCAGCATTGCCATGTAGTCTGTAAACCTATGCTTTTGCTCGCTCCATAGCTGAGGGCTGCCACAAGGTGAGGGGTCATGAGCGGCAGCCATTTTGTCAGTTTGATATGCGATCGAGTCCAGTGTATCATTATGTGCATAGAGCTTGTTTATCCCTATCACCACTGTGTATTTTAGCTAGGGTATTCAGATGCTCCTTCAGCATTTCCCTGTAGCCTGCAAAATCTATGCCATTGCTCGTTCCATAGCTGAAGGCTGCCACGAGGAGGGGGGTCATGGAAGGCAGCCATTTTATGAACCCACTCCTGTGCCCCTGTGTGTAAACTAGTGGAATGAGATGCTTGTACTGTACTGTACATCCTTGCCCTGATTGATGCAAAACCTAAACCTATATTACAGTATGCCCCTTTTATGAAACCCCCTCAACCAAAACTATTTTGATGATTCAGGTGCCTTTGGTTTCAGTATACAGCACACCACCCAAAATGACCCTCTCGAAGAGGGACAGCATGCTCTATTCCTGGACTTCTATATTAATGTACTGTATGATTGCATCACCTTGGGTGAAACACGTATCTTATCAAATAACTACAGTACTGTAGTTCAACACAGGTGATGGCAATCATACTGTACATTAAAATTGAAGTTTTGTCTTTGAACATGGTATTTAGCCACCAACTCCCCCTACCCCCATCCCACTTCCCCCCTGGGAGCCTGCACAGTTTATAGACAGGGAGGGAGGTCAGTTACAATAAATGTACAACACAATACTGTACTGTAAATACAGCAAATGAAAATGTTGCTCGAACAGTTAGTTGTGTCATAATACACTAATTTATATTAATTGGTATGTCTACGGGTCCTCATTGCCACTGTGTATTTTAGATAGCAGAATGAGATGCTCCTGATTTATGTAAAACCTGTGTGCACACTTCTATTTGAATGTCTTACAACAGATTACAAAAAAATAATTAATTGAGTGTCAGAAAAAAAAATACACTCGCACTTTGGTAATCAAACACGGGACTGTCAGCCTGGGAGGCAGAAGACTTCACTGCTTGCCCACGGTGCTTCATGGAAGATACACAAGCTCATGTGTAAGTGTAAAAGTACTGTAAGCAGCGATTCCTTCCCATTGGTGTTAGTTTATGCCGCTAAGGGGCTTGGATGCCTAAATTGCAGAACACAGTATTTAGCCACCACCTCCCCTTACCCCCATCCCACTTCCCCCTCCCCTCCCTGGAAGCCTACACAGTTCATACAGTAGACAGGGAGGGAGGTCAGGTTAAAATAAATGTACAACACAATACTGTACTGTATATGAAAATCAGATAGAGAACTGCAGTGTCTTTGATAGATGTGTAAATGGTACAGAAGAAAGTGATCCCTTCTCATAAAGTGCAACACAGATTCTCTACAGTACTGTGTTGCTCGAACAGTTAGTTGCATTAGAATACACTAATTTATATTTATTGGTATGTCTATGACTCCTCATTGCTGCTGTGTATTTTAGACAGCAGAATGAGACACTCCTGCAGAATTACCCTGATTTATGTAAAACCTGTGTGCACACTTCTATTTGAATGTCTTACAATAGATTACAAAAAAATAATAATAATAAATTGACAGTCATAAAAAAAAGAATATACTCGCACTTTGGGAATCAAACCCGGGACTCTCTACCTGGGAGGCAGAAGACTTCAACCGCTTGCCCACGCCGCTTTATGGAAGATACACAAGCTCATGTGTAAATGTACTGTAAGCAGCGATTCCTTCCCATTGGTGTTTGTTTATGCCTTTAAGGGACTTGGATGCCCACATTGTACAAAACATACAGTATACTGTACATTCTTTAACGTCAATGAACTACATTATTGCTTTCACACCTTAGTTGCATCTGCATACACTATATTCATTTTTACTCTACTGCTTTGTCTACGGGACTTGGATGTTCACATGAAGTAACACAGCAATTGACAAGTGTTTTAATACATTTGTTTGCGTCTGTATAAACTATATATCTATATATATATATATATATATTTTAAAATTGACTCTCTCCGTCTGGCCATTGGTCTGTGTGTACATTAACATTAGAGTCATCACTGACCATTTGCCAGAGCTTGTACTGTAGATCACTCCACCACTATTCACTCTAAAGTACTGGATTAGTGGAGCATTAGCCACCCAATGGTGGAGATACGCATTGCATGCTGAGTATGTAGTCGTTCCTCAACGCGCCTATCCGTTATTAAACTCAGCAACCTAAGCTATTGCCTAGGTGCGATAAAACCTCTGTTTAGGCGGTTAAACAGCCAAGATAATGAAGGCTCCATCTCTTTGCAATAAAATACTGATTATAGCTACTTTGCTCATGTGCAGGACCTGTTGAGTGCATGCGCAAATGGGTCCTGCTGTGTAGCAAGTAGGATGGCAGCAGATTGTTAGTGACAGACAGTCTTCTGTCATTATATGGTGGGAAGAGGTTGCAACGCCATCAGTTTCCCAAATTGGAGACATATCGCTACTGTTTAGGGGGAGGGAAGAGGCCAGGTTCTCCACTGTTGGACTGAGATTTCCTGGTCTCTGCAATGGGTGGCTTGCTCATCCATATGGGTGCCACAGGCCACCAGATGGGAAGTCAGTTAACTGATGCCTGCATCCTAGGATGCGGATCAGATCACTACTATAGCAGGAGGCGTCTACTTGTGATTGACGCCTCCTGCTGCATCACCATAAAGCGCTATCACTGCTGCTTACAAGGAAGTGATAGCCACTCCATCCGCATCTTAATTAGTCCTATTGTTTCCTATGTTTTATATCAGTCACTAGAATAGTCTCTGTTTGTGAGACAGGACTGTAGGTGATGGATTTGATTATTGTTCTTAGACATAATGATTTTTCAGATATTTCACTACATATTGAAACTGTATCCCCATTAGATAAACCACACCTGCATTTTTTTTGTCTCTTCCATTTTGCCATTGTCGTGCGCTGGTAGCAAAGCTGGGGCTTCTGATTGCATTTCCCTCCCCAGACTAAAAGTTACCAGCCAGCCCCTGATTATTGTACTTTTTTATTGCCACTTTCTGCCATCACCATTGTAAATCTGGCCTGAAACTGCTATGTGCATGCGTTGATATTAGATGTGTGTGTATATATTTTTTTAACATCTTAGGCCTCCAATTAAGCTTAATGATGAGGATATATTTCATTTGGAAGCACAGGCTTATTAAATTGCAGTGATATACAGTGATACATGATAACGAAAAAGCAGAGTTTTGTTAAATAGATCCTTATCTGTACAACAATCCACGTTAGTTACTAAGCTCATAACAAATTACTCACAGATGTGCATCCTGAATAAAGTGTGCATTAGCAAATAAAGAATAGATACATTAATTATTCAAGTGAAAAACAATAAATAGAAGGAAGATCAAAGGCGCTACTTTACAAAGAACTAGTGTATCAAGAAAGAAATATAATATACATCACATATAATCTTCGTAGTCCCTCATTAATTTCTTTCTGTTGTTCCAATAATCTCCGGATGTTTTCATGCAGAAAAACAAAATTGAACACCAAATGTATAGTAATGTTTATAATGAGATCAATTTCTGTGAGTTCTACGGCGAAACAGAACCCTATGTTGTGGGGATTTCTTGATAGTAGATAAGGATAGTTTCTCACCACCACTTCATAAACATAGGTAAACGTACCAAGACTCACTTAGAGTTATATATCACCATACACGTAAAGGTTTCTTTTACACTTCTGATCATAGCATATGAAGCAAGCTCTGTTCAATAAAACGTACCACACTCACTTTTCAGCAGATGGAATTCCATACGTAGCGGTTTCTTTAAACAGATGAATCACTCTTCTCTCCAAAAAATGATTTATTTGCACATAATAAAATTATAATAAACAATCAGATAAAATCTCCATATTCAATTCTCAAAAATTAAGTCCAGGATAAAACAAATGTGTGTCAGAATGGAATAAGACAATCACAAGTAAATTCCGGACTTATACTTGTGGACACAAATGCTAAATTACCTTGGAATGGTATGAATGGAGAAGAATTGAAAAAAACACTGTCTGGTATCACCAACGCCGTTTCGACACGAGGTCTTTATCAAGGTGTGACACACCTTGATAAAGACCTCGTGTCGAAACGGCGTTGGTGATACCAGACAGTGTTTTTTTCAATTCTTCTCCATTCATACCATTCCAAGGTAATTTAGCATTTGTGTCCACAAGTATAAGTCCGGATTTACTTGTGATTGTCTTATTCCATTCTGACACACATTTGTTTTATCCTGGAATTAATTTTTGGGAATTGAATATGGAGATTTTATCTGATTGTTTATTATAATTTTATTATGTGCAAATAAATCATTTTTTGGAGAGAAGAGTGATTCGTCTGTTTAAAGAAACCGCTACGTATGGAATTCCATCTGCTGAAAAGTGAGTGTGGTACATTTTATTGAACAGAGCTTGCTTCATATGCTATGATCAGAAGTGTAAAAGAAACCTTTACGTGTATGGTGATATATAACTCTAAGTGAGTCTTGGTACGTTTACCTATGTTTATGAAGTGGTGGTGAGAAACTATCCTTATCTACTATCAAGAAATCCCCACAACATAGGGTTCTGTTTCGCCGTAGAACTCACAGAAATTGATCTCATTATAAACATTACTATACATTTGGTGTTCAATTTTGTTTTTCTGCATGTAAACATCCGGAGATTATTGGAACAACAGAAAGAAATTAATGAGGGACTACGAAGATTATATGTGATGTATATTATATTTCTTTCTTGATACACTAGTTTTTTGTAAAGTAGCGCCTTTGATCTTCCTTCTATTTATTGTTTTTCACTTGTTTCTTGTGTGATCTGGATTTGGGCAGATCATAGGAAGGTTAGGATTGGGCTGCTAACTTCACTGCGCCAGAACTCATACATATCTATTTCTATTACATTAATTATTCAATAGGCTGAAGAATGATAAATATATGAACTGGAAAATGACAATAGTGTCAGTAAAACCAACTCATTTTAGACCCATTAAACATTTAACCTAGCACTGCTTGCATTGAGTGCGAGTCTTTAGCCAGTCCACCAATATTCTCATGGAACAGAAACCTGGGAAGATATCTGTCCCCTAACATTTTATTTTACCAGTTAACATTTTGTACTGAATTTAACATCTGTGCCTCGTTTTTTTTTAACACTTGTCAGTGGCTGGTAGTGAGATGAGAATCATACATTGTGGTTCAATGTTTTAAATGGTGTAATCCTTAAACAAAGAAAATGAAGGTGTGATAGCAGACACTACAGTATATCAATCGCGAGAAACACAAAGAAAATTCACAAGTGCGATCAGTCATGTAAAATACTTGCTGTGGCTATGCTACAGATGTGTTGTCATACACTAAGCTTGTACTGTATACACATACTGTATAGTGCGAGACACCCAGCACGACTGGGATGAGTCAAGTAGCATATTATATTTTGTGTCTTAGGCCAGGTACACATCAAAAGGATGTGGTTCTCGGCCAAAGGAACGACGGATGTAATGATACATCGGTCGTCCATACACAGTGAACGATATATCACATAGGCTCACTCAGGGGCAGATTGTGATGTAAAACCAACCTGGGAAATGTATGGAAGCAGCCCTAATGGGGGTGCGATCGGATGATGGGGTGGGGTCTGTTGAGGGGTGCTGGATCCTTCCTCATAGGACCTGATTGTATGCAATTGCGGCCTTCCTTGCGTCTTTTGCTACAGACCAGGTGTGGATTCAAAACTAAAAGTGGCCCTGTAAAATTTTGAAGAAGTGGCCCAACATGGGCAGCACAAGAAGTATAACCATACCTTGTAGCCATGGCAGCATCACTGGATGGCAGAGTTGCTGTACTGCAGAGATCTGCCTGACATATTGTTCTTGTCCATGGCAGAACAATGTATCAAATGATATATTATCTGTTGTGTACCCAACCTTAGTCACATCACAGATGCAGTAAAAAGCAGCTCACAGTGTACTAGAGAAGCTAGGCTGCAACTTTAACTGCACAGTTTAACATACGTTCAAAGCTGCAGATGAAGCACAATGGAACTTGGCGTGAGTAGAAACCACAACTGCTCGTATCTTTTTACACAGAATCAGACTCAGTCACACACAGATGTACAAATGTTGCAAGCCCCAGTGGTCAGTGTACTCTAGCAATGTACTTTTATCACTTCCACTTGTTTTAATTATGTGAACAGGGCCGGTGCTAGGGTGTTCGGCGCCCCCCTGCAAACTATAAATTTACGCCCTCCCATACTTTGCAAGGGGACAGCGCACATAATGCCCCCTGTAGTAGTAGTGACGCTTACACACGTAACGCCCCCTGTACCAGTGACGCTTACACACGTAGAACCAGTGATGCTTGCACACTTAACGCCCCCCTGTAGTAGTGATGCTTACACACGTAACGCCCCCTGTGCCAGTGACACTTGCACAAGCAATGTCCCTGTACCAGTGATGCTAACACACGTAACACCCCCTGTTCCAGAGATGCTTACACATGTAACGCCCCCTGTAGTAGTGACGATTACACACGTAACACCCCCTGTACCAGTGACGCTTACACAAGTAATGCCCCCTGTACCAGTGATGCTTACACACATAGTACCTGTAACGCTTGCACATGTAACGCCCCCTGTAGTAGTGACGCTTACACACATAACGCTCCCTGTGCCAGTGGCACTTGCACACGCAATGCCCCCTTTACCAGTGACGCTTACACACGTAGCAGCCCCTGTTCCAGAGACGCTTACATATGTTATGCCCCCTGTACTAGTGACACTAACACATGTAACACCCCCTGTACTACAAAAGTATTGTAGCGCATATAGATTGGGCAAAAATGTATTGCTTCATTTCAAAAAATAACAATAAAATTTAATAAACATAACCACCGGCCGGCAATTTAACACATCAATATATTATTTTAAAAAACATAAAATAAGCTCTTTTCTGTCTGGACGATATTGATAAATTAGACAAAAATTCATTCAACAATATTTTTACTGCTATACTAGATCAGTCCACTTTAACAATGTAGCAGTCCGTTGAGATATTTAAAAACACTGTGTCACTATAGAGTAGTGATGAGCGGATTCGGTTTTACTCGGTTTTACTCGGTTTTACTCGGTTCTCAAAACGGCATCTTATTGGCTCACGGATGTCACGTGTTTTGGATAGCCAATAAGATGCCGTTTTGAGAACCGAGTAAAACCGAGTAAAACCGAGTAAAACCGAACCTCGCTCATCACTACTATAGAGATGATGTAGCAACGTGACACCCTACACTCTGATAAATCCAACCGGCAATAATCACTGGTAGCTGTAATAATGGGTTTCAAATGACAGCAACGTGACAAAGTCCATTCAGCAATTAAGGTTCGTTGGAGCTGAAAGAATTAATTCTTTAAAGTGTCTGGCCAGACAAAATATATATGCTCACCGCTCTCTTCCAGTATTAAGATCTCAGTGACTTCCTCCCGGCTGCTGGTGCTATTAACCTTTTAGGGCAGTCATCTCTGGATGGGATCATCCATGTAGATCTAAAATATTGCTGGCGGTGGGCAATACAATTGGCAGTGGTATAGAGCAGAAATATATGAGTCCTTAACGCGTTTCCTCGCCTCCCTCCGGGCTCAGCGGCTTCATTTTCTGATGAAGCCGCTGAGCCCGGAGGGAGGCGGGGAAACGCGTTAAGGACTCATATATTTCTGCTCTATACCACTGCCAATTGTATTGCCCACCGCCAGCAATATTTTAGATCTACATGGATGATCCCCTCCAGAGATGACTGCCCTAAAAGGTTAATAGCACCAGCAGCCGGGAGGAAGTCACTGAGATCTTAATACTGGAAGAGAGCGGTGAGCATATATATTTTGTCTGGCCAGACACTTTAAAGAATTAATTCTTTCAGCTCCAACGAACCTTAATTGCTGAATGGACTTTGTCACGTTGCTGTCATTTGAAACCCATTATTACAGCTACCAGTGATTATTGCCGGTTGGATTTATCAGAGTGTAGGGTGTCACGTTGCTACATCATCTCTATAGTGACACAGTGTTTTTAAATATCTCAACGGACTGCTACATTGTTAAAGTGGACTGATCTAGTATAGCAGTCAAAATATTGTTGAATGAATTTTTGTCTAATTTATCAATATCGTCCAGACAGAAAAGAGCATATTTTATGTTTTTTAAAATAATATATTGATGTGTTAAATTACCGGCCGGTGGTTATGTTTATTAAATTTTAGTGTTATTTTTTTAAATGAAGCAATACATTTTTGCCCAATCTATATGCGCTACAATACTTTTGTCTTACGATTTTTTCTTCTGATAAGGTTGAGTAGCCTTATTTTGTTGGCTGCATTTAGATTGGTGTGTATCGAGCGCTTGGTTATATTTGATTGCTTTTGTAACCCCCTGTACTAGTTACGCTTGCACAAGTAACGCCCCCTGTACCAGTGATGCTAACACACGTAATGCCCACTGTACCAGTGACGGTTACACACGTAATGACCCATGTACCAGTGATGCTTACACACGTAGTACCAGTGACGCTTGCACACGTAACGCCCCCTGTACCAGTGACGCTTGCACACATAATGCCCCCTGTACAAGTGAGGCTTGCACACTTAATGCCCCCCGTACCAGTGACGCTTGCACACGTAACGCCCTCTGTACCAGTGACGCTTACACACGTAGTACCAGTGATGCTTGCACATGTAATGCTTCCTGTAGTAGTGATGCTTACACATGTAACACCCCCTGTACCAGTGACACTTTCACAAGCAATGCCCCCTGTACCAATGACGCTTACACATGTAACACCCCCTGTAATAGTGACACTTATACACATAACGCCACCTGTACCAGTGAAGCTAACACACATAATGTCCCCTGTACTAGTGACGCTTACACACGTAATGCCACCTGTACCAGTGACGCTTACACATGTAGTACTAGTTCCGCTTGCACACGTATCGCCCCCTGCCTGTAGTAGTGACGCTTACACACCTAATGCCCTGTGTACCAGTGACGCTTGCACATGCAACGCCCCCTGTACCAGTGATGCTTACACACATAACATTTTCACAAGTAATGCCCCCTGTACCAGTCACGCTTACACACGTAATGCCCCCTGTAATAGTGACACTTACACATGTAATGCCCCCTGTACCAGTGACGCTTACTCATGTAATGCCCCCTGTACCAGTTACACTTACATATGTAGTACCAGTGACACTTCCACACGTAACGCACCCTGTACCAGTGACACTTGCACACGTAATGTCACCTGTACCAGTGACACTAACACATGTAACACCCTCTGTAATAGTGACACTTACACACGTAATGCCCCCCTGTACCGGTGATGCTTACACACGTAATACCCCCTGTACTAGTTATACTTGCACACGTAACGCCCCCTGTACCAGTTATGCTAAAACACGTAATGCCCCCTGTACCAGTGACGCTTACACACGTAGTACCGTGACACTTGCACACATAACGGCCCCTGTACCAGTGACGCTAGCACACATAACGCCCCCTGTACCAGTGACGCTTGCACACGTAACGCCCCCTGTACCAGTGATGCTTGCACACATAATACCCCCTGTACCAGTGACACTTTCACAAGCAATGCCCCCTATACCAATGACGCTTACACATGTAACGCCCCCTGTAATAGTGACACACACCTAACGCCACCTGTGCCAGTGACGCTAACACACATAATGTCCCCTGTACCAGTGACACTTACACACGTAATGCCACCTGTACCAGTGACACTTACACATGTAGTACCAGTGACGCTTGCACACATATCGCCCCCTGCAGTAGTGACGCTTACACACCTAATGCCCCGTGTACCAGTGACGTTTGCACATGCAGTGCCCCCTGTACCAGTGATGCTTACACACGTAACACCCCCTGTACCAGTAACACTTTCACAAGTAATGCCCCTTGTACCAGTGATGCTTACACACGTAATGCCCCCTGTAATAGTTACACTTACACATGTAACGCCCCCTGTACGAGTGATGCTTACACATGTAATGCCCCCTGTACCAGTTACGCTTACACATGTAGTACAAGTGACACTTGCACACATAACGCACCCTCTACCAGTGACACTTGCACACGTAACGCCCCCTGTACCAGTGACGCTTGCATACATAATGCCCCCTTTACCAGTGATGCTAACACACGTAATGTCACCTGTACCAGTTACACTAACACATGTAACACCCTCCGTAATAGTGATGCTAACACACATAATGCCCCCTGTACCAGTGATGCTTACACACGTAGTACCAGTGACGCTTGCACATGTAACGCCCCCTGTACCAGTGACGCTTACACACATAATGCCCCCTGTACCAGTGACGCTTACACACGTAGTAGTAGCAGTGATGCTTACACACGTAATGGCTCCTGTACCAGTGATACTTACACACGCAATGCCCCCTGTACCAGTGATGCTTACACATGTAACACCCCCGGTACCAGTGACTCTTTCACAAGCAATGCCCCCTGTACCAATGACACTTACACATGTAACGCCCCTTGTACCAGTGACACTTACACAGGTAATTTCCCCTGTACCAGTTATGCTTGCACACGTAGCACCAGTGACACTTATACAGGTAATGCCCCCTGTACCAGTGACGCTTGCATACGTAACGCCCCCTGTACCAGTGATGCTAACACATATAACACCACCTGTACCAGTGACAGTAACACATGTAATGCCCCCTGTATCACTGACGCTTGCACACGTAATGCCCCCTGTACCAGTGACGCTTGCATACGTAACGCCCCCTGTACCAGTGATGCTAACACATATAACACCACCTGTACCAGTGACAGTAACACATGTAATGCCCCCTGTATCACTGACGCTTGCACACGTAATGCCCCCTGTACCAGTGACGCTTGCATATGTAACACCCCCTGTACCACTGACGCTTGCACATGTAACGCCCCCTGTACCAGTGCCACTTACACAAATGATGCCGCAGTTACACTTACACACACAGATATACACACCACATACACATATACATACACACATATACATACTGTACATACATTACACACATACACAGTCACACATATATACAGTATACACAGACACTGTATACACACACACACACTCTCTCACACACACACACACACACACACACACACACACACTTTCATTCACTCACTGTCTTTCCAGACACTTACTTAAGGAAGTCTGGCTGGCCGGAGCTGTATCAGCTCATCCTCCTGCTGCAGCCTGGACTTGTGTAGCCTCGCCCCTTGTTACTGTGTAGCCCCGCCCCCTTTTAGGTCTGTGCACTGCCATAAGGGAGGGGAGGGGGAGAGGAGGCTTCATGCTGCTGGTGCTGCTGCCTGTCATAGAGTGTGACAGGTGCAGCAGCCGGCAGCAGCTGGGGGGACAGGACGGCACAGCATAGGAATGCAGAGCAAGAGCGCCTCTCCTTCCTGGCGCCTTCCTGCACTGCATCCCTTTGCTAAATGGCTAGTGCCGGGCCTGTATGTGAACAAGACACACATTTTAAGCAAAAAAGATGCTTGGCCGAGTCACATAGGACCTTGTGAACCCAGAGGAGCTATTTACCATGAGTGGGCATCAGTAGAAAAGGGTTTATTGGCCAATATGCCGGCATTCGGGATGCTGACAGTCAGAATACCAACTGCAGAATCCCAGCGCTTAGAATCCTGCATCGGATAAGTATGTTAACCCTTCTCCCTTCCCCCTCATCCGTCCCTTCCCGCAGCCTAACCCTAACACCCCCTTGCAGCCTAACCCCAACCCCTCTGGGGGGTGTCAAAACCTAACCAACCTTACCCTGCAGCCTAAATGTAACCCCCTCCTCACAGTTTAACCGTAATCCTCCCACCGCAGCCTAAACTTAACCATCACTCCCCCCCTTCCTCGCAATTTACCTCTCCAGCTGCCCAGCTAATGTTGTTCGGGATTACATTGGTTGGGATTCCAACGCTGGGACCATGGTATTGTTTGGGATGCCGGCGTCAACATTCTGAGCACTGTTGGGATTCTGGCGTCGGTATTTCGACTGCCGAGATCCCGACCGTCGAGATCCTGACTGGATCCCATACAAAAGGACACATCTGTATATTTTTAATGTTACTTAACTTTAGGGTGTATAATGAAAAAGAAGATGAGTTTTCGGTCCATAGTTCAGGTTCTTACATAGAGTACATGCCATTTCTCCATTTACTGGAAATTTATATATTAAAACAAATGCGAAGTCTAGCCAAATTAATTTTATAACAAATACAGTCACCACAGTAAACTAATTCACTCATGCTGACAATTCAAAATTTATTGAATGAATATTTTCTTATGTTTTAAAGGATTTCTCCACCTAAATGGAGTATTTATTCCTCAAGTATGAAAAGGAAAATACACAAAGGTGTACATATACTTTGAATGAAAAGTAATTGATTTTGCCCTTTCATACACATGTCAAAAGAAAACATTTATCAGTGGTCTTTTCTTGTAAATGCCATATAATCTAGTCACCTTTAATGATCCTTCACATGTATAGTAAAAAGTATCATTTATTGCATAACCCACAATGGTTTTGTTCTTTAATGTAAGCTCTTTACTCAATTTCCAATGGATTGTGTGTCTATTAATACAGGGGATTCTTTATCAGATGTGTGGTTATGATAAACAGCAGTTCACATTCATTCTGACATATTTCCTTTTTTATCCATTGTTCCATTGTTAAGCTGGGAAAACCTGCTGCTCTTTACAGTCGCTTCCATGAGAAAACGTTCTACTGTACTATGTGTCACAGCTATCAATTGCTCCAGGCATAAAGCTACATAGCTAATTATATTCAGGTGCATTTGTCTATTGGATGGGAAATGGACAATGTTTCAGCAGTCACTGACTCAGTCGTGGCACTGATGAATAGTGTTCTGCAATTCCTACGTTTTCTAACTGAAAGTGCATGTTAGCTCTTTGTAATTTTTATTAACTAAATCTGAAAATATTACTCAGGTACTCTGAGCAGCTGTCAGTCTCACATGCAGCACACATAGATCATATCTAGAGCCAAAATGTCAGACCATCAAATATATTTCAGGATGGTTAACACTCCTGTTTTCTACTATAAGATCTTGTGTTATGAGTACTTCAACCTTATTAATCACATTCTGGAATATATATATTTACTATAAAGTAATACAACTACTGTAAGTACTGTATGTGATCACTTTAAAATGTATTGCACATATGGAATGGAATTTCAACTTACACAATTATTATGATAGTTCATGATTAAGCTAAATTAACTACTGTATGTTTTCTTTGAAACACTGTATGATGCTAAATAAATATAAGATACTCACATGCCTTAAAATGTCACTCATTTTACTTACTTTATTAATTAATGGCCCATTCATTGACTTTTTACAGAATATTCTAATTATATACAACAAATAAATGACAAAATATATTTTTCAGAAGCACGTTGAAATCCAGCAGTATGATAAAATAAATATTTAGACCATTGTTACTGAACAGAGCTCCCTTGTGCTACAGTATTCTTGTATTCTGCCATGAAAGCCTTTCGAACTTAAAAAGTGCAAATCTGCACTAAAACCATAGTTACTAATCAACAATTGGATTTAGTCCGCACTGTGCTGTATAGGTAGGTAAGGTAGTTTATAAAACAGCTAAAGTAACATTGAGGCTATTGATACATTTTCCTATCCTCCCTACATGACTCACATCCCTCCCCTATTCTCTCTTTCTCCTGGCCTGAACAAGCCACTTTTCTATACAATCCCTTACTTGTGCTCTTGACTAATGCGCTGGCTATCACTACTCACTCTTGCAGATCAGAACTTCAACCCTGGAATTCCAAATACACTAGAACTCTGCAAATATGTCCATGAACCAGTCAGCAACAGTGGAGGAAATCACGCTCTAAGGCAGACACCTTCCTTTTTAAATTCATGGCATCATCCTGCAGTGTTGCCATCTCTCTCTCTCTCTCTAAACAGTCTATTTCAAGAATTTCATCTCCTCCTAATCCTTAAACTCTGGCATTCCAAATACCAGGAGTAGTACTGCCTACAGGCAATGCAAAATCCATGTTGTCTTCATATTTTCTAATCGTAATCACTGGTTCCCCAAATATTTTACCACCAGATTCCACATAAAGGGTACATGCAGATAAGGGCATAGCAACAGAAGATTGTTAATTTTAAAAATGAAGATACACCAGAAAGATGGACAAAACTCCCAATGTACAGTAATGCAAGATGAAATTGTCCCAACCGTGATGTTGAATATGAAAGGACATGCACAGTTTAACAAACCAAGCACTTCAGTGACTGTAGCTGCAACATTTATGGATGGATTGCTTGAATTTTTTGTGCCCCCACAAAAGAAAACATTTTGGTGGTTGCTCGTTAGACAGTAAAATAGATAATTTGATAGAAGTTTACATTGGGATAATTTAGCCTTACACTGATAATCCTTCCTTGATGTTAACCATATCCTCACACTCATAATTAATGTCACATTATTAGTTCATCCCCACAGAAATTCAGTATTACAGATTAGGAGGTAATTTAGCCTGCAACAATTGTCATTTAAAATTGTTGTTTCTTCTGAAGCAGTGACAACTTCAGAAGATCCACATCCAGCAGTAAAACACTAGGTTGTATATTAACTGCAGCTTGGCAGGCCACTGTACAGCAAGGGGTACATTTACTAAAGGTTCTAAAAATGAAAAGTAGTGATGTTACCCCTAGCAACCAATCAGATTCTGTCTATAATTTTCTAGTATGGAATAGAGAAATGATAGAAATAATCTGATTGGTTGTTGTAGGCAACATCACCACTTTTCATTTTTAGAACCTTTAGTAAATTTACCCACAAATGACATGTATTAAAACACAGCAGGTTACAGTTATAGTAATATGAAGCAGTGACAGTGGCATGTACACAACTCTGGCCCAAAGATCAGTGGACCTTCCTGGTTCCAGTAGACCTTCCTGGTTCCAGCTCCCGTCCCTCACGCAAACATCCCTACCCCAGTTTGTTGCCTGACCATCTTGTTCAGCATCAGGAGACATGAACTCTGTTCCGAGCAGAGGTTTAACCCAAACTTTCAGGTGCTGCCGATTGTCTGACTGTCCCAAGCAGACTGTAGCACCTGGACCAGACCTGCCAAACACATTAAACCCCGGTTGTCAGACAGAGAGTATGTCCCAACTCCCTCTGTGTCTGAGAACATCCTGGGCCCATCTATCCAGCTGTGACTCTGTGACCCTACTGTCACACTAAGATATTGTTATTGGTCATATGATTGAATTAAATGTCACATACAGCAAAAATTAAGCAGCAGCCATAATGCAATTATTTTTCATGGGAATTAGACTACTTGAAAAATAAATGCAGGACTTCCCCCTAGGGGGAAATTTACTAGAGGTTGATTTTGATCAATTTCAAATCTATCAAAATTTATTTTGTACTTCCAGGGCCAAAACACACATTTATTAATATTTAAAAGTTATTATAAAAATCACCTGCTAGCCAATGTGTGTTTCAGCCGCTGAAAACCAACAGTGGTTGAGTTAAATTTTGATTGATTTTCAATATATTAAATTCGACCAAAATAGACCTTTAGTAAATTTACTCCCTTATGAGGAAGTCAATGGTGAAGATGTTGCCGTTAAAGATTGCATGAGATAGCTATCCATGCTGTTGGTACTGTAACTAATGCTGAAATGCTTGTAACTATATTGTACATAATTTTCCTGCTGTTGATGAGCAACCTGGATAACATTGCTGCAAATTATGTAACATGGAGGAGATGGTTAATGTACCTACAGTACCTCTACTTACATTGTCATACAAATGCAAGTATATTGATTAGAGATGAGCGGGTTCGGTTCGTCGAGATCCGAACCCCCCGAACGTCACATGTTTTACACGGGTCCGAGGCAGCCACGGATCTTCCTGCCTTGCTCGGTAAACCCGAACGAGGCCGGACGTCATCATCCAGCTGTCGGATTCTCGCGAGATTCATATTCCATATAAAGAGCCGCGCGTCGCCGCCATTTTCACTCGTGCATTGGAGATGCGTTCTATCCCTGAAAAGCTCCGTATCTGTGCTAAGTGTGCTGCAAATATCTGTGCTCAGTGTGCTGCATTGTGGTGACCACCAGTATATTATAGTAGTACAGTACAGTAGGCCATTGCTGTATCTTGCAGCTCTGTGTCAGACTCAATTCTAAACAGTATCCTGATGATCAGTGCTCAATATCTGCTGCATTGTTGTGTGACCAGTATATACTATATAGTAGTACAGTGCAGCATTTTGTCGACCACCAGTATATAGTAGTACAGTACAGTAGGCCATTGCTGTATCTTGCAGCTCTGTGTAACTTCTAGTATCCATATCTGTGCTGCATTGTTGTGAGCAGTATAGTAGTACAGTGCAGCATTTTGGTGACCACCAGTATATATAGTAGTACAGTACAGTAGGCCATTGCTGTATCTTGCAGCTCTATGTCACTTCAAGTATCCATATCTGTGCTGCATTGTTGTGAGCAGTATATAGTAGTACAGTGCAGCATTTTGGTGACCACCAGTATATATAGTAGTACAGTACAGTGGGCCATTGTTGTATCTTGCAGCTCTGTGTCACTTCAAGTATCCATATCTGTGCTGCATTGTTGTGAGCAGTATATAGTAGTACAGTGCAGTATTTTGGTGACCACCAGTATATATAGTAGTACAGTACAGTAGGCCATTGCTGTAACTTGCAGCTCTGTGTCACTTCAAGTATCCATATCTGTGCTGCATTGTTGTGAGCAGTATATAGCAGTACAGTGTAGTATTTTGGTGACCACCAGTATATATAGTAGTACAGTACAGTAGGTCATTGCTGTATCTTGCAGCTCTGTGTCACTTCAAGTATCCATATCTGTGCTGCATTGTTGTTAGCAGTATATAGTAGTACAGTGCAGCATTTTGGTGACCACCAGTATATATAGTAGTACAGTACTGTGAGCCATTGCTGTACCTTGCAGCTCTGTGTCACTTCAAGTATCCATATCTGTGCTGGATTGTTGTTAGCAGTATATAGTAGTACAGTGCAGCCATTTGGTGACCACCAGTATATATATAGTAGTACAGTACAGTAGGCCATTGCTCTCCCTTGCAGCTCCATGTCACTTCAAGTATTCATATCTGTGCTGCATTGTTGTGAGCAGTATATAGTAGTACAGTGCAGCATTTTGGTGAACACCAGTATATATAGTAGTACAGTACAGTAGGCCATTGCTATTGATATATTACTGGCATATAATTCCACACATTAAAAAATGGAGAACAAAAATTTGGAGGGTAAAATAGGGAAAGATCAAGATCCACTTCCACCAAGTGCTGAAGCTGCTGCCACTAGTCATGGCAGAGACGATTCAATGACATCAACGTCGTCAGCCAAGGCCGATGCCAAGTGTAATAGTAGAGAGCATGTAAAATCCAAAAAACAAAAGTTCAGTAAAATGACCCAAAAATCAAAATTAAAAGCATCTGAGGAGAAGCGTAAACTTGCCAATATGCCATTTACGACACAGAGTGGCAAGGAACGGCTGAGGCCCTGGCCTATGTTCATGGCTAGTGGTTCAGCTTCACATGAGGATGGAAGCACTCATCCTCCCGCTAGAAAAATGAAAAGAGTTAAGCTGGCAAATGGCCAGCAGAGAACTGTACATTCTTTTAAATCAAAAATACCCGAGGAAAGTCCAAATGTGTCGGCGGGTGCGATGGCTGACCTTCCCAACACTGGATGGGAAGAGGTGGCTCCTTCCACCATTTACATGTCCCCTGCAAGTGCTGGAAGGAGCACCCACAGTCTAGTTCCTGATAGTCAAATTGAAGATGTCACTGTTGAAGTACATCAGGATGAGGATATGGGTGTTGCTGGCGCTTAGGAGGAAATTGACCAGGAGGATTTTGATGGTGAGGTGGTTTGTTTAAGTCAGGCACCCGGGGAGACACCTGTTGTCCGTGGGATGAATATGGCCATTGACATACCTGGTCAAAATACCCAAAAAATCACCTCTTCGGTGTGGAATTATTTTAAAAGAAATGCGGACAACAGGTGTCAAGCCATTTGTTGCCTTTGTGAAGCTGTAATAAGTAGGGGTAAGGACGTTAACCACCTAGGAACATCCTCAATTATACGTCACCTGGAGCGCATTCATCAGTCATTGACAAGTTCAAAAACTTTGGGTGACAGCAGAAGCAGTCCACTGACAACTAAATCCCTTCTTCCTCTTGTACCCAAGCTCCTGCAAACCACATCACCAGCTCCCTCAGTGTCAGTTTCCTCCTTAGACAGGAATGCCAATAGTCCTACAGGCCATGTCACTGGCAAGTCTGACGAGTCCTCTCCTGACTGGGATTCCTCCGATGGATCCTTGAGTGTAATGCCTACTGCTGCTAGCACTGCTGTTGTTGCTGCTGGGAGTCGATTGTCTTCCCAGAGGGGAAGTCGGAAGACCACTTGTACTACATCCAGTAAGCAATTGACTGTCCAACAGTCCTTTGGGAGGAAGATGAATATCACAGCAGTCATCCTGTTGCAAAGTAGATAACTCAGGCCTTGGCAGCTGTGTTGGTGTTAGACGTGTGTCCGGTGTACGGTGTTAGTTCAAAGGGACTTAGAGAATTGCTTGAGGTAGTGTGTTTCTGGTACCAAATGCCATCTAGGTTCCACTTCTCTAGGCAGGCGATACTGAGAATGTACACAGACATCAGAAAAAGACTCACCAGTGTCCTAAAAATGCAGTTGTACCCAATGTCCACTTAACCACGGACATGTGGACAAGTGGAGCAGGGCAGACTAAGGACTGTATGACTGTGACAGCCCACTGGGTAGATGTATTGCCTCCCGCAGCAAGAACAGCAGCGGCGGCACCAGTAGCAGCATCTCGCAAATGCCAACTCGTTTCTAGGCAGGCTACGCTTTGTATCACCGCTTTCCATAAGAGGCACACAGCTGACAACCTGTTACGGAAACTGAGGAACATCATCGCAGATTGGCTTACCCCAATTGGACTCTCCTGGGGATTTGTGACATCGGACAACACCACCAATATTGTGCATGCATTATATGTGGGCACATTCCAGCACGTCCCATGTTTTGCACATACAATAAATTTCGTGGTGCAGAATTTTTTTAAAAACAACAGGGGCGTACAAGAGAAACTGTCGGTGGCCCGAAGAATTGCGGGCCACTTTCGGCATTCAGCCACCGCGTGCCAAAGACTGGAGCACCAGCAAACACTCCTGAACCTGCCCCGCCATCAGCTGAAGCAAGAGGTGGTAACGAGGTGGAATTCAACCCTCTATATGCTTCAGTGGATGGAGGAGCAGCAAAAGGCCATTCAAGCCTATACATCTGCCTATGATATGGGCAAAGGAGGATGAATGCACCTGACTCAAGCATAGTGGTGAATGATTTCAATGTTGTGCAAGGTTCTGCAGCCCTTTGAACTTGCCACATGTGATGTCAGTTCAGACAATGCAAGCCTGAGTCCGGTCATTCCCCTCATCAGGCTTTTGCAGAAGCAGCTGGAGAGATTGAGGGAGGTGCTAAAACTTAGCGATTCCGCTAGGCATGTGAAACTTGTGAATGGAGCCCTTAATTCGCTTAACCAGGATTCATGGGTGGTCAATCTGTTGAAATCAGAGCACTACATTTTGGCCACCGAGCTCGATCCTAGGTTTAAAGCCTACGTTGTATCTCTCTTTCCAGCAGACACAAGTCTGCAGATGTTCAAAGACCTGCTGGTGAGACACTTGTCAAGTCAAGCGGAACGTGAACCACCAACAACTCCTCCTTTATTTTCTCCCACCACTGGAGCTGCCAGGAAAAGGATCAGATTTCCAAAACCACCAGCTGGCGGTGATGCAAGGCAGTCAGGAGCGAAAACTGACATCTGTTTCCGGACTGAAGGACCTGCCAACGATTACTGACATGTCGTCTACTGTCACTGCATATGATTCTGTCACCACTGAAAGAATGTTGGAGGATTATATGAGTGACAGCATCCAAGTAGTCATGTCAGACAGTCCGTACGTATATTGGCAGCAAAAAGAGGCAATTTGGAGGCCCTTGCACAAACTGGCTTTATTTTACCTAAGTTGCCATTGGCGTACCAGGTTACTTCCACAAAATGTGGAGAAGATGATGTTCATCAAAATGAATTATAATCAATTCCTCCGTGGAGACATTTACCAGCAATTGCCTCCAGAAAGTACACAGGGACCTGTGATGGTGGATTCCAGTGGGGACGAATTAATACTCTGTGAGGAGGGGGATGTACACAGTGAAAGGGGTGATGAGACGGACGATGAGGAGGAGGTGGACATCTTGCCTCTGTAGAGCCAGTTTGTGCAAGGAGAGATTGATTGCTTCTTTTTTTGGTGGGGGGCCAAACCAACCAGTCATTTCAGCCACAGTCGTGTGGCAGACCCTGTGGCTGAAATTATGGGTTTGTTAAAGTGTGCATGTCCTGTTTATACAACATAAGGGTGGGTGGTAGGGCCCAAGAACAATTCCATCTTGCACCTATTTTTTATTTATTTATCTTTGCATCATGTGCTGTTTGGGGCCAATTTTTTTAAGTGCCATCCTGTCTGACACTGTAGTGCCACTCCTAGATGGGCCAGGTGTTTGTGCCGCCCACTTGGGTCGCTTAGCTTAGTCATCCAGCGACCTCGGTGCAAATTTTAGGACTAAAAATAATATTGTGAGGTGTGAGGTGTTCAGAATAGACTGGAAATGAGTGGAAATTATGGTTATTGAGGTTAATAACACTATAGGATCAAAATGACCCCCAAATTCTATTATTTAAGCTGTTTTTGAGGGGTTTTTGAAAAAAAAACACCCGAATCCAAAACACACCCGAATCCGACAAAAATTTTTAAGGGAGGTTTTGCCAAAACACATCCGAATCCAAAACATGGCCGTGGAACCGAACCCAAAACCAAAACACAAAACCCGAAAAATTTCTGGTGCACATCTCTAATATTGATAATCCCTGTATGGTACTGTGTACAGCTTGTGGTGCTACTGTATATAAATGCATAAAAATAATAATGAACATTTGCAATATATACTGTATTTATTTTTGTTGTAGACTTTAAAGAAATCAAATTTAGATTATAATAATGTAAGTTGCTTTGATTTCTCTTTTGTGCAGATTTATTTATTTTTTGCTCATTTTTTTAACAGTCCAAGTGTCGCCCTCATCTAGAGTGGCAACATTCTAATAGCAAATATGTAAATTTTAAGCATCATTTAAAAATGGCGAGCATACTGTTCCTTGGTTTAAGCATATTCAGTCATAATTTTGGAGAAAATACATTATAAAGGATGCAATGTGATTGACAATGCATTCTTTGCAACATTACAGTATATGGTTAAACTTAATTTTTATTTTCTCTTTTATATCAGTGAAGCTTTTCTGGACTTTTGTTGTAATTATGACTTTTACTCATATATCTGCTGTTAATTGAATCGTCCAATCTAATTTTAGAAATCCCCAGTTCTCAGGCTTATCTGGAGGAGATCACGTGACCTTGAAAGGTCTTTAATTTGTAATGTACCCAGAGAAAATGGAGTATAATTACAATACTATTAGACAGGGGGACATATTTATACAGATTTAGAGGGTCATTCTGACCTGATCGCACGCTGCCATTTTTCGCTGCGCAGCGATCAGGTCACTACTGCGCATGCATATGCACCGCAATACGCACGCCCACTTTACGTGTACAAAGCGGATCATTGCTGGGTGATCGATTTAATGAAGAATCCATTCGCACAGCAGATTGCAAGAAGATTGACAGGAAGAAGACATATATGGGTGTCAACTGACCGTTTTCAGGGAGTAGTTGGAAAAACGCAGGCATGTCCAAGCATTTGCATGGCGGGTGTCTGATGTCAGTTCCGGGACCGGACAGGCTGAAGTGATTGCAGTGGCTGAGTAAGTTCAGACCTACTCAGAAACTGCACAAACTATTTTTGTAGTGCTCAGCTGCACAGGCGTTCGCACACTTGCAAAGCTAAAATACACTCCCCAGTGGGCGGCGACTATGCGTTTGCACAGCTGCAAAAAGTAGCCAGCGAGCTATCAACTCGGAATGACCCCCTTAGTTTATAGGAAAATATTAAACCTTTTTTAAAACAACGGATTTTTATAGCTGCAAATCAATGACATGTTTGGTTATTATAAAGAGGGTAACTATTTTATTAAAGTAATAGTTTGACCTTCAAACTGCAATAAATAGTGCATATTTTCACCTTTATGCAGGGATATTTCTATTTATAAAATTATATTTCTAAAACTGCGTGAGTCATCTGTCTGGCAACAGGCTGCATCTTACTATAGCATACATTTTCATATAACTTCAAGTAGTTCTTGATTCACAGTTGAACACTATGGCTACAGTATGTTTTTTTCATTTGAGATATTCTGAACTGACTGCACATGCATCAGAGTCCATAAACACCCTATCTGCAGATATCAGTGTGTCACCCATGTAGTGCAGAAATATAACCACTTAAAAATACCACTTACAGTATCTGCAAAATAAAAAGACAAACACCAATATACAGTATGCAACATAAAAAGGTTAGCTTTTTGTTAAAAAAAAGTGAGTATTGTACAGTGGTAAAGGAAACGAAAAAGTCTTCTAGAGCCAACACTATCTGAGCAGCCAGAGCATTCACCTTCTAACATGCCTATTTCATAACAAAGCCACCGTGACAGCTATGCAAAATCCCACACGATGGTGATACTGAGGTCAGGTGATGACCGGGAACCCAGATCATTACCCTCTAGATAAATAACTAAGACAGCAAGGGAACCAACTGCAGAAGGTGAGAATAGAAAGCATTCCAATGCATATACCTATAACCTAACCAACAAATAAAATGAACAGCTTCAATTAGGCAGGGTCAGAGGCCATTAAGGGACTGAGATGCCATGTACACAAAGGAATCACCAATCACCCAAATCAGAGGCACATCCAAGCCACAACCTGCAACACTGAATAAAAACAACTCAGCAAAACTAGAAAATGGGAAATAGAATATGGAGAAAGAAAAACCACAGACACTTGGGGAAGGGTAAAAAACTGAAAAAACCTGCCTGGAAACCCCTAGCCAATCAGATTCTGAGGTCCAGGGTAAAACAGGGCAAAAACCTTTGGGGCCCCCACAGTGGATGATGATGGGCAGCCACAGCTCCCAAGTTAAAGGGCAAAATAAAATGACAAACTAAAACAAGAAAGCCTGCAAAACAATACAAGCAGAAAAGAGTGAGTTAATGCACATAGCACTTATGTGCCTCAGACCACCAGAGACTGAGCGGCTTATTCTCCCAGGCTGAGAAACCCAAGGTTGCCATGGTAGAGACACTGTCTTGGTGTGGGTGATTTGTGAATGCAGACTGGGTTCAGAGACTGCAGTGGAGGCAGAGCAGGCTGAGATTTATGTCGACTGGTGACACTAATACCCGTGAAAGTTGACTGCATATTCTCCTGCTGTAGAGTCATATCTTGCAGACACTGCGCTACTTGACTTTGAGAGGCTTCCAGTCCTTCTAGATGGCTCACATTACTTTGGAGAAGATTTGCACTGAGACCCTAACCACTAGACAAATCCACTGGGCCAGGGCAAACTGTTATATTGTGGGTGATTTTTAAATCCGGACTGGGTTCAGAGACTACAGCAGAGGCAGATTCTTCAGGTTGGAATCAGGAAGGTTTAATTAAGTTCTTTCACTTGAATACAGGCCCTCATTCCGAGTTGATCGCTCGCTAGCTACTTTTTGCAGCCGTGCAAACGTATAGCCGCCGCTCACGGGGGAGTGTATTTTCGCTTTGCACGTGTGCGATCGCATGTCCAGCCGAGCGGGAAGAAATTTTTTTTTTTGCAGTTTCTCAGTCGCTCTGGACTTACTTAGCCCTTGCGATCATTTCAGTCTATTTGATCCCGGAATTGACATCAGACACCCACCCTGCAAACGCCTGGACATGCCTGCGTTTTTCCAACCACTCCCAGAAATTGGTCAGTTGACACCAATAAACGCCCTCTTTCTGTCAATCTCCTTGAGAACGGCTGTGCGAGTGGAATCGTCGCTAGAAGCATTGCACAGCAACAATGCTGTTTGTACCCGTATGACGCGTGTGCACATTACGGTGCATATGCATGCGCAGTAGTAACCTGATCGCTGCGCTGTGAAAATCATCAGCTTTCGATCAACTCGGAATGAGAGCCACAATGTGTTGAGTATGAGGCCACAGTGGCTCCACTAGAGGTGTCAGGATGAGCAACCAGCATCAGCGTCCTAAACAGGGTCCCCTGACAGGAGGGCTCTGGCATCTGGCAAACTATGATGATCATCTGCAAAATTGACACTTGTAAAGGAGGTCCAACAAAGGGCCCAATCATGTGCCCCAGCTTCCACAGCTGAGTGAAGGTTCTTTGGGGAACCAATGGCCAGTTTGACAGAAATAGGGAGCAGAAAACCAATCAGAAATCTGCTGTTAAAAAATGGAGCCTCCTGATGACAAGGGTACCAGTCCTGCCACTTCTGCAAGACATCAAAGTGGATAGGAGATTGAGCCTTACTTACAACTGAAGGCCGAAGGTCCACTAGAAAAATGGGTGCAGTCCTAAATGACAGGATAAGATACGCGGCAGCACATGTACTGGTGATGAAAGTAAGCACTGGCAATTTTTGAGTACAAAACTACATCCCTTCACTACACCCAAGATCAAACACCAAGAAGCCAATGGCACAGACACCACACCCTGATGTGAAAGTAATGGATCAAGAGATACTGATGTCAGCTGAATGACTTCAAGCTACACCTCATCATTCTTGCAGCTAAAATACATGATGACCACCACGTCCTGCTTGCAACAAAACTATTTGCTGTTCGGAACAAAATACAAATACTGAATAATATTCATGTTTTCTCCAGGCCATGACTCAAGGTAACAAGATGCAAACATATAGAAGCTACCCAGCCAGATTATGTAGTGCTCTTGTGCATCCTATACCCCTTTTTCTCATGGCTGCAGCCAAGGCCTTTCATGTCTTAAACATTATGGCAAAAATATATACATAGTGCCAACCTTGAATATCTTCTATAATCCACACACACAAACCCCGCAAAACTGCCATGTTCACACACTGAACTAAGTCACCTGAACAGTAAACCATGCCATCCAGGCTGCTACTACAGCTACTGCACAAATGCACCACCAATGCAAACATACTGTACCATGATTATATCGGAAATCCCTGAGAAGCTGTTTCGCAAGCTCCCAGAGTTGTTACTACAAGTGAAGGACAGCAAATTGTAAAGTGAAAGCTCACCTTAAGCACCCCCATCCACAGACGCCAGTACTGAAGAAGTTGCCACCAGCGGCCCCTCGCCACATCATGTGCAGTGACAGTCCCAGCAACGGAAACACAATAGACAGCAAAAGCAGAGCCAGAGTAGTCAGAATCCTCATATAAGGTGTCTGAAGAGACAGATCAGACAGACGAAGGAAGAGGCCCTGAAGAGGGGATGGCATTAGAGACAGTTGTAGAAGATGGGGGCTAGAGAGAAAGACCACAGGTCTGGCCTAACTTGGTGACCAAAGGGGCATTCACCAGCCTATGGTGCAGTAGATGCGTCACCACCATCATGCACTCAAACATCTAGAAACAGTGTGAGGGCCCCTACCACCATTACCAGCAGACAGGAAATAGACACAAAGTCTCCTGTCAGAGCCCACAAAACACTCAAAGGCAGAGGGGGGTGGGAAGTACTATAGATGAGCTGCCCAGATTCCAACACTGAGAGAAGTATCCAGAAGTAGAAGCTGCAGCACTGGACACCCAACAGACACCACCTACCATTGGAGTGGGTGAGGAGGGAACGCAGCAGTGAATACATTAGCTTAAAACAATGAATCGTGTAATACAGCTAGGGGAAAAAGGTTCTTAATTATGCTACTAACAAAGTGGAGATAATAGCGAATAGTGCAGTAGGCGAGACCTTGGGTAACAGTGATTATAATATGATCACTTTTGACATTAGCATTTAAAAACAGCACTCAAAGGGTACAACTAAGACTCTTAACGTTAAAAAAAAACAAATTTTAACATGCTAAAACATACACTAAAGGACATAGATTGGGGAACTTTGTTTCAGGGAAAAGACATGGCCAAAATATAGGATGTTTTTAAATGATGCTTGTCAAATACACCCAGAAGTGCATCCCCTTGGGCAGTAAAAGTAAGAGCACTAAATTCAAACAAATGTTGTTAAACAAAAAAGTTAAGGAAGAAATGGATAAAAAGAGGCAAGCATTCAAAGTTTTCAAATCAGACGGGAAGGCGGAGTCATTCCAGTACTACAAGAAATGTAACAAAAAATGCAAAAAGGAAATCAGAGCAGCTAAAATAGAAAATGAAAAACAAATTGCTAAAGAGAGTAGAACTAACCCTAAAAAATTCTATAAATACGTAAATGGTATGAGACTAAAAAAGAGAATATTGAACCATTAAAAAGCAAACTGGGATTCCTGATAAATTATGACAATGAAAAAATCTGAAATATTGAAACAATTTTTCTCATCAATGTTTACTAGAGAGGACCAGATTTTGGGATTACCGAGTAAAAATAACAATAGTATTGATAAAGGCCCACTACTTAATATCTATCTGTCTGAGGAAGTAGTCCGTGAATGACTAAAAAAAATTAAGACTAATACATCTCCTGGTCCAGATGACCTACATCCTGGGGTTCTGATGGAGCTAAATGCTGAAATAGTAAGGCCACTGTATCTGATTTTCACTGAGTCACTTAGATCAGGCATGGTACCAAAGGACTGGTGTATAGCGGATGTAGTCCCAATATTTAAAAAGGGTATTAAACTTTATCCTTGTAACTATAGACCTGTTAGTCTGACATCAACAGTGGGAAAACTATTGGAGAGTATACTAAGGGACAGCATACATGACTACTTGGAGTACACCCATGCTATTAATAAGAACCAACATGGTTTTGTGAGAAATAGGTCATGCCAAACTAATTTGATTAGCTTTTATGAGATAGTAAGTGACAATCTGGATCAGGGCAAAGCAATAGATGTGGTTTATCTGGATTTTGCAAAAGCTTTCGACACAGTTCCTCACAAGGGGTGATCTTCAGGTTGCCGGCGGCCTGGCTCCCGATGACCACATTACCGGCACAGCTACGATCAACTCGGAAGGACCCCCATAGTGTATTGTGTACAGTTCTGGGCACCACACTATAAAAAAGACATACTGTATTAGAACTTGAAAAGGTTCAGAGGCGAGCTACTTAACTGATTAAGGGGTTGGAGTCACTGGACTATGAGGAGAGGCTTTCTAGGTTAGATATGTTTACACTTGAAATGAGACAACTAAGAGGAGATATGATTAATATTTACAAATATATATAGGGGCAATATGCAGAGCTATCATGTGAGTTGTTTACTAAGAGACCTCTACACAAAATGCGTGGACACCCGCTAAGGCTTGAGGAGAAGAAATTTTGTACTCAGCACAGGAAGGAATTCTTCAATGTAAGGGCAATACGCACATGAAATACACTGCCAGAGAAGGTTGTAATGGCGGAAACAGTCAATGTGTTTAAAAATGGGATAGACAAATTTCAGAAAAAGATATACAAAGATATAGCCTTCAACCTAAATATATAAGGGAATGCAATATAATTCAGGTTGAACTCGATGGACTATTAGTCTTTTTTCAACCTCACCAACTTTGTTACTATGTTACAATGAATCAGGCCCTTAATCCATCCATTAATCAGTTTATCTTGAGGTAAAAATAAACTGTAGTTATTTTAATGATAAGGGTAAAGCATATTGTAGATGTATTTCTATTAAACTGAGTTACAGTATGTCAGTGTTCCAACGAATGTTGAAGAATACAGGTAGAGATAAGTGTAATTGTGTTGAAATTATGTACAACAACAGGCCATTTAGATGTGGTGCAAAGTTCACAGTTTTCCAATAACTACGAGTTCTCCTTATTTTGGCCCTCATTCCGAGTTGATCGCACGTAGCAACTTTTTGCTGCTGGTGCGATCAACTTGACTCCACCTATGGGGGAGTGTATTTTATCATAGCAGGGCTGCGATCGCTTGTGCAGCCCTGCTATGCTAAAAGTTTCCTGCAAAACAAGACCAGGGTCAGACTTACTTACCCTGTGCGACGGATCCAGCGATGAAGGTCCCGGGATTGATGTCAGACATCCGCCCTCCAAACGCCTGGACACGCCTGCGTTCGGATCTCCATGCCCGGAAAACAGTGAATATCCACCCCGGAACGCCTCCCCGCTGTCAATCTTCTTGCGATCACGCTAGCGATCACTTTCTTCTCTCTTCTTGTTGTTGCCCGGCGTGTGCATTGCGGGCGCTGCGCATGCGCAGTTCTGACCCATTCGCACCACAGCAAAGAACCACTGTGTGCGAACAGGTCGGAATGACCCCCTTAGTACACACTGAAAAGTGCATCAGCTGTTACAGGATACCAAAAATATTACTGTAATAGCTGTTATCTATTTGCAGGGACAGTGCTTTAACACAAGGTATGTCACCACATCAGGTTAAGAATAAATACTTAGATATACAGACAGAGAAAAAGATGATAATTTTAGATTTATTTGCATATATTTTACAAATTAAATCCCTTAATCTTTGAGTTCCATTTTTGTCTTATAAATGGAAGATATGCATAAGGATGTTATTTCCTTCAGATGCCTCCTGCTTCCCTGCGGCTGTTGAATACAGTTCAATTCAGAATCAGGCCCACAGTCATAATGTATAATAAACCATTTCATTCTGTTTGAACTAACATATAATAAATACCTACAGTATGATCAACATTTTATTCTGCTTCAGCAGTTTATGTATTTTTTGCTTTATTTAGCTTATTATATCAATATAATTTATTTTTCCAAATATAATTATTTATGTTTAAAGTACAGTACAGGTATGTTTGTGTGCGAGTGCGTGTGCACGTGTGTGTTTGGAGGGGGTGCTGTGTGTTTGCACATCCGTAATAAATTCAATGTTCCCTCTGCTAACTTCATGTTACTTTTGCTCATTTACAATTGGAAGAATGTTATCGTGCCAAAAATGATTCCATTAATTATTGATTTAACAGTATATGTTTTAGAATATGTTAAGCCTTCTAACCAGCTACTGGGAGGCCTCAGGGTGACAGCAAATACCTCTCAGTGTGGGATTTAAACCTGTCAGCTCACATGTTTTTTTTTCTAGTTGACATCCTGCCTCAGTAACAGAGAGAATAGGAGCCATGCACATATTACACAAAGGTGTGGGGTCAGACTCCAGTGACGTGTTCCACTCATACTGTACATATACCCTGCACATAAACACTAATAACATGAATTATTCTAGATAATGATAATTTGAACACAGTGTAACTTATTATATTACTCCATCTACTCTACTCACCTTTATTCATTAGAAACTACTAAATCTGATTAACCCCATCTCCAGGTAAATTAAATGATTAAGTCAGTAAATGTATTCAAATATAATCAAGTGGGCCCTTTCCATTATATTATAAAATATGTTCCCAGTTTATTAAATCAATTAAAATGAAATATATTGTAATAGAAAATAGCATCCCATTCACATAATGTATTGTAATGTACTGTAGATGCCAACATTTGCATAACATTTATAGGAGCACTTTGCTATGAGGGTATTTATGTAGTCTGCATTGTATTTCTAGAAAAAACCCCTGTAAATTATGCTGCATCCTGGATTTCCCAAGGCCAGGCCACTTTATCATCGCATTTTTATCATATAGTACTTATTTTTTTCACTTGGTGTACTCATGAGCAACCTAAATTAAGTTGTAGGTTTCTAAAGGTGAAGCGAATAAAAAGCTAACCCTAAAGAAAAATGCCCAGTGTACTACACCTCTTGGAGTAGCTCAGTTGCGCAGAACATCTTGTGCCATATAGCATATTGATGCTAGGTGTTTGAGGACATATCTGTATACAACCTTTTAGACTTTACCTTTCCCTAAGATTTTCAATTTTGGGGAATTGGGTGGTTCTCTTCTGGTTTAATTGAGGCTGCCTTTGATGAAGCACCTGGAGGTTGTACTTTATTTTCTTTTTTGTTTTGTACAACCAGTACTACAAATTTTATATATATATATATATATATATATATATATATACAACTTTTATTTGGAGTAGGGGGAAAGATTAATTAAAAATTTCCATTTATGAAACAGCATTGTTACATTGTATATTATTAGCCAAGGTATACTAGATTATGGGGGTCATTCCTAGTTGATCGCTCACTGCCGATTTTCGTAGCACAGCGACCAGGTAAAATATGGCATTTATGCGCATGCATATGCCCCGCAATGCGCACGAGCAAAGTTCGGGTACAAAGCTCTTTGTGGTTGTGCTCAGGTTCTAGCAAAGTTTTCCTTTGCACTGGCGGCCGCAAGAAGATCGACAGGAAGGGGGCGTTACTGGGTGTCAACTGACTGTTTTCAGCATTTCAGAAAAAACACAGGCGTGGCTGGACGTTTGCTGGGCGGGTGTATGATGTCAAATCCGGACACAAATAGGCTGAAGTGATCACAAGCGCTGAGTAGGTTCAGAGCTACTCTGAAACTGCACAAACTATTTTTGCAGAGCTTGGCTGCACAAGCGTTTGGACTTCTGCTAAGCTAAAATACACTCCCCAGTGGGCGGCAGCATAGCGTTTGCATGGCTGCTAAAACTAGCTAGCGAGCGATCAACTCAGAATGACCCCCACTATACAATACTGCATATTGTGGCTGCAGTCATATACTGCACGTACTTAAAGTTTAAATGAGTCATCCAATATAACTCCCATTATTAAGTGGCAAACACATTTAACCAAACTGCATATAAAATATTTTGTCCAGCAAATTTTCAGAGCAATGCAGCTAGAACTGTGTTAATTTAAAATGTAACCTACAGATGTAGCCACCTTTATCTTGAGTGGCCGCGGCGGTTGTCCCGTTCGACCATACGCAGCGTACTGTGGCGTAGCGAGGCGCGCCTAGCCACAGAGAGGCTATCTAATCGCACGGAGACAGACATTTGACGTTTGGCGTTACCTTTACGTGTAATACCTGCGATCAGCCACCAGATGTCGCTTTTTACAATCACCACTGCGCATGCGTGTGGTCTCCCGTAAAATACAATACTGACATACATAATAAGGACTACTTTACTAAGGCGTCTCATTACGCTGCATACAGCAAATACTGTACTCATTACGCTGCATTATTTAATACAGTACTGTACAGTATATACAGTACGACACCGACGCAAATACAGTAGTACAGCATACAGTATATGATCCATCTACAATACTTTATGAATACTGTATGTGAGCGTGCAAGTCCCGCAGACAAAACACAGTACTGTAAAACCAGTAGTGTACACTGTCGCAAATGGATGTGTGTTACAAGTTCACTATTGCCTCTCAAGATTAGGAATTTTCTACAGTGTTATCGTCCTAATCCCGTAGCCATTACAGCATAATCAAAACCAACGGATTTATACATTTGTCTGCGGCGAAGTGGTGAAGTGTTTCGCTTCCTATACTCAGAGTCCAGGGTTCGATTCCTTAAGTACTGTACGAATGCATGTTACTGTAGTTTTTTTCAGACACTTTATTATTTTTTTTATTCACATACTGCAAACCAGGGCATACAGTAGCTGCATGAGCGGTTCTATGCGATCGAGTCCGGTGTACCATAATGTGCAGGTTCTATGCAGGTTAAGGTACTATGCTCCGTACACAGTACACATACAATTCTGTAGCTGGGCAGACTGAATAGAAATGGCTACCACCTATGACTCCTTGCCCCACAGAGGCCCTAGGCTACGGAGCAAGTAATAGTCCAGATTGTACAGACTATGGGGCAATGCTGAATGAGCGTCACAATCCCCTAGCTAAAATACACAGTATGCATATTATGGTACACCGGACTCGATGACATACTGTAGCACACTGGCAAAATGGCCGCCGCCCCTGAACCCTTGTGCAGGTTATGGGGCAATGCTGAAGGAGCGTCACAATCCCCTAGCCAAAATACACAGGGGAGGGATAAGCTACTGTAGGATTGCATACAGTATTACGGTACACCGGACTCAATCGCATAGCACACTGTCAAAACGACCACTACCCATGAACCCCCACCTCCTGAACCCCCACCTCGTGGCAGGCAGCAGTTGGGTATGGAATGAGAAATGGCATAAGCTGTGCAGGCTACGGGGCGATGCTGAAGGAGCGTCACAATCCCCTAGCCAAAATACACAGAGATACTGTAAGCGAGGTCTATGCACATTACAGTACTGTACGTTACACCGGGCTCGGTCGCATAGCAAACTGACAAAACACAAGTTTTACAGTACATACAGTAAAGCAGGCCAAAGCTGCAGGAGAGTTTCTACTGTAAAGGTTCTATGCACCGTACGGTAATGTACACATACCTGTACAATTCTATAGCAGGGCAGACTCAATTGAAATGGCTACCGCCTGTGACTCCTACAGTAGCTCCTAGGAGGCACTCAGCTATGGAGCAAATAACAGCACAGATTTTGCAGGCTACGGGGCAATGCTGAAGGAGCGTCACAATCCCCTAGCTACAATACACAGGGGTGATAGAGATAATCGAGTGGCTGGAGGGGGGTCCCCTTGATTTAAGGGGCCCCCACTCCTCCAGGGTACTCCGGCCAGGTGTGACTAGTTGGGTATTTAATTCCATGGCCGCAGGGACCTGTATAAAAGTCTCCCCCGGCTGTGCATTATCTGTCCAGCTAGTGGAGCCCAGTGCTGATTCAAAAAATATGGGGAACCCCTACGCTTTTTTTGTCCCCCTTATTTTTTGCACCAGGACCAGGCGCAGAGCCCGGTGCTGGTTCTAAAAAGATGGGGGATCCCGTGTCCATTTTTTCCGTATTCCTTCCGGAATTCGACTGCAATTGCATATACAGTACTGTACCCCTTAATGTCACTGCTTACAGTATACAGTATTTAGACATGAGCTTGTGTACAGTATCTGTCATGAGGTGCTTTTTTCACTGACACTATAACTTTTTTCTATTGTGATATACTGTACAGAGGCGGCAAACTAGCCAAACGGGAATAATCAGCTTCTGCAGAATAAAATGAGATGCTACAGTACATGCCTATATTCTGTGAGTGACTGCGGCTCTATGAAATTAAATCAGAAAATTTAAATATGAAATGCATTACTAATGTGTGGCATTACTGTACTGTATGTGTATAAGGTGTACTACAATATTTTCTGGTGTAACATAAGGAAAGGGCACTACTGCATGGTCTAATGCAGTGGTTCTCAAACTTGGTCCTCAGGACCCCACACAGTGCATGTTTTGCAGGTAAACCAGCAAGTGCACAGATGTATTCATTACTAACTGACACATTTTAGAAGGTCCATACAGTAGGTGGAGCTAATTTTTTCACTTGTGATTCTGTGAGACCTGCAAAACCTGCACTGTGTGGGGTCCTGAGGACTGAGTTTGAGAACCTGTGGTCTAATGTAAATAAAGATGAATGTGGTGGGGTGTAATGTGAATAAGGGGCATTACTGTTAGGAGTAATGTGGTACTATGATATGATGTCATGAGAATAAGAGACACCACTGCATGATATAATGTGAATAAAGTTGCAGTACTGTGTTGTGTCATTTCATCTTCGGGTATTATTGTGTTACCATGCCCCTTCCCAGCAAGAACATACTGTACACTGTTTTGGGCTGGCACTAAATGTGCACATTGTTCTTATTTAGATTATAGGGGGTAGGAGCGCCAAAATGGGTGATGGTGCTGGGAAAGGGGTGCAGGGTTAGAGGCGGAACTACGTAGCATCTGTGCAAGAGGGCATCAGCCAAAATCTAGCCTAGGGCATCATGTTGGTCAGGTTTGGCTCTGATAATACTGTATACTGTACTCTTACTGTACTTTGCATTCAATACAGATACTGTTTGCACACAGGTTTTACATGAATCATTGGCAATGCTGCAGGAGTGTCTCATTAGGCAATCTAAAATATACCACGACTATGGGTGGGGATACAGTAGGGAAGTTCTGTCACCATAAGCTGTCTGCTGTGTATAGCATATTTCCATCTGAGATGCATTTGTGTGTTTGTAATAAGAAAAAAACATTTTACTGTACATTTAGTGGATACAGTATTTCTCCCCCATAATGACGTATCATACTGTACAGGTACCCTCATGTACTGTACCGTACCATACTGTAAAATTGAATATTTATTGGAAAAACATCAATATTAATGTAAAAATAAAGTATTACAACATCCGATTCCATGTACTGCACTGATCAAAATGTACAGTACTCTTATTCAGGACTTATAAAACTGAAAATAACTGTTCATACAGTACACATCAATAACATTACTACTGTATAATATTCTACATTAGTTTATGCAATAATCAGACAAAGGCAATTTTATCATTTTTTTTAATAATGCACCAATTTAAAATTTTAAACAGAAAATACAGAACTACATATTTGTGGCTTGACCATTTCTTTCAACTACAACAGGTAATACTTTATACAGGTGATTTATATAATTATTACAATGTTCAGGTGTGAGTACTTCTAGCCAAAATTTCTTTATCCCATCCACCAGTTGCTGTTTTGTTGTTGGCTTTGCAACACTCCTAACGTACCTCTTCAATTGAGCCCACACTAATTCGATTGGGTTCATGTCTGGTGATCTAATTAAAAAAAAAAAAAAAGCGTATAGAAAAAATTAATTACAGTACATTACAGTAAATAGAGAAAATTAAACATACAATATTGTACTGTTTATTAAACAAAATTTTTTTTTACAGTACTAGAGTGCTATCCAAAATTTTACTTGTACACTGTTGAAAGAATACTCACTCTGGTGGTGTGCGTTCCCAATTCATACCTTTCTCTTCCATAAATTTGGCTGAGGCGGAGTGTTTAGGATCATTGTCTTGGAATATCCTATGGTGAGTTGGGTAATATTTATTCACAAATGGCACCATACATTTCTCTACTATTGTTTCTTGGAAATATTTCTTATCCATGATTCCTACAGAAATCAAAAAATGTTGTTCATTAATAAGCAACTCCTTTTATTGTGCAGTTACACGTACTCTACAGTACAACATGTATTTTTACAGAACACAGGCACAGAATAAAGTATAGTACTGTACTGTACCTTCGAAAAATAATAGGGGACCAGCTCCTAATCGTGATATGCCTCCCCATACATGGATTTTCAATGGATGCTTTGGGCGTGGTTTTAAAGAGATATGGTTACGTTTCCTGAATGACATTCTGGAGAACCGCTCAAGGGCAACAGACGATTCATCTGTGAAAATGACATCATCAAATGTTTCACCACTCTCAATCCATCGCCGTGCCTGTTCCACTCTCTTTTCTTTATTCACATCTCTTATCATTGGAGATATCCTGTGAAGAGCCAAAAATAATGAAATCAGATACAGTTATGAAATTACAGATTTACAGATTACTGTATATACAGTAGACTGTATGTGCAGTATACTGTATTATATACCTACTGTATACATTAAACTGTACATACAGTACATTAAGTTACATACAGAGTAATATATATATACATACTGTACATACACACAAACACACACACACAGTATACAGTATGTAATCATCACAATAAGCCGGCAATGCTTCATTGCTGTCTCTGAGTGCCTATACAGTAGGTATCTCTTTTGGGATAGAATACTGTATATACAGTATATACACACACACATACTGTATATAGTATAAAGTACACACTCTGTATAATGATTTATGGCATTATTATATCACGTATCAAGGGATTATTAACAGTGCATTTACTGTATGGTTTATACTGCTTTCAGTATTTTACCTTGTTGCGCCAAAGGTCCATCCCATTTTCCGTCGCATCCTTCTGATGCTGGTGGCCGATATGTCCAGGTCATACTTGGAATGGAGAATTCGTTTTATTTGCAGAGCAGTACGCTCATCATCCTCACGAGTTAGTTCCTCCACAATTTGTTGCACTCTCCTACAGTACAATACAGTATGAAAAATATGAATTCATGAACAGCACAATCACAGTTACAATTGATGAAGTTTTTATTTTATTTCAAAAAAATAGTTTATGGTATAAAGCAAGTCATTTAAACATTACAGTAGTGTACAGTACGTACCATGTGCATTTTGTAGGAAATACAAATCTGGGCGTTGTTCTCTCGAATGCATGATAGCGCACCGTTTCTAAAGTGACTATAATGCCACTTTCCTTGAGCCATGCATGGATCTCTTTGATGGTTTTATTTTCTTTTTTCATGTTGGCGATTATCTTGCTCATCGTTTTGTTGATAGTTACTGGCATGTTGTCCAACTATAATTCCTGTATGGAGAGAAAACATTTGTGAATACTGTAGTCTAAAATTTACACATCTGAAAATGCATAAGAGTTTTATGATAGAAGTTAATACTGTACATGTTTACTATCCAGTACCTGATGTTCAAATTTAAGTATTGTATACTGTACAGTACTGAAAATACAACTTCAGTGTTATGGACTGCAATTAGTTTCCTGTATGAAACAGATACAGTACAGTAAATAACCCTCCTTGGAAGTGCATGGGCCCTGTGAGACTTACAGTAGTGTACAGCATAAGGGTCGACTGACATGATGTACAAGCATTACATACAGTACATGTCAGTACTGTATGTAAATTCTTCAATTATTGCCTAACAACAATGCTGCTTACTGTATATTAAATACTGTAGGCCTAGAAATGTGCATCTCAATATAGTAGTTAAAAACACAGGGGCCTATGTGGATAAGCGAGTTCTATGCACACTAAAAATGGCCACCGACCGTGAACCCCCAGCACGTGGCAGCGCTCGGATATGTAGTGAGATACAGTATGGCATACATTTCACAGTTCAGGGGGCAATGCTGAAGGAGCGTCACAATCCCCTAGCTCAATTACATTGGGATAAGCGAGGTCTATGCACATTACGGTATACCGAGCTGGATCGCTTAGCAACCTGACAAAATGGCCGCCGACCGTGAACTCCCAGCACGTGGCAGCGCTCGGATATGTAGTGAGATACAATATGGCATACATTTCACAGTTCAGGGGGCAATGCTGAAGGAGCGTCACAATCCCCTAGCTCAATTACATTGGGATAAGCGAGGTCTACTGTATGCACATTACGGTATACCGAGCTGGATCGCTTAGCAACCTGACAACATGGCCGCCGACCGTGAACTCCCAGCACGTGGCAGCGCTCGGATATGTAGTGAGAGATGGTATACATTTTAAAATACACCGGGATAAGTTGTACAGGCCATGGAGCAATGCACAGGGACATTCATCATTTACGTACAGTATATAAATAATTGTAAACCGTAAATGAAAGAATTACCGGTCAAATACTGTATGACGAAACTGTGTCAATGAGCTGGAACAGTATGGCCTGTGAAGAAGTTTTCGAAGGCAGAAACGGAGAGCAAATTATCAGGAGATTTCTGAAAGGTCGGAGAAGATCCACACAGCAAGTCTGCCTACGAGGAAACAGCTTTGCAAAGTGGGTAGCGGGGCGGTGACTGAGACGCTCTTTTATTCACATTCACACAAAAGGAATTCTTACCGCTGTGATTGGTGCCAATATAGGCGCATTCATCCTTACACCAATCACAGAGCATACTGTACAGGTACTTTTGAATGTGAATAAAAGAGCGTCTCAGTCACCGCCCGCTACCCACTTTGCAAATCTGTTTCCTCGTAGGCAGACTTGCTGTGTGGATCTTCTCCGACCTTTCAGAAATCTCCTGATAATTTGCTCTCCGTTTCTGCCTTCGAAAACTTCTTCACAGGCCATACTGTTCCAGCTCATTGACACAGTTTCGTCATACAGTATTTGACCGGTAATTCTTTCATTTACGGTTCACAATTATTTATATACTGTACGTAAATGATGAATGTCCCTGTGCATTGCTCCATGGCCTGTACAACTTATCCCGGTGTATTTTAAAATGTATACCATCTCTCACTACATATCCGAGCGCTGCCACGTGCTGGGAGTTCACGGTCGGCGGCCATGTTGTCAGGTTGCTAAGCGATCCAGCTCGGTATACCGTAATGTGCATAGACCTCGCTTATCCCAATGTAATTGAGCTAGGGGATTGTGACGCTCCTTCAGCATTGCCCCCTGAACTGTGAAATGTATGCCATATTGTATCTCACTACATATCCGAGCGCTGCCACGTGCTGGGAGTTCACGGTCGGCGGCCATTTTGTCAGGTTGCTAAGCGATCCAGCTCGGTATACCGTAATGTGCATACAGTAGACCTCGCTTATCCCAATGTAATTGAGCTAGGGGATTGTGACGCTCCTTCAGCATTGCCCCCTGAACTGTGAAATGTATGCCATATTGTATCTCACTACATATCCGAGCGCTGCCACGTGCTGGGAGTTCACGGTCGGCGGCCATTTTGTCAGGTTGCTAAGCGATCCAGCTCGGTATACCGTAATGTGCATACAGTAGACCTCGCTTATCCCAATGTAATTGAGCTAGGGGATTGTGACGCTCCTTCAGCATTGCCCCCTGAACTGTGAAATGTATGCCATATTGTATCTCACTACATATCCGAGCGCTGCCACGTGCTGGGAGTTCACGGTCGGCGGCCATTTTGTCAGGTTGCTAAGCGATCCAGCTCGGTATACCGTAATGTGCATACAGTAGACCTCGCTTATCCCAATGTAATTGAGCTAGGGGATTGTGACGCTCCTTCAGCATTGCCCCCTGAACTGTGAAATGTATGCCATACTGTATCTCACTACATATCCGAGCGCTGCCACGTGCTGGGGGTTCACGGTCGGTGGCCATTTTTAGTGTGCATAGAACTCGCTTATCCACATAGGCCCCTGTGTTTTTAACTACTATATTGAGATGCACATTTCTAGGCCTACAGTATTTAATATACAGTAAGCAGCATTGTTGTTAGGCTTTACGCTACCCACTTTGCAAATCTGTTTCCTCGTAGGCAGACTTGCTGTGTGGATCTTCTCCGACCTTTCAGAAATCTCCTGATAATTTGCTCTCCGTTTCTGCCTTCGAAAACTTCTTCACAGGCCATACTGTTCCAGCTCATTGACACAGTTTCGTCATACAGTATTTGACCGGTAATTCTTTCATTTACGGTTTACAATTATTTATATACTGTACGTAAATGATGAATGTCCCTGTGCATTGCTCCATGGCCTGTACAACTTATCCCGGTGTATTTTAAAATGTATACCATCTCTCACTACATATCCGAGCGCTGCCACGTGCTGGGAGTTCACGGTCGGCGGCCATGTTGTCAGGTTGCTAAGCGATCCAGCTCGGTATACCGTAATGTGCATAGACCTCGCTTATCCCAATGTAATTGAGCTAGGGGATTGTGACGCTCCTTCAGCATTGCCCCCTGAACTGTGAAATGTATGCCATATTGTATCTCACTACATATCCGAGCGCTGCCACGTGCTGGGAGTTCACGGTCGGCGGCCATTTTGTCAGGTTGCTAAGCGATCCAGCTCGGTATACCGTAATGTGCATAGACCTCGCTTATCCCAATGTAATTGAGCTAGGGGATTGTGACGCTCCTTCAGCATTGCCCCCTGAACTGTGAAATGTATGCCATACTGTATCTCACTACATATCCGAGCGCTGCCACGTGCTGGGAGTTCACGGTCGGCGGCCATTTTGTCAGGTTGCTAAGCGATCCAGCTCGGTATACCGTAATGTGCATACAGTAGACCTCGCTTATCCCAATGTAATTGAGCTAGGGGATTGTGACGCTCCTTCAGCATTGCCCCCTGAACTGTGAAATGTATGCCATATTGTATCTCACTACATATCCGAGCGCTGCCACGTGCTGGGAGTTCACGGTCGGCGGCCATTTTGTCAGGTTGCTAAGCGATCCAGCTCGGTATACCGTAATGTGCATAGACCTCGCTTATCCCAATGTAATTGAGCTAGGGGATTGTGACGCTCCTTCAGCATTGCCCCCTGAACTGTGAAATGTATGCCATACTGTATCTCACTACATATCCGAGCGCTGCCACGTGCTGGGGGTTCACGGTCGGTGGCCATTTTTAGTGTGCATAGAACTCGCTTATCCACATAGGCCCCTGTGTTTTTAACTACTATATTGAGATGCACATTTCTAGGCCTACAGTATTTAATATACAGTAAGCAGCATTGTTGTTAGGCAATAATTGAAGAATTTACATACAGTACTGACATGTACTGTATGTAATGCTTGTACATCATGTCAGTCGACCCTTATGCTGTACACTACTGTAAGTCTCACAGGGCCCATGCACTTCCAAGGAGGGTTATTTACTGTACTGTATCTGTTTCATACAGGAAACTAATTGCAGTCCATAACACTAATATTAAGCCCACTCCATTATCCACTCCTCCCCTGTGTATTAAACACCCCCTACCACCCTGGAAGTCATGTACTGTACCAGGGCCCCTTCATTCAGCACAATGCCCCCTTCTACAGTTTAGTGTTCTCCTTCCTGCCCCATCTGTGCAGTAAAGGAATAATTAGCAGAAATTATTTCTCCAGGTCCTACTGTACATACTGAGCGAAAGATAGAACCCCCCCTATCCCCCGCGGAGCATCAAAGCTGCCGCTGATAGCTCCCCCCACCCCTTCCGCTGGTGAGTGGGTAGGGGCCCCAGTGCATTGCTGTGTCCAGGGGCCCACACTGCTGTTAAGATGGCTCTAGTAATTGAGCTAGGGGATTGTGACGCTCCTTCAGCATTGCCCCTGGACTGTACCATACTGTATCTCACTCCATATCCAAGCGCTGCCACGTGCTGGGAGTTCACGGTCGGTGGCCATTTTGTCAGGTTGCTAAGCGATCCAGCTCGGTATAACGTAATGTACATAGACCTTGCTTATCCCGGTGTACTACAGGTATGTGCAGTAGTACTGAATGATTGCTATCACTTGTGGTGAAACACCTATCTTATCAAATACAGTAACTACTGTACAGTATAGTTGTTCGCACAGGTGATGGTAATCATACTGTATATTTAAACTGAAGTCCGTAACAGAGCATTCTGTCCCTCCTGCAGAGGTTCTTGTTGGGAGGCACAGGGAAAAAAGGCAAATACTGTACAGTACAGTATTTGCACTTTACTGTTGTGCACTTTATTTGAAAATGTACAGTTGTTTGCTATTTTTAGCATGCTGTGCTTTACATGTTTTCTTATTGTGGTTTTTATATTTTTAGACAAAAGACAAAGAATGCAGACTACCAGATTTTACGGGAGTGCCAAAACCCACCCATCAGTGGCACAGAAACTTGCTGCAGTAGTCCCACAAAAGAAGAAGAAAACTGCCAAGGCGGCTCAGAAAGAAAATGTGGTGAAACCACGAAAAAATGCCAAGGCAAAGAATAATACGTTGGAGATGATATGTGGTGTGGCAAATGATGTAATTGTTCCATCTCCTGCAGATCACAGTGTTCAGCCAATGAATCTGGAAATACCGGTGCTAGAGGACGTGACAAACACGCTGCATCAGGAAGCTTCTTTTTTGGACCATGTAGCCACCCCTGGACAAGAAGACATGACACATTCACCACGAAGAAGGTTGCATTTCACAGATGTGAACACCAAAGTGCAGGACTGCCAGTGTACCTGTCCTGTTTTACTAAAGGAGCTACTCAGTAAGGTGACCAATATGGAGTCAGAAGTTGGTGGACAGGTCAATCAGCTGCAGACCGATGTGGCTGGCCTTAAAGAAGGCATAAAGGAACAGATGGTAGAAGCCATGAAGAAAGTCATTGAACAAACGAGGGAAGAATGGCAAGTTGGAGTTTGCCGCACCATCATTGCAACACACCACCAAGCGGTTCAAGTCAGCGGCCTGGACGACCGAGGCCTGGAGGACCGCAGAGGAGGCCTGGAGGACCGCAGAGGAGGCCTGGAGGACCGCAGAGGAGGCCTGGAGGACCGCAGAGGAGGCCTGGAGGACCGCAGAGGAGACCTGGAGGACCGCAGAGGAGGCCTGGAGGACCGCAGCGGACTGGACGAAGTCAGCGGCATGGACGACCGCAGAGGAGGCCTGGAGGACCGCAGAGGAGGCCTGGAGGACCGCAGAGGAGGCCTGGAGGACCGCAGAGGAGGCCTGGACGACCGCAGAGGAGGCCTGGACGACCGCATAGGAGGCCTGGACGACCGCAGAGGAGACCTGGAGGACCGCAGCGGACTGGACGAAGTCAGCGGCATGGACGACCGCAGAGGAGGCCTGGAGGACCGCAGAGGAGGCCTGGAGGACCGCAGAGGAGGCCTGGAGGACCGCAGAGGAGGCCTGGAGGACCGCAGAGGAGGCCTGGAGGACCGCAGCGGACTGGACGAAGTCAGCGGCATGGAGGACCGCAGAGGATGCCTGGAGGACCGCAGAGGAGGCCTGGAGGACCGCAGAGGAGGCCTGGAGGACCGCAGAGGAGGCCTGGACGACCGCAGAGGAGGCCTGGAGGACCGCAGAGGAGGCCTGGAGGACCGCAGAGGAGACCTGGAGGACCGCAGAAGAGACCTGGAGGACCGCAGAGGCCTGGACCACAGCAGCGGACTGGACGAAGTCAGCGACTTGGGCGAACGCAGAGGAGGCCTGGAGGACCGCAGAAGAGACCTGGAGGACCGCAGAAGAGACCTGGAGGACCGCAGAGGCCTGGACCACAGCAGCGGACTGGACGAAGTCAGCGACTTGGGCGAACGCAGAGGAGGCCTGGACGACCACAGAGGCCTGGAGGACCGCAGAGGAAACATGGAGGACCGCAGAGGAGGCCTGGAGGACCGCAGAGGAGGCCTGGAGGACCGCAGAGGAGGCCTGGAGGACCGCAGAGGAGGCCTGGAGGACCGCAGAGGAGGCCTGGAGGACCGCAGAAGAGACCTGGAGGACCGCAGAGGAGGCCTGGAGGACCGCAGAGGAGGCCTGGAGGACCGCAGAAGAGACCTGGAGGACCGCAGAGGAGGCCTGGAGGACCGCAGAGGAGGCCTGGAGGACCGCAGAGGAGGCCTGGAGGACCGCAGAGGAGGCCTGGAGGACCGCAGAGGAGGCCTGGAGGACCGCAGAGGCCTGGACCACAGCAGCGGACTGGACGAAGTCAGCGACTTGGACGACCACAGAGGAGGCCTGGAGGACCGCAGAAGAGACCAGGAGGACCGCAGAAGAGACCAGGAGGACCGCAGAAGAGACCTGGAGGACCGCAGAGGAGGCCTGGAGGACCGCAGAGGGCTGGACGACCGCAGAGGCCTGGATTCAAGTGTGCTGTTGCCAGGAACACCAATGATGACCAGCACACCTGCTCACAGGCCACTTCGCAATACATTCGGAGGCTCTCTGAACAATATTGCCCTGGCTGTCATCTCAACTTCCCTGGACGACCATCTGTACAGAGCTTCAAATGGACATATTCAGAAATATGCATATTCTCTGTTCCAGCACCATGTACGGTACGACAAATACTTGACGTGGGCCAATCGTGTGAACTTTGATGGTTCCAAGGGCAAACTTCCGCTGCCCAAAAATCTGGTACATGACATCATGGCTAGGTGTGAACGCCGCGTGAGGATTGGTGATCCAGAAAAGAGGAAGATAAGGGATACCATAAACTCTGTGCTGAGAACGAAGAGGAAAATGACTTGGAAGCTCGACTATGATGAAACCAGATCATTACCTACCTCCTAGCTTCAGCACATCAGCTTCACACAGCTGAAGCTAAAAAATTGTGTCAATGTACCTGTATGACCTGTACATTTTCTGGGGCTGCATGCACTGTGCTGAATCCACTTGGAGCAGCTCGGTTACTCAAAGGGGAGTGCATGAACTTGGCTCACCACATTCCTGGTAATGTAAGGGCCTGTTACAAGTTGCCCCTTTTATTCCTGTTGATTTTTTGGGCGCTGCTGTATCTATCCAGTAGCAGCCGAGTCCATTGTGCTGTGTCCATCTGGGGCCTTGGGCTGCGTTTCCATCCAGGGGCTGCTGTTGTCAGTCCTCTATTCTGGTGTCCGTATGCGACAGTGTTAAAAAGCAAAAGACAAAAACGAAAAATAATTCAAAAAAGCAAAACCTAAAAATAAAGTACAAAAACCATTACCCCGCACCACCACCACAAAAAAATAAATTATAAAAATGTTAAAGTTGATATTGTTACTGTATTTGTGCTGTTACCTTTTGATTAAAGTACCGTACAGTATGTGTGATGTTGGCTTTATTACAATACAGTACAGTATGTGTGATGTTACATGTTCCAAATGATTTTGTCCGTAAATAAAGTGTTTCTTAAAATAAACATGACGTGGTTTCCAATGTTTGTATTCCCAACTTCCTGTACTGTATAAATTAGTACTACTGTATGATGGGAATTCAATTAAGAGTGGTATACTGTATGTAAAACAACTTGGTTAGGCATCTTGCATTTCATATTTTAATAAAAACCACAGGAAACTTCTATTTTTAAAAGTTTATTGAAGAAAAAAAAGGTGTTTTTTTTAAAATAAAGTTTGAAAGTTAATTAAAACAAAAAAGTAGTTTGTTCTTCGTTACATTCTTTTCTTGTGTATATAGATATCTGTGGGGGAAAAAAAAAAAAAAGTATTAAAGTAAAGACACTCATGTTCATTTGTTTTCCAAGAAAATTTGTGGAACCACACAGCCCAGCAATAAGTCATGCTGGGCTGTGTGGTTCCACAAAAGGCATGCGGTACAAAGTGAAATAGTGGTGTCAGTGGTCAGCACTTTGACACGCTAACATTTGTGGAACCACACAGCAATGGCTGACACACATAAAATGGCTGACACACACAAAATGCCTGACACACACAAAATGCCTGACACACACAAAATGCCTGACACACACAAAATGCCTGACACACACATGCTGGAGTGAAAACACATGTTTGCCAAACAGTCGACAGCACATGTCGGCCAGATGGCCGACCAAACTTGCTCCAAATCACCCCAAACTGGCCAGAAAGCACCCCAGCACACTCAGGAGGTACTGTACACCACAGCTAAATTAGGAGAGAATTTCATTACAAACAGCCAGATCTTGCAGATTATCTGCCAGATAATTGTATGGTGTACAGTATGCCTATCTTATACAGTAGAAAAAGATACTATACAATGGAGTACAAGAACAAAAATTTTTATTAAATAAAATTAAATTAAACTTAATAAAATATTAAAATAGTGGTCCACTAGGAGGTGGACCACCACCCGCTGGAGCTGGATGGCACGCTGCAACTGTTCTGTGGGAAAAAAAGGACAGTATTACAAAACAAATACTGAATACTTTACAGTGTAGTAATGGCAATACAGTACTTTACTCTATATTAGACAATATTGTTATTTACAATGTACAGTACTGTATTGTCAGTACAGTAAATCAAACACTACTGTATGCTGTCGAGGTAATTTAAACATTGCTTTAGTTTACCTCTTGTATAAGTGGGCTGCTGCCTGCCCGCTTCTGGGCCAGCCCACCTATCTTGCCCCTGTCTGGGGCCCCCATAAATAATTGGCACTATATTGGAGAAAAAAAAACATTTAGTCACATTCAAATAGTAAACAATTATTACTGTATACTGTAGGTACAGTATTATACTGTATTGCTGGTATTCAAAATATAAAGTACTGTACAAGAGTTTAGCTTCAATAGGTCATAAACAAATTGTCAAAGGAATTAAACACCACAGTACAAATACTGTAGACATTTACTGTATGTATTAGCAGTCATGACATTTCATGACCGCTTCAGAAAAAAGAGGGTTACAGTACTGTAGGTGGTGTTGTAGGGAGTACTATCCATAATAGTGGACTGTACTCAGAGCCAGCCATAAATAATATGATTCCCTAGTCAAGTTTTTGGATGCTGCCCCCTTGCACAGATGCTATTTCCGCCTCTGAGCCTGTACCCCTTTCCCAGCACCATCACCCCTCAACCATAGCAGTCGTCATTTTGGTGCTCCTCCAACTTACTGTACTGTATGTTTAAAATAGCAACAGTGTGCACATTCGGTGTGCATCCCAAAACGGTGCATGTTCTTGCTGGGAAGGGGCAAGGCCACACAGTAATTCCCCAATCTGAAATGACGCCACACAGTACTGCAACTTTATTCACAACATATCATGCAATAGTGTCTCTTTTTCTCGTTACATCATATGATAGTACCACATTACTCCTCAAAGTATTCCCACTTATTCACATTGCATCACATCATATTGCTCTTTGTTCACATTAGACCACACAGTAGTGCCCTTGCTACAGTATATGTTACACAACAAAGTACTGTATACACATAATGCTGCACATTAGTAATGCATTTTGTATGCACAGAATATACTGTAGGCATGCTGCATATCATATTAATCAGCAGAAGCTGCTTGTGCCCCTGGGCATTTGGCAAGTATGCCTATGCCTAGGGCAGGCTCAGACTGGAGATCAGTACGTAATCCCGCTGGACGGGATCCCGGCAGTCAAAATACAGACGCCGGAATCCCGACCACACAATCCCGACAGGGGCGGCGAGCGGAAAGCAGCCCCTTGCATGCTTGCTTCGCTCGCCACGCGGTGGGCACGGTGCCTCGCTACGCTCTACACACTATTATATCAGTAGTCAGGAAACGCAGCATGCATTTGTGGAGTGAAGAGGGTGAAAAAGGAGAGAAAGTACAGTTTGTACTGTAAGGTTATGTCAGAGGGTGTGAAGATGATCAGCTCAGTGTTATACATGTTACAGTAAGTTAGAATACAGTACAGTGCATTATGTATTTCTATTTTATTACCAGGTGTCTCCTCCACTGGTTGGCGACGGACTGTAAAAAGATAATACAGTACAGTTAGTCATATCAGTTTGACTTAAAATAATGTTGGAGAAAAAAAAATACTGTAATTACAGTACCAACTATTGCTACTGTACAGTATATTTACCAAAAATGTATTCTGGCTCGTCGTCTGTGGGTAAAAGAGAAGAATATTATAAGATACAGTATACAGTAAAAAGTATAGTAATAGTACACTAGTGTCCAGGCCCAGTGTCAGGTGGGTAAAAAAAGGTATGCTTGTGACAGGCATGGTGATTCCAAGGGACCCCACCGAGACCATCAGAAAATTTGTGAGTGACCCGTATGCCGGTGATTATGACTAGAATAAGGTACAGTAGCAACTCTTTTTTCTTTTGAATTATGTATACTGTACAGTACTGTATGTGCATATTGTACAGTACACTTAAAATATTTAGCAGTTACTGTAGTGGTAATTTTTGGGATGACAGTATTAGCATACTGTAAGCATCCAACTGAGGCCCCCAAACAGATGCCGCCACTAGGTACAGTACGTGCCTCTCGTGCCTAATGGGAAATTCATCACTGACAGTATCTAGAGAGATGAATGGAGAGACAGTGACAAGGGGTGAGAGAGAGAGAGAGAGAGAAATTGAGTAAGATGGGTGTTTTTTTTAGAACAGGATGTTGTCCATACAGTAGCAACCAATCAAATATTACCTACTGTACTGTATTATCGTCTGTAAGTGTAACTAGATACTGTAAATGTTAATGTGGGATGTGATCGGTTGCTACTGTATGGGCAATATCACCAGTTCAAACAAAAACAATTTTCATCCGATTTCTACGCATTTGCCAGAAAAATCTGATGAAAAGTGCTACTCTGATGGCATCAGATCAATGTCAGTAATAATTCTTACCACTAAATGCAGCAGCATCATCATCATCCTCCTCCTCCTCCGTGGCCTGTTCCAGTGTAGGGCCTGTGAAAAAAAACATTAATGTGAAAAAAAAAAAGGTTCATTCCAGGAAATACACATACTGTACCCTCCAACATGGTACAAAATGCTCTGGTTCTGGACTTCCCTCTTAATTTATTATTGCCATCACCTGTGAAGAAACAGCTTTCTTATCATATAACTAGTTCAACACAGGTGATGGAAATCATAAATTAAGAGGGAAGTCTAGAAACAGAGCAGTGCGGCGGGTCATGTTGGAGGGTCTGCATACAGAAACATAGAATTTGATGACAAATACTGTAAGAACCACTTTGCCCATCTAATCTGCCTCTTTTTTTTAACCTTTTTTTTACATCAAACCTTATAACAATTTTCCCCAAACATCACATGATGCAAAGATAAATAAATAAAAAAATAAATAAAAAAAGAGGTGCAAGATGGAATTGTGATTGGGCCCTCCCAACCACCCTTATGTTATATAAACAGGGTCTGCCACACGACTGTGGCTGAAATGACTGGTTGGTTTGGGCCCCCACCAAAAAAAGAAGCAATCAATCTCTCCTTGCTCAAACTGGCTCTACAGAGGCACGATGTACCGGACTGGACTTACTTAATGGGTGCAGTGAGGTGATGGACATAGAGGTAGAGTCCTGGTCCTCCTCCTCCGCCACCGCCTGTGACAGTGTAGGGCCTGTGAAAGCAAAAAATCCATGAAATATACTTTTGTATTCTGTGTTGAATACAGTAAAGCAAAAATTCAGTCAGGAATTGGAGGAGGAGAGTAAATTTCGCACACAGAGACGAGAATGTCGAGGCCAGAATCAGGGGGTAGTGGAGGAGGGTTAGGATACCGTACCTCACCCTGTTGGGATTGCTGCAATCAGGATGCCACTGTCGGTCACCTGACCGCTAGAATCCTGACTGCTGGTCACGCAAACCCAACCCATTGGTTTAACACAATGTACAGTACAGTACAATACTGCAGTTTACTTACCAAGTTGGGGAGAGGGTTTTTCATCCTCACTGTCAATAATTACTGAGTTGAAAATAAAAAAATATTATAAACAAAATACAGTAGAGTACAGTTACTACAAAATTGCACAGTAGTACAGTGCTACAGGAGGCAGAGATATATTCATAATACAGTAGGAGCAGAATGACTGTCCAGCGGTAGGGGACATACAGTACTGTATTTAAAAGACCTGCTGTCTGGATCCCGACATTCAGAATGCAGAGTGTGGATTCAGAGTATGATTGGAGGGTTAGGCTAGTGGAGGGTGGGTCGGATGCACAATTTTGGGCACCATAATACAAAATGGATATCGTGGAACTACAAAAGGTTTAGAGGCGGGCGACCAAAGTGATGAAGTGGATTGAGAAGATGGAATACAAGGAAAGGCAGGCTAGGCATGTTTACATTGGAAAAGAGGAGATTAAGAGGGGACATGATTAACCTTTACAAATATACTGTATACAGTAAGGGGACAATACACAGGAACGGTTTTTGATAAGATGGACACAGAGGACACGTGCACAGTAACTCTTGTTGAAGTAGAGGCGATTTCGCACAGAGGCGAAAAGGGGTCTTCACAGTGAGGGAAATACTGTACAGTACATGTTTGGAATTCCCTGCCTGAAAAGTAATAAAAGTGGACTTGGTCAATACTTTTAAGAATGGGCTTGAGAAAATCCTACTGTACTTACTATAATCTGGCTCCTCTTCCTCCCCCGAATCAATGGGAATGAGCTCCTCCTCTGTATCAATTACGAGGCGGTCTGTGTGTAAAAGATGACAAGTATTGTAAAATACAAAAATTACAGTAATACTGTAGGAAACTAGTGTGTCTGTAACAAAAAGTAATTATTACCACTTCCGGAGCTCTCGGATGCAGCAGGTGGTGGTGGTGGTGGTGTTGGTACTGTGGGAAAAAAAATAACAGTACTGTAAGTGAAGCTGTCAATTTGAAACATGTACTGTACAGTATCCAGGACACATGTACAGTAGTGTAACAACGATGACAGTAGCACCAGAATTCTCGTTACACAATACCTGGCAGCGCAGCAGGTGGTGGTGGTGGTGGTACTGTGGGAAAAAAAATAACAGTACTGTAAGTGAAGCTGTCAATTGGAAACATGTACTGTACAGTATCCAGGACACATGTACAGTAGTGTAACAACGATGACAGTAGCACCAGAATTCTCGTTACACAATACCTGGCAGCGCAGCAGGTGGTGGTGGTGGTGGTACTGTGGGAAAAAAAATAACAGTACTGTAAGTGAAGCTGTCAATTTGAAACATGTACTGTACAGTATCCAGGACACATGTACAGTAGTGTAACAACGATGACAGTAGCACCAGAATTCTCGTTACACAATACCTGGCAGCGCAGCAGGTGGTGGTGGTGGTGGTGGTGGTGGTGGTACTGTGGGAAAAAAAATAACAGTACTGTAAGTGAAGCTGTCAATTGGAAACATGTACTGTACAGTATCCAGGACACATGTACAGTAGTGTAACAACGATGACAGTAGCACCAGAATTCTCGTTACACAATACCTGGCAGCGCAGCAGGTGGTGGTGGTGGTGGTGGTGGTGGTGGTACTGTGGGAAAAAAAATAACAGTACTGTAAGTGAAGCTGTCAATTTGAAACATGTACTGTACAGTATCCAGGACACATGTACAGTAGTGTAACGATGACAGTCACACCAGAATTCTCGTTACACAATACCTGGCAGCGCAGCAGGTGGTGGTGGTGGTGGTGGTGGTGGTGGTACTGTGGGAAAAAAAATAACAGTACTGTAAGTGAAGCTGTCAATTTGAAACATGTACTGCACAGTATCCAAGACACATGTACAGTAGTGTAACAACGATGACAGTAGCACCAGAATTCTCGTTACACAATACCTGGCAGCGCAGCAGGTGGTGGTGGTGGTGGTACTGTGGGAAAAAAAATAACAGTACTGTAAGTGAAGCTGTCAATTTGAAACATGTACTGTACAGTATCCAGGACACATGTACAGTAGTGTAACAACGATGACAGTAGCACCAGAATTCTCGTTACACAATACCTGGCAGCGCAGCAGGTGGTGGTGGTGGTGGTGGTGGTACTGTGGGAAAAAAAATAACAGTACTGTAAGTGAAGCTGTCAATTTGAAACATGTACTGTACAGTATCCAGGACACATGTACAGTAGTGTAACAACGATGACAGTAGCACCAGAATTCTCGTTACACAATACCTGGCAGCGCAGCAGGTGGTGGTGGTGGTGGTACTGTGGGAAAAAAAATAACAGTACTGTAAGTGAAGCTGTCAATTTGAAACATGTACTGCACAGTATCCAGGACCAAAAAGGGGTCCGGCCAATAAACAATCTGCATCAGAGAAGCAAGATACAGTATGCTTAAAGTATACAGTACTATATACTAGATCGCCAACAAACGTAAATTAACAAACAACTATCACTGGAATTTACCATCCTCATCCCGTAGCGAAGCACGGGTATTCAGCTATCTACAATGTTATTTATGCTTTGTGTTTAATATTTACATTTAGTTTTGTAAACAGACATTCTTAACATTAACGGATTGCAGCGAGTTATCTGTGATGGTCAGGACAGGGGGTTGGGACTATAGAAATCACTATGTACTGTACACTACTGTATTTGACAATACTTACCAGCTTGGCGGCGCCTGTCCCGCCTCCTGTGACGTCGTGCTACCAGCCCTGTAAAAATATATATACAGTATAATGGCAGCATACTGTACAGCCAATGAAATTCAACATTGACAGCATCTTTATGACATCACAATAAATGGAATTGTTCATTCTAGTACCCTGCACCTAATCACTCAGGAGGGCATAGTGTACTGTACTGTCTTCAAAACTTAAGGGGCACATTTCTAAATGTGACATACAGTACACTTACAGTATCGCTACAGTACAGTAGGTCCAGGGTATTAGACAGAACACTACCTTTATAGACATTGTAACACACATAAGCATTGCCCTTATAAACATTATGACACACATCAGCATGCAGCCCTCCCACCCTTAACCATCTCAGTACTGTTCATTACATTACAAATTGATTTCATGACAGATGATGCAGTACTCACCTGAATTCATCTTATTCACGTCATGTCACAGTAGTGCAGTTTATTCACGTCACAGTACTGTCCTTGATTCACGTTGTGTCACACAGTAGAGCACCGTATTCACGTCACAGTACTGTCCTTGATTCACGTTGTGTCACACAGTAGAGCACCGTATTCACGTCACAGTACTGTCCTTGATTCACGTTGTGTCACACAGTAGAGCACCGTATTCACGTCACAGTACTGTCCTTGATTCACGTTGTGTCACACAGTAGAGCACCTTATTCACGTCACAGTACTGTCCTTGATTCACGTTGTGTCACACAGTAGAGCACCGTATTCACGTCACAGTACTGTCCTTGATTCACGTTGTGTCACACAGTAGAGCACCTTATTCACGTTACTGTACGTCACAGTAGTGCAGTAGTATATCCACATTACGTCACAAAGTAGAGATCTGCCAGTCATGAACCTTATGCAAGAGTAATGCACGTCAGAACACATTAGGCCACTGTAACATCCCTTAGAATAATTTCTGCCAAAGTAACATCCCTTAGAACACTGTACTATCTGAAACACAAATTTCGGCACACTGCAATTAAACCACACAATGCACTGCACGACTGCGTGATATGACAAACTGCACATTTCCCTGCAAAATATGATACAATGTACACTACACAAAAAACTGCAATTACCACATGTGTATACAGTACACTGCACGACAGTGCTGGCCCTAGCCAGGTACAGATACAGCCGCAGTCACGCAAAATATAGGCATGCCGCATATCATTTTAATCAGCAGAAGCTGCTGGTGCCCCTAAGCATAGCAAATGCCCTAGGCATTTGCCTACTGTAGTTTGCCTATGCCTAAGGCCGGCTCTGCTGCACGATGTGATTCACTATGTATTACACTCACTGCACAATACCATATTCTGAATGTACACTGCATGACACGCTGCAATTACGCAGCACGATACACTGTGATACATTGCATATACTGTACACTGCATGATACTGTACACTGCACAATCGTAGACCACCTGGATTGTAAAGAACTACTGTATATACACAAGTTTAAAAAAATAACAATTGTTTTTGTAAAACGCATGTCGATCTTTTTCCATGTCAACTTAACGACCATGTCAACCTACAGTAACTGGTGTCAACCAATTTCAAAAGCCGCACCATCTAGGTCGACGCAAAAAAACAAATTGACCTTTTGACCCGGGTTAATGTTTGGTCCTTGTTTAACCATTTGTTTACCACAAATACTGTACAGTGCTGTATAGACCGGATACCTGCTGCTACAGCAGCCCCTGCTATAATGTACTGTACCTGTAACTACAGTAACTTAAAGTACAGTAATCTACAGTAATGTACTGTACTTACAATCCCTTATGGCCTGCAGGCGTCGTGGGGTCCGCCTCACGAGGTCACTCCACCTCCTCTGGAGAGACCTCACCGTTCTCCTCCGGTTGTAGGTCCGGAGGATATCCCTGCTGGCCCTCCTATATGCCCTTACTTTCTCCTCGTTGCTGGCGAGAGTTCTGTCCCGCCAGCGAACGAGGAGACGCAGCTCACCCATAGCATAGGGACGGTCACGTACAGGTACTACAGGTACAGCAGCCATGCTTATGCTCAATGAGCGATCCAGACGTCGTGCGTCTCAGACGTCGTGCGTCTCAGACGTCGTGCGTTCCAGGCATTCAACGCACAGTACTGTAGTTACTGTACTTTGTGACAGTTTCCCTTAGTTTTACATATGCCCTTTCTTTGACCACAGTATTTTCCACTGTCTTGCCCTACGCCCTTCCCTCCTGGGAGCCTTCACAGGTCTTATGCTATACACAAATACCGAAGATGCACAGTCCGTCAGAATACACTCATTTCATTCACGCTGTTTGGGTGCATTTAGCGTAAAGAATCGCTCCTGCAGATGTACTTTGATTTATGTGAAACCTGTGTGCATCCTTCCATTGACTGTCTTACAATGGAAATAAAATAATACAGTGCATTATTACAGAAAAAAAAAAAAAAAAAAAAAAGAAAGAAAGCACATCATGTCTCGAACCCTGGACCCCCAGTGAGGGAGGTGGGAGCCTTCACCCCTAGCCCACGACGCCTCATGAGAGATTTCTAATTTCATGTGTGAAAGTACTGCAAACAGCGCCCGGCCCTCGCCCCATTGCTGTTGGTTTATGCCTTAGAGGACTCGGACGCTCGCATTTGTAAAGCACGGTGTTTTCCTCCGCCTCCTGCTAGCCTGTTGCCCTTCCCCCATGGGAGCCTGCACAGATCATGCAGTAGACAGGGAGGGAATGCAGGTCATGTGCAATACACAAACGCCCACTGTAGTACTATTTTGCTCACTTACAGTACCGTACTGTAGGTTGCATTTAGCGTAAAGAATCGCTCCTGCAGATGTACTGTACTTTGATTTATGTGAAACCTGTGTGCATCCTTCCATTGGATGTACTGTATTGGAGAGAAAAAAAAAAATGTTAAAGTGAATGTCACGGGAACACATTAAAAATAAGGTTGGCACTTCCTTCCCATTGGTGTTGGTTTACAGTATGCCGTAGTGTACTCGGACGCTCATGTAATTGCATTTCAAAGGCACAGTATTTTCCATCGTCTCCCCCCTACCCCCATCGCCCTTCCCCCCTGGGGGCCTGCACAGGGAGGAAATTCAGGTCCTGTGCAATGCACAAACGCTGAAGATCTACAGTACTGTTTTGCTTAGTTGGTAGCGCCAGAATACACTCATTTCATTCACGCTGTTTGGGTGCATTTAGCGTAAAGAATCGCTCCTGCAGATGTACTTTGATTTATGTGAAACCTGTGTGCATCCTTCCATTGACTGTCTTACAATGTAAATAAAATAATACAGTGCATTATTACAGAAAAAAAAAAAAAAAAAAGAAAGAAAGCACATCATGTCTCGAACCCTGGACCCCCAGTGAGGGAGGTGGGAGCCTTCACCCCTAGCCCACGACGCCTCATGAGAGATTTGTAATTTCATGTGTGAAAGTACTGCAAACAGCGCCCGGCCCTCGCCCCATTGCTGTTGGTTTATGCCTTAGAGGACTCGGACGCTCGCATTTGTAAAGCACGGTGTTTTCCTCCGCCTCCTGCTAGCCTGTTGCCCTTCCCCCATGGGAGCCTGCACAGATCATGCAGTAGACAGGGAGGGAATGCAGGTCATGTGCAATACACAAACGCCCACTGTAGTACTATTTTGCTCACTTACAGTACCGTACTGTAGGTTGCATTTAGCGTAAAGAATCGCTCCTGCAGATGTACTTTGATTTATGTGAAACCTGTGTGCATCCTTCCATTGGATGTACTGTATTGGAGAGAAAAAAAAAAATGTTAAAGTGAATGTCACGGGAACACATTAAAAATAAGGTTGGCACTTCCTTCCCATTGGTGTTGGTTTACAGTATGCCGTAGTGTACTCGGACGCTCATGTAATTGCATTTCAAAGGCACAGTATTTTCCATCGTCTCCCCCCTACCCCCATCGCCCTTCCCCCCTGGGGGCCTGCACAGGGAGGAAATTCAGGTCCTGTGCAATGCACAAACGCTGAAGATCTACAGTACTGTTTTGCTTAGTTGGTAGCGCCAGAATACACTCATTTCATTCACGCTGTTTGGGTGCATTTAGCGTAAAGAATCGCTCCTGCAGATGTACTTTGATTTATGTGAAACCTGTGTGCATCCTTCCATTGACTGTCTTACAATGTAAATAAAATAATACAGTGCATTATTACAGAAAAAAAAAAAGAAAGAAAGCACATCATGTCTCGAACCCTGGACCCCCAGTGAGGGAGGTGGGAGCCTTCACCCCTAGCCCACGACGCCTCATGAGAGATTTCTAATTTCATGTGTGAAAGTACTGCAAACAGCGCCCGGCCCTCGCCCCATTGCTGTTGGTTTATGCCTTAGAGGACTCGGACGCTCGCATTTGTAAAGCACGGTGTTTTCCTCCGCCTCCTGCTAGCCTGTTGCCCTTCCCCCATGGGAGCCTGCACAGATCATGCAGTAGACAGGGAGGGAATGCAGGTCATGTGCAATACACAAACGCCCACTGTAGTACTATTTTGCTCACTTACAGTACCGTACTGTAGGTTGCATTTAGCGTAAAGAATCGCTCCTGCAGATGTACTGTACTTTGATTTATGTGAAACCTGTGTGCATCCTTCCATTGGATGTACTGTATTGGAGAGAAAAAAAAAAATGTTAAAGTGAATGTCACGGGAACACATTAAAAATAAGGTTGGCACTTCCTTCCCATTGGTGTTGGTTTACAGTATGCCGTAGTGTACTCGGACGCTCATGTAATTGCATTTCAAAGGCACAGTATTTTCCATCGTCTCCCCCCTACCCCCATCGCCCTTCCCCCCTGGGGGCCTGCACAGGGAGGAAATTCAGGTCCTGTGCAATGCACAAACGCTGAAGATCTACAGTACTGTTTTGCTTAGTTGGTAGCGCCAGAATACACTCATTTCATTCACGCTGTTTGGGTGCATTTAGCGTAAAGAATCGCTCCTGCAGATGTACTTTGATTTATGTGAAACCTGTGTGCATCCTTCCATTGACTGTCTTACAATGTAAATAAAATAATACAGTGCATTATTACAGAAAAAAAAAAAAAAAAAAAGAAAGAAAGCACATCATGTCTCGAACCCTGGACCCCCAGTGAGGGAGGTGGGAGCCTTCACCCCTAGCCCACGACGCCTCATGAGAGATTTCTAATTTCATGTGTGAAAGTACTGCAAACAGCGCCCGGCCCTCGCCCCATTGCTGTTGGTTTATGCCTTAGAGGACTCGGACGCTCGCATTTGTAAAGCACGGTGTTTTCCTCCGCCTCCTGCTAGTCCTCCATTCCCATTATGCATTAGCGAACTCAGACGCTCATATATTTTATATTTTAAAAAGCACGGTGTTTATACATTGTACTGTACATTATTCCTTTTACACAATTACTGTAGTTGCGTCTCCATACACATACAGTACTGTACTCCATACTTTTTCCACCGCTTCCCGTTACGCCTACAGTATTGCCAGAGCTGTAGATCAATCCGCCGCTATACTGTACGATCGAAAGTACTGGATTAGTGGAGCATTAGCCACACAGTGGTGGAGATGTGTAATGCATGATGAGTATCTAGATCGTCTCAACGCGCCTGCCTGTGATTAAACTCAGCTATCGCCTTAGCGTGGCTAAACGCCCGTCTCGGCGGAGAAACAGTCAAGATAAAGTTGGCTACATCTGTATAAGAATGATCCATAAAGAAGATTCTATGCCAAACCATGTTCTTTTGTTTTACCATACTACCACAGAGGCTTTTTCTATCTGTTTGATTTGCCTAATATGAGACTTTATGGGGTGATTTCATTCCAATAACAATAATTGTAATTTTTATGTAACTCCCTCAATATTATATTGACTCTGAATTAGAGATGAGCGGGTTCGGTTCTCAGAGAACCCCTTCCCCCCCGAAACTCCTGTTCCGAGCCAGTTTCCAAGTCCGGCTTGGGACTTCCCGCCAGACTCGAAAACCAGAACGAGGCAAAACGTCATCTTCCGCTGTCGGATTCTCACGAGTTTTGAATTCCATATAAACAGATGCATGTTGCCGCCATTTTCACTTCGGACTTGGAGAGTGAGGGAGACAGACCTCTGTCTCTCTCTGTGGGTGGTGGCATCGGGTGGTGTCAGCAAATGCTCTCTATGGGTGCTGTTAGGGGTGCAGTCCTGTCACTGTGATGTTAGGGGTGCTGTCCTGGCTGTCACTGGTGTTTCATGTGCTGTTAGGGGTGCTGCAGCTGTACATGGGTGTTGCTGCTATCTTGGCTGTCACTGTGTTGTACATGCGGCAGGGGCACTGTCCTCCTGTATGCAGTGAAAACACAGGGTTGCTGGCCCTGTCTTGTATGCTGCAAACATTCTAGGGTGCAGTAAAATAAATATACACTGGCCCTGTCTTGTATGCTGTAATAATTCAGATGTGCAGTAAAATAAATGTACACTGGTATTGTATGCTGCAAAAATTCATGGGTGCAATAAAATAAATGTACACTGGCCCTGTCTTGTATGATGCAAAAATTGTGGGTTCAATAACATAAATGTACACTGGTCCTGTCTTGTATGCTGTAATAATTCAGGTGTGCAGTAAAATAAATATACACTGGCCCTGTCTAGTATGCTGCAAAAATTCAGGGGTGCAGTAAAATCAATGTACACTGGCCCTGTCTTGTATGCTGTAAAAATTCTTGGGTGCAGTGAAAATCAATATACACAAGTCCTGTATGCTGTAAAAATACAGGGGTGCTGCTGTTAAAATAAACGTACACTGGTCTTGTATGCTGTAAAAATACAAAGGTGCAGTGAAAATTAATTTACACTGCCCTTGTCTTGTATGCTGTAAAATTACAGGGGTGTTGTGAAAATACAGGGGTGCTGGCACTGTCCGCGGTTGCAATGTCTAGGCCTGACCTTCACAACACTGTATAGGAGAGGAGACTCATACCACAATTTCAATGCCCTCTGCAAGGTCTGGTGGGAGCAAAACCAGTCCAGTTGCTGATATTGAGATTGAAGATGTCACTATTGAAGTACACCAGGATGAGGAGGACATTGGTGAAGCTGGCGCTGCGGAGAAAGTTGACGATGAGAATTCTAATGGTGATGTGGTTTGTTTGAATAGGGCACCAGTGGAGACAGTTGTTGGCCATGGAATGAAAAAGCCCATTGTCATGCCTGGGAAAAATACCAAAAAAAGCCACCTCTTCAGTGTGGAATTATTTCTCCACAAATCTGGTCAATAGGTGTCAAGCCATCTGTTGCCTTTGTCAATCCATAATAAGTAGGGGTAAGGACGTTAACCACCTAGGAACATCCTCTCTTATACTGTACATCACCATAAGTCATTGTCAAGTTCAGAAACTTTGGGTAATAGCGTAAGCAGTCCACTGACACCTAAATGATGTGGTTTTGCTTGAATATTATTTATCTATGAGGATGAAGATGTAAACGCTGTTCTGTGTTATTCTCCAGGGCTGCTGCTTATGCTGCATAAGTCCAGGGGTGCTGCCGTATAATTCCAGGGGTGCTGCTGTACTTGATCTTAGGTTTAAATGAAATCCTAGAGCAGATATTAAACAAGCTTTATCATCACAAACAGATTGTGAAAACATAGCCGCAAAGGTGGAAATGGAAATTTCCGAAGTGTATTTAATTAAATAAAGTGGGGAGAGACCACATTTGTGGCCAAAGTCAGTGTGACTCAGAAGAGGTTTGTCCTTATGATTTTTTCTGCTACCTTTACGATTTGCTGTAGTCTGTTCCTGTCATAGGTTGGGGTCAAGCCAAACCACACTATTATCAAGATGCAGAGAACAGATTGAATAATTGCCGAGTAAAAGAGAATCAGAAGTTCCTGCGGCAGTTTGAACTTCCTAAGTTGTTGTAAGAAGTACAACCTCTGCTGGGCTTTTCCCACAATGCCATCGATGTTAGACTTCCACCTCAGATCCTTGGCTATCGTGGAGCATTCATGGAGGATTCTACCACCGCTACCGTATTGTCCACAATTGTTAGTGGGGAGAGTGTAGAGGGGTGCTTCCTGAAATCAACAATCATCATAACCGTTTTTGATGATTTTAACTGTAGATTTTTTGTGCCACACCATGTGACTAGCCTCTCAACATCCTTCCTGTAAGCAGACTCCTCTCCATCCGTTATGAGACCAATTAGTGTGGTGTCATCCGCAAATTTAAGGAGTTTCACAGATGTGTCTGCGGAAGAGCAGTCGGTGTAAAGAGAGAAGAGGAAGGGAGAAAAACACATCCCTGGGGTGCACCCATACTAGTAGTCCTAACCCCAGACATGAATTTCCCCATCCTGACTCACTGCTCTCTATCCGTTAAGAAGTTCACCACCCAGAAGAATAACGTTTCCAGTACACCTAAGCAGTGCATCTTCTATTGCAGCAGTCCAGGGATGATGGTATTGAATACAGCGTTGAAGTCCACGAACAGGACCCTCGCATAGCCTCATTTGTGAATCCAGGTGCTGAAGGATGAAGTGCAGATCCAGATTTACCACATCCTCCGCTATCAGTTAGCACTGTATGTGTTATTCAGTAGAGAGAGGTTCTTCTCAATTATTTAATGTTCAGGACTCACTCAAATGAATGGCAATTAGTCATCCTTAATTTTGATTTATTACTGATATTCCACATTTTGGGATTATTTCTTTAGAAGATGCGCATTTGTTGTACAGATATCTTCTTCTCCTAAGGGCTGTGTAGGGTTATCGCAAGACCTTGCAGTGTTAGAAGACCAGAGTTTCAGTGATCTTGCATTGCATCAGCTTTCAATTGCACTGCAGCACTAGATGGGCCAGGAGCTCCTGTGAGGCACAAACAGTTACTGAATAAGGCCCAGTATGGAGTCTCATGGTGGCTTACAGCCAGGAAGATGTCTGGCTTGCCAGGCTGGGGCATGCTGTGGGCACATAGGTTAGTATTGCTCCCTTCCACAATCCTACTTATAGTATGAAATAAGTTTTGACTGTAGAGTGGTAACCTCCACTAGAGCAGGGGCTCAATAACAAAAAATTCACTGCACAGTCGTGCTTAGTACTTTATTGAACTCACCCGAACTCAACTTGCCCCATACAGGGCTGCTGTGAGGGCTCAGAAGGCTCTGCTAAAACATCTAAGAGGCTGCTTTATTAAAAAAAAAATATGCATAAAATAAACAAGACACACAGGTACAGTATGCTCACATTTGTGTAACTGGAACACACAGGTATGCTCACATGCGTGTAACTGGGAACTGTAAAAAAATAAAATAAGGCATCTGCCACAAAATATGTAAATACAAATGCAATCAAAAAAATGGAAAAAAAAGAAACCCACAAGATTTTCACAAAATAAGTCTCCAGACTCCGTGGAGGGGAAAATATCCATTCTTGATCCTGTGGTATACAACAGTTTATTTGCATCCCAGCCTTAAATCTGACAATATCTTTATCCCTGAACATGGAGAAGGGGGTACAATTTTGGAGGCTTTGGCCCCTATTTTGTCAGTTTGTTCAGTAATGTGGTAATTAATAATTATATATTTGCTTGGTTGAAGTCCTTTCTGTTCCACACCAATATAGGAGTGGAGGTGAAAGCCCGTGCATTTTTCCTGATTGCGTGTGCCTCTCTAATTTTTAATCACCTTCTTGACACTGTCTTCTTTCTCTTTCCTCTTCTGATAATGTGAAAAGTCATCAAAGAAGGAGGTTGTATGTTTGCAGCTAGCTATAATTCAGAGAACTTGGCAAGCTTTTTCTAGGGGGACCACCTGTCACTGAAATGATGGGTTTATTAAACTGTGCATGTCCTGTTTAAATAACAGAAGGGTTGGAGGGAGCTCCCAAGGACAATTCCATCTTGCACCTATTTTTTATTCTTTGCATTAGGTGCTCTTTGGGGGGGGGGGCAGGTATTTGTCCCGTCCACTTGTGTCGCTTAGCTTAGTCATCCAGCAACCTTGTTGCACCTCTTTTTTTACTTTGCATTATGTGCTCTTTGGGGCCTAGTTTTTAAAACTGCCATCCTGCCTGCATCTGCAGTGCCACTCCTAGATGAGCCAGGTATTTGTGCCGTCCACTTGTGTCGCTAAGCTCAGTCATCCAGCGACCTTGGTGCAACCTTTAGGCCTAAAAACAATATTGTGAGGTGTGAGGTGTTCAGAATATACTGGAAATGAGTGGAAATGAATATTATTGGGGATAATAATACTGTAGGATCAAAATTACCCCCAAATTCTGTGATTTTAACTGTTTTTATGTTTTGTTTTTTAAAAATCATCTAGATCCAAAACCAAAACCTGAAAGGGTGGTTTTGGCAAAACCAATCCAGATCCAAAACACGAGCGGGGATCCAGATCCAAAACCAAAACACAAAACCCAAAAAGTGTCCACTGCACATCTCTACTCTGAATATTCATGCACATATGAGGGGGGATGGGGGAGATTCTCCAAAAATCTAAACAAAGAGATTAAGGGTTAATTTTAGAATGTGCGGCTGGCACTTTTCGTGTTTTGTGTTTGGTTTTGGTTCTAATTCCACTTTCGTGTTTTGGTTTTGGCTTGGTTTTGCGAAAACCACCCTTTCGTATTTTGGTTTTGAATCTAAATGATTTTTGAAAAAAACATAAAAACAGCTAAAATCACAGAATTTGGGGGTAATTTTGATCCTACGGTATTATTAACCTCAATAACAATCGTTTCCACTCATTTCCAGTCTATTCTGAACACCTCACACCTCACAATATTGTTTTTAGGCCAAAAGGTTGCACTGAGGTTGCTGGATGACTAATCTAAGCGACACAAGTGGACAACACAAAACCTGGCCCATCTAGGAGTGGCACTGCAGTGTAAGACAGGAGGGCAGATATAAAAAAGGCCCCAAACAGAAGAAGAAAAAGAATTGCAATGAGGTAATTGTATGACTAAGCCAAGCGACACAAACAATTGGCCCATCTAGGCGTGGTACTGCAGTGGCAGACAGGAGGGCAGATAAAGAAAAAGGCCCCAAACAGCACATAATGCAAAAAGAAAAAAAATTGCAATGAGGTAATTGTATGACTAAGCCAAGCGACACAAACAATTGGCCCATCTAGGCATGGCACTGCAGTGGCAGACAGGAGGGCAGATATAAAAAAAGGCCCCTAACAGCACATGATGCAAAGAAGAAAAAAAGGTGCACCGAGGTTGCTGTATGACTAAGCAAAGCGACACAACCACCTGGCCCATCTAGTAGTATCACGCAGTGGCTGAATGTCGAGAGTGGGCGGCAATTGTTCGGTCCACTGACAGCATCACCAGCATGCTCCAGACACTTTAAAAAAAATCTGCAATTGGTGGATTTATATGGCAGTACCCCAGGACTAATACAGCAGTACCCCTGGACTTATACGGTAGGATGGCACTTTTTCAAAAACTAGGCCCCAAACAGCACCTCATGCAAAGATGTCGAAGAGGTACAATGAGGTAGCTATATGACTAAGCCAAGTGACACAAACAATTCTCACTGGAATTATATGTCCAAATCACTGGAATTATACGTCCAAATCACTGGAATTAATTGGCAAGATCACTGTAATTAATAATTATACATCCAAATCACTGGAATTAATTGGCCAAATCACTGGAATTATACATCCAAATCACTGGAATTAATAGGCAAGATCACTGTAATTAATAATTATATGTCCAAATCACTGTAATTATACATCCAACTCACTGGAATTAATTGGCAAGATCACTGTAATTTTACATCCAAATCACTGGAATTATACTTCCAAATCACTGGAATTAATTGGCAAGATCACTGTAATTAATATTTATATGCCCAAATCACTGGAATTAAATGGCAAAATCTCGCTATCACCTAGATGGGATTTGGTACCGGGGACACAATACCTCCATCAATTGTCTAACTCCCACTGCACTAATGGCGGATACCGGACGTACGTCTAACACCAACATAAGTGTCAAGGCCTCAGTTATGAGGGTTTCCATCGTCATGTGAAGCTGAACCACTAGTCATGAACATAGGCCAGGGCCTCAGCCGTTCCTTGCCACTCCGTGTCGTAAATGGCATATTGGCAAGTTTAAGTTTCTCCTCAGACCATTGAAATTTATTTTTTTGGGTCTTTTTACTGAACTTTGGCTTTTTGGAGTTTACATGCCCTCTGCTATCACATTGGGCATCGGCCTTGGCAGACGTCATTGATGGCATTTCATCATCTATGTCATGGCTAGTGGCAGCAGCTTCAGCACTAGGAGGAAGTGGTTCTTAATCTTTCATTATTATATCCTCTAAATTTTTGTTCTCCATTATGTTTCTGGAGTTATATAACACAATATGCAGCACAGGAATGACTGATGGCTGATGGCCAGGACACTACCACTGGTCTGATGCAGCACAACACAGCATCACTGTAAGGGACTTGTTGTTGTTATTATTATTATTATTATTATTATACGGCAGCAGTGGACATATAGCAGCAGCGTATTCCACTGTGACTGTCTGGTCACTAGAATGACTGATGGCCAGGACAATACCATTTGGCTGATGCAGCACAACACAGCAACACTGTAAGGGACTTGTTGTTATTATTATTATTATACGGCAGCAGTGGACATATAGCAGCAGCGTACACCACTGTGACTGCCTGGTCACTGGAATGACTGATGGACCGGACACTACCACTGGTCTGATGCAGCACAACACAGCAACACTCTAAGGGACTTGTTGTTGTTATTATTATTATAATACTTCTGTAGCAGTGGACATATAGCAGCAGCATATACCACTGTGACTGCCTGGTCACTGGAATGACTGATGGACAGGACACTACCACTGGTCTGATGCAGCACAACACAGCAACACTGTAAGTGGCTTGTTGTTGCTGTTGTTATTATTATTATTATTATTATTATACGGCAGCAGTGGACATATAGCAGCAGCGTATACCACTGTGACTGCCTGGTTACTGGGATGACTGATGGCCAGAACACTACCACTGGTCTGATGCAGGACAACACAGCAACACTGTAAGGGACTTATTATACAACAGCACTGGACATATGGCAGCAGAAGGCACTAACTCTGTGAATGGACACTGGACTGACTGATGCACAGGACACTAGCACTGGTCTGATGCAGGACATCACAGATAATTATACAGCAGCACTGGGCATATGGCAACAGATTACACTAGAGATGAGCGCCGGAAATTTTTCGGGTTTTGTGTTTTGGTTTTGGGTTCGGTTCCGCGGCCGTGTTTTGGGTTCGACCGCGTTTTGGCAAAACCTCACCGAATTTTTTTTGTCGGATTCGGGTGTGTTTTGGATTCGGGTGTTTTTTTCCAAAAAACCTAAAAAACAGCTTAAATCATAGAATTTGGCGGTCATTTTGATCCCAAAGTATTATTAACCTCAAAAACCATAATTTCCACTCATTTTCAGTCTATTCTGAATACCTCACACCTCACAATATTATTTTTAGTCCTAAAATTTGCACCGAGGTCGCTGTGTGAGTAAGATAAGCGACCCTAGTGGCCGACACAAACACCGGGCCCATCTAGGAGTGGCACTGCAGTGTCACGCAGGATGGCCCTTCCAAAAAACCCTCCCCAAACAGCACATGACGCAAAGAAAAAAAGAGGCGCAATGAGGTAGCTGTGTGAGTAAGATTAGCGACCCTAGTGGCCGACACAAACACCTGGCCCATCTAGGAGTGTCACTGCAGTGTCACGCAGGATGTCCCTTCCAAAAAACCCTCCCCAAACAGCACATGACGCAAAGAAAAAGAAAAGAAAAAAGAGGTGCAAGATGGAATTGTCCTTGGGCCCTCCCACCCACCCTTATGTTGTATAAACAGGACATGCACACTTTAACCAACCCATCATTTCAGTGACAGGGTCTGCCACACGACTGTGACTGATATGACGGGTTGGTTTGGACCCCCACCAAAAAAGAAGCAATTAATCTCTCCTTGCACAAACTGGCTCTACAGAGGCAAGATGTCCACCTCATCATCATCCTCCGATATATCACCGTGTACATCCCCCTCCTCACAGATTATCAATTCGTCCCCACTGGAATCCACCATCTCAGCTCCCTGTGTACTTTGTGGAGGCAATTGCTGCTGGTCAATGTCTCCACGGAGGAATTGATTATAATTCATTTTAATGAACATCATCTTCTCCACATTTTCTGGATGTAACCTCGTACGCCGATTGCTGACAAGGTGAGCGGCGGCACTAAACACTCTTTCGGAGTACACACTTGTGGGAGGGCAACTTAGGTAGAATAAAGCCAGTTTGTGCAAGGGCCTCCAAATTGCCTCTTTTTCCTGCCAGTATAAGTACGGACTGTGTGACGTGCCTACTTGGATGCGGTCACTCATATAATCCTCCACCATTCTTTCAATGGGGAGAGAATCATATGCAGTGACAGTAGACGACATGTCCGTAATCGTTGTCAGGTCCTTCAGTCCGGACCAGATGTCAGCATCAGCAGTCGCTCCAGACTGCCCTGCATCACCGCCAGCGGGTGGGCTCGGAATTCTGAGCCTTTTCCTCGCACCCCCAGTTGCGGGAGAATGTGAAGGAGGAGATGTTGTTGACAGGTCGCGTTCCGCTTGACTTGACAATTTACTCACCAGCAGGTGTTTGAACCCCAGCAGACTTGTGTCTGCCGGAAAGAGAGATCCAAGGTAGGCTTTAAATCTAGGATCGAGCACGGTGGCCAAAATGTAGTGCTCTGATTTCAACAGATTGACCACCCGTGAATCCTTGCTAAGCGAATTAAGGGCTCCATCCACAAGTCCCACATGCCTAGCGGAATCGCTCCGTGTTAGCTCCTCCTTCAATGTCTCCAGCTTCTTCTGCAAAAGCCTGATGAGGGGAATGACCTGACTCAGGCTGGCAGTGTCTGAACTGACTTCACGTTTGGCAAGTTCAAAGGGCATCAGAACCTTGCACAACGTTGAAATCATTCTCCACTGCGCTTGAGACAGGTGCATCCCACCTCCTATATCGTGCTCAATTGTATAGGCTTGAATGGCCTTTTGCTGCTCCTCCAACCTCTGAAGCATATACAGGGTTGAATTCCACCTCGTTACCACTTCTTGCTTCAGATGATGGCAGGGCAGGTTCAGTAGTTTTTGGTGGTGCTCCAGTTTTCTGTACGTGGTGCCTGTACGCCGAAAGTGTCCCGCAATTCTTCTGGCCACCGACAGCATCTCTTGCACGCCCCTGTCGTTTTTTAAAAAATTCTGCACCACCAAATTCAAGGTATGTGCAAAACATGGGACGTGCTGGAATTGGCCCAGATTTAATGCACACACAATATTGCTGGCGTTGTCCGATGCCACAAATCCACAGGAGAGTCCAATTGGGGTAAGCCATTCCGCGATGATCTTCCTCAGTTGCCGTAAGAGGTTTTCAGCTGTGTGCGTATTCTGGAAACCGGTGATACAAAGCGTAGCCTGCCTAGGAAAGAGTTGGCGTTTGCGAGATGCTGCTACTGGTGCCGCCGCTGCTGTTCTTGCGGCGGGAGTCCATACATCTACCCAGTGGGCTGTCACAGTCATATAGTCCTGACCCTGCCCTGCTCCACTTGTCCACATGTCCGTGGTTAAGTGGACATTGGGTACAGCTGCATTTTTTAGGACACTGGTGACTCTTTTTCTGAGGTCTGTGTACATTTTCGGTATCGCCTGCCTAGAGAAATGGAACCTAGATGGTATTTGGTACCGGGGACACAGTACCTCCAACAAGTCTCTAGTTGGCTCTGCAGTAATGATGGATACCGGAACCACGTTTCTCACCACCCAGGATGTCAAGGCCTCAGTTATCCGCTTTGCAGTAGGATGACTGCTGTGATATTTCATCTTCCTCGCAAAGGACTGTTGGACAGTCAATTGCTTGGTGGAAGTAGTAAAAGTGGTCTTACGACTTCCCCTCTGGGATGACCATCGACTCCCAGCAGCAACAACAGCAGCGCCAGCAGCAGTAGGCGTTACACGCAAGGATGCATCGGAGGAAACCCAGGCAGGAGAGGACTCGTCAGAATTGCCAGTGACATGGCCTGCAGGACTATTGGCATTCCTGGGGAAGGAGGAAATTGACACTGAGGGAGTTGGTGGGGTGGTTTGCGTGAGCTTGGTTACAAGAGGAAGGGATTTACTGGTCAGTGGACTGCTTCCGCTGTCGGCCCAAGTTTTTGAACTTGTCACTGACTTATTGTGAATGCGCTGCAGGTGACGTATAAGGGAGGATGTTCCGAGGTGGTTAACGTCCTTACCCCTACTTATTACAGCTTGACAAAGGGAACACACGGCTTGACACCTGTTGTCCGCATTTCTGGTGAAATACTTCCACACCGAAGAGCTGATTTTTTTGGTATTTTCACCAGGCATGTCAACGGCCATATTCCTACCACGGACAACAGGTGTCTCCCCGGGTGCCTGACTTAAACAAACCACCTCACCATCAGAATCCTCCTGGTCAATTTCCTCCCCAGCGCCAGCAACACCCATATCCTCCTCATCCTGGTGTACTTCAACACTGACATCTTCAATCTGACTATCAGGAACTGGACTGCGGGTGCTCCTTCCATCACTTGCAGGGGGCGTGCAAATGGTGGAAGGCGCATGCTCTTCACGTCCAGTGTTGGGAAGGTCAGGCATCGCAACCGACACAATTGGAGTCGGACTCTCCTTGTGGATTTGGGATTTCGAAGAACGCACAGTTCTTTGCGGTGCTACTGCTTTTGCCAGCTTTAGTCTTTTCATTTTTCTAGCGAGAGGCTGAGTGCTTCCATCCTCATGTGAAGCTGAACCACTAGCCATGAACATAGGCCAGGGCCTCAGCCGTTCCTTGCCACTCCGTGTGGTAAATGGCATATTGGCAAGTTTACGCTTCTCCTCCGACAATTTTATTTTAGGTTTTGGAGTCCTTTTTTTACTGATATTTGGTGTTTTGGATTTGACATGCTCTGTACTATGACATTGGGCATCGGCCTTGGCAGACGACGTTACTGGCATTTCATCGTCTCGGCCATGACTAGTGGCAGCAGCTTCAGCACGAGGTGGAAGTGGATCTTGATCTTTCCCTAATTTTGGAACCTCAACATTTTTGTTCTCCATATTTTAATAGGCACAACTAAAAGGCACCTCAGGTAAACAATGGAGATGGATGGATTGGATACTAGTATACAATTATGGACGGGCTGCCGAGTGCCGACACAGAGGTAGCCACAGCCGTGAACTACCGCACTGTACTGTGTCTGCTGCTAATATATAGACTGGTTGATAAAGAGATAGTATACTCGTAACTAGTATGTATGTATAAAGAAAGAAAAAAAAACCACGGTTAGGTGGTATATACAATTATGGACGGGCTGCCGAGTGCCGACACAGAGGTAGCCACAGCCGTGAACTACCGCACTGTACTGTGTCTGCTGCTAATATATAGACTGGTTGATAAAGAGATAGTATACTCGTAACTAGTATGTATGTATAAAGAAAGAAAAAAAAACCACGGTTAGGTGGTATATACAATTATGGACGGGCTGCCGAGTGCCGACACAGAGGTAGCCACAGCCGTGAACTACCGCACTGTACTGTGTCTGCTGCTAATATATAGACTGGTTGATAAAGAGATAGTATACTCGTAACTAGTATGTATGTATAAAGAAAGAAAAAAAAACCACGGTTAGGTGGTATATACAATTATGGACGGGCTGCCGAGTGCCGACACAGAGGTAGCCACAGCCGTGAACTACCGCACTGTACTGTGTCTGCTGCTAATATATAGACTGGTTGATAAAGAGATAGTATACTCGTAACTAGTATGTATGTATAAAGAAAGAAAAAAAAACCACGGTTAGGTGGTATATACAATTATGGACGGGCTGCCGAGTGCCGACACAGAGGTAGCCACAGCCGTGAACTACCGCACTGTACTGTGTCTGCTGCTAATATAGACTGGTTGATAAAGAGATAGTATACTCGTAACTAGTATGTATGTATAAAGAAAAAAAAAAAAAACCACGGTTAGGTGGTATATACAATTATGGACGGGCTGCCGAGTGCCGACACAGAGGTAGCCACAGCCGTGAACTACCGCACTGTACTGTGTCTGCTGCTAATATATAGACTGGTTGATAAAGAGATAGTATACTCGTAACTAGTATGTATGTATAAAGAAAGAAAAAAAAACCACGGTTAGGTGGTATATACAATTATGGACGGGCTGCCGAGTGCCGACACAGAGGTAGCCACAGCCGTGAACTACCGCACTGTACTGTGTCTGCTGCTAATATATAGACTGGTTGATAAAGAGATAGTATACTCGTAACTAGTATGTATGTATAAAGAAAGAAAAAAAAACCACGGTTAGGTGGTATATACAATTATGGACGGGCTGCCGAGTGCCGACACAGAGGTAGCCACAGCCGTGAACTACCGCACTGTACTGTGTCTGCTGCTAATATATAGACTGGTTGATAAAGAGATAGTATACTCGTAACTAGTATGTATGTATAAAGAAAGAAAAAAAAACCACGGTTAGGTGGTATATACAATTATGGACGGGCTGCCGAGTGCCGACACAGAGGTAGCCACAGCCGTGAACTACCGCACTGTACTGTGTCTGCTGCTAATATATAGACTGGTTGATAAAGAGATAGTATACTCGTAACTAGTATGTATGTATAAAGAAAGAAAAAAAAACCACGGTTAGGTGGTATATACAATTATGGACGGGCTGCCGAGTGCCGACACAGAGGTAGCCACAGCCGTGAACTACCGCACTGTACTGTGTCTGCTGCTAATATATAGACTGGTTGATAAAGAGATAGTATACTCGTAACTAGTATGTATGTATAAAGAAAGAAACAAAAACCACGGTTAGGTGGTATATACAATTATGGACGGGCTGCCGAGTGCCGACACAGAGGTAGCCACAGCCGTGAACTACCGCACTGTACTGTGTCTGCTGCTAATATATAGACTGGTTGATAAAGAGATAGTATACTCGTAACTAGTATGTATGTATAAAGAAAGAAAAAAAAACCACGGTTAGGTGGTATATACAATTATGGACGGGCTGCCGAGTGCCGACACAGAGGTAGCCACAGCCGTGAACTACCGCACTGTACTGTGTCTGCTGCTAATATATAGACTGGTTGATAAAGAGATAGTATACTCGTAACTAGTATGTATGTATAAAGAAAGAAAAAAAAACCACGGTTAGGTGGTATATACAATTATGGACGGGCTGCCGAGTGCCGACACAGAGGTAGCCACAGCCGTGAACTACCGCACTGTACTGTGTCTGCTGCTAATATAGACTGGTTGATAAAGAGATAGTATACTCGTAACTAGTATGTATGTATAAAGAAAGAAAAAAAAACCACGGTTAGGTGGTATATACAATTATGGACGGGCTGCCGAGTGCCGACACAGAGGTAGCCACAGCCGTGAACTACCGCACTGTACTGTGTCTGCTGCTAATATAGACTGGTTGATAAAGAGATAGTATACTCGTAACTAGTATGTATGTATAAAGAAAGAAAAAAAAAACCACGGTTAGGTGGTATATACAATTATGGACGGGCTGCCGAGTGCCGACACAGAGGTAGCCACAGCCGTGAACTACCGCACTGTACTGTGTCTGCTGCTAATATATAGACTGGTTGATAAAGAGATAGTATACTCGTAACTAGTATGTATGTATAAAGAAAGAAAAAAAAACCACGGTTAGGTGGTATATACAATTATGGACGGGCTGCCGAGTGCCGACACAGAGGTAGCCACAGCCGTGAACTACCGCACTGTACTGTGTCTGCTGCTAATATATAGACTGGTTGATAAAGAGATAGTATACTCGTAACTAGTATGTATGTATAAAGAAAGAAAAAAAAACCACGGTTAGGTGGTATATACAATTATGGACGGGCTGCCGAGTGCCGACACAGAGGTAGCCACAGCCGTGAACTACCGCACTGTACTGTGTCTGCTGCTAATATATAGACTGGTTGATAAAGAGATAGTATACTCGTAACTAGTATGTATGTATAAAGAAAGAAAAAAAAACCACGGTTAGGTGGTATATACAATTATGGACGGGCTGCCGAGTGCCGACACAGAGGTAGCCACAGCCGTGAACTACCGCACTGTACTGTGTCTGCTGCTAATATAGACTGGTTGATAAAGAGATAGTATACTCGTAACTAGTATGTATGTATAAAGAAAGAAAAAAAACCACGGTTAGGTGGTATATACAATTATGGACGGGCTGCCGAGTGCCGACACAGAGGTAGCCACAGCCGTGAACTACCGCACTGTACTGTGTCTGCTGCTAATATAGACTGGTTGATAAAGAGATAGTATACTCGTAACTAGTATGACTATAAAGAAAGAAAAAAAAACCACGGTTAGGTGGTATATACAATTATGGACGGGCTGCCGAGTGCCGACACAGAGGTAGCCACAGCCGTGAACTACCGCACTGTACTGTGTCTGCTGCTAATATAGACTGGTTGATAAAGAGATAGTATACTACTAATATTATATATACTGGTGGTCAGGTCACTGGTCACTAGTCACACTGGCAGTGGCACTCCTGCAGCAAAAGTGTGCACTGTTTAATTTTAATATAATATTATGTACTCCTGGCTCCTGCTATAACCTATAACTGGCACTGCAGTGCTCCCCAGTCTCCCCCACAATTATAAGCTGTGTGAGCTGAGCACAGTCAGATATATATATATACATTGATGCAGCACACTGGGCTGAGCAGTGCACACAGATATGGTATGTGACTGAGTCACTGTGTGTATCGTTTTTTTCAGGCAGAGAACGGATATATTAAATAAAACAACTGCACTGCTGGTGGTCACTGTGGTCGTCAGTCACTAAACTCTGCACTCTCTTCTACAGTATCACAGCCTCAGGTCAATCTCTCTCTCTCTCAACCCTAATCTAAATGGAGAGGACGCCAGCCACGTCCTCTCCCTATCAATCTCAATGCACGTGTGAAAATGGCGGCGACGCGCGGCTCCTTATATAGAATCCGAGTCTCGCGAGAATCCGACAGCGTCATGATGACGTTCGGGCGCGCTCGGGTTAACCGAGCAAGGCGGGAGGATCCGAGTCTGCTCGGACCCGTGAAAAAAACATGAAGTTCGTGCGGGTTCGGATTCAGAGAAACCGAACCCGCTCATCTCTAGATTACACTACAACTGTTAATGGTCACTGGACTGACTAATTCCCAGGACACTACCACTGGTCTGATGCAGGACAACACAGCAACACAGTAAGGGACTTATTATACAGCAGCACTGGACATATGGCAGCTAAGGACACCACCACTGTGACTGATGCAGCACAACACACCACCACTGAACAAATGCAGCACAACACAGCATATCTGTACAGCACTGGACATATGGAAGCAGAGGACACCACCACTATGACTGATGCAGCACAACACAGCACCACTGTACAGCACTGGACATATGGAAGCAGAGGACACCACCACTGTGACTGATGCAGCACAACACAGCACCACTGGACAGCACTGGACATATGGCAGCAGAGGACACCACCACTGTGACTGATGCAGCACAACACAGCACCACTGGACAGCACTGGACGTATGGCAGCAGAGGACACCACCACTGTGACTGATGCAGCACAACACAGCACCACTGGACAGCACTGGACATATGGCAGCAGAGGACACAAGCACTGTGACTGGACAGATTCAGCACAAGCCACGGACACTGAGGACACTGAGAGAATGGAGACACGTCCTCTCTATACACTCTCCAATGCCGGAGTGAAAATGGCAGGGACGCGCGGCTCCTTATATGGAATCCAAATCCCATGAGAATCCGACAGCGGGATGATGACGTTTTGCCTCGTTCTGGTTTCCGAGTCAGGCGGCAAAACCCAAGCCTGGCTCGGAACCGGACTCGAATGGTGAAGTTCAGTACGGTTCGGTTGTCTGAAACCCGAACCCGCTCATCTCTAGTTAATTTACTAAGATTTGTGTTTACCCACGACTGCATTCTTGATTGGTCATTTTTTTCAATCACAGAGATTTAATAAATGCAAACACGATGGTAATCTGCAGAATCGTATTTTATAAACAAGTCCAAAAATACAAATAGAGATCAATAGATCTGTGGCCAAACTCAGTAGTACAGAAGTAACAGGACCCATCTTACAAATAATCGCTTGCTGTGTGCTTATGCATCGCAGTAGTGATTAGTTGCCTCTTACCAAGTCTAGTCACACTGTGTGTCATCGTATGGAAGCCTGTGCATATGCATGTGCCCGTGCCCACCTGCAGGCAGAAGCTGCAGCAGAAAGGATGAGTCCTGTCACATCTGTATCCATAGTCACCAATGGGAATTTACCTACAACAGTGTTTGCAAATACAGGCATACATTTTGCAAACTCAGGCCAAAATAGAGTTTCAAATACACCACCTCTTGGCCAGTGTTTTTGACAATTGTTACCACCTAAAATAAAATCACTGTGCACACAGCTATGATGCTTAGAAAAGGCAATCAGACAGCTGCTCTGATTACGGGGGTCATTCCGAGTTGTTCGCTCGCAAGCGGATTTTAGCAGATTTGCTCATGCTAAGCCGCCGCCTACTGGGAGTGAATCTTAGCATCTTAAAATTGCGAACGACGTATTCGCAATATTGCGATTACACACCTCGTAGCAGTTTCTGAGTAGCTTCAGACTTACTCAGCATCTGCAATCATTTCAGTGCTTGTCGTTCCTGGTTTGACGTCACAAACACACCCAGAGTTCGCCCAGACACTCCCCCGTTTCTCCGGCCACTCCTGCGTTTTTTCCGGAAACGGTAGCGTTTTTTCCCACACGCCCATAAAACGGCCTGTTTCCGCCCAGTAACACCCATTTCCTGTCAATCACATTACGATCGCCAGAACGATGAAAAAGCCGTGAGTAAAAATCCTAACTGCATAGCAAATTTACTTGGCGCAGTCGCAGTGCGGACATTGCGTATGCGCACTAAGCGGAAAATTGCAGCGATGCAAAGATTTTTACCGAGCGAACAACTCGGAATGACCCCCTACATCATGGAAGAATACAGAGTTTATCTTTGATGCAGACTGCTAGAGTATTTCTGAGGCTACACCAACAGGGTGAAAGGTCCCAGGAGCAGGGCCAGATAATCAATCAGTCAGATGGAGCTACAGCTCCAGACTTCCTCATAAAAATAGGACCACCAACATAAGTATTAAAAGTGTATTTTTAATTTTCTCACAAAATTCTGCACATTTTCTGTTTTTATGTATTTAATAAGACAGTGAGGCTGACTGTGTAGGATGTGTACACAGCTCTGGCCACACCCATACATCACTTATCACAGGTAATCCTCTACTCCGAATAGGCCCTTGAAAATTTTCAGCTCCAGGCCTACGTGGCCCTTTATATCTGCCCAGGAACAAAAGACTGAACACGCTTGGCAAGTTCTGCACATTCCATGGAGGCTGTCCAGGCCTTGAATTTTTAGGGGCATTTGATCTTGAACACATTCGTCAATGGAAGGTAATACAAATGGTACTTACTGTAAGTCCCATGATGCATTGTTTTGTTTTTGTGACTCCATCATGTGAATTACAGTTTGAAGGTAGGAATTGTTTGTTTCCTTTATTCTAATGTATGCTTGAGGGAATTGTTTATTATCCTACATCATGAGAAGGAATGTGTCATTAAATTTATTATTGTCATTGCGAATCTGCTCAATATTGTTTGTAGCTCTTGTCACACCAGTAGCTACAGTAGTATAGCTATGTTCATGTTGCTCCTGCAGCTGTATTTAGTCAGATCGGTTATTTTCCTCACTTGCTTCTCCAAGCATTTAAGTTGTTCTGTTTGGTAGTGTGACAAGGTGTTCCAAAACATTTGTTAAGATTTTGGTGTGCTGGTGTGGGAGTCCCTTGGGGTGGTGGCGTGCCTTACATTGGGGGTAGAGATGTGCGGCTGGCACTTTTCATATTTTGTGTTTTGGTTTTGGTTCTAATTCCACTTTCGCGTTTTGGTTTTGGCTTGGTTTTGCCAAAACCACCCTTTCGAGTTTTGGTTTTGGTTTTGGATCTTGATGATTTTTGGAGAAAAAAATCCACATAAAAACAGCTAAAATCATAGAATTTGGGGTAATTTTGATCCTTTGGTATTATTAACCTCAAAAACATTAATTTCCACTCATTTCCAGTCTATTCTGAACACCTCACACCTCGCAATATTGTTTTTAGGCATAAAGGTTGCACCGAGATCACTGGATGACTAAGATAAGCGACACAAGTGGACAACACAAACATCTGGCCCATCTAGGAGTGGCACTGCAGTGGCAGACAGGAGGGCAGATAGAAAAAAAGGCCCCAAACAGCACCTCATGCAAAGATGTAGAAGAGGTGCAATGAGGGAGTTTTATGACTAAGCCAAGCGATTCAAACAATTCCCACTGGAATTATACAGCAATATCACTGGAATTATACAGCAATATCACTGGAAATATATGGCAGTACCACTGGACATATACTGCAGTATCACTGGGATTATATGGCAGTACCACTGGACATATACGGAAGTGTCAGACAGGATGGCACTTTAAAAAACTAGTCCCCAAACAGCACATGATGCAAAGAAGAAAAAAAGGTGCAAGATGGAATTGTCCTTGGGCCCTCCCACCCATCCTTATGTTGTTTAAACAGGACATGCACACTTCAACAAACCAATCATTTCAGAGGGTGTGGTATGGTATGCCAGCGGCCGGGCTCCCGGCGACCAGCATACTGGCGCCGGGAGCCCGACCGCCGGCATACCGACAGTGTGGCGAGCACAAAGGAGCCCCTTGCGGGCACGGTGGCGCGCTACGCATGCCACGATATTTATTCTCCCTCCAGGGGGGTCGTGGAGCCCCACGAGGGAGAATAGCTGTCGGTATGCCAGGTGTCGGGATCCCGGCGCCGGTATACTGTGCGCCGGGATCCCGATATTCGGCATACTGAAGACCACCCATTTCAGCGACAGGGTCTGCCACATGACTGTGGCTGAAATGACTGGTTTGTATGGGCCTCCACCAAAAAAGAAGCAATCAATCTCTCCTTGCACAAACTGGCTCTACAGAGGCAAGATGTCGACCTCATCCTAATCCTCCGATTCCTCACCCCTTTCACTATGTACATCCCCCTCCTCGCAGAGTTTTAATTCATCCCCACTGGAATTCACCATCACAGGTCCCTGGGTACTTTCCGGAAGCAATTGCTGGTCAAGGTCTTCCTGGAGGAATTTATATTTCATTTGGATGAAAATCATCTTCTCCACATTTTGTGGAAGTAACCTCCTACACCGATCGCTGACAAGGTTACCGGCTGCACTAAACACTCTTTTGGAGTGCACGCTGGAGGGGGGGCAACTTAGGTAAAATAAAGCCAGTTTGTGCAAGGGCATCCAAATTGCCTCTTTTTCCTGCCAGTATATATACGGACTGTCTGACATGCCTACTTGGATGCTGTCACTCATATAATCCTCCACCATTCTTTCAATGGTGACAGAATCATATACAGTGACAGTAGACATGTCAGTAATCATTGGCAAGCCCTCCAGTCCGGACCAGATGTCAGCTTTCTCTCCAGACTACCCTGCATCACCGCCAGTGGGTGGGCTAGGAAATCTTATCCTTTTCCTTGCAGCCCCAGTGGTGGGAGAAAATGAAGGAGGAGCTGTTGATGGGTCACAGTCCACTTGAGTTGACAATTTACTCAACAGCAGGTCTTTGCACCTCTCCACATTTGTGCCTGCCAGAAAGAGAGATACAACATAGGCTTTAAACCTAGGATCGAGCATGGTGGCCAAAATGTAGTGCTCTGATTTCAACAGATTGACCACCCATGAATCCTGGCAAAGCGAATGAAGGGTTCCATCCACAAGTCCCACATACTTTGCAGAATCGCTCCAACTTAGCTCCTCCTTCAATTTCTCCACTGCTTCTGCAAAAGCCTGATGAGGGGAATGACCTGACTCAAGCTGGCAGTGTCTGAACTGACTTTTACATGTGGCAAGTTTGAATGGTTGGAGAACCTTGCACAAGACGGAAATCATTCTCCACTGCACTTGAGTCAGGTGCATTCCCCCTCCTTTGCCTATACCGTAGGTGGATGTATAGGCTTTAATGTTCTTTTGCTGCTCCTCCATCCTCTGAAGCATATAGAGTGTTGAATTCCACCTCGTTACCACCTCTTGCTTCAGTTGATGTCAGGGCAGGTTCAGGAGTGTTTGCTGGTGCTCCAGTCTTCGGCACACAGTGGCAGAATGTCGAAAGTGGCCCACAATTTTTTGGACCACTGACAGCATCTCCTGTACACCCTTGTTATTTAAAAAAAAAATCTGCACCACCAAATTAATTTTATGTGCAAAACATGAGACATGCTGGAATTTGCCTAGTTGTAATGCATGCACAATATTGGTGGTGTTGTCCGATATCACAAATCCCCAGGAGAGTCTAAGTGGGGTAAGCCAATGCGAGATGATGTCCCTCAGTTTCCGTAAGAGGTTGTCAGCGGTGTGCCCCTTATGGAAAGTGGTGATACACAGTGTAGCATGCCTAGAAATGAGTTTGGATTTGCGAGATGCTGCTACTGGTGCCGCTGCTGCTGTTGTTGCTGCGTGAGGCAGTACATCTACCCAGTGGGCTGTCACAGTCATTAAGTCCTTAGTCTGCCCTTTTCCACTCGTCCACATGTCCGTGGTTAAGTGGACACTGGATACAACCGCATTTTTTAGGACACTTGCGACACTTTTTCTGACGTCTCTGTACATTCTCGGTATTGCCTGATTAGTGAAGTGGAACTAGATGGGATTTGGTACCGGGGACACAATACCTCCATCAATTGTATAAATCCCACTGCACTAATGGTGGATACCGGATGCACATCTAACACCAACATAAGTGTCAAGGCCTCAGTTATCTGATTTGCAAGAGGATGACTGCTCTCATTTTTCATCTTCCTCACAAAGGACTGTTGGACAGTCAATTGCTTAGTTGATGTAGTACAAGTGGTCTTCCAACTTCCCCTTTAGGATGACGATCGACTCCCAGCAGCAACAACAGCAGCAGTAGGCATACCACTCAAGGATCCTCCTGAGGAATCCTGGTTAGGAGAGGACTCGTCAGTCTTGCAAGGGACATGGCCTGCAGGACTACTGACGTTCATGGCTGATGAGGAAATTGACGTTGAGGGAGTTGTTGGTGTGGCTTGCAGGAGCTTGAGTACAAGAGGAAGAAGGGATTTAGGTGTCAGTGGACTGCTTATGCTCTTTCCCAAAGTTTCATAACTTGACACTGACTTCTGATGAATGCGCTGCAGGTGATGTATAAGGGAGTATGTTCCTAGGTGGTTAACATCCTTACCCCTACTTATTACAGATTGACTTAGGCAACACATGACTTGACACCTGTTGTCTGGATTTGTGGAGAAATAATTCCACACCGAAGAGGTGGCTTTTTTGGTATTTTGCCCAGGCATCACAATGGGCTTCTTCATCCCACGGGCAACTGGTGTCTCCCCTGCTGCCTCATTTAAACAAACCACATCACAATCAGAATCCTCATCGTCAACTTCCTCCTCAGCACCAGCAACACCCATATCCTCATCTTGGTGTACTTCAACAGTGACATCTTCAATTTTAATATCAGAAACTGGACTGTGGGTGCTCCTTTCAGCACTTTCAGGGGGTGTGCAAATGGTGGAAGGAGCCACCTCTTCCCGTCCAGTGTTGGGAAGGTCAAGCATCGCAACCGTCGACACACTTGGACTCTCCTTGGGGATTCGTGATACCATCTCAGAATGCACAGTTCTTTTCTGTGCTTTTTCCAGCTTAACTCTTTTAATTTTTCTATTGGGAAGATGAGGGCTTCCATCACCATGTTAAGCTAAACCACTAGTCATGAACAAAGGCCAGGGCCTCAGCCATTCATTGCCACTCCGTGTCATAAATGGCATATTGGCAAGTTTACGTTTCTTCTCAGACCATTTAAATTTCTTTTTTTGGGTCTTTTTACTGTACTTTGTCTTTTTGGATTTTACATGCCCTCTACTATCACATTGGGCATCGACCTTCGCAGACGACATTGATGACATTTCATCATCTATGTCATGGCTAGTGGCAGCAGCTTCAGCACTAGTAGGAAGTGGTTCTTGATCTTTCCCTTTTTTGTCCTCCAAATTTTTGTTCTCCATTATTTTTCTGGCGTTATATAACATAATATGCGGCACAGGAGCATTGGACATATGGCAGCAGAGGAGACCACTGTGACTGGTTGCTGGAATGACTGATGGCTGATGCACAGGACACTACCACTGGTCTGATGCAGGACAACACAGCAACACTGTAAGGGACATGTTTTTATTATACAGTAGCACTGGACATATGGCAGCAGAGTATACCACTGTGACTGTTCACTGGAATGACTGATGGCTGATGCACAGGACACTACCACTGGACTGATGCAGCACAATACACTACCACTGAACTGATGCCGCACAACACAGCACCCTATACAGCAGCACTGGACATATGGCAGCAGAGGACACCACCACTGTAACTGGATTGATGCACAGCGGTGATGCTTTGATCTTGAAGAGGCCTGCATTCCCTGGACCGCGCCCCTAAAACGTGGCCAAACATCGCCGGCCCGCCACCTCCCGCCCAGCGACCGCCTCTGCCTGTCAATCAGGCAGAGGCGATCGCAGGGCTGAGACAACCGTTGGCTGTCTGGCATGCGCCGGCGCACTGCGTCACCGGTGCATGCGCAGTTCAGACCTGATCAGCTGCTGTATGACAACGCACAGTATCGATCAGGTCTGACTTAGGCCCTGTGTCCTGAGGACCTAGGGATTGTAGTGTTTGTAATTGTATGAGAAGAGAATGGTTAATGGTGTCAAATGCTACAGAGAGATCTAAAAGAATAATGGGGGTAATTCCAAGTTGATCGCAGCAGGATTTTTGATAGCAATTGGGCAAAACCATGTGCACTGCAGGGGAGGCAGATATAACATGTGTAGAGAGAGTTAGATTTGGGTGGGTAATTTTATTTCTGTGCAGGGTAAATACTGGCTGCTTTATTTTTACACTGCAATTTAGATTGCAGATTGAACACACCCCACCCAAATCTAACTCTCTCTGCACATGTTATATCTGCCTCCCCTGCAGAGCACATGGTTTTGCCCAACTGCTAAAAAATTTCCTGCTGCGATCAACTTGGAATTACCCCCAATATGTGAATAATGGCCTTAAGACTTAGCAATGATTAGAGCATTCACTGCTTTATTCAGTGCTGTCTCTGTGGAGTGTTGGGGATGAAAGCCAGACTGAAGTGAGTCCAGGAAGTTATGCGGGTTAAGAAAGTGTGTGAGGCTGGTGTAGCCCAGTCTCTCAAGTAGCTTTTAGGGGCATGATAGATGAGAGATGTGATGGTAGTTTGAGAGAGAGTTAAGGTCAGAATTTATTTTTTTCAGAATGGGAGTAATCACTGCAAGCTTGAACAGTGATGGAAAGATACCAGTAGAAAGAGAGAGAGAGAAACAGATATTACAGATTTGAGTTAAACTTGAGATAAAGTGATTTTTTTTACATTAAAACTACCATAATAAGTGGGGATTTACTACAGAACAAACACATTTTACATTTGAATACAAAAATATTGAGTTTATTAAGTTTGTGATCACAGCACTACTGTACTTCTATAAAGTGTTAATAAACTACAGTAGACAGTGAAATTACATTGTCCTTGTGGTTTGCTGCAAAGTTTGGACAAGTAGGCCCCATAGTGTTCATTAAATGAATGTGTTTTTGCACAAGTTGCAAAATGGCATTTCTCTTACGTCCTAGAGGATGCTGGGGACTCCGTAAGGACCATGGGATATAGACGGGCTCCGCAGGAGATAGAGCACCTAAAAAGAACTTTGACTATGGGTGTGCACTGGCTCCTCCCTCTATGCCCCTCCTCCAGACCTCAGTTAGATCTTGTGCCCAGAGGAGAATGGGTGCACTGCAGAGAGCTCTCCAGAGTGTTCTGTGGAAAAAGAATTTTGTTAGGTTTTTTATTTTCAGGGAGTCCTGTTGGCAACAGGCTCCCTGCATCGTGGGACCGAGGAGAGAGAAGCAGAGCTGGCTTGTCAAGTTGGGCACTGCTTCTAAGGCTACTGGACATCATTAGCTCCAGAGGGAGTCGGAACACAGGTCTCACCTGGGGTTCGTCCCGGAGCCGCGCCGCCATCCTCCTCACAGATGCCGAAGATAGAAGCCGGATGAGGAGGCAGAGGACATCTTAGGCGGCAGAAGACATCAGATCTTCATGAGGTACCACTGCACGCCATTGCTCCCAGTCACACACACACTGAGCAGCACTTAAAGGGTGCAGGGTGCAGGGGGGGGCGCCCTGGGCAGCAATAAACCTCACATTTTGGCCAAATACAGTTTGATTAGGCTGCGGAGGCAGTAAATCTATAATCCCCCGCCATTTTATTGAAAAATCACTGGGACCGAAGCCCGCCGTCGGGTGGGCGGGGCTTGATCCTCAGCACTAACCAGTGCCATTTTCTCCACAGAAGCTGCATGAGGAAAACGCTGGCTCCCTGGTCTCTCCCCTGCTGAACTTCACAGGCTGGAAAAAAGAGGAGGGGGGCACATTAGCGACGCAGTGAGTGGGAATTGGCTTATTATATATAAAAAAGCGCTATCTGGACATATTTATTTCAGTGTTTTTAAGCGCTGGTGTGTGCTGGCATACTCTCTCTCTCTCTGTCTCTCCTTAGGACCTGGTTGGGGTTTTGTCCCCTTATAGGTTAATCCCTGTGTGTGTGGGGTGTCGGTACGTGTGTGTCGACATGTCTGAGGCGGAAGGCTTCTCCAAGGAGGAGGTGGAGCAAATGAGTGGTGTGTCCCCGTCGGTTGTGCCGACTCCAGATTGGATGGACATGTGGCATATGTTGAATGCAAGTGTGGCATCTTTAAATAAAAGGCTTGATAAGGCTGATTTAGGGGGGACATCAGGGGGTCAATCCTTGGATTGGACCGACTCACAGGGCCCGTCGGGGTCTCAAAAGACACAAGACACTACTACCGACACAGATTCTGATTCCAGTGTCGACTATGACGAAGTAAAAGTGCACCCTAGGGTGACTAAAACCATTCAGTATATGATTGTGGCAATAAGGGATGTGTTGCATATTGTGGATGAACCCTCGGTTCCCGACACAAGGGTACACATGTTTAAGGAAAAGAAACAGATTATTAACTTTCCCACATCTCATGAATTAAATGAATTCTTTGTAAAAGCTTTGGAGACTCCGGAAAAGAGACCGCAGATCCCCAAAAGAATTTATATGGCATACCCTTTCCCTAAGCAGGACAGGGAGATTTGGGAATCACCCCCCACTGTGGACAAGGCCCTGACGCGCTTGTCCAAGAAATTGGCGCTACCGTCTCCTGACACAGCGGCCCTTAAGGACCCTGCAGATCGCAGGCAAGAAACTACCTTAAAGTGTATTTATTCTCATACGGGTGCTGTGCTAAGACCGACAATTGCGTCGGCATGGGTGTGTAGCGCAATTACAGCTTGGACAGATGAGCTGACAGATCAATTTGGTAATATGGATAAGGATACTATATTCCTAACGCTAGCCCATATTAAAGATGCAGTCTTATTTATGAGGGATGCTCAAAGGGACATTGGATTGCTAGCTTCTAGGGCCAATGCCATGTCTGTCTCAGCGAGAAGATCCTTATGGACTCGCCAATGGACGGGTGATGCGGATTCCAAAAAACATATGGAAGTACTACCCTATAAGGGTGATGTATTGTTTGGGGATGGGCTGATGGACCTGGTTTCCACAGCTACAGCAGGTAAATCACCATATATTCCCCAACAGCAAAAGAAAGTAACACCCTATCAGATGCAGTCCTTTTGGTCGCACAAGTCCAAAAGAGGTCGGGGATCCTCTTTCCTCGCCAGAGGTAAGGGCAGAGGCAAGAGAGCACCTGCTTCGGCAGGTGACCAGAAACAAAAGTCCTCCCCGGCTGCTCCAAAACCCACAGCATGACGCTGGGGCTTCCCTGAGGGAGTCCGCACCGGTGAGGGCACGTCTTCGACTTTTCAGTCAGGCCTGGGTCAGTTCGGACCTGAATCCCTGGGTGTTGGAAATAGTTTCCCAGGGTTACAAATTGGAATTCGAGGAGGTGCCCCCGCGCCGATTTTTCAAATCGGCCCTACCAGCTGTTATGATTCTAATACTCAGGTCTGGGGTGATCTTATATGAAAGGACCTGAATACCAGAACGTAATGCTGGGAAAGGGGAAAGGAATGGGAATAGCCCCTGGCGCCCTATCTCCGTTGTCTCGCCCGTGCTGTCAGTACACTCTTGCGAGACTATGGTTGCTTGGGCCCATGGCAGCCGCGTTTGAAGGGCGGATTACGTCTCCCCAACTCCGATGCCCCCTCAGGTCTTAATGAGAGACAAAGAGTGAACCGAGACAGGGTGATAACAAGGGGCCCTCTAACTAAACAACAAGGCCAGGGGCTACTAACAAACCTAAAACTAAAGTATGCGCGGATTACCGCCAGGGAAAAGAACAACCAAAATACTCCACTAGTCCACTCTCCTACACGGCACCGCCGAGTTCCGGAGAGGACTGTGGAAGCGGATACCTCCGCAAATGCTCCAAAACCAGAACACAATATTAAGCGGCCTAGGCCGCAGCACGCGGCAGAGCCGCCACTCACGAAACCAAACGAGATCCTCTAAAGACTGTCACTGGTAAATGAGGACCAGGAGAACTCCTTGGGATGAGATGACAAACACCAAGACTCAGGAACTCAGAGGACTGGAAAGACCGGGCACAGCAGACCAGGAACAGACGTTCACCAACATGAGCAGCATGCAGGAAACTATCACCGGCGTCTGTGTGAGATCCTGAGAAGGCATTTAGCAGGGAATCCTCCAATCAGAGTACAGAACCTGATTACAATAAATGTCGTGCAGCTGCCTTGCTGCACGACCAGAGAAACATGTGTGCACACTAATTAATTAACCCAGCAACGGGGAACGTGGTCTGCCTGTGGCGTCCCCGTTGCTAAGGTCCCGGTGGCTTGGCGCACCCGGCGAACTAGCGTTGCTAGGGACCCGGCGGCTCAGCGCGCCCCGGCGTCCCTAGTTGCTAGGCGCCGGGCAACGCGGCGCCTAACAGTACCCCCCCTTGAGGAGGGGTCAACGAACCCCTAAAGCCAGGTTTCTGAGGAAATTCTTGAAAAAATAATCTCTTGAGTTTAGGGGCATGTAGATCCTTATCCAGGACCCAAGACCTTTCCTCCGGACCATAGCCTTTCCAGTGAACCAAAAAATAAAGCCGGCCCCGGGACACTTTAGAATCCAAAACCTTCTCTACCAAGAAATCCTGTTGTCCCTGCACATCCACTGGAGATCTACCCTGGGAGGTCCTCCGAGGAAATCTCCTGGAAGAAACATATTGTTTCAACAGGGAACAGTGGAAGGTATTTCCAATTCTGAGAGATCTTGGCAAGCGTAGCCGAAAAGCAACTGGGTTGACCTTCTTAATGATAAGAAATGGTCCAATAAATTTGGGTCCCAGTCTAGCCGAGGGTTGTCGAAGCTTGATGTTGCGAGTTGACAACCATACTTTATCTCCCACCTTAAAAGTACAAGGACGTCGGAGCCTATCAGAAAACTTATTTTCTCGGAAGGCCGCTTTTCTGAGGGCAAGGTGCACTGTTCTCCAAATTGCTCTGAGGTGGGAGGTTAAGGTCAATGAGGAAACTGGAGAATGATGGAAAAAAGAGTTGGCTCTAGGATGAAAACCAAAGACTGAAAAGAATGGGGACTCCTTGGTGGAGGAATGACAAGAGTTATTATAAGCAAATTCGGCCAAAGGAAGAAACTCGGACCAATCATTCTGGAGTTTGGCCGAATACAAGCGTAAGTACTGTTTTAATGACTGGTTGACTCGTTCGGTTTGCCCGTTAGACTGTGGATGGTAACCAGATGTTAAAGACAGTTTCATCTTCAAAGAGGCACAAAAACGTTTCCAGAATCGTGCGATGAATTGTGGACTCCGATCAGAGACAACATCAGTGGGCAAACCATGGAGCCTGAACACATGGCGGAGAAACAAAACTGCCAACCCTTGAGCAGAGGGTAATCGGGGAAGAGCAATGAAATGAGCCATTTTACTAAAACGGTATACCACCACCCAAATGACTCGCAATCCGGCTGAAAGAGGAAGGTCCACCACGAAATCCATGGAAATATGAGACCATGGCCTGAGAGGAACGGCTAAAGGCAAGAGTTGCCCGATAGGCAACGAACGAGGAACCTTATGCTGTGCACAAACCTGACAGGAATGGACGAATTCCTTAATGTCTTTAGAAAGACTAGGCCACAACACTGAGCGAGAGACTAACTCCAAGGTCTTAGTGATACCCGGATGCCCCGAGACTTTGTTGTCATGAAACTCAGTTAAAACAGTGCCTCTCAAAAATTCAGGAACAAAAAGACGACCAGCAGGAGTAAGTCTAGGAGCTTGGTGTTGAAGCTGGTTTAACTGAGTAAATAAATCCTGTGTGAGGCCTGCCCAGATGACTGAGGATGGAACTATGGGGGTAGTAACAGGATTGCTATTGTGAACCGGAAGAAAGCAATGTGACAGGGCTTCAGCTTTCGTATTCTTGGAACCAGGCCTGAAGGTGATTATAAACCTGAAACGAGTAAAAAACAATGCCCAACGTGCCTGCCGAGCATTAAGCCGTTTAGCTGACTCAAAATATTGCAGGTTCTTATGGTCAGTAAAAACAGTAATAGTATGCCTGGCTCCCTCCAGCCAATGCCTCCATTCCTTGAAAGCCCATTTTACTGCCAGTAATTCCCGATTACCAACGTCATAGTTGAATTCAGCAGAGGAGAATTTCCTGGACATGAAGGCACAAGGATGTAACTCCTGAGACTCCGGATCTTCCTGAGAAAGGAAAGCCCCCGCTCCAACCTCTGAGGCATCAACCTCCACAATAAAGGGAAGCTCCAGATTAGGATGTCTGAGGACAGGAGCCGAGACAAAGGCCTGCTTCAAGGCCCGGAAGGCTAACTCAGCTTCATGCGACCAATTGGAGGGATCCGCTCCTTTTTTAGTCAAAGCTACTATGGGAGCGACCAGGTCAGAAAAAGTATGAATGAACCATCTATAATAATTATCGAACCCTAAAAAGCGCTGAATTGCTTTTAAATTAGTGGGTTGCGCCCAATTAAGGATGGCCTGGAGTTTTTTCGGTTCCATGAAAAATCCCTGGGGGGAAATAATGTACCCCATGAAAGACACCTCTGTGATGTGAAAATCACACTTCTCAAGCTTGGCATATAAATGATTCTCTCGTAATTTTTGAAGAACCAGACGCACCTGGGTAACATGTTGATCCATAGACTCAGAGTATATCAGAATGTCGTCTAAATAAATGACCACGAATTTCCCAAGGAAGTCACGGAGAAAATCGTTAATGAGGTCTTGAAAAACCGCCGGAGCATTAGACAGGCCGAACGGCATCACCAGGTATTCATAGTGACCCGACTGAGTGCAGAAAGCAGTCTTCCACTCATCCCCAGATTTTATTCGGATGAGGTTGTAAGCTCCCCTAAAATCAATTTTTGAAAAGATCACGGCGGAGCATTGAAATTAATGGCAAAGGATAGGTGTTTTTCACAGAGATCTTATTCAGAGCCCTAAAATCAATGCATGGTCTAAGCGACCCATCTTTTTTCTCAACAAAGAAAAATCCTGCACTCAATGGAGATTTTGAAGGCCTAATAAAATCTTTTTTAAGGCTTTCCAGAATATAATTATTCATGGCACTGGTTTCTGGCCCGGACAGGGCATATAATCTCCCCTTAGGCAAAGTGGCACCTGGTACTAACTCAATTGCACAGTCGTAGGGCCGATGGGGAGGCAGAATGTCCGCATTGCCTTTGGAGAACACATCGGCAAAATCCTGATATTACACAGGAATAAGCTCTGGGACGACTGCTGCAACCCGGACTGGATAAGAAATACATTCCTTAACACAAAAAGGACCCCACTGAGAAATCTCCCCGGACCGCCAGTCAATGGTGGGATTATGAAAGGCAAGCCAAGGGTGACCCAAAACTACAGGAACTGCCGGACAATGTGTAAGGTAGAATTCTATATCTTCAGAATGTAAGGCTCCTACTGTAAGCAATACTGGAGGTGTGCGGTGAGTAATTATCCCATTGGAAAGCGGACCCCCATCTAACCCGTGCATGGTGATACGTTTATCCAATGGTATCAGTGGAATGCCTAAGGCCTTAGCCCAAGTTAAATCCATAAAATTTCCTGCAGCTCCACTGTCGACAAAGGCCGACACCAATGAACTGAGGCTGCCAAAGGAAATCTTAACAGGGACTAAGAGAGAGTCATTTGAGGAGATAAGCTGCAGACCAAAGTGAACCCCCTCACAATTCACTTGGTCAGAGCGTTTCCCGACTTGTTCGGTCAGTTGCGAGCAATATGTCCCTTACCACCACAGTACAAACAAAGACCAGAACTTAATCTTCTGGTTCTTTCCTCTGGGGACAGCCGGGAGAAACCCATCTGCATGGGCTCCTCGACGTCCTCTGGAAAGGTATAAACACAAGGACTAGGCCTAACAGTTATTCCTCTTTCAGCCCTCCGCTCTCGGAGACCACGATCTATTTTTATAGCAAGCTCCATGAGTTTATCGAGAGTCTCAGGAGCGGGGTACTGGAGGAGACTGTCTTTAATAAGTTCAGATAAACCGAGGCGAAACTGACTGCGCAGGGCCGGGTCATTACAGCCACAGTCGTTCGACCAACGGCAAAATTCGGTACAATACACCTCTGCTGGATTTTTACCTTGTTTGAGAGCACGCAGGTGACTCTCAGCTGACGCCTCTCTATCTGGGTCATCATACAACAGACCAAATGATTTAAAAAAGGCATCTACAGATAACAAAGCAGGATCTTCAGTTTTTAACCCAAACGCCCAGGTCTGTGGATCCCCCTGGAGTAACGACATAATAATCCCAACCCGCTGAGATTCAGTACCAGAAGAACTAGGCCTTAAACGAAAATATAGCTTACAAGCTTCTTTAAAATTAAAAAAATCTTTTCGGTTACCGGAAAAACGGTCGGGTAAATGCATCTTTGGTTCTGGGACCACCCTCGGGGAGGCTCGCAAAAGATCTTCCTGCGATCTCACCCGAAGAGAAAGGTCCTGAACCATCTGAGTAAGTTCTTGAATTTGGTTAACTAAAAGCTGACCGGGATTTGGTCCTAACCCTGCCGGATTCATGAAGCCGGTAAACACTCACCAAAACTAAATGGGGAAAAATTTAAAACCCCCCTTTTTTTTTTAAGTTTTTGGGCCGGTGATAATGTTTTGATTCTAATACTCAGGTCTGGGGTGATCTTCTATGAAAGGACCTGAATACCAGAACGTAATGCTGGGAAAGGGGAAAGGAATGGGAATAGCCCCTGGCGCCCTATCTCCGTTGTCTCGCCCGTGCTGTCAGTACACTCTTGCGAGACTATGGTTGCTTGGGCCCATGGCAGCTGCGTTTGAAGGGCGGATTACGTCTCCCCAACTCCGATGCCCCCTCAGGTCTTAATGAGAGACAAAGAGTGAACCGAGACAGGGTGATAACAAGGGGCCCTCTAACTAAACAACAAGGCCAGGGGCTACTAACAAACCTAAAACTAAAGTATGCGCGGATTACCGCCAGGGAAAAGAACAACCAAAATACTCCACTAGTCCACTCTCCTACACGGCACCGCTGAGTTCCGGAGAGGACTGTGGAAGCGGATACCTCCGCAAATGCTCCAAAACCAGAACACAATATTAAGCGGCCTAGGCCGCAGCACGCGGCAGAGCCGCCACTCACGAAACCAAACGAGATCCTCTAAAGACTGTCACTGGTAAATGAGGACCAGGAGAACTCCTTGGGGTGAGATGACAAACACCAAGACTCAGGAAATGAGAGGACTGGAATGATCGGGCACAGCAGACCAGGAACAGACGTTCACCAACATGAGCAGCATGCAGGAAACTATCACCGGCGTCTGTGTGAGATCCTGAGAAGGCATTTAGCAGGGAATCCTCCAATCAGAGTACAGAACCTGATTACAATAAATGTTGTGCAGGGACCCGGCAGCTCAGCGCGCCCGGCGTCCCTAGTTGCTAGGCGCCGGGCAACGCGGCGCCTAAAACCAGCTTCCACATCGGAAAGGGATATAGTTTTAGCTGCAATTCAAACGCTGTGTATACAGCAAGTGATAATCAAGGTTCCCCTGCACCAGCAGGGAAGAGGTTACTACTCAACCCTATTTGTGGTCCCGAAACCGGACGGTTCGGTCATACCTATTTTGAATCTGAAATCCCTAAACCTGTACATAAAAAGATTCAAATTCAAAATGGAATCTCTCAGAGCGATAATAGCCAACATGGAGGAGGATGAGTTTATGGTGTCTCTGGACATAAAGGATGCGTACCTTCATGTCCCCATATATGCCCCCCATCAGGAATACCTGAGATTCGCTGTACAGGATTGTCATTACCAATTTCAGACATTGCCGTTTGGACTCTCCACGGCCCCGAGGAGTTTCACCAAGATAATGGCGGAAATGATGGTGGTCCTGCGCAAGCATGGAGTCACAATTATCCCATACTTGGGCGATCTCCTGATAAAAGCGAGATCAAGGGAGAAATTGCTGAGCAGTATGGCGCTCTCGCTGAGAGAGTGCTACAGCAACACGGTTGGATTCTAAATCTACCAAAGTCACAGTTGATTCCAACAACTCGACTACCGTTCCTAGGTATGATACTGGATACGGAACAAATGAAGGTCTTCCTCCCAATAGAGAAAGCCCAAGACATACAGAAAGAACATGGTCAGAGACCTGCTAAAACCAAAAAGGGTGTCAGTTCACCAATGCACTTGAGTTCTGGGGAATATGGTGGCGGCCTACGAGGCCATTCCCTTCGGAAGGTTCCATGCAAGGACTTTTCAATGGGACCTTCTGGACAAGTGGTCCGGGTCCCATCTGCACTTACATCGGAAAATAACTCTGTCCCCAGGGACCAGAGTGTCCCTCCTGTGGTGGTTGCAAAGTGCTCACCTCCTGGAGGGTCGCAGGTTCGGAATTCAGGATTGGATCCTGGTTACCACGGACGCGAGCCTCCGAGGATGGGGAGCGGTCACACAGGGAAAAAAATTTCAAGGTCTTTGGTCAGACCAGGAGTCCTGTCTACACATCAATGTGTTGGAACTCAGGGACATTTACAACGGCCTTCGACAAGCGGAGAGTTTTCTTCGAAACCTACCGGTTCTGATTCAATCAGACAATGTCACAGCAGTGGCTCATGTGAACCGCCAAGGCGGGACAAAAAGCAGAGTCGCGATGGCGGAAGCCACAAGGATCCTTCGCTGGGCGGAAAATCATGTAAGCGTTCTGTCAGCTGTCTTCATTCCGGGAGTGGACAACTGGGAAGCAGACTTCCTCAGCAGACACGATCTCCATCCAGGAGAGTGGGGACTTCATCAAGAAGTCTTTGCAGAAGTAACACGTCTTTGGGGAACTCCTCAAATAGACATGATGGCGTCACGCCTCAACAAAAAACTTTGGAGGTACTGCGCCAGGTCTCGGGACCCTCAGGCAATAGCAGTAGACGCTCTGGTAACACCGTGGGTGTTCAAATCGGTCTACGTGTTTCCTCCTCTTCCTCTCATCACAAAAGTGTTGAGGATCATAAGACGAAGAAGAGTACGAACGATACTCGTTGTCACAGACTGGCCTCGAAGGGCCTGGTACTTGGATCTACAAGAGATGCTCACAGGAGATCCCTGTCCTCTTCCTCTGAGGGAAGACCTGTTGCAGCAGGGGCCCTGTGTATTTCAAGACTTACCGCGGTTACGTTTGATGGCATGGCGGTTGAACGCCGAATCCTAGCGAAAAAGGGGATTCCGGATGAGGTCATCCCTACTTTAATAAAGGCTAGGAAGGAGGTGACGGTTAAGCATTATCACCGTATCTGGCGAAAGTATGTGTCTTGGTGTGAAACCAAGAATGCACCTACGGAAGATTTTCATCTGGGTCGTTTTCTCCACTTCCTACAGACAGGAGTGGATATGGGCCTGAAATTAGGCTCGGTTAAGGTTCAGATTTCGGCCCTCTCGATTTTCTTTCAGAAGGAATTGGCTTCTCTTCCAGAAGTCCAGACGTTTGTAAAGGGAGTGCTGCACATCTAGCCCCCTTTTGTGCCTCCAGTGGCACCATGGGACCTGAACGTGGTGTTGCAGTTCCTAAAATCACACTGGTTTGAACAGCTTAACAAGGTTGAGTTGAAATTTCTTACCTGGAAGGTGGTCATGTTGTTGGCCTTAGCATCAGCAAGGCGAGTGTCAGAATTGGCGGCTTTGTCACACAAGAGCCCTTACTTGATTTTTCATGTGGATCGAGCTGAATTGAGGACACGTCCGCAATTTTTGCCTAAAGTGGTTTCTTCGTTCCATATGAATCAACCTATTGTGGTGCCTGTGGCTACAAGTGACCTGGAGGATTCCAGATCCCTGGACGTAGTCAGGGCCTTAAAAATTTATGTAGCCAGGACGGCTAGAATTAGGAAAACAGAGGCTCTGTTTGTCCTGTATGCGGCCAATAAGATTGGCGCTCCTGCTTCGAAGCAGACTATTGCTCGCTGGATCTGTAATACAATTCAGCAGGCTCACTCTACGGCTGGATTGCCGGTACCAAATTCGGTTAAGGCCCATTCCACTAGGAAGGTGGGCTCTTCTTGGGCGGCTGCCCGAGGCGTCTCGGCATTACAACTTTGCCGAGCGGCAACTTGGTTGGGGTAAAACACTTTTGCTAAATTCTACAAGTTTGATACCCTGGCTGATGAGGACCTAGCGTTTGCTCAGTCGGTGTTGCAGAGTCATACGCACTCTCCCGCCCGATTGGATGCTTTGGTATAAACCCCATGGTCCTTACGGAGTCCCCAGCATCCTCTAGGACGTAAGAGAAAATAAGATTTTAAACCTACCGGTAAATCTATTTCTCCTAGTCCGTAGAGGATGCTGGGCGCCCGTCCCAGTGTGGAAACTCTGCAAGACTTGTATATAGTTGTTGCTTACATAAGGCTTATGTTACAGTTGACATCGGTCTTGGACCGTTACTGTCGTTTGTTCATACTGTTAACTGGTTATGTATGTTCCAGGTTACATGGTATGATTGGTGTGGGCTGGTATGAATCTTGCCCTTGGATTGCTAAATCCTGCCTTGTATTGTCCATCTCCTCTGGGCACAGTTCTCTAACTGAGGTCTGGAGGAGGGGCATAGAGGGAGGAGCCAGTGCACACCCATAGTCAAAGTTCTTTTTAGGTGCCCTATCTCCTGCGGAGCCCGTCTATACCCCATGGTCCTTACGGAGTCCCCAACATCCTCTACGGACTAGGAGAAATAGATTTACCGGTAGGTTTAAAATCTTATTATTTCTGTTAAAACAAATAAAGAGTGTACATTAAAAATATTACAAAGTTTGTGCAAAACCATTAACTACTGTGTTTATGTAGTTCTGAAAGTGTGTGTGCTGAAATGTTGAAGTGTAAGTCTAACTAACTAAGAAGTTGCGGAGAGTGTCTACTTGTTTCTTCAGATGATCCCAGAGTGGAACTCAGGGGCTGAGATGACACGACTGACAGCCTGGGTCATGTTGATGAAGGCATAGAAGAACGATCTATAGTACAAAGAAACCAAACAAAGAATATTGATCACCACAATTTTTTTTAATTCATTTCAAATATATAAATTTTTCTATGTAATTTCCAGCTTTTTCATCATCATTATCATCAGCACCACCACCACCATCACAGTATTTTGCTGCTAGTCACTATGCAGACTTCTTCTGAACTGTAAAAAGAAATGTAATATGTGTTTTATAAACACAAATATTACATTAAAAACATCCAAACATGCTGTTATAATAAAAATGCCCATTACTGTTTTTTCTGGTAAATGGTGCATACAGTACATTGGTAACAAATAATAACCTTTTTTATGATGCAAAAAAAGTGAAATTGCACTGAAAAACTCCTTAATGGTTGTAAAAATGTGGCCAACTGTTACTAAAACACTAATGATCAACAAAAAAGAACTGCTGTTTATACACTTTGGGCCTAATTCAGTATGGAACACTGCTCTGACAGCGCTTACATGCTGAAGCCCTCTGTAGTGTGCGCACATGCAGAAACCACAGTGCACGTGCGCACACTGGGGGTCATTCAGTTCTTATCAATGTTGTGCATTTACGCACTGCGTGCGATCAGATCCAAATTGCGCATGCATATGAACTGCAATGCGCAGGTGCGTCGGACAACAGCAACAGACATCGGCGCCTGGCAACGGGATGGTGCGAAAAATCCGAACACACGGCATTCGCAATGTGATAGACAGGAAGAGGCCATTTGTGGGTGGCAACTGACCGTTTTAAGGGAGAGTCCGTAAAAACGCAGGCGGGCTCACGCGTTTTCTGGGAGGGTGCCTGACGTCAGCTCTGGCCCCGATCAGCAGGAATCAGTTGCACGGGAAGAGTAAGTTCTGGGCTGTGCAGAGACTGCACAAAATCAGTTTGTGCAACTCTGCTACACATGTGATCGCACACTTGCACGGTGAAAGTACACACTCCCTGTAGGCGGCAAAAAACGCAGCCCAGCGATCAGATCTGAATTAGGCTCACAGTTAGATGAAACGGCATCTCACATGTGCAAACGCAGGCTGAGGCATTCGCGAGGTGGAAGGGGGCATTGTGGCGGCATTTTAGGGGAGTGGTCCGGACAATGTAGGTATGTCTAGACAGTTTCTGGGATGGGTAGCGGCTGCTGCATGACATCACATGCAGCCGCTGCGAACCTAAACATCATGGTTTGCTGTCTGCCTTAGCAGCTAGGCTGCATAGGGACAGGGCAACCCTATACATGCAAGAGCATTGCCATCTTGAGATGCGCTCTAATGTTTGCGGGGGCAGGCCCAGCATGCGAGGTGGACTTGCTCTGTGCTGTGCCTTCCCTTGTATGTAAGAGTAAAAGGTTGCAGGTGTGTGATATTTTTGCACATCTACAGCCCATGCTGAATTAGGCCCTATATACTGTAAGTGTTGTAAAAAAGTACACTTAACAATGATTTTGGGTTATGTACTGTAGATTCTAAACTAAAAATACATACAATAATGAGACACTGTTTTTGGGGCTATTTTTAGACTACCAGATTTTGATACCTGGCACCGTGCATGGAACCAAGAGCATGAAACCCCTGGCAACGAGCAGGTAATTTAAAAGTAATTAGAAGTCTTACTGTAGGACTTAATGTGAAAAGGGCATTGCGGTGTGTGGCATAATGTATCGCAGTGTGTGGCATAATGTATAACAGGCATTGCGGTGTGTGGCATAGGGTATAACGGGCATTGCGGTATGTGTCACAGGCATTACGGTGTGTGGTATACCATATCACAGGCATTGTGGTATGTGGTATAATGTCTCAGGGTCATTACAGTGTGTGGCATAATGTATCACAGACATTGCAATGTGTGGCATAATGTATCATGGACATTGTGGTGTGTGTCATAATTTGTCACAGGCATTACGGTGTGTGGCATAATGTGTCACAGGCATTATGGTGTGTGGCATAATGTCTAAGGGCCATTGCAGTATGTGGCATAATGTAAACTGGGCATTACTATATGGAGGAAAAATGACAAATAATGTAAGGGGCATGAATCAGGATTATTTTTTTTACTGTGGTGGCCAACGTCTGGGCGTGCAGGTTGCAAAACTGGGGTATAAGGTAGTCTTTTCCTGCAATGCCACGCCCCTTGATGCAAAGCCATGCCCATTTCAGAAAGGCCACGCCCCCTTTTGTGGCGTGCGGCGCAGATTCATCACTTTGCTAGTGCCAATTATGGGGGGGCGGGGTACCGGAGAATTTTTTGCCTTGGGTGAGAAAAATGTCTAGTTACTTGTCATTTGTAAATAGGTGTGGACTCTATTGAACAGCACTCCTGCGCGTCACTTCCACCCTTCCATTTCTTAGGTACATCACGTTTCTTCCACCCTCAAATGATCGTGATAGCAGCTGTCTTTGGTTCTGTTTCAATACATGGCTTAGTACAGTCCTTAGGAATTAATGATCTATGTATAAAATTATGTAGCATAAACAATAGCTCAGTCTGTCAATTTACACACAAGGGCTGGGATATGCACAGTGCTATAGAGAAAAAGAAAGAAGAACAAGAAAGAGAAAAAGTAAAAGAAGATAGAAATATAAAGGCATAAATTAACAACATAAACATACATATAGTGACCTGAACTGATGGTGTGTTAAAAATATTAGATGCTAGTAGGAATACAATAAAAAATAAAATGTTTAAAAAAAATTTAATATAAAAAAAATAATAAAAAATAAAAATTAATTTAAAGTAAAAAATAAAATAGTACATATAGATATAAGGGTAAGTTATGGGATATATTCCGAGTGATCTGCTCATCCACTTAACTTTGTGATTCAGGATCTAAGTAAAGGGAGGAGTTCGAAGTCTATGTTTAATCCTTTTGGGTGGAGGGTTTCTAGTTCAAAGATCAGTCTTGTTTCTTCCTTTAGTAGCTCCTCATCTAAGTTCCCAGTTCCTAAGTTCACAGACATGAGCACGTTGTATCACCTCTGGAGGGTTTGGTTCTTCAGTTGCTCCTCGTATTCCAGGTACAGTAATGTGCCTGGTAAGGGGAGCAAGAGCCTGTCTGCCTCTATGCCTTTGCCTCCTTAGGCATTTTTCTTTTCACACAGCATTTGATGTCTGACAGCAGCTTCTTGCAGCTTTCCTCATTGATTGCAGACATGCCCCTCACAACTGACAGCTTCCACCACCTTCTCCCAGATGGCGTTCCTACATCATGTGGAGACGCGAATAGAAGACTGTGGTGCTTAGTGACTTCCTGCACCAGGGCCACATTGTTTGCAAATATAAATGTCACATTGTGGCCTGTCTTTCGTCTTGGTGCACTGCTTGGGCAAGTCCTCACTGTCCCCATCACTGACCTGGTGATCCTGGGCTGCCGCCTCTTCCACCTCATTCTCCACCTGACTACTCTCTGCCCCGGCATCCACCTAACCTCCAGCTAACAACAAAAAACACTGGAAAAAGAAAAAGAAAAGAAAAACTTACTCCTGCATTACCACTGCACTCACACAGAGGCACAGCACACACCCCACATACACAAACAAAGAAACACTGACAGGAGACAAGAAAATATGACAGAAAATGAAGACAGACTATTAATAAACAAGACAACAAAGTTCACAAGACTACTTACACTCAATATCAGCACTTAGTATTCTCAAATCCAAAAAGACACCCAACAGACTAAAGCAATGAGGTCTGGACAGTTTGATGCATATCTATAAGGCTCTGGCATGTCACTGGCACATGTAACAGCTTCAACTAATGAAAACTGTTCAGAAGTGACTACTCTCTATGAATCATCCTCGTGCATGCAAAATGGAGGCTTCTATTATCATCTTTGTGTCACACCAACTGTGGTGCCTGTTACATGCATGACTTCAATCTCATTGTTTAATGGCTACAGTTTGCTCTCAAACATTGCATGGATATTGTAGTTTGACATTACTTTGCTCCACTGTCACCACTTATCGACAGGCAATATGTTGACATTTACAAATGTTGACATGGTTAAACATTTAACATGTTGACACCAGAATGTCCACATATTGTTTTAAGTTTATATTAGTCTAACCCTTACTCTGATCTTAACCCTAACCCGTATCCCTAAACCTAACCCTAATATATGTAACCCTAAACCAAAAATATCACAAAACTGTCATGTTAACATTTTGGTGTTGACATATAAAATGTCAACATTCTGAACATGCAGACATTTTGACCATGATGACATTAGTGGTTGTTGACATTTTATATGTGGACCTATTGTCCATCTAGGCATTCTGTCAACATTCTGAAGGTTCATCTTTTGACTTGATTCGAGCTGTGTTTAACCATGCTATTGTCATGATCTGGTTTCCGAACATTGTGCACTCTTGGCTTTGTTCGGTTCCAACTGTGCTTACTGCTCTGCTACTACTGTATATCTTGGCTACTATATGCAAGATGGCACAAGTGTAGAAGATAGTATAGAATTTAACACAGTGACATCACTTGTATTCCTGACCACTGCTTGTGTTCCTGACAGTGGGGGCTATTTATCAAAGGTTGGCGTGAGATAAAGTGCTGAGAGATATTGGGGTCCATTCATTAAGCAGTAAAAAGTGTGGAGAAGTGAGCCAGTGGAGAAGTTGTCCATGGCAACCAATCAGCTGCTTTGTATAATTTTATAGAATGCATTTTATAATTGGTTGTGGGCAACTTCTCCACTGGGTCACTTCTTTACACTTTCACTGCTTCATGAATAGGCCCCAAAGTACCAACCAATCAGCTTCTGTCATTTAAACAAATTATGTTTGAAAGATGATAGTTAGGAGCTGGTAAAAGCAAGTCCAGCTTAAAGGTGCAAATTTTTACCGGGACCCACTACGTTGAAATGTAAAGTGTATATATGCATTTTTGCTTTGCAAGCATGGAAAATATTGCCTGACTTTATATTTAGCCAGAAATACTGGGTAGCTTTATGAGATTTACATTTTAGCTAGGATACAACCCCTTCCAATCTGTTCACACATTTTTCATATGCAACCCCTACTGTGCAAAATATTTTTTCAAGTAGTACATGTTCTGTCTGGATTTATTCCGAGCACTAAAATAGTCTTTAAGGAGTACTGTAAATTTACTAAGGTCCGCGTTTGCATGAATTTGCAATCTTATGTGTGTTTAACCATTTTTGTAAACAGAGGAATTTACTAATGGCAAAACATGGGAGTGTGGCATAGAATAGAACTTCAAAACATGGATGATCTTGCTAATATGATCAAATACGGGTGGTCTTCAGTTTGCCGGCTGTTGGGATCCCGGCGCACAGTATACCGGCGCCGGAATCCCGACAGCCGGCATACCGACACTTTTTCTCCGTGCCACCGTACCCGCAGCGTGGCGAGCGCAGCGAGCCTGCAAGGGGCTCATTTGCGCTCGCCACGCTGTCGATATGCCAGCGGTCAGGATTCTGGTGCCGGTATGCTGGTCACCGGGAGCCCGGCCGCCGGCATACCATACTACACCCTCAAATACACCATTAAAAGTACTTTACATATACATGTACATTCCATATACAAGTACTTTACTCGGAACTACTTTCTATATACATCACTGAAACAGAAATGTACCAATAAACATGTTTGCAAAACACCTATAAATTGTGCAAAGTCAGACAAAAAAACCCTTTTGAAATACTGTAGATGTCCCAATCAGTAGTGTGTTTGAAGAAGCCTGCATCGAACAGTGTGATATGTGCAGTGCTTCTCTGTGTAAAAGTAAGGTGTTAAAAAAAAAACAGGAAAGAAACATTGGGGGTAATTCAGAGTTGATCGCAGCAGCAAATTTGTTAGCAGTTGGGCAAAACCATGTGTATTGCAGGGGGGGGCAGATATAACATGTGCAGAGAGTTAGATTTGGGTGGGATGTGTTCAAGCTGAAATCTAAATTGCAGTGTAAAAATAAAGCAGCCAGTATTTACCCTGCACAGAAACAAAATAACCCACCCAAAACTAACTCTCTCTGCAAATGTTATATCTGCACACCTGCAGTACACATGGGCCCTCATTCCGAGTTGTTCGCTCGCTGCTAATTTTAGCAGAATTGCTAATAGGCTAAAATCCGGCGTATGCATCTCAGTGCGCACGCGCTAAGCAAATTTACACAAAACTATGCTATTTTACTCACAGGTGAACGAAGCTTTTCAATCGCTCTGCTGATTGACAGAGAGTGGGTGTTTCTGGGTGGAAACTGGCCGTTTTCAGGGAGTGTGCTAAAAAACACAGGCGTGCCAGGTAAAAACGCAGGAGTGGCTGGAGAAACGGAGGAGTGGCTGGTCGGACGCTGGGCGTGTTTGTGACGTCAAACCAGGAACTAAACGGACTGAGGTGATCGCAATCTAGGAGTAGGTCTGGAGCTACTCAGAAACTGCAAGGAAATTGCTTTCGTTAGCAATTCTGCTAATATTAGCAGAATTGCTAATCTTTCGTTAGCAATTGCTAATCTTTCGTTAGCAATTCTGCTATGCTAAGATACACTCCAAGAGGGCGGTGGCTTTGTGTTTGCATTTCTGCTAAAAGTAGCTAGCGAGCGAACAACTCGGGATTAGGGCCATGGTTTTGCCCAACTACTAACACATTTGCTGCTGCTATCAACTCTGAATTGCCTCCAGTGTGTGGTTTTTCCACAAGCACAACCAGCCCAGGGCTCTTTTAGCCAGCCCTGGTTAAAAATATACAAGGAGAAAATGACATAGGGGTCCTGCATATTTATTGGACCACTTATTAAGCCCAACACAGTAATGCCCCTTGCACAATATTATGTCCCCTGCACCATACTACGCCCTGCAGTAAAGCTTCTAATTACTTTTAATTTACCGGCTCATTGCCAGGGGTTTTATGCTCTAGGTTTCATGCTTGTTGCCAAGGGGTTTCATGCATTGGGTGTCATGCTCATTACCAAGGGTTTCATGCACTGGGTGTCATGCTCGCTGCAAGGGTTTTCACGCTCTGGGATCCATGCTCTTTGCCAAGGGTAATACTTGTTGCCAAGGGTAACGCTTGTTGTTAAGGGTAATGTTCATTGCCAAGGTAATGCTCATTGTTAAAGCTAATGCTTGTTGCCAAGGGGAATGCTCATTGTCAAGAGTAATGCTCATTGCCATGGGTGTATACACCCGACAGTGCTGCTATCCTGCTCTCCCTCCTCCTGGTCATAGTATTTCCTCTAGGGAGGTTTAGTTTCACAGAATTTTGTGGTTGCAGCATGACATCATGATACAACTGCATCATTCCATGAAACTCCAGCCCCAAGCAGAGTAATGTGTAAGAGGGAGGAGGTGGAGCAGGATAGGGTACACAAAGTACCACAACGGGAGCCCCATGCAATCGCACAGCTCGCCCAAAGCTAAAAACAGCAATGTCTACCTGGCATAACATGTATAAAAGGGGCTCTACCTTGTGTAACGTGTGTATAAGGGCTGTACCTGGCATAACGTGTGGATAAGGGGCTCTACCTGGCATAACATGTATATAAGGGGCTCTACCTGGCATAACATGTGTATAAGGGGCTCTACCTGGTGTAACATTTATATAAGGGGATCTACCTGGCATAATGTGTATAAGAGGCTCTACCTGGAATATTGATTATTATGCTCTACTGTGGTATTAAGTGTTTAAGGGGCTCTAACATGGCATAATGTGTATAAGGGGTACTATTGTGTGGTGTAAAGTGACTTACAAACACCACTGTGTTGTGCAATATCAATTGGTACTATTCTGTGGCCACACCCCTTCCCCATTAAGCCACATCCCTATATTTCTGCATCATCAATATTTTGAAATGGAGGGGGGGGGGGGGGCACCAAAGGAATCTTTCTACCTGTGTGCCACAAAGTCTAAAACAGTCACTGGATATATACAGCCAGCATAAACCAAATATGGAGGGTAAAAAGTAATAATATAGCATTTTTCACTCTAGAAACATAAAATGTATCCTAAAGTTATCAGTTTTGCAGACACACAAAACATAGCTTATTCGATGCATACAAGCACACAATGTCATTTTTCATTTTCGACAAAATGCTTGAAAAAAAAATTGGATTGATGACTATATTATAACACATGTGCTGATGAATGAATAACATTCACCAGGAGTCTGAAGCTCCATCACCCTCTCCCTGTCACCCACTGCCTGTCACCCTCTCCCTGTCAGCCACTGCCTGTCACATTCAGCCACTGCCTGTCACCCAATGCAAATCTCTGTCACCCACTCCCTCTCATTCACTCTCTCTCTCCCTGTAACCCATTGCCTCTACCTGCCACCAACTAGCTCTACCATTATCCACTGCCTGTCTGTCACCCAGTGCCTCTCTGTCTCCCACTATCTCTTCCTGTCACCAACTGCCTCATCCTCTCCCCATTATTTTCTCCCTCTCAACCACTGCCTGTCCCTATAAACCTTTCCATTCACCCACTACCTCTCCATCCCCCACTATCTCTCCCCATCACCTCTCTCTACTGCAACCCACTGCCTCTCTCCAACATCCTCTATGTCACCCAATGCTTCCCCCTAGTGTCATCCACTTTCTCACCCTGTCAGCCATTCCCTAGTGACAACCACTGCTACCTCTCCGTCACCCTCTGCCTTTTCCTGTTATCCACTACCTCTCCTTGTTACCCACTGCCTCTCCTTGCCTCTCCCTATTACCCACTGCCTCTCCTTGTTAACCACTGACTCTTCCCATTGCCTACTACATCATCCCTGCATCACTATCTCCCCTTCACCCTCTCTAACCTGTCACTCTCTGCCTCTCCAAGACATCAACCTCTCCCCGACATACAGAAACAGCATTCCCTTTCAGGCACACCCTTATTGCAAGGCCATGTCCACTTTTTCAAGAGTGCGCATGCCAAAGGTGCATGCAAATAAAGCCCCACCCTTCCCGGTCATGGTGCACCTCCTGTCATTTTGTCCTGGATCTGACCCTGTGAATGACTCACAATTTTGTGTAGTGCCTCGGACCCCCTAGTGGTTGGATCTCCTGCATCCTGCACACTTCCTGGTGAAGTGGGCAAGATGGAGAGATAAGATGCATGCTCCGTTATAAGTCATGGAACACAGGGCGCATTAAAACTGGCAGCTCCTTTGCGACTCGGCTAGCACTGGTCATATTTTATCTCTGGAGATGCATCTTATTTTCATTACTATGTGAATAATATGCATAATAAGATTACACTAATTAAAATGATATGCGGCATGTTTGTAATCTGTGTGCAGCTGCAGTGGGGGATTTAGGGGGGGTGCATCAAGGCACGTGCCCCCCCTGTCATTTTTGTTTGATTTTTGTATTGACCGCGCTGCTGCGCGCACCCGCACCCGGCACCCGACATGTCCCCCTCCTCCCTGTCATCTGCTGCTGCTGCTGCTCTGCTCACGTGTGGAGGAGGAACTTCACAGATCCAGACCGCCACCGCTGAGAGATAGCGCACCGCCGCCGCTGAGGGACAGCGCACCACCGCCACCGCTGAGGGACAGTGCACCACTGCCGTTGAGGGACAGCGCACCGCCGCGGCCACTGAGGGTCAGCGCACCGCCGCCGCCGCTGAAGGTCAGGAACAGTGCACGGTGGTGGGATACACTACCAGAGCCACTCTGCCTGTAGGTGCACAGCAGGAGAAAGATACCCTGCTCTTTGGTAACGATCAGGTAAAATGTATCACTATTATTATAATACTGGTGGTCATTCCGAGTTGTTCGCTCTGTAATTTTCTTCGCATCGCAGCAATTTTCCGCTAATTGCGCATGCGCAATGTTCGCACTGCGACTGCGCCAAGTAAATTTGCTAAGAAGTTTGGTATTTTACTCACGACATTACAAGGTTTTTTCTTCGTTCTGGTGATCGTAATGTGATTGACAGGAAGTGGGTGTTTCTGTGCGGAAACTGGCCGTTTTATGGGAGTGTGTGAAAAAACGCTACCGTTTCTGGGAAAAACGCGGGAGTGGCTGGAGAAACGGAGGAGTGTCTGGGCGAACGCTGGGTGTGTTTGTGACGTCAAACCAGGAACGAAACTGACTGAACTGATCGCAGTGGCAGAGTAAGTCCCGAGCTACTCAGAAACTGCACAGAAATTTCTATTCGCAATTTTGAGAATCTTTCGTTTGCAATTTTGCTAAGCTAAGATTCACTCCCAGTAGGCGGCGGCTTAGCGTGTGCAATGCTGCTAAAAGCAGCTTGCGAGCGAACAACTTGGAATGAGGGCCACTGTTGGTCACACATGGTGTAAACCCTACATTGCAGCTCTTCAACTTCCAGCCGCTTTAATAATACAGTAAGAAACGTGCGTCTAACAGTCAGGATTTCACTTGGTCTGCAGAACCCAGATTTTGAAGGTAAAATGAGTAGACTGCAAGGAATTCTGGGTACACTGCATTAAATCTGAATGAATACATTTTGGATAGGGGAGGAAAAAAGGAAAGGATCTGTTTTTGGTGCACGAGCTTGAATTTAAATAAAAATTAACTTTTATTTCATTTTTTTTTAAATATGTATTGACATGTTCTATTTCATGTCTACTGGAATAACTTATGCGAAATATTCTAAAAACATATACATATATTGTGTGAACATAACAAAACTGTGAATTACACAAAACAATGGACAAAAATGTGTTAAAAACTGATGAGCGTCTCTTACGTATCTGTTCTCTAAATTAAATGTCTATGCACACTCCTTCTGTGTCTCTGTCTATTTCTTTTTGGATATTTTTGTTAATATAATACGTTTTAAGAGAGTCTTCCTTTATAGGTTCGAAATAAATTGTCCAACAGAAAGACTAGATGCAGCTGTAAGTGATGTAGTTATAGGTTTGTATTTCTGTATCTCTTTGTTGCTAATTTCTTTAGTCCCTGGCTCACTGCCCAGACATTCCACTAAGAGGGAGTTTGGTTACAAAGTAATCAATCCGGTCCTACAGCTCTGTCCTTTTGAGGATTATATTGTATCATCTTGCAAAAGGGTTGGATACAATTATGAGTGATACAGTTATAATTTCGTAACACTCTGTTTCTTGTTAATAGTTTCTTTAGTCCTTAGATCGCTGCCCATATATTCTTCTTAAGGTGAAATGAGATTAAGAAATAATCTCTCATATATAACAGATAAAGAGATAGTCTGTATACATAGATCCTTATTCTCTAATTCCCTTTCTATCCAATGAGTAGGCAATCAACAGGCCTGATGATATCAAAGCTTCTGTACTGATTAGGGAGAAGGTTATTTGTATCCTCTGGGGTGTAAATATATAATATTGTGTAACCCGAGACACACTTCACATGCAGAATCAAATTATAGAGTGGGAGTACTTATTTATTGTAATTATTATCACCTCTCACATATAGTGTCAAGTGTCCTTCGCATGTATCTCCACATTAAGAATATATGTGGATCATCTCTCACATATAGTGTCAGATGTATTTAATAATAATCGGATCAGTAAGTCACCTCCCACATTTAGTGTCAGATATCACTCATATGTAGTTCCACAATGCGTGTTGGTAAATCATCTCATCATCTCTCACCTATAGTGTCAGATGAACAGTACTTCTACCTCTCACTTATAGTGTCAGGTATTGATTTTTTTGATAAATAGTCTGACATATAATAATAAATAATAGTGTCACCAATAATTTATTTCCTTGACTATCATCAAATTCTTTTGTATGATTCTGCAGTTGATGTTTCCTTTATGTATTAGATTTAATTATTCTGGGTCTCTCACTCAATGGTGTCAGACTTTGTAATATTATAATATCAGAGGAAACAAATATATAATCTTCCCTTTCACCCACAGAAAGTTCCTTTCTCCTACTCATATAGATAGTGGATACTTATTTAGATACTTTATTTTGGCTTTATTATATGTGTGTTATATATAATCGAGTCTCCCCATTAGGGACTTTCATCCAGGCAGTGATAATAATTATGTTTATATGTACCAGTAATTATAGGTACACATAATTAATTAGAATGTGGCTAAATTATTATATATATATATATCTGATATGCTTGTTTGTTCAAGTGGGCTACCATCCAGTTGTACGCATAATATATATGTATAGTATGGGTTGGACCTTATATTTATTATTAAAATGAGTAATACCTTCTGCATAAGGACAGTGTGTTTTTCTGACTTCCGTTACGTTTAATGATACTTGTATATATATTCGGGTCAGCTTCTAAGAATGTAACAGTGAGACAGAATCCTAGTTTACATTCACTCCCGATGCTATTGTGCCGCTAGATTTATAATACGATAAATAAAAGGTTTCTCAGTCTATGCTACATATAGGTCTAATTGATAGAAATACACACTTTATTTAGACTGAACCTTATATTTATTCTTATGATATGCGGCACACTCTGCACAGTGACAGTATATCTGTTTAGCCTCCGTTATGTCTCATGACACTCGTGTATATTTATGAGTGCCAGCTCTAAAGAGATAACAATGAGACACCTTTCTAATGTCTATTCAAGTCTGCTATCCATACATATATACACGATCTCAACTCTCAATTGATACGTATGGTACAGGACCGCTTCTATGCTGACCGCGATCGTCCCTATCACTTTGGATACCGTTGTACCGCTACATTCTATTCAGAGACATGAAAAGCTGCATAGTCTATCTAATATGGATTTGATCAGGAGGAGTGTGCAATATAGTGAGACACGAGAAACTGATACGTAGGACGCTCAAGTCCTATGTACGTTTCGCATTCGCTTCGTCGGGGTAACCTGAGGCAGCGGATGAAGTGACCTTTTATCCCGTCCGCCTCCAATCCGTTGTCGGCGCAGGTCTTTCAAATGCCGTGACGTGTTAAAGTCTGTTAGTACTGCTCACATCTCTGCCTCATTAGTTACAAGTCTGTGTGTTTCCACATAATTAGAGTGTATCACCTGCGTTTCTTAATTAGTCAATGAGTGATCTATTTCATGTTGCTGCATTGATATTATACTATTGTCATGGTTATCTCCTATTACGGATAACTACATACTTTTAATTCAAATTCTACCCTCTTCAGTTTAGTTTTTTCTGTATATTTATATCATATTATTATATTTATGGTTCTATCTCATATGTTATTTTATTTGAATATATTGGATTATGGAATATACCTATGCCAAGTTATTTTATTTGTCAATTATTATAATTGCAGCATAATCAACGTAATATCTTAAATTATTCTAATAGGAAATGTATCCTAAAAATTTTTTCATGTCACTCATGTTGATGTGATTATAATCATAGAGAAAGATTATTATTATTATAAACAGAACCGTGTGTACAATATTATCGAATAAGAACTATGATCAGTTTGTACTATGATTTATTCCATTAAAAAGTGTCCCATTCACATTCAAAGACTCATATTGCTACATAACAATATTTATATAATTCAAGTAAATAATTTCTATGTGCATGTGTATCTATTTGTGACAGTAAGACATATGTGTAAAAGTGAGAAGAATAAAATAAAATGGATATGGGGTGTCTAAATAGTGTGTGGATTATTGCTAAGGATGGTGTGTATATCAATATTGATATTTGTATGTCGGACAGTGAATTAGGAAATGTGTAGAAACAAAATTAGGATATAAATGATAATTAAAATAATGTGAAAAATTTTTTTTTATTATTTTTTTGAAAAATTTTCTATGCTTCTAAAAGATATTACTTTGTGACTTAGTGACTGGTATAAGGAGATGTGAGTACTGTGTGTCAAACAAAAGTGAATTGCAAAATGTGTGAACACATAAAAAAAACCACTGCATACTAATGTGTAAGGGTGAAATGAAGTGACTAGTACTACGAGCAGAAAAGAGTAAGTGTACTTATTGTAAATATCTAAATATGAGTAACAGTAATGCTTCTAATCTCCTGATATAAATATAACAGCCTATCGGCTCTGGGACTGTGAGGAGTTGCAATCCTTAAATTAAGATTGTTTTATTAATCTGTTGTTGGTCAGGTCCAAATTATTCCTTTAAGAATCTGTGTTAACAGGTTCCATTATTCTATAGCCCAAAACTGCCAGTTATTTCATATGTTAGATAGAAAGCACTCTAATGTTTGTTTATCTATATATAGGGCTCGATTGTCCAAATGTAGGGTCCTAATGGAAAACTGATTTATGATATTAGGGTAAGAATTTAATTCGTTATAGTGAAGATTTGTTCATTACAGTTTTATTGTTATACTGCTGAAGTTTAATATTTAATACTTATCCATATAATGAGACTACAAGACGACATATAGTGTAATATATTCAAAAGAGGTAAGTATTCAATCCCTTAATACATTAATTATTCTGACAGAAATCTTCATTGTCATTCTGTTCTCTTACGTTGTGGACTCTACAAATCGGAGATGGCAGTACACTGTCACCTGTCCTAAAAAGGTAAGTAGAGTTTTTTTTATATATATATCGTAAATCTCAAATGATTTGGCTCTAAAAGTAAATGAGAGGTAAGTATATCAAAACTATCATTACGCTTGGAAAAAAAAAATTCTTTCCAATAAGGTGTGGTTTTTCAACAGTGTGAATAAGAGATAAGTATATCAGAACTATAATTGCAAAGAGCTTAACGGTAATCCCTTTATTAGAGTGTGGTTTTTTGATAATATGAGTGGCAGTCTCTCAATGCATAATGACTGCTGCCATTTTGAGAAGTAATGATAACCATCTGTCTGATCATATATCTTGGAATACTGCTACTCCAAGACATCTAAGGAAGGTTTATTCACTATAGGATTCAGTGAGGTCACACTAACATCTTGTCTTCATAATGTTTTTGTTCTCAAAAATAGAGAGGATATCACAGAAAAAGTTGGTAGCTATTATTTTCATTAATTCCTTTAGGTGTCATACTATCTAGGAGGAACCTCCATCTGGTTTCTCTCTTTAACAGTTCAACACCTAAGTCTCCACCCCTTATGCCTAAGGTGACTTTCTCTAAGGCGAATGCTCGAAGATCTCAGGGGGAACCATCATGGAATCTCAGGAAGCAAAACATTTTGACACCTGTTGCTAAGCACTTCCTGAGATTCCATGATGGTTCCCCCAGAGATCTTCGAGCATATTGTTATGTAGCAATATGAGTCTTTGAATGTGAATGGGACACTTTTTAATGGAATAAATCATAGTACAAACTGATCATAGTTCTTATTCGATAATATTGTATACACGGTTCTGTTTATAATAATAATAATCTTTCTCTATGATTATAATCACATCAACATGAGTGACATGAAATAATTTTTAGGATACATTTCCTATTAGAATAATTTAAGATATTACGTTGATTATGCTGCAATTATAATAATTGACAAATAAGATAACTTGGCATAGGTATATTCCATAATCCTATATATTCAAATAAAATAACATATGAGATAGAACCATAAATATAATAATATGATATAAATATACAGAAAAAACTAAACTGAAGAGGGTAGAATTTGAATTAAAAGTATGTAGTTATCCGTAATAGGAGATACCATGACAATAGTATAATATCAATGCGGCAACATGAAATAGATCACTCATTGACTAATTAAGAAACGCAGGTGATACACTCTAATTATGTGGAAACACACGGACTTGTAACTAATGAGGCAGAGATGTGAGCTGTACTAAAGGACTTTAACACGTCACGGCATTTGAAAGACCCGCGCCGACAACGGATTGGAGGAGGACGGGATAAAAGGTCACTTCATCCGCTGCCTCAGGTTACCCTGACGAAGCGAATGCGAAACGTACGTAGGACTTGAGCGTCCTACGTATCAGTTTCTCGTGTCTCACTATATTGCACACTCCTCCTGATCAAATCCATATTAGATAGACTATGCAGCTTTTCATGTCTCTGAATAGAATGTAGCGGTACAACGGTATCCAAAGTGATAGGGACGATCGCGGTCAGCATAGAAGCGGTCCTGTACCATACGTATCAATTGAGAGTTGAGATCGTGTATATATGTATGGATAGCAGACTTGAATAGACATTAGAAAGGTGTCTCATTGTTATCTCTTTAGAGCTGGCACTCATAAATATACACGAGTGTCATGAGACATAACGGAGGCTAAACAGATATACTGTCACTGTGCAGAGTGTGCCGCATATCATAAGAATACATATAAGGTTCAGTCTAAATAAAGTGTGTATTTCTATCAATTAGACCTATATGTAGCATAGACTGAGAAACCTTTTATTTATCGTATTATAAATCTAGCGGCACAATAGCATCGGGAGTGAATGTAAACTAGGATTCTGTCTCACTGTTACATTCTTAGAAGCTGACCCGAATATATATACAAGTATCATTAAACGAAACGGAAGTCAGAAAAACACACTGTCCTTATGCAGAAGGTATTACTCATTTTAATAATAAATATTAGGTCCAACCCATACTATACATATATATTATGCGTACAACTGGATGGTAGCCCACTTGAACAAACAAGCATATCAGATATATATATATAATAATTTAGCCACATTCTAATTAATTATGTGTACCTATAATTACTGGTACATATAAACATAATTATTATCACTGCCTGGATGAAAGTCCCTAATGGGGAGACTCGATTATATATAACACACATATAATAAAGCCAAAATAAAGTATCTAAATAAGTATCCACTATCTATATGAGTAGGAGAAAGGAACTTTCTGTGGGTGAAAGGGAAGATTATATATTTGTTTCCTCTGATATTATAATATAACAAAGTCTGACACCATTGAGTGAGAGACCCAGAATAATTAAATCTAATACATAAAGGAAACATCAACTGCAGAATCTTACAAAAGAATTTGATGATAGTCAAGGAAATAAATTATTGGTGACACTATTATTTATTATTATATGTCAGACTATTTATCAAAAAAATCAATACCTGACACTATAAGTGAGAGGTAGAAGTACTGTTCATCTGACACTATAGGTGAGAGATGATGAGATGATTTACCAACACGCATTGTGGAACTACATATGAGTGATATCTGACACTAAATGTGGGAGGTGACTTACTGATCCGATTATTATTAAATACATCTGACACTATATGTGAGAGATGATCCACATATATTCTTAATGTGGAGATACATGTGAAGGACACTTGACACTATATGTGAGAGGTGATAATAATTACAATAAATAAGTACTCCCACTCTATAATTGGATTCTGCATGTGAAGAGTGTCTCGGGTTACACAATATTATATATTTACACCCCAGAGGATACAAATAACCTTCTCCCTAATCAGTACAGAAGCTTTGATATCATCAGGCCTGTTGATTGCCTACTCATTGGATAGAAAGGGAATTAGAGAATAAGGATCTATGTATACAGACTATCTCTTTATCTGTTATATATGAGAGATTATTTCTTAATCTCATTTCACCTTAAGAAGAATATATGGGCAGCGATCTAAGGACTAAAGAAACTATTAACAAGAAACAGAGTGTTACGAAATTATAACTGTATCACTCATAATTGTATCCAACCCTTCTGCAAGATGATACAATATAATCCTCAAAAGGACAGAGCTGTAGGACAGGATTGATTACTTTGTAACCAAACTCCCTCTTAGTGGAATGTCTGGGCAGTGAGCCAGGGACTAAAGAAATTAGCAACAAAGAGATACAGAAATACAAACCTATAACTACATCACTTACAGCTGCATCTAGTCTTTCTGTTGGACAATTTATTTCGAACCTATAAAGGAAGACACTCTTAAAACGTATTATATTAACAAAAATATCCAAAAAGAAATAGACAGAGACACAGAAGGAGTGTGCATAGACATTTAATTTAGAGAACAGATACGTAAGAGACGCTCATCAGTTTTTAACACATTTTTGTCCATTGTTTTGTGTAATTCACAGTTTTGTTATGTTCACACAATATATGTATATGTTTTTAGAATATTTTGCATAAGTTATTCCAGTAGACATGAAATAGAACATGTCGATACATATTTAAAAAAAAATAAAAGTTAATTTTTATTTAAATTCAAGCTCGTGCACCAAAAACAGATCCTTTCCTTTTTTCCTCCCCTATCCAAAATGTATTCTGACATGATCTGAGGTGGCACCCCCACAAACTGTATGATTAACAATACAGTATTGAGATTTGGGGTATTCTTCTATATTTACACAAGATAGACACAACAACTCCAGTGCAACAGTTCCTTTTCTTTCCCCTTTTCCTCTATTTAAATCTGAATGAACAACTCCAATCTTTGTAGCTTTACACATGCATCTATATGTGCCCTGTATGATGCTGCACTTTTATAAGCTCATTAATAAGAGAGAAGAGCTCCCGACACTCCGCACGTTCCTGTATTAACGTGCTCTATGTTTAATGGTAGTCTGAATGATGCGCTCCACTGCACCATGTCCAGTTTCGCAGCACCTCAGACAGCTGCTCGTTACATCAGGGTCAGATATCTGCATAGCAGGGAAATATCTCCCGGGATGCAGATTAGGTATCACTCCACTGGCTTGACAGAACATTTAATTTGACAACAACTACTTGGCTGTCGCTTTCAGGCAGGGGTGTACTTGCATTGCGCTCTGACCTCAGACTGGTAAATAGACCAGAAAGGAGGGAAGTGAGTAGTGATGGAAAATGTGTAGCTCAGCAAAAGCCTGATGAAGGACTGAAATGTTCCGACACCCGGCTGTACCTTGGTGGTGTACGCCTGTGTGACCAGCAGCGGCCGCTGCCCACGTGTACACAGCAGCACTAGGGTCCATCTGGGACAGCAGCCGCCAGCGCCACCCACCGAAAAAGAAGACGACGCCTGCCTGACTTGCCCTGCTTTCTGCTGGTGAGCAGTCTTTTGTTGGGGGGGGGGGGGGGGGCGTGGGGTGACCTGGGGAGGGAGACTGGTGCTGCTGTGAGGCTGGGCGGTCTTTTGCTGGGGGTAGAGGGATTGTGGGGGTGAGCTGGAGAGAGAATGGTGCTGCAGTGAGCAGTCTTTTGCTGAGGGGAGACCGGGGGAGGGAGACTGGTGCTGCTGTGAGCGGTCTTTTGCTGGGGGGGGGGAGTGGGGGTGACATTCCTGCGGTCAATCTTTGTGTGATCGCCGCTGCGATAGCTTTCTTCGGTATTCTTGTTGTTGCCCAGCAACGGCCGTCACTAGCCAATAACGTGCCTGCGCTTTGCGTCCGCCACGTATGCACAGTTCCGACCCGTTCGTACGGCTCTGAAAACCAGTAGCATGCAAATGGGTCGGAATGACCCCCATAAGGTATAAGAACTAACTGTGGACCTGTATCCCCTCCAGCAGTGCATTTCGGAAATAGACACACTCGATACTCACATTGAGCACTTAGCCACACACCCTCACACAATTGGTCACACCCACTGAAACATGGTCATTCCCACTCCACTTCTAACTCCACCCCACCTTGATAGCACAACCACTTATGGTGCCCTCCCTGTAACGTAGCATGTTACCACTGACACTGTAATGTAGCATTTCATAAACAGATACAGTTGCAGTCACACAGAATATACAATTTCCACATATCATTTTAATCAGTGTAACCTGGTTGTGCTTCTTTTTCACATAGAATAAGATGCATTTTTTGGGGAAAAATATGCACAAAAAGACATTCAGTGTTAGTAAACTCGCCGGGTCTTTCGCAACCAGAAAGGCAGAATATCGTGTCTGTGGCAATAATGACAGAAGACACATTTGTACTATAATACTGGGAAATGCAGGTCTGAATGAAGGGGGAGGAACTAAAACTATGCAAGTCGCATCATTTTACCCACATCTCTTCCCAGCGGACCTGCGTTTTGCTGCAGTGAGGTTAGTGTCTAATAACATTAAGTGTCCCGCCCTGGAATGATCATCTGCATCTCATCTTTAGGCTTCTCCTGGAGAGGAGAAAAATAAAGGCAGCTAGTAAGCAAGTGACCTTTCCAGGCATATGCTTCAAACTGGCAGTCTAAATGCCCCCGTCATCTGCCAATGCATAGGGTTTTTAATTTTATTTATATCAGATTTGCTCTTGATAAGAGAATATAAACAAGCAATGCATTTCATTTTTTTGAAACTTTTTTTAGTTATAATAGGAGATCTTTAATCATGCAGTTTTAAATTACAGGTGTATTGTATCTGCAACTTGTACATAGTTTGAATCTATTTAAAATCTGAACAGTATCTGAGAAAAAAAAATGAATGGATTTATTTGCCTTAAACGTTTTGCAGTGAAATACTATATTAAAAAATTGCCCTCCTGCTATCTCTCTGGTTAAAGTAGTGTCAGTAAAATCATTTGTTCCTCAATTTCACAGCAAATCTGTTCACTTCAGGTTCTGAGTGTAATCTTGATCTGACACTGGAACTACATATTGCTCTTAACATGAATCACAGCAGGAAATTGAAGAATGTTTTTCTATTGAGTTTACGGCAACTGTGAAACTATGATCAGTTTCAGTGTTTGTAATTTCCACACTATCTTGTTTTACTTAGAAATTCAAACACAGGCTTGCTCTGCAACATTCAAGACATTTGCTACATTTGCTATGTTTGGTAGATTTCACATAATAGAAGATGTATAAAGACATATGGAATGGAGATTGAAGTGACATTTTAAGAAATATTTTAAAAAAAGAAAGATATTCAAATGGGTGGGTAATGAGAATGTGGGGAGATATTATAGTTGAAGCCTGGAGAACGCTACTGTACAGTTTCCATGATGCTCCTTTGGTGAGACACCAAGTCCTTTACCAAGATGGCCACTATTTTGTCTTCTGCACATGCGCAGTGCCATCTTGTCACTGTGTTAGTGTGCCAAAGTGAGACACAGACGTGTTCCCCTTAGCTCAGTGAGACCCTGCAATATACTGTACTGCAATCCCAACTCCAATCACCACTAGTATTGTGCACTGCTACAAACATACAGATGTGTCCCGCTACATTGTTGCTACACATACCTGTAGCAGGATTCTGTAGCGGGACCGCAATGTGCATGGGACGCAGAATGCCACTGTGTATGCATCACTAGCTGGCTACCATTAGAATTAATGGGTGGCGGGAGCATGCATATTTTTGTGACTCCTGGCTCCCATTCAAAAGATGTATACAGGTGCATATGCCCCGCTATGCCGGGAGTTATGAATGCAATGTGTATGCACTGCAACCACAACATTAGAGTTACATGCATAACTGTGAGTATGGCTGGACATCAATCCACTGTGTTAATTTGTGACTTTGAGGGATCTGCTGGTGATGTCAGTTGGAAACTCAATCTACCAGGTTCTGGGATACAATATGTTAAACACAGAACATTTAAAAAGCATTTATCTAAGTTACAATAATGAAAACATGCAAGTACGTACCAAGTTATACTCAGTTACAATAATAGCAAAGAACAAATTAGAATACTCAGCTCTTATCTCAGATTCTTTAAGATCTGCCCCAGATGATGGTCATCGATTAAGTAGTTCAAAAAATGTAGTCCATTCGATCCCAAGGGTCCCATCTAATAACTTTATCACAAGTTAAAGCTGAAGGGGATTTGTAGAAGTCTGGATCTGCTGCAACCAGAACCAGCTTCAATCGGAACTGATCTGCTACAGTATGTGTAAGTCTCTAGGCTTTATAGCCCTCCTGTAAGATTACTTTCAGTGTCTTAACAGATATTACTTTTAGGGTCTGTGAACCTGGGTCTAGTAGTTGTTCACATAAAATTATTTATCTTATGACTTGACAGGTGTCCCCTTTCACCCACTTATAAATGAAATACCCCAAACATCTTACTAGACAGTTTCCATCTGAGATACTGATAATAGGAACATACATTTATTATAATTAGCCAGCCTAAAAGCTATCTACACTCCCCACTCACTATATGTTTCACACTATGTCAATGGGGAAAGGCAACTTAACATGAGACTATATTACCAACTGATGCCTATATGTCTGCAAAGCACTAAGCCTAATAAAAAGTATATACTGTATATAAAGCAATGAGGTCATACATATATAAAATGGAGTTACACATGGACAAAATGGTGTCAAAAAGTAGTTAAAAATATCACCCCATGCAGTTGGTGTGTACTACTACTCTGTCATACAATCGCCAGTGGTGTAGCTCCCAGAGACAGTGGCCCATTGGCATGAGATCACCAGGAGGTAAGGAAGGAGCAGAGGTAGACCTTCAATGAGGCTGCTGAGAAATAATAGATCTCCCTCCATACATATTTCATAAGTTATTTGCTACAGTCACTGATGTCTTTGTTCAGCATAGCACCTGATGTACCTACAGTATTTAAAAATATAGGAGGGGGCGATGCTCTTTTAGCAGAGGGTGCCAAATGTCTAGCTATGGCTCTGGTCCAAAGCTAGTGTTTGAGGGACCATGTCTTTGAGGACCAGGGCAGGGCCAAAACTAGAAATTCTGTCACCTGGGGCAAGGCAGTAATTCCCCACCCCTTCCCCCCCCCAAAAAAAAATACAAATATATATATATATATATATAGAATTAAAAAAAATTATAAATAAATAAATACAAATTAAACAATAATAATAAAAATTAAATTATTTATATATGTACACACATAAAATTAATTTAAATAAAAAAGAATTACAAAAAAATAAAAACACCACAACTGTAGGCTCTGCCCTTTCAGATATCTTTTAACCAGTAGTAGCAACGGAACCGGTGCCCTCTGTACTGAATGGATGCCAGGTGAAAAAAGAAGGCAGTGGCACTCACAATGTGATCCAAAGGATCCAGCACTCACTCTCCAAATAAACATTAACCGCGGTGCCCTCCAACAGGGATAATGTAAAGTTTGAGCAATAGAGGCTGCATTCAGAATAACAGACTACTGCAGAGTAGATTCTAACATTTCGGATCTTTTAATCCATGATCAGAGAACAATAAATACAAAAAAAGTGATGTTTCATCTCAGGCATGTGAGCATTTCATGCAAATTCATTAAACATTAAAGATCAATGCAGACAATATATACTCAAAAGGCAGACCATAAAGGTCATTGCCCATACTAATATAAGACACAGAGAGTAACCTCACCAATGTATTACAGCCTCAGACAATACGCAACATGAATATTTGATCACAAAGTTCAGTCTAGGATGGATATTCTCTGGTGGGTCTCTGATGACTGATTAAAATATCCGAAACGTTAGAATCTACCCTGCAGTAGCATGACTGTGTGTTATTCAAAATCCGCTGAGTGCCACCTATATTGCTATATTATATATATATTCTTCATATGACCGGCACTCCACTTTCACATCAGAAATACCTGGGTGCCATACCATGCATCAAACAGAACTTCAATAGATGCAGATAGTAGCGGGGGCACTCCCCGGGTTTGAGTGAATTCACAGCTACACAAGCCATTAAATGCTTGTGTAGTTGTGAACTCATTCAAATCCGGGGAGTACAGCCTTTTACTATAGGGGGGGGGGATACTGCTATACTGGGGATACTGGTTTCCAGGAGTGCACATTTATTGGGAAAAAAAGGCAGCGCCGTTTTCACTTACCCCTCTCCCCCCCTCCTCCTCAGTGCAGCGTGCAGGCTTAAACTAGTGATGCCCCAGTGCCCCAGCACGCACATTCCTTTATTATTGGGTGCGCTGGGGTTCGCTCCCGGCCGCCTGACTCCCGCCTCCATCCTCTCTACATGCGTCTCAATTAGTGATGTGCACCGGAAATTTTTCGGGTTTTGTGTTTTGGTTTTGGATTCGGTTCGAGGTCGTGTTTTGGATTCGGACGCGTTTTGGCAAAACCTCCCTGAAATTTTTTTGTCGGATTCGGGTGTGTTTTGGATTCGGGTGTTTTTTTACAAAAACCCCTCAAAAACAGCTTAAATCATAGAATTTGGGGGTCATTTTTATCCCTTAGTATTATTAACCTCAATAACCATAATTCCACTCATTTTCAGTCTATTCTGAACACCTCACACCTCACAATATTATTTTTAGTCCTAAAATTTGCACCGAGGTCGCTGGATGACTAAGCTAAGCCACCCAAGTGGCCGACACAAACACCTGGCCCATCTAGGAGTGGCACTGCAGTGTCAGACAGGATGGCACTTCAAAAAAATAGTCCCCAAACAGCACATGATGCAAAGAGAAAAAGAGGCGCAATGAGGTAGCTGTGTGACTAAGCTAAGCGACCCAAGTGGCCGACACAAACACCTGGCCCATCTAGGAGTGGCACTGCAGTGTCAGACAGGATGGCAGATGTAAAAAATAGTCCCCAAACAGCACATGATGCAAAGAAAAAAAGAGGTGCACCAAGGTCGCTGTGTGACTAAGCTAAGCGACCCAAGTGGCCGACACAAACACCTGGCCCATCTAGGAGTGGCACTGCAGTGTCAGACAGGATGGCAGATTTAAAAAATAGTCCCCAAACAGCACATGATGCAAAGAAAAAAAGAGGTGCACCAAGGTCGCTGGATGGCTAAGCTAAGCGACACAAGTGGCTGACACAAACACCTGACCCATCTAGGAGTGGCACTGCAGTGTCAGGCAGGATGGCACTTCAAAAAAATAGTCCCCAAACAGCACATGATGCAAAGGAAAATGAAAGAAAAAAGAGGTGCAAGATGGAATTGTCCTTGGGCCCTCCCACCCACCCTTATGTTGAATAAACAGGACATGCACACTTTAACAAACCCATCATTTCAGCGACAGGGTCTGCCACACGGTTGTGACTGAAATGACTGGTTGGTTTGGGCCCCCACCAAAAAAGAAGCAATCAATCTCTCCTTGCACAAACTGGCTCTACAGAGGCAAGATGTCCACCTCCTCCTCATCGTCCGACTCCTCACCCCTTTCACTGTGTACATCCACCTCCTCACAGATTATTAATACATCCCCACTGGAATCCACCATCTCAGGTCCCTGTGTACTTTCTGGAGGCAATTGCTGGTAAATGTCTCTACGGAGGAATTGATTATAATTCATTTTGATGAACATCATCTTCTCCACATTTTCTGGAAGTAACCTCGTACGCCGATTGCTGACAAGGTGAGCGGCTGCACTAAACACTCTTTCGGAGTACACACTGGAGGGGGGGGGCAACTTAGGTAAAATAAAGCCAGTTTGTGCAAGGGCCTCCAAATTTCCTCTTTTTCCTGCCAGTATACATACGGACTGTGTGACGTGCCTACTTGGATGCGGTCACTCATATAATCCTCCACCATTCTTTCAATGGTGACAGAATCATATGCAGTGACAGTAGACGACATGTCAGTAATCGTTGGCAGGTCCTTCAGTCCGGACCAGATGTCAGCACTCGCTCGAGACTGCCCTGCATCACCGCCAGCGGGTGGGCTCGGAATTCTTAGCCTTTTCCTCACACCCCCAGTTGCGGGAGAATGTGAAGGAGGAGCTGTTGACGGGTCACGTTCCGCTTGACTTGACAATTTTCTCACCAGCAGGTCTTTGAACCTCTGCAGACTTGTGTCTGCCGGAATGAGAGATACAACATAGGTTTTAAATCTAGGATCGAGCACGGTGGCCATAATGTAGTGCTCTGATTTCAACAGATTGACCACCCGTGAATCCTGGTTAAGTGAATTAAGGGCTCCATCCACAAGTCCCACATGCCTAGCGGAATCGGTCTGTTTTAGCTTTTCCTTCAATGTCTCCAGCTACTTCTGCAAAAGCCTGATGAGGGGAATGACCTGACTCAGGCTGGCAGTGTCTGAACTGACTTCATGTGTGGCAAGTTCAAAGGGTTGCAGAACCTTGCACAACGTTGAAATCATTCTCCACTGCGCTTGAGTCAGGTGCATTCCCCCTCCTTTGCCTATATCGTAGGCAGATGTATAGGCTTGAATGGCCTTTTGCTGCTCCTCCATCCTCTGAAGCATATAGAGGGTTGAATTACACCTCGTTACCACCTCTTACTTCAGATGATGGCAGGGCAGATTCAGGACTGTTTGCTGGTGCTCCAGTCTTCGGCACGCGGTGGCTGAATGCCGAAAGTGGCCCACAATTCTTCGGGCCACCGAAAGCATCTCTTGCACGCCCCTGTCGTTTTTTAAATAGTTCTGCACCACCAAATTCAATGTATGTGCAAAACATGGGACGTGCTGGAATTTGCCCAGATGTAAAGCATGCACAATATGGTGGCGTTGTCCGATGTCACAAATCCCCAGGAGAGTCCAATTGGGGTAAGCCATTCTGCGATGATGTTCCTCAGTTTCCGTAAGAGGTTGTCAGCTGTGTGCCTCTTATGGAAAGCGGTGATAAAAAGCGTAGCCTGCCTAGGAACGAGTTGGCGTTTGCAAGATGCTGCTACTGGTGCCGCCGCTGCTGTTCTTGCTGCGGGAGGCAATACATCTACCCAGTGGGCTGTCACAGTCATATAGTCCTGAGTCTGCCCTGCTCCACTTGTCCACATGTCCGTGGTTAAGTGGACATTGGGTACAACTGCATTTTTTAGGACACTGGTGACTCTTTTTCTGACGTCTGTGTACATTTTCGGTATCGCCTGCCTAGAGAAATGGAACCTAGATGGTATTTGGTAGCGGGATCACAGTACCTCAATCAAGTCTCTAGTTCCCTGTGAATTAACGGTGGATACCGGAAACACGTTTCTCACCATCCAGGCTGCCAAGGCCTGAGTTATCCGCTTTGCAGCAGGATGACTGCTGTGATATTTCATCTTCCTCGCAAAGGACTGTTGGACAGTCAATTGCTTACTGGAAGTTGTACAAGTGGTCTTCCGACTTCCCCTCTGGGATGAAGATCGACTCCCAGAAGCAACAACAGCAGCGCCAGCAGCAGTAGGCGTTACACTCAAGGATGCATCGGAGGAATCCCTGGCAGGAGAGGACTCGTCAGACTTGACAGTGACATGGACTGCAGGACTATTGGCTTTCCTGTGTAAGGAGGAAAAATTGACACTGAGGGAGTTGGTGGTGTGGTTTGCAGGAGCTTGGTTACAAGAGGAAGGGATTTAGTGGTCAGTGGACTGCTTCCGCTGTCATCCAAAGTTTTTGAACTTGTCACTGACTTCTGATGAATGCGGTCCAGGTGACGTAAAAGGGACGATGTTCCTAGGTGGTTAACGTACTTACCCCTACTTATTACAGCTTGACAAAGGCAACACACGGCTTGACACCAGTTGTCCGCATTTCTGTTAACATAATTCCACACCGAGGAGGTGATTTTTTTGTATTTTGACCAGGCATGTCAATGGCCATATTCGTCCCATGGACAACAGGTGTCTCCCCGGGTGCCTGATTAAAACAAACCACCTCACCATCAGAATCCTCCTTGTCAATTTCCTCCCCAGCGCCAGCAACACCCATATCCTCATCCTGGTGTACTTCAACAGTGACATCTTCAATTTGACTATCAGGAACTGGACTGTGGGTGCTCCTTCCAGCACTTGCAGGGGGCGTGCAAATGGTGGAAGGCGCAACCTCTTCCCGTCCAGTGTTGGGAAGGTCAGGCATCGCAACTGACACAATTGGACTCTCCTTGGGGATTTGTGATTTAGAAGAACGCACAGTTCTTTGCTGTGCTTTTGCCATCTTAACTCTTTTATGTTTTCTAGCAGGAGGATGAGTGCTTCCATCCTCAGGTGAAGCTGAACCACTAGCCTTGAACATAGGCCAGGGCCTCAGCCGTTCCTTGCCACTCCATGTCGTAAATGGCACATTGGCAAGTTTACGCTTCTCCTCATACGATTTTGATTTAGATTTTTGGGTCATTTTACTGAGCTTTATTTTTTTGGATTTTACATGCTCTCTACTATGACATTGGGAATCGGCCTTGGCAGACGACGTTGATGGCATTTCATCGTCTCGGCCATGACTAGTGGCAGCAGCTTCAGCACGAGGTAGAAGTGGATCTTGATCTTTCCCTATTTTACCCTCCACATTTTTGTTCTCCATTTTTTAATGTGTGGAATTATATGCCAGTAATATATCAATAGAAATGGCCTACTACTATATATACTGCGCACAACTGAAATGCACCACAGGTATGGATGGATAGTATACTTGACGACACAGAGGTAGGTAGAGCAGTGGCCTACTGTACCGTACTGCTATAAAGTATATACTGGTGGTCAGCAAACTGTGCAAAACTGAAATGCACCACAGGTATGGATGGATAGTATACTTGACAACACAGAGGTAGGTAGAGCAGTGGCCTACTGTACCGTACTGCTATATAGTATATACTGGTGGTCAGCAAACTGTGCAAAACTGAAATGCACCACAGGTATGGATGGATAGTATACTTGACAACACAGAGGTAGGTAGAGCAGTGGCCTACTGTACCGTACTGCTATATATTATATACTGGTGGACAGCAAACTGTGCAAAACTGAAATGCACCACAGGTATGGATGGATAGTATACTTGACGACACAGAGGTAGATAGAGCAGTGGCCTACCATACCGTACTGCTATATAGTATATACTGGTGGTCAGCAAACTGTGCAAAACTGAAATGTACCACATGTATGGATGTATAGTATACTTGACGACACAGAGGTAGGTAGAGCAGTGGCCTACTGTACCGTACTGCTATATAGTATATACTGGTGCTCAGCAAACTGTGCAAAACTGAAATGCACCACATGTATGGATGGATAGTATACTTGACGACACAGAGGTAGGTAGAGCAGTGGCCTACTGTACCGTACTGCTATATAGTATTTACTGGTGGTCAGCAAACTGTGCAAAACTGAAATGCACCACAGGTGTGGATGGATAGTATACTTGACGACACAGAGGTAGGTAGAGCAGTGGCCTACTGTACCGTACTGCTATATATTATATACTGGTGGTCAGCAAACTGTGCAAAACTGAAATGCACCACAGGTATGGATGGATAGTATACTTGACGACACAGAGGTAGGTAGAGCAGTGGCCTTCTGTACCGTACTGCTATATATTATATACTGGTGGTCAGCAAACTGTGCAAAACAGAAATGCACCACAGGTATGGATGGATAGTATACTTGACGACACAGAGGTAGGTAGAGCAGTGGCCTACTGTACCATACTGCTATATATTATATACTGGTGGTCAGCAAACTGTGCAAAACTGAAATGCACCACAGGTATGGATGGATAGTATACTTGACGACACAGAGGTAGGTAGAGCAGTGGCCTTCTGTACCGTACTGCTATATATTATATACTGGTGGTCAGCAAACTGTGCAAAACAGAAATGCACCACAGGTATGGATGGATAGTATACTTGACGACACAGAGGTAGGTAGAGCAGTGGACTACTGTACCTTACTGCTATATATATAGTTATACTGGTGGTCAACAACATTCTGCACTGTCCTCCCACTATATACTACAATGCAGCAAGTGGCGGTTCTTGCCACGGGCAAGCGGTACTTTTGCCCGGGGCGCCGCCTTCTGGAGGGTGCAGCACCAGGGCAAGATCCGCCACTGTGCCCCCCGCAGTGCCCTGCTGTGCCCCCCCGCTTTGAAGGGAACCAGACGCGTAGCGTCTAGTGTCCCTTCATTGAGAGGACCTTAGTTGTGCGGTGCGCGATGACGTCATCGCGCACCGCACAGCAAAGGTCCTCTCCATGAAGGGAAACTAGACGCTACGGTCTAGTTTCCCTTCGTGTAGAGGACCTTTGCTGTGCGATGCGCGATGACGTCATCGCGCACTGAACAGCATAGTGGCACAGACACTAGGGGTCATAATTGACCTCTAGTGTCTATGCTGTTCTATGGGAGAGACGTAATAACGTCTCTCCCATAGATCGAAGAGAAGAGAGAGGGGAGAAGAGCGGTGCCGCCGGCGGAGGGGGTCTGGATCAGGAACGGGGATGGTAAGTATTCTTTTTATTTATGTATTTATTTTCTTGCAGCGTCGTGACCACTGCCTCCAATTGAAGCCATGCCCCCATATTTTGCCCGGGGCGCCACAACTCTTAGAACCGGCTCTGAATGCAGCACATATATGGAGCGTTTTTCAAGCAGAGAACGTATAATACTGGTGGTCACTGGTCACTGGTCAGCAAAACTCTGCACTGTCCTCCTACTATATAATACTGCTGGTTCCCAGTCCCCACAATAAAGCAATTAGCACACTGAGCACAGATATTTGCAGCACACTGAGCACAGTCAGATATGGAGCGTTTTTCAGGCAGAGAACGTATATATTTGCACTTGCAGCACACTGAGCACAGATATTTGCAGCACACTGAGCACAGATATTTGCAGCACAATTTGCAGCCCACTGAACATAGAAACTGAGAGGACGCCAGCCACGTCCTCTCACGATCATCTCCAATGGACGAGTGAAAAATGGCGGCAACGCGTGGCTCCTTATATAGAATACGAATCTCGCGAGAATCCGACCGCAGGATGATGACTTTCGGGAGCGCTCGGGTTAACCGAGCAAGGCGGGAGGATCCGAGTTTGGGGGGGTTCGGATCCCGACGAACCGAACCCGCTCATCACTAGTCTCAATGCATGCATGTGACGTCACACGCACAAAGCTTCAGCTGCAACCCAGAAGTGCCAGAAGCCTCTGCTGCCGGCACCTGACAGGAGCCAGGGGAAGCCAGCAGGTGCATCGCCAGCAAAGTGCAGCACCACAACTGGCCTCCTTAGCACCAAATCTAACTCTCTCTGCACTTGTTATATCTGCCTCCCCTGCAGTGCACATGGTTTTGCCCAACTGCTAACAAAATTCCTGCTGCGATCAACTCAGAATTACCCCCATGGTTTTGCCCAACTGCTAACAAATTTGTTGCTGTGATGAACTCTGAATTACCCCCATAGTGCAATCCAGTTTAAAATCCAGTTTAAATTAATGGTATAAACAACCAAGTGAATGCTCGTACATCAGAAAAAAAGAATGAACATCTTATCTGAAAGTCAGCATACGGTAAATACCCAACGTGTTTCGTCCAGGAGGGAGCTGTGTTCCACCCTTCAGACTTCCTCAGGGGTAATGACCAGTAGGCATATGGCTGGTGTTAACCCTGAGGAAGTCTGAAGGATGGTACACAGCTCAATGTGCAGCTCAACTCACACTGCAGGGATTCATAGGACTTTTATATGCACGTGAATAAATACACTGGGGTGCAGTGCACACAGGTTGTACAAACTTTAAAAAAACTTTTTATTTATCTTGTTTTTTTACTTTTTATTAACTTTTATCAAAACAGACACTGTGGGGAATCACACAGCTTTTATTTTAACGCACCACTGTGTGACAGAAATAAATAGACTAAGGCAGGGGTTCTCAAACTCGGTCCTCAGGACCCCACACAGTGCATGTTTTGCAGGTAACCCAGCAAGTACACAGGTGTATTAATTACTCACTGACACATTTTAAAAGGTCCACAGGTGGAGCTAATTATTTCACTTGTGATTCTGTGAGGAGTCCTACAAAACATGCACTGTGTGGGGGACCGAGTTTGAGAACCTGTGTACTAAGGTGATTGGACACAGCACAGCCACTTGATGGACAAAGCACAGCTTGTGGCTGGACACAGTGACAGTACAGTTTGTGGATGGACACAGTGACAGCACAGCTTGCAGATGGACACAGTGACAGCACAGCTCGTGGATGGATACAGTGACAGCACAGATTGCGGATGGACATTGTGAAAGCACAGCTTGTGGCTGGACACAGTGACAGCACAGCTTGTTGATGGACACAGCACTTAGACACAGCATATCACAGCACACAGCAGCGTGAAATGCTGAGTGAAATGGCGCCAGCACACAGCAGAGTGAAATGGCGCCATCACGTTATATAGAAATCAAAACCTTCCAGAATCTTATGCCAGGATAATAATATTTCTCCTCGACTTGGATTCTGAGCCTGGCGGAAAAAAACTGAACGAGGGCTGAGATTTTCTTGGAAAACCGGAATTTCGGGCAGGCTCAGATTTCCTATAATCCAAAACCGCTTATCTCTAATTAAAACAAATGCAATTAATGTAATATAATCCACTTTTAAACACTATGTAAATCTAAACTTCAACATTGTCTCGGCTACTGACTTTCTCAATTAAGTTCATCGATATGCCCTTGAAATCTAACTTTATGAATCCAGATGTGACAAACACAAGTTAAACACTTTCTTGAAGGCAAAATTCTTATGGGAGATTTACTAGAGAAGCATGACTGATAATTTGCCAGATTTAAAATCAAAAGTGAATAGGTTACGGTATGTTGGAATGGGTTTATTGAATTGATGATATGTCAGTAATGTTTCATTAAATAGATGCTAAATACAGATTATACACAGCAGATTTACAGTCAAAGCAAATTAATGAATTTTGTAGCATACTGTTATTTGTAGTATATTAAAAAAAAATTAAAACAAATGAAATTATAGAAACTGTATTGTCAATATACCAGCGACTACGTGGAAGATACAGGGGGAATTGGCCAGGGAACTACTTTCTTGAAATATTAGGTATTAAAAACTAAAATAAGTTCCAAAAGCATTGTGTGCTTTATCATATTCACACAATATATGCTAGTGATGGATACAGCAAAGGCGGAAAAATAAGATTTTAAACCTACCCGGTAAATCTTTTTCTCCTAGTCCATAGAAGATGCTGGGGACTCCGTAAGGTCCATGGGGAATAGACGGGCTCCGCAGGAGACATGGGTACTAAAAAGAACTTTAGATATGGGTGTGCACTGGCTCCTCCCTGTATGCCCGTCCTCCAGACCTCAGTTAGAGAAACTTTGCCCAGAGGAGACGGACAGTACGAGGAAAGGATTTTTGTTAATCCAAGGGCAAGATTCATACCAGCCCACACCATCCACACCGTATAACATGGAATATACGAACCAGTTAACAGTATGAAACAAAACAGCATCAGCCCGAGACTGATCAAAACTGTAACATAACCCTTATGTAAGCCAAAACTATATACAAGTCTTGCAGAATTTAGTCCGCATTTGGACGGGCGCCCAGCATCCTCTACGGACTAGGAGAAAGATATTTACCGGTAGGTTTAAAATCTTATTTTCTCTTACATCCTAGAGGATGCTGGGGACTCCGTAAGGACCATGGGGATTATACCAAAGCTCCAAAACAGGTGGGAGAGTGCAGATGACTCTGCAGCACCGACTGAGCAAACATGAGGTCCTCATCAGCCAAGGTATCAAACTTGTAGAACTTTGCAAAGGTGTTTGAACCCGACCAAGTCGCCGCTCGGCAAAGCTGTAATGCCGAGACACCTCGGGCAGCCGCCCAAGAAGAGCCCACCTTCCTAGTGGAATGGGTCTTTACTGAATGTGGTAACGGCAATCCAGCCATAGGATGAGCCTGCTGAATCGTGTTACAGATCCAGCGAGCAATAGTCTGCTTAGAAGCAGGAGCGCCAACCTTGTTGGCTGCATACAGGACAAACAGTGCCTCTGTTTTCCTAACCCGAGCCGTTCTGGCCACATAAATTTTCAATGCCCTGACCACATCAAGGGACTCGGAATCCTCCAAGTCCCGCGTAGCCACAGGCACCACAATAGGTTGGTTCATATGAAAAGAGGAAACCACCTTAGGCAAAAATTGAGGACGAGTCCGCAACTCCGCTCTATCCACATGGAAAATCAGATAGGGGCTTTTATGAGATAAAGCCGCCAACTCAGACACTCGCCTTACCGATGCCAAGGCCAACAACATGACCACTTTCCAAGTGAGATACTTTAATTCCACCGTTTGAAGAGGCTCAAACCAGAGAGACTTAAGGAACCATAACACCACGTTAAGGTCCCATGGTGCCACAGGAGGCACAAAATGAGGCTGGATATGCAGCACTCCCTTCACAAAAGTCTGGACTTCTGGGAGAGAAGCCAATTCCTTCTGAAAGAAAATGGATAGGGCCGAAATCTGAACCTTAATGGAGCCTAATTTTAGGCCCAAATTCACTCCAGTCTGTAGGAAGTGAAGGAAACGGCCCAGATGGAATTCTTCTGGAGGAGCATTCCAGGACTCACACCAAGACACATACTTCCACCAAATACGGTGATAATGTTTTGCTGTCACGTCCTTCCTAGCCTTTATCAGAGTAGGAATGACCTCATCCGGAATGCCCTTTTCCGCTAGGATCCGGCGTTCAACCGCCATGCCGTCAAACGCAGCCGCGGTAAGTCTTGGAACAGACAGGGCCCCTACTGCAACAGGTCCTCTCTGAGAGGAAGAGGCCACGGATCTTCTGTGAGCATTTCCTGCAGATCCGGATACCAGGCCCTTCGAGGCCAATCTGGAGCAATGAGAATTGTCTGTACTCCTCTTCGTCTTATGATTCTCAATATCTTGGAGATGAGAGGAAGAGGAGGGAACACATAGACCGACTGGAACACCCACGGTGTCACCAGGGCGTCCACTGCTACAGCCTGAGGGTCCCTTGACCTGGCGCAATACCTCGAAAGTTTCTTGTTGAGGCGTGACGCCATCATGTCTATTTGAGGCAGTCCCCACTGACTTGCAATCTCTGCAAAGACTTCCTGATGAAGTCCACACTCTCCTGGATGTAGATCGTGTCTGCTGAGGAAGTCCGCTTCCCAGTTGTCCACTCCCGGAATGAAGACTGCCGTCAGAGCACTTACATGATTTTCCGCCCAGCGAAGAATCCTGGCGGCTTTTGCCATTACCACTCTGCTCTTTGTTCTGCCTTGACGGTTTACATGAGCCACTGCGGTGACGTTTTCTGACTGAATCACAACCGGTAGGTTGTGACGCAAATTCTCCGCTTGACGAAGGCCATTGTATATGTCCCTTAATTCCAGTATGTTGATGTGTAGACAAGCCTCCTGGCTTGACCATAGACGTTGGAAGTTTCTTCCCTGTGTGACTGCTCCCCATCCTCGGAGGCTCGCGTCCGTGGTTACCAGAACCCAGTCCTGAATGCCAAACCTGCGACCCTCTAGAAGGTGAGCACTCTGCAGCCACCACATGAGAGATACCCTGGCCCTGGGGGACAGGCTGATCATCTGATGAATCTGTAGATGCGACCCGGACTACTTGTCCAGAAAGTCCCACTGAAAAGTCCTTGCATGGAACCTGCCGAATGGAATGGCCTCGTAAGACGCCACCATCTTTCCCAGAACTCGAGTGCAGTGATGCACCGACACCCTTTTTGGCTTCAAGAGGACCCTGACCAAGTTCAGGAGTTCTTGGGCCTTTTACATCGGGAGAAAAACCCTTTTCTGGTCTGTATCCAGAATCATGCCTAAGAAAGGCAAACGGGTCGTTGGAACCAACTGTGACTTCGGGAGATTGAGAATCCAGTCATGCTGCTGCAACACCCTCAGGGAGAGTGCTACGTTGTTCAGCAACTGCTCTCTTGATCTCGCTTTTATTAGGAGATCGTCCAAGTATGGGATAATTGTGACTCCCTGCTTGCGCAGGAGCACCATCATTTCCGCCATTATCTTGGTGAAAATCCTCGGGGCCGTGGAAAGCCCAAACGGCAACGTCTGAAATTGGTAATGACAATCCTGTACAGCAAATCTCAGGAACGCCTGATGAGGCGGATATATGGGGACATGAAGGTATGCATCCTTTATGTCCAGGGACACCATATAATCCCCCCCTTCCAGGCTGGCGATGACCGCTCTGAGTGATTCCATCTTGAACTTGAACCTTCTTAAGTATAGGTTTAAGGATTTTAAATTCAGAATGGGTCTGACCGAACCATCCGGTTTCGGGACCACAAACAGGGTTGAGTAATACCCCATCCCTTGCTGAAGCAGGGGAACCTTGACCACCACTTGTTGAAGACACAATTTTTGAATTGCTGCTAAAACTACCTCCCTCTCTGGGGAAGAAGCCGGTAGGGCCGATTTGAAAAACCGGTGAGGAGGCACCTCTTCGATTTCCAGCTTGTAACCTTGGGAAACAATGTCTATTGCCCAGGGATCCACCTTTGATTGAACCCAGACGTGGCTGAAAAGTCGAAGACATGCCCCCACTGGAGCGGACTCCCTCAGCGGAGCCCCAGCGTCATGCGGTGGATTATGTAGAAGCCGGGGAGGACTTCTGCTCCTGGGAACTAGCTGTAGTTGGCAGCTTTTTCCCCTTGCCCTTACCTCTGGCAAGAAAGGAAGATCCCCGTACTCTCTTGGATTTATGCGACCGAAAGGACTGCTTCTGATAATGTGGCGTTTTCTTAGACTGTGAGGAAACATAAGGTAAAAAAGTTGATTTACCTGCAGTAGCTGTGGAAACCAGGTCCGTGAGACCTTCCTCAAATAAGTCCTCACCCTTGTAAGGCAAAACCTCCATATGCCTCTTCGAGTCGGCATCACCCGTCTATTTTCAGGTCCATAGGGCTCGCCTAGCAGAAATCGCCATCGCGTTGGCTCTGGAACCCAGTAGGCCAACGTCTCTCTGAGCATCTCTCATATATAGGACAGCATCCTTAATATGACCCAAGGTCAATAAAATGGTTTCCTTATCCAGCGTATCAATATCAGCAGATAAGGTATCTGTCCACGCTGCTACAGCGCTACAAACCCAAGCCGATGCTATCGCCGGTCTGAGTAATGTACCAGTATGTGTGTAAATAGACTTCAAGGTAGTCTCCTGTCTGCGATCAGCAGGATCCTTGAGGGCTGCGGTATCTTGAGATGGCAGAGCTACCTTTTTGGTTAAGCGTGTCAACGCTTTGTCCACCCTTGGGGAGGATTCCCACCGTATCCTGTCCTTAGTCGGGAAAGGATACGCCATAAGAATCCTCTTGGGAATCTGCAGTTTCTTGTCTGGAGTTTCCCACGTCCTTTCAAACAACTCATTTAGCTCATGAGAAGGGGGAAAAGTAACCTCAGGCTTCTTTTCTTTAAACATGTGTACCCTCGTGTCAGGTACCGAGGGGTCATCTGTTATATGCAACACATCCTTTATTGCAATAATCATATAATGAATACTTTTAGCCAATTTAGGCTGCAACTTCGCATCATCATAGTCGACACTGGAGTCAGAATCCGTGTCGGTATCAGTGTCAACTACTGAGATCCAGAAAGTCCCTGCGTCATAGTGAAAGGCAGGGCTTGACTCCCTGTGCATTCCCTGGACTCTGCTTTGTCCAACCTCTTGTGTAATAAATTCACATTTGCATTTAAAACATTCCACATATACAACCAATCAGGTGTCGGCGTTGCCGACGGAGACACAACACTCATTTGCTCCACCTCCTCCTTAGAAGAGCCCTCCGCTTCAGACATGCCGACACACGCGTACCGACACCCCACACACTCAGAGAAATCTCTAATCTGGAGACAGTTCCCCAACAAGGCCCTTTGGAGAGACAGAGAGAGAGTATTCCAGCACACACCCAGCGCCAATGACCCTGGAAAAATCCCAGATATATATAGCGCTTTTCTTTATATAATAACTGCGCCAAATTATGTGCCCCCCCTTCTTTAAAACCCTATGTCACCGTGTTCAGCAGCGGAGAGTCCGGGGAGCCAGCTTCCCAGCGGTGTGCTGTGGAGAAAATGGCGCTGGTTAGTGCTGAGGGATCAAGCTCCGCCCCCTCAGCGGCGGGCTTCGGTCCCGCTCGATTTCTTCAAACCTGGCGGGGGATTTAAATATACAGCCCGCAGAGCCTATATATCTATACTGGCCAGTCCTAGAGGTTTATTATTGCTGTCCATGGCGCCCCCCCTGCGCCCTGCACCCATCAGTGCCTGCTGCTGTGTGTTGTGTGTGGGAGCAATGGCGCGCAGCGTTACCACTGCGCATTACTTCTGAGAGATCTGAAGTCTTCTGCCGCCTCTGAAGTCTTCTATCTTCTTATACTCACCCGGCTTCTATCATCCGGCTCTGTGAGGAGGACGGCGGCGCGGCTCCGGGACAAACAGCGAGGGGAGACCTGCGTTCCGACTCCCCCTGGAGCTAATGGTGTCCAGTAGCCTAAGAAGCAGAGCCTAGCATTTAAGTAGGTCTGCTTCTCTCTCCTCAGTCCCACGATGCAGGGAGCCTGTTGCCAGCAGGGCTCCCTGAAAAAAAAAAAAACTAACAAAATTCTTTCTTTCAGAGAAACTCAGGAGAGCTCTCTGTAATGCACACAGTCTCCTCTGGGCACAGTATCAAACTGAGGTCTGGAGGAGGGGCATAGAGGGAGGAGCCAGTGCACACCCATATCTAAAGTTCTTTTTAGTGCCCATGTCTCCTGTGGAGCCCATCTATTCCCCATGGTCCTTACGGAGTCCCCAGCATCCTCTAGGACGTAAGAGAAATAACTGTACTCTATAGATAAAATCATGCTTTATTAGTAATAGATATATCCCACAATGAATTTACACAACTAAGGTTGTTTTCAGACCTGATCCCTGTTCAACGATTTTTGCAGCCCTGCAATCAGATAGTCACCGCCTACTGGGGCTGGGTCTTTTAGCTGTGCAAGTGTGCACACGAATGTGCAGCAGAGCTGTACAAACTGATTTTGTGCAGTGTCTGCGCAGCCCAGGACTTCCGCCTGTCCGGGACCGGAATTGACATAAGACACCCTCCCTTTCAATGCTTGGGCATGCCTGAGTTTTTCCAGACACTCCCTGAAAATGGTCAGTGCCACCCACAAAACCCTCTTCCTGTCAGTCACCTTTAAATCGCCGGTGCGATCGCTTTTTTCGCACATTCCCATCACTATGCATCAATCCCCATTGCTGTGGTCCATCGTGTCTGTGCATTGCGGTGCATACGCATGTGCAGTTCAGACCTGATCGCAGGCTGTGAGAAAACGCTGCCTAGCGATCAGGTCTGAATTATCCCCTAAAATAGGGTTCATGTGTATATAGTAGTTACTTTATGCCAATGTTCTGCTTGACTAAAGCTTCCCCCCTCTACTTTGCAAACACACACTGATGTTCATGGTGGTTTCAGAATAATTGATTGCGATAAATTAATTGACTCAACTCACCGTATCCAATTTCTATTGCATTCCTTAATCCAGTGTTCGTTAATTCTCCTTATTAAATAAGAACACTCTCAGCACTCGTTATCTCAACCCACAATCTGCTACCTTCACCCGATACCCTCCCAAGTTCTTTGCTTCCTTCCCCTACTGTGTGTCTCACCTTTCCATCCTACTGTATCTATCTCCACTGGCATAATCCAACCTTCCATTAATTACTCATCTTGTTGATCTTAAAGAATTCATCTCTAGACCAAGCCCCTCTGTCCAACTACTGTCCAATTTCTCTCCATCCCTTTGCCTCAAAACTATTGAGAAAGATTTGTACAACTGCCTACTGTTTATCAAGATGCATACAAAACATTTATCCTTTCTCTAATCTGTCAATTTTTTTAACCATCTACAATCCATCTTTAATGCTGCAGCAAGACTGAAGGACTTTACTTCCAAAAAGTTTCATACAGTATCTTGTAATTAATTTTGTTTGTTTGCAATCTATTCACATCAGTTAATGATTCTCATATGTAAGATATAACTAGTCCACATTAGAAAGAGTTTAAAGAATTGTTATTTGTTGGCTCTAAAGACAATAGGAATTAGCAACATTTTCAAAAACATTTCTGAAGAAAATTTGCCACATTCAGCTTCAGCATTCTGCACCTTTTCCAGTGGAACTGATACTTTTCCATGCGGAATCACTTGTTAATTCATTTTGCTCTGGGCTTAGGTGGTCATTCCGAGTTGTTCGCTAGCTGCTTTTATTCGCTACGCAGCGATCAGGCAAAAAAAGGCACTTCTGCGCATGCGTATGCGGCAAAATGCGCACGCGCGTCGTACTATTACAACAAACAATGTAGTTTCACACAAGGTCTAACAAAGCTTTTCAGTCGCACTGCTGGCCGCAGAGTGATTGACAGGAAAAGGGCATTTCTGGGTGTCAACTGACTGTTTTCAGGGAGTGTTTGAAAAAACGCAGGCATGCCAGGAAAAACGCAGGCGTGGCTGGGCGAACGCAGGGCGTATTCATGACGTCAAAACAGGAACTGAACAGTCTGAAGTGATCGCAAGCGCTGAGTAGGTCTGAAGCTACTCTGAAACTGCACAAAATTATTTTGTAGCCGCTGTGCGATCCTTTCGTTCGCACTTCTGCTAAGCTAAAAAAACACTCCCAGTGGGAGGCGGCATAGCGTTTGCACGGCTGCTAAAAACTGATAGCGAGCAAACAACTCGGAATGACCACCAAAATCCTTATTGTACTGTGACCTTAACATCAGGGACTACCTAGCTTGCACATTTTAGCCTGGAGGGAAGGGGGAGGGTGGGGATATTGGCCAATGAGCAGGAGCAGTAATAACAGGATAGGTATTCCATTAATACAAGTACAACAATAATATCTATGCATAAGAAAGCTACCATTGGAGTAAATTAATCTTACCAACAGCAGGCCTATCGCTGGCACTGGCAGTGGTGTTGCCAGCTGTCAACTTGACTCAAAATCCCAATAGCAAGTGTTCTAATGAGATTTTGAGCTTGATGTATACAATTAAATATTGTAAAAAAGTTAGTAGCTCAGAAAAGTTTAATAAAATCTGAAGATCGTAAATACCTATCATCCTTAGTTCAGTCATGTGGTGTTGGACATAGATGTCTCTCCATTTGGCCATGTTGCTTCAGATCTGCAGCAACACAGGACTCCATCATAAACTCAAGTAGTTGAGGAAGAAAAGAGGTTAAGAGGGTAGAATTTGATGAAGAAGGGAGAGGTGGGAGTGAAAAAAGGGGGCTAAGGGAAAATTGTAGAAGACAGATGTGATTGGGGGATAAATAGAGGCAGGCAGGTAAACAAGGGAGTGACAAAACAAAATGACAAATACCCGTAAAGAAAAAATCAGAGAACATTATTTATCAAGCCAAGTTTTTTACATCACTGTTTTAGTATGATTTTATTAAAAGCAAAATACAGTGTTTTGGGATTGAAAACATATCCTTTCCTACACAATAAATAAATAAATGTACTGGATAAGTGAGATATTACACCCCCTAGAGCACAGGTTCTCAAACTCGGTCCTCAGGACCCCACACAGTGCATGTTTTGCAGGTCTCCTCACAGAATCACAAGTGAAATAATTGGCTTCACCTGTGGACCTTTTAAAATGTGTCAGTGAGTAATTAATACACCTGTGCACTTGCTGGGTTACCTGCAAAACATGCACTGTGTGGGGTCCTGAGGACCGAGTTTGAGAACCACTGCCCTAGAGATATGGCAGACTATTGTGAATATTTGTGCAACCAAGAACCCGGAAAAAGATACAGTAATACAAAGTTATGTATGTAAACCAATGGCACCAAATTGTGAGGTAATGTAGATAAGGTAATGTAGTAAAAAACAGCAGTACTTCTCTCTTGTGATTTTTTTTTCCAATTAAACAAAGTATTCAATGCATATTTGAAAAAAGACATAAAACATACTGTAAAAAGATAAAAAGATAAAAAGATAAAAAGATGTCATACTGTAGTATGACATCTTTTAAAAAAGAAATTAATTTATTCATATACAAAATATATGATAATAAAAAGGAAAATAATAAAAAATAAATAAATAGACAAATAAATTAGCTCTTGAGTAGAGCAAAACTAAGGCATGTTTAAACTCTATTGCATGAGAGTATTGAAGACAGCAGTGTACAAATTGGCAGTCTATGGGGCAGATTTATCACCATCCGCATCTGAGAATATGGATGTGAAAAATCGCCCCAATCCGCAATGCAATAATTTATTACACTGCACGGATGTATCAATTATCACATGCAGGTACAGAACTTGCGAGAAAGTTCTGTCCCTGTGATGCCGCTACACAACCTTATGGCATGCGCAGCCATTTTTATTTATCACGAAAAATACCCTGAATAATGGCTGCACATGTGCCTCCACAGGCATCACTGCTACTGCAGTTGCCAGAGACCCACCCCATTGCTACTTTGCTACTAACCCGCTCCCCCACCCACTTCACCACATCATTACCCCCTTCCCCGCATACTTAACCAGTGATCACTGCTCCGGTGTGCTCCTCCGACTCTGGTCATGTGATCGCCGGCTTCCTGCACTGTGACCTGGTCATCTTATGCTGTACCGGCATTTACAGCAGATTACCGGGTCACAGTGCAGGAGCCGGAGATCACATGACTGGGGGAGCCAGAGGAAAGCACCGGAACACCGATCACTTTGATAATTTTTTTAAAAATAGTGATCAGCTTGTGTGTCCATCGGACACACATAGCTGATCAACGGAGCTGGGTCCCAGCTCCCCAGCAGAAGGCTGCATATTGCAGTGTACCCAGCTGAAGCTGGTGCAATTATCATGTTTACATGTTTATTTTAGCAAATTTGGTCAGATTGCACTACCCATTATTAGTATTGGAAATGTGATTTGGCTTAAAAAAAAAAAAAGTGAAATAAAGGGTTTGGAGAAGCTTTTCATGAAAATTGCTCCAAAAGCCCTTTAATTAAATTCAGATGATACTACAATAATGTGAAAATGGTGTGAAAACACCCTTTTTCACATTATTTTAGTAAAAATAATCTTGATAAATATGTCCATATGGCTGAAAAGTCTCCCTACCAGAGGCAGATTGATAGTCAGTGTTGGTTTGTACCAAAGGGGATCCAGATTACCCCTTGGTATCTAACAAACACTTTGGTTTTCCGGTGGTCACACTTGAATTAGGGATCCATTAAAGTCCTTAATGTGTTTTGAGTGCTGAGCTCTTCATCAGAAGATTTAGTGCAAGTATGAGTGAAGGGAATCTGCTTTAAATAGCTAAAAAAGGAAGTCCAGCAGTGCAGACACCATAAGTGATGTCATTGTGTACAACCAGTCTGTGTTTCTTAAGGCCCGTACACACTGGTCGATATATCGGCCGTTCTCCTGAACGGACGATATATCGCGGGACCGACGGCCAGTGTGTACGGCCGATACGTCTGTGAACTCCGTCGTTCACAGACTTATTGCGTCGGCCGCGCAGCACAGCCGACGGCCAATATATCTACCGATATATTGGCGCGTCGCTGTGTGTGTACGGGGCGGTCGGCCGACCGCCTGTACACATGCTGCGGCGGCCGGCGGTGATTGACAGGTGAACTGGGCGGGCGTGTGTACACGCCCGCCCAGTTCATGACGTCAGTCCCCGACGGATCGAGCAGTGTGTGTATGCTGAACACACTGCTCGATCCGTCCATAGATATATCTGCAGATCAATTGATCTGCAGATATATCTGTTAGTGTGTACCCACCTTTAGTTTCTACCAATGTAAGTTCAAACAAAAGTTACCTGTGATTAGTGGGAGGGTTGGGAAGCCATCTATGGTATTATAGACCTATTAATCGTTATGGTAGTCTGTAGGCCGGGTGCTCCTCAAAACCGGAAGTGAGGTGGCATTGGACTTCCAGTCCGGCACTAAAACCAGAAGTAGAGCATCTTGATACTTCTGGTCTGGCTTGTGGATTGGAAATAATGTTCCACTGACATATAGTGTCCTCCAGATATTTTTCCTCATGACGCAGGTTCCAGTTAACATAAATAAATAATTACGAGTATAAGGATAAAATTAGTTCAATGCACATACTATAAAATGAATTAGCAGCAAAAGATATGGGAAATATAATAGGAGAGGAGGATAGAGACATTAGCAGTAAAATAAATTTACTGTTTTAAAAAATGTTTTTTTTATACAATACGATATTTAAAAAAAACAGTAAAAAATTGTTTAGGGAGATTGAGATGCACATAAAGAAAAAATGGTATGCGGTTAGCATACCGCTCGTCGGAATCCCGGCTGTCACAGTACCGATGTCAGCATCCCAACCAGGGGCACCATACTGGTATACCGGTGAGGTAAGTGATTCCCCCTCAATGGGTGTCCACGACACCCATAGAGGTAGAATAGAACCTGTAGCTAACATATCTCACCACCGAGCCAGCAAGGGGCTTCATAACGCTCGCCCCCCTGCCGGCATGATGCCGATGTTGGGATATTGACATTCGGCATCCCGGCAGGTGGTAAATCATACCGAACCCGAGAAACATATATAAGTGGGCAGGGCCGCCATCAAGGGGGTAACTGCTAAGACTGCAGTACTGGGCAGGCAGAGAATGGGCCAACCTGCAGCTGAGAATGAGGATATCTGTACTGAAATGTCATCAACAAAATAGCTGCCAATATAGAGGAGACAAAAAAACAGACAATACAAACACATACAGAAGGAAGACAATGAAGCATCACATTTAACAGGTCTGGGAGAAGGCAACATTACAATAGATCTGCTGGGTAATGGCAGACCAAGTAGTGCATTGGGAAACCCACATTGCCTCCATTTTGTAATAGGCAGACTTAGGCTAATTGTGGTCCAATGCAATGCATCTTCAGTAATGCATAAAGCCATCAATTACACATACTAACCTGGCCCAATCAGAGTCCAGCCCATGTTTGGCTGGCAACTGAATCCTTGGTGTCCAGTACACTCATGGATAATCTCTATTCCCATCCCCCATGTGTCTCACCAGTAGCCTTTCTCCTACCACCCTCATACTTCTACAGCAGCATCCGCTTGTGTTTCCACAGCAGCCCTGTGTCTCTGCAGCAGTATCAGCCCCTGAACATCTCCACCAGCCTCATTACCCCCTGTTTCTCTCCAGCAGCCTCATCACACCTTGAGACTCTACAGCATCCTCACCCCCTTTGTCTCTCTGGCAGCCTCACCACCATCCCCTCAAGTATCCAAAATTTGCTATATATATATATATATATATATATATATATATAGTGATTCATAAGCCACAGTACACCCTTTTGTTTCAAAAAACTGTGCAGGAAATGGAAAAACTGAATACTCCAGTAAGGTATGGGTGAGGTGGGCTATCTTTTAGGGTATGTATCGAACATGGACGCCATCTTGCGGAAAAGTTTATTTCTGCAAACAGATTTGAAATAGCAGTTATGGTTCAAAAGTTACAACACTTTTTTGTTGCAGGCAACAAAAGATGGCTTTGACAAAAGTCCCAGTTTCTGGGAATTTGGAAATTAGGCACCTGACAGTGTTATGTGAAATTGGAGGTCTTTCAGGGTGCTGGTTGTTAAAATCTGCAGATATGACATGGAAACTTCGTTCTCCAGACATCAAAAGGACCTCAATTCTCTCATCTTTTGTCAAATCCATCTTCAGTTACCTGCAACAAAAAAGTGTTGTAACTTTTTAACCATAATTGCTATTTAAAATCTGCAATACATTTTTCAGCAAATTCTGATGTTGTTTGACATGTTACATGACCCCCTTTCCATTTGAAAAAATGGACTTAGATTCAAGATGGCCAATTTCAAGATGGCGCCCATGTTCGGTACATACCATAAAAGATAGCCCACCTCACTCATACCTTACTGGAGTATTCAGTTTTCCCATTTCCTGCACAGTTTTTGAAACAAGGGTGTACTGCGACTTTTGAATCAATATATATATATATATATATATATATTTATATATATATAGTAATTTGTGAAAGAGGGCACTCACCAATTTTTTTTTACAAGGTCAAAGGTTATTTATTACCACATCATGAAGTCACAACTTCATGATGTGGTAATAAATACCTTTGACCTTTTAAAAAAAATTGGTGAGTGCCCTCTTTCACAAATGACTATGTATTGGAATTTATCATTCCTTGGAGTTAAGCACCATTTGGTTGGTTTCTGACGTTCCGATCAGTGCGGATGTCTATGGAATTATATATATATATATATATATATATTTATATATACACATATATATATATATAATAAAAACAATTTCCCAAGTGCGCTAAATAAAAGTGTATCTACAAAGATTCTTCCAGTGTTGTTTCCGTAGGTGAGAATTGAGTACTGGAGAAGATTTGTGTATAGGAACCTGTAACGGACACCCCTCACCAAGATAGTCACCCAAACAAGAGGCCCAAGGCCAATTAATAAAAAATTGTTTTAATAACAAACATTTAAACAGATGCAGTTTTTACATAAAATCCATCATGTAATGTTTACAGAGATACAATTTAAAAATAATAATGCCAGTGAAGGACAACCAGTGTGTTTATTGTCTTAACTGTAGATACTCCCTCACCTTTATCAAGGTGCGAGCTCGAAAGGGAGTATCTTCGCAAACTAAGCTGGAAACTCCTGACTGACAAACCCAACGCGTTTCGTCTTATTGACTTCATCAGGGGTAACGAATATAAAAAATAGGTTTGCTTGCCATTAATGGATTTATATGTGAAGAATCACAACCTTGGATATAAGAATAATAAAAAATCTTTTATACTTGCTCCTGACTCCTGTGTGTGGAAGTGGCAGACTCTGACACTTCCACACACAGCCAAAATCTCTCAGGAGATCCATTCTGTGAGCTCCACTGAGGAAGTTACATTGCGTTTTGATTGTCAAATCAGTTATATATTTTTTGGAAAGTATTTTGCATACGGGCCAATACCTGAATCAGAAACAGTCTTGAATACAAGATCTGGATATCTTATTCAGGCAGTTCGTCAAAATCTGACTGCCAGTACCTCTAAAGGGAACTTAAATCAATAGTTCCTATAAGGAGCTCCATAAAGGAGTCTTGTATTATTATTTTTAAGGCAGAAATTTCCATCCAGGATCATCAGGATTCCTAAAAGGAATCACTAATAAAGCTCCTATCAGGAGCCAGTATAAGAGATTTTTTATTATTCTTATATCCAAGGTTGTGATTCTTCACATATAAATCCATGAATGGCAAGCAAACCTATTTTTTTTTATATTTTTTACCCCTGATGAAGTCGATAAGACTAAACGCGTTGGGTTTGTCAGTCAGAAGTTTCCAGCTTAGTTTGTGAAGATACTCCCTTTCGAGCTCGCACCTTGATAAAGGTGAGGGAGTATCTAGAGTTAAGACAACAAACACACTGGTTGTCCTTCACTGGCATTATTATTATTTTTAAATTGTATCTCTGTAAACATTACATGATGGATTTTATGTAAAAACTGCATCTGTTTAAATGTTTGTTATTAAAACAATTTTTTATTAATTGGCCTTGGGCCTCTTGTTTTGGTGACTATCTTGGTGAGGGGTGTCCGTTACAGGTTCCTGGACACAAATCTTCTCCAGTACTCAATTCTCACCTACGGAAAAAACACTGGAAGAATCTTTGTAGATACACTTTTATTTAGCGCACTTGGGAAATTGTTTTCATTTTGTATGCTATTGAGGTTTTTCAACAGGGATCAACGTTGTGCTGCTTTGAGTCAGGCGCAAGATAAAGATACTGTTGTGTGTTTTTATATATATATATATATATATATATATATATATGTGTATGTGTTTATTGTAGATTCCACATTCCCATCCAAAATAATAAATCAAGGTTGTCATGTCAAATGAAAAAAAGTTGACTTCTAATACAAAATTGCTAAAAGACGGATGCACTTACCAGAGCTCTCCATCACCCTGGGCATAAAAAAAAGTTTAGCAATGGCAGTATGGACAGTCCTTCACTGAATGTGATATGACACACTCTCATCTCAAGATGGTGTTTTGCACACTGCACTGCATATAACCAGTAGTTATGACTGCTTTAACCATTTTTATTGTAACACACCCTAGGCTCCATGGTTACATTTATACCTGTATTTATGTCAGCAGCATAAAATGCTGCCACTTTTTATTCTGAATTACTTGAAAGGCTAAATCTACAGTGACAAAATTGGGAAACATACTATATAATGCTTACACGCTTTTGCTCATATCAGATAACAAGCATATCTGAAGATGTACAATGTCACTGGATTTGTTCAGGATGTGCTGCAGTTATTGCTTTCATCATTTTCACAGCTATTTTCTCACATACAATTGTCTTTTTTGTGTGTAACTACTTGTACAGCATATTTGAACAACACAAAATCCTGCTAATAAAATTCTCTTTACCGTAATGATTTCCCAGTATTAACCTTAGTGACAACTATTAGTTCTCAAAGACAATAAACAACCATAGATTCATTAACAATAGATACTGTATGAGTATCTCATTAATTTTCATTGATGATATTTTTACGCTTTGGTCACACCATAATGCTTTGCAATGACATTGCACTTTGGGTCTAATTCATGTTTGTACGCAGTGGTCGACATTCACTGAAGTAAGTGATTATCTGCAGACTGTGCATGCTCAGCAATCGCACTGCGCATGTGTCAAGTTGCCTTTGTAATCGCACATAAGAATTTTATTGTAGACTGTTTTACAGGAATAGTTGGTTTGGGTAAGGCAATGGGGAGTTGCAGTAAAAATGCAGGTATGTTATGGCCATTTTCGGCGTGTGTATATGTTATCAGCTGCGATCATGCACTTAGAGTAATATCGCTCCTGCGTCGCTACTACGGCGGGCTGGTCTGCATAGCCATAAGGCAACTCTAGCAGTCAATGCTTATAGGCTACTTATGTGTAGGCAGTTGCAAACAAGTTTGCAATGGCTTCGATTGAGCATCTACCATTCTTTCTAAACATCAGCTTCACTTGCTAAGATTAGAAGTTCTGAAGCTGTAATATTTGCAATAATGACATCTGCTTCACTTGCTAAGATTAGAAGTTCTGAAGCTGTAATATTTGCAATAATGAATGCAATTACATACAAACATGAATTAGGCCCTTTGTGGGTTGCTACTGCAATGTGCACAGACATGCAAAGGTGAAATTTCATGATAAATATGCCTATTTTCATGGGTTCAGTATGAAATACCGTTCATCGGGATGCAGTCGGTCACATAACCAACTCCGGAATCCCAATATTGAAGATCCTGATGCTGGAGGGGGTAAGTATTCCCCCCCACCACCTCCCCTACCCTAACCCTCCTGGGATGGCAATTAGGGCTAACCATCCAGGGTGGCGACTAGGGCTAACCCCCCTCTAGTCAGGGGTGTAGGGAGGGTGGTTCTGGTGGAGCTCGAGCTCCAGGCACCCAAGACAGTAGAGGATGCCGCAGCTCGACTCCGCCGGAACTGCTGCAGGCTGCTCGCAGCCGCAGCTGTCAGTCACTGACAGCTGACAGCTCGAGCGGCAACTTTCTCCCTCCTCTGCTCCCCTCCTCTCACCTACCCTCCGCGTCTTGGCTTGCGCCTGACATCATGTGTCACACGCACAGGCGTCTGACGTCATGATGTCAGTGACATCAGATGGGCGGGGACGCGGTGCAGGCCAGACTCAGAGGGACGGACTGGAGTCCATCCTGCTTTGCCTGGCTGAGAGTGAGACAATAGAGTGGGGCTGAGGGCACCGGGCGGCACACTTTATATAATTAATAATGGGTGCGTGCAGTATAATGGATGTCGCTGACTTGCTGTAGAGCCATGCTAGGTTTTTCAAAGTGTGTATATATATATATATATATATATATATATATATATATATTATATACTGTATATATTTATTATAATATATATATATATATATATATATATATATATATTATAATATATATATATATATAAAATATATATAATATATGTAGAAATTATATAATATATATATTACATATATATATATATATATATATATATATAGGAATAGTCCGGCGGCACTCACGGCAATAAAGACAAAAGGCAGCTCCAATCAGCCAACGTTTCAATGTTATTTGTTCAACATTTTCCTCAGGGCATAATACAATAACAGACATCACATACCTTTATACCTCCACTGATCCGTCCATTCCTCCCGCCGTCCGCGCGCCACGCTCGATAAACTGACGTCATCACGGTGCGCCCGGACACCAAGTGGTACGGAGGGACCAGAGCACCATAATTATACAAAGTGCAAAGTGCTGAATGAAAAAACACAAACAAGACAAACAGTAATATTACACATATTCACCAAGTTACACTGTAGCAGCCTGCCTGTGATATATTATAACACTGGCATAATATGTGCATACTATCAAAAGAGCTTTCATACATAATTGTACAATCGAAATTGTGTCATAAAAACGATGTCCAATTGATACAAATAAAGCCAAAATACATATCACTTAGCATCATAAATATGATCATAATTTTGTTATAGAAAGCATGATAATCCTAACTGTTCATTTAAACCACGGGGGGACAGTGTATCCAGTAGAAAAATCCACTTGGATTCTGCTTGTAATAAACGAAGACCCTGGTCACCCCCCCCGTTTTAGCGGGGGGATATGATCTATTATACGGTGGCGTAAAGTCGCTAGAGAGTGGCGGGCTTCAACAAAGTGTCTGGGGACCGGTAGATCACTTTTCCCTGACAATAATGCGGCCCTTATCGATGAACGGTGGTTCGCCATGCGTTCCTTAAATGTACTCTCAGTTTTGCCCACGTAGTGCAAACCACACGGGCAACTGAGAAGGTAAATGACAAACTTCGTACTACAAGTGACTCTATGTCGAATGTTAAACTTTTTTCCGGTATAAGGGTGATGGAATGAATCGCCTGCTATCATATGGCTGCACGTAGTGCAGCCCAGGCATTTGAAGCAGCCTTTACGCTGCTGATTCAAAAAGGACTTATTTTGTGTGTCTACAGGAGATGGAAATTGAATGTCCGATTTTACCACATAATCACGAATATTTCTACCCCTCTTGTAGGCTGGCATTATTCTTTGATCACGTAAATTAGAAAGAGCAGGGTCAGATTGAATGACCGGCCAGAATGTTTTAGTCACCCTATTGATTTTGGTACTTGCAGTGTTAAATTTGTTAACCCAAGCAAACTTCGAATGACTATCCCTAGCCACAGGCATCAAAGAATCAGATCTGGAAATTTTAAGGACCCGATTATTGGTGCGTGCCAACTCTCTAGGACAGTATCCCCTGTTCTTAAACTTATTGACCATCTCATCCAGAGCCCTTTCAAGCTGTGTCTCATCATTGATAATTCTGCGAACTCGGAGCATCTGGGAAAAAGGAAGACCTCTCTTTAGGGGTTCTGGATGATGACTACTGGCTAACAGTATATTATTCCTATCTGTAGGTTTACGAAATAGCTGAGTTTGAATTTTATTATCAATGAGGCTGATATTAACATCTAAAAAATTCACACTAGATGTGCTCATGGTATAAGTGAATTTCACTGGCGAATCAGTTTCATTATGTGTTTTAATCAAAGACTCTAGTTGCTCCCCTGGACCCGTCCAAAAGAGCAACAAGTCATCAATGTATCTAAGATACAGCAATACATTCGACTTAACCTCATCTTTTGAAAAAAATAATTATTCCTCTACGCCAAACATAAAACAGTTGGCCAGAGATGGAGACACATTACTCCCCATGGCGCAGCCCTGACGCTGCACATAATACGCATTGTTGAACATGAAGTAATTGCGTTCTAACGTGAGACGCAATAACCAAATAAACAGTTCAACACAAGGCCCTTTATATAGGGGATGATTGTCAATCACTTTTTGTACAGCAGTCAGGCCAGCACCATGGGGAATACACGTGTAGAGGCTCTTAACATCTATGGTCACTAAAAAACAACCCGGAGGAACTGTCTGAATCTCTGCCAATCTAATCAAGAGTGAAGTAGTATCCTTTAAATAGTAATCATGAGTCTGAACACATGGTTGTAAGAAAAAGTCAAGATACATAGAGATTTTTTGAAATAATGATCCCCTCGCAGATATGATGGGACGTGCTGGAGGAGCATATCTATCTTTATGTATCTTGGGAATTGAGTACAATAGTGGTACAATCGGATAAGTAACCATTAAAGCATCACACACATCAACCGAAATATCACCATCAAGAACAGCTTTATGCAGAATAGTATCTAACTCTTTCTTATATGATGACGTGGGATCAGACTTCAAGACAACATAGGTGGAGCGGTCACTAAGTTGACGATTCAGATCAAATACATAGTCTGCTGTATTTTGCACGACTATGGCTCCGCCCTTGTCCGCCGGTCTGAACACCACGTCATCATATTTGCTGAGAGACATTAATGCCTGCCATTCCTCCTTGGATAAATTACTAAACTGATCCCTAGGAGAAGTCGACATGCTATCAATACTCATGTCAATTGTGCGACAGAAGGACTTAATGGCTGCATTCGTTGAACATGGATCAAAAACTGATTTCTTATGCAAAAAGCTGGGTAATGGTTCACTAGTCACAGTCACTTTTTCAGGTGAATTGAAATATTCTTTGAGACGCAATTGTCTACGTTACTTTGTAACGTTCAATCTTCCATTCAAACGGTTCAAACCGCTGTGTAGGGACAAAGTTCAAACCTCTAGACAGTACCTTGTTTTCATTAGGAGTGAGAACTCGATCCGAAATGTTGATGATCAGCTCCTCTTCTGTACTGGAGGACGTCCTCCGCCACGACCTTTGGTTTTGGCCCCCCCTCCTTGTGTACCTCCGTTTGGGTCGGAAATTTGGGCTCTTGTCCGAACCCCTAAAGGGTGACGACCAGAGGTATTTGCCACGCTCATTTTCACTGGCCGAAGCTGTGCCATCTGTTGATGTATCTGTATCAAATTGGCCCCTATTATACCGATTGGACATCCGTTTCCTTGGGGCTCTTGAATAAGGGGTGGTGCCTGATATCCAGGGATATACCTGTTTCTTGGCATAATCTTGATTGACTTTCTCCAATTTCAGGCGTTTGTATTGCACTAGGTCTTTGCGATATTTGTCGACCTGTGTCGATAACTGTTCTAGCCAATTGGAGGTAGTATCAGCCAATAACGTTGGTTTATGGGTGGTTTCAAACTCATCTATTTGGGACCTGATAGTGATTAACTCCTTCGTAACCTCCTCTATCACCAACAAGATGAGATCATAGGAACACTTATTTAAAATGGCTATCCATTTCTTACAGAAAGTGGCATTAAGCCTGCCAATAGTTGGAATGTTCCTTATCCTGAAACCACGTGGTATTTTACCCTCCCGGTGGTAATCAGACAAAGTCACCTCATGATAATAATAATCTTGTTCACGCTTTTTGAGCTTCAATAGCTCTCTGTATAAATTAATATTCTCAATGTTGCCTCCAGTTGCTGATAAATTATCTTTAAAACGAATATTGATAGCATCATTATCCGAATAACTGAAAGTCTCTCCCGGGGTCAAGTCAAACCCTGCCAATAGTGCATCTGCATCGGTGTCGGCAGCTGTCGACATTCCTGACAGGAGCAAGACAAACCACAGTACTGGAATATGTGACAGAAGACACACGTGCACACCCAATATATTATCCCAGTGTGTGAAAATCGATGCTGCAGCAAGCACCCAATACAACCTGATGCAGGTAAAATACCGCGGAGGGTGCCTTAAAAAAACGGTTCATCCAAAGATCAATCGTTAAAATAGTAAAGCAGTCAAGCGGCACTCCTTCCTAAGTAAAACAAACATTAACAGCTGGTGCCTTCCATAAAGAACCTGCACGGTTCCCCACACATGTATAGGAATAGTCCGGCGGCACTCACGGCAATAAAGACAAAAGGCAGCTCCAATCAGCCAACGTTTTAATGTTATTTGTTCAACATTTTCCTCAGGGCATAATACAATAACAGACATCACATACCTTTATACCTCCACTGATCCGTCCATTACTCCCGCCGTCCGCGCGCCACGCTCGATAAACTGACGTCATCACGGTGCGCCCGGACACCAAGTGGTACGGAGGGACCAGAGCACCATAATTATACAAAGTGCAAAGTGCTGAATGAAAAAACACAAACAAGACAAACAGTAATATTACACATATTCACCAAGTTACACTGTAGCAGCCTGCCTGTGATATATTATAACACTGGCATAATATGTGCATACTATCAAAAGAGCTTTCATACATAATTGTACAATCAAAATTGTGTCATAAAAACGATGTCCAATTGATACAAATAACGCCAAAATACATATCACTTAGCATCATAAACATGATCTTTATTGCCGTGAGTGCCACCGGACTATTCCTATACATGTGTGGGGAACCGTGCAGGTTCTTTATGGAAGGCACCGGCTGTTAATGTTTGTTTTACTTAGGAAGGAGTGCCGCTTGACTGCTGTACTATTTTAACGATTGATCTTTGGATGAACCGTTTTTTTAAGGCACCCTCCGCGGTATTTTACCTGCATCAGGTTGTATTGGGTGCTTGCTGCAGCATCGATTTTCACACACTGGGATAATATATTGGGTGTGCACGTGTGTCTTCTGTCACATATTCCAGTACTGTGGTTTGTCTTGCTCCTGTCAGGAATGTCGACAGCTGCCGACACCGATGCAGATGCACTATTGGCAGGGTTTGACTTGACCCCGGGAGAGACTTTCAGTTATTCGGATAATGATGCTATCAATATTCGTTTTAAAGATAATTTATCAGCAACTGGAGGCAACATTGAGAATATTAATTTATACAGAGAGCTATTGAAGCTCAAAAAGCGTGAACAAGATTATTATTATCATGGGGTGACTTTGTCTGATTACCACCGGGAGGATAAAATACCACGTGGTTTCAGGATAAGGAACATTCCAACTATTGGCAGGCTTAATGCCACTTTCTGTAAGAAATGGATAGCCTTTTTAAATAAGTGTTCCTATGATCTCATCTTGTTGGTGATAGAGGAGGTTACGAAGGAGTTAATGACTATCAGGTCCCAAATAGATGAGTTTGAAACCACCCATAAACCAACGTTATTGGCTGATACTACCTCCAATTGGCTAGAACAGTTATCGACACAGGTCGGCAAATATCGCAAAGACCTAGTGCAATACAAACGCCTGAAATTGGAGAAAGTCAATCAAGATTATGCCAAGAAACAGGTATATCCCTGGATATCAGGCACCACCCCTTATTCAAGAGCCCCAAGGAAACGGATGTCCAATCGGTATAATAGGGGCCAATTTGATACAGATACATCAACAGATGGCACAGCTTCGGCCAGTGAAAATGAGCTTGGCAATATCTCTGGTCGTCACCCTTTAGGGGTTCGGACAAGAGCCCAAATTTCCGACCCAAACGGAGGTACACAAGGAGGGGGGGCCAAAACCAAAGGTCGTGGCGGAGGACGTCCTCCAGTACAGAAGAGGAGCTGATCATCAACATTTCGGATCGAGTTCTCACTCCTAATGAAAACAAGGTACTGTCAAGAGGTTTGAACTTTGTCCCTACACAGCGGTTTGATCCGTTTGAATGGAAGATTGAACGTTACAAAGTAACGTAGACAATTGCGTCTCAAATAATATTTCAATTCACCTGAAAAAGTGACTGTGACTAGTGAACCATTACCCAGCTTTTTGCATAAGAAATCAGTTTTTGATCCATGTTCAACGAATGCAGCCATTAAGTCCTTCTGTCGCACAATTGACATGAGTATTGATAGCATGTCGACTTCTCCTAGGGATCAGTTTAGTAATTTATCCAAGGAGGAATGGCAGGCATTAATGTCTCTCAGCAAATATGATGACGTGGTGTTCAGACCGGCGGACAAGGGCGGAGCCATAGTCGTGCAAAATACAGCAGACTATGTATTTGAACTGAATCGTCAACTTAGTGACCGCTCCACCTATGTTGTCTTGAAGTCGGATCCCACGTCATCATATAAGAAAGAGTTAGATACTATTCTGCATAAAGCTGTTCTTGATGGTGATATTTCGGTTGATGTGTGTGATGCTTTAATGGTTACTTATCCGATTGTACCACTATTGTACTCAATTCCCAAGATACATAAAGATAGATATGCTCCTCCAGCACGTCCCATCATATCTGCGAGGGGATCATTATTTCAAAAAATCTCTATGTATCTTGACTTTTTCTTACAACCATGTGTTCAGACTCATGATTACTATTTAAAGGATACTACTTCACTCTTGATTAGATTGACAGAGATTCAGACAGTTCCTCCGGGTTGTTTTTTAGTGACCATAGATGTTAAGAGCCTCTACACGTGTATTCCCCATGGTGCTGGCCTGACTGCTGTACAAAAAGTGATTGTCAATCATCCCCTATATAAAGGGCCTTGTGTTGAACTGTTTATTCGGTTATTGCGTCTCACGTTAGAACGCAATTACTTCATGTTCAACAATGCGTATTATGTGCAGCGTCAGGGCTGCGCCATGGGGAGTAATGTGTATCCATCTCTGGCCAACTGTTTTATGTTTGGCGTAGAGGAATAATTATTTTTTTCAAAAGATGAGGTTAAGTCGAATGTATTGCTGTATCTTAGATACATTGATGACTTGTTGCTCTTTTGGACGGGTCCAGGGGAGCAACTAGAGTCTTTGATTAAAACACATAATGAAACTGATTCGCCAGTGAAATTCACTTATACCATGAGCACATCTAGTGTGAATTTTTTAGATGTTAATATCAGCCTCATTGATAATAAAATTCAAACTCAGCTATTTCGTAAACCTACAGATAGGAATAATATACTGTTAGCCAGTAGTCATCATCCAGAACCCCTAAAGAGAGGTCTTCCTTTTTCCCAGATGCTCCGAGTTCGCAGAATTATCAATGATGAGACACAGCTTGAAAGGGCTCTGGATGAGATGGTCAATAAGTTTAAGAACAGGGGATACTGTCCTAGAGAGTTGGCACGCACCAAGAATCGGGTCCTTAAAATTTCCAGATCTGATTCTTTGATGCCTGTGGCTAGGGATAGTCATTCGAAGTTTGCTTGGGTTAACAAATTTAACACTGCAAGTACCAAAATCAATAGGGTGACTAAAACATTCTGGCCGGTCATTCAATCTGACCCTGCTCTTTCTAATTTACGTGATCAAAGAATAATGCCAGCCTACAAGAGGGGTAGAAATATTCGTGATTATGTGGTAAAATCGGACATTCAATTTCCATCTCCTGTAGACACACAAAATAAGTCCTTTTTGAATCAGCAGCGTAAAGGCTGCTTCAAATGCCTGGGCTGCACTACGTGCAGCCATATGATAGCAGGCGATTCATTTCATCACCCTTATACCGGAAAAAAGTTTAACATTCGTCATAGAGTCACTTGTAGTACGAAGTTTGTCATTTACCTTCTCAGTTGCCCGTGTGGTTTGCACTACGTGGGCAAAACTGAGAGTACATTTATGGAACGCATGGCGAACCACCGTTCATCGATAAGGGCCGCATTATTGTCAGGGAAAAGTGATCTACCGGTCCCCAGACACTTTGTTGAAGCCCGCCACTCTCTAGCGACTTTACGCCACCGTATAATAGATCATATCCCCCCGCTAAAACAGGGGGGGTGACCAGGGTCTTCGTTTATTACAAGCAGAATCCAAGTGGATTTTTCTACTGGATACACTGTCCCCCCGTGGTTTAAATGAACAGTTAGGATTATCATGCTTTCTATAACAAAATTATGATCATGTTTATGATGCTAAGTGATATGTATTTTGGCGTTATTTGTATCAATTGGACATCGTTTTTATGACACAATTTCGATTGTACAATTATGTATGAAAGCTCTTTTGATAGTATGCACATATTATGCCAGTGTTATAATATATCACAGGCAGGCTGCTACAGTGTAACTTGGTGAATATGTGTAATATTACTGTTTGTCTTGTTTGTGTTTTTTCATTCAGCACTTTGCACTTTGTATAATTATGGTGCTCTGGTCCCTCCGTACCACTTGGTGTCCGGGCGCACCGTGATGACGTCAGTTTATCGAGCGTGGCGCGCGGACGGCGGGAGGAATGGACGGATCAGTGGAGGTATAAAGGTATGCGATGTCTGTTATTGTATTATGCCCTGAGGAAAATGTTGAACAAATAACATTGAAACGTTGGCTGATTGGAGCTGCCTTTTGTCTTTATTGCCGTGAGTGCCGCCGGACTATTCCTATACATGTGTGGGGAACCGTGCAGGTTCTTTATGGAAGGCACCGGCTGTTAATGTTTGTTTTACTTAGGAAGGAGTGCCGCTTGACTGCTTTACTATATATATATATATATATATATATAAACTGTAAAACAAGCAAAAGAGACTGTAGCACTCAGAGGCTTAATGCAAAATTCTCAGTGTATTAAAAATAACACCTGATGTATTATTTTTAATACACTAAGAATTTTGCATTAAGCCTCTGAGTGCCGCAGTCTCTTTTGCTCGTTTTACATTCCATGTTTTCTGGAGGCACCAGAGCTCCTGGGCCCACTAGGAGGAGTGCCGGTCCGCACACAGACCATATATATATATATACTGTATATATAACGCACAGATGTATGCCCTCACATGTTGGCCATGCCCCCAATTTTGTAAAGGGGAGGGGTGGGGCAAAACATACCTTGCTCCAGGCACCATGACATCTTGCTACACCTCTGCCTCTAGTGCCTAACCCTAACCCCACCTAGTGCATAACCCTAACACCCCCCCCCCCCCCCCACACACACACACACACACACACACCCAGGGTCCAAACCCTAACATTTTCCCCATATGTAGAATGAAAGAGAAAAAGAGAAACAGCTTATTCTGGTACACTCTTTCCCTTACACACAATAACAATATGTATGTGTATGTAATGTTCCTTACTTTATTATTTAAAATATATATTATTACACATGTCAACACCTATATGGAATCAATTTTATTGCATTAATGTTCCACATAGTGTGTCATATATAATCCCAAGAGGGTTACAAAAAGCGAAATATGTTTAAAACGTTTTTGTTCATAGAATAAAGTAACATATTAATTTTAAATATGTTCCATGTCATGTGTCGTCCTTTATTCTGCACTGTGTCGACCATAATTGCTTTATTCTGCAGTATTCTATTCTCATATGAGTATTGTGTGTAGCTCTTAACTTGTGTTGGACTTCCTAGAAAAGAGCATGATACAATGTTGCTCAAATAAACAAACAGTTGAAACATGTAACAATGATATACAGTGTTGCTGATTATTGAGACAGTAGTAGCATGTTTCACTATAGTCTCTCTTATCTCTATGTATCATTAAAGGTCAGTGACATGGCCAAATTAATTTATAAGGAGGATAATATAATTGGATTGAATGGGTACCACCTTTTTATGTGTAAGTACCTCCTATTAAGTAATAAAGTACTCACATTATTTTAGGGCTGGTTCTATACCTTGTGCCACCCAGTGCAAAAGTTTCCACTGGCACCCCCAGTGGTAAAACAGTTGATGCGCTTCTAGGGGCATGGCTTCATAGAGGAGGGGTGTGGCCACAGTTATGCCCCCAGTAGTTGTGCCCCCAGTAGCTGTGCCCCGGTAGATTTGCCCCAAGTAGTTGTGCCCCCAGTTGATTTGCCCCTAGTAGATTTGCCCCCTGCAGCTATGCCCCCAGTAACTGTGCCCCCAGTAGATTTTCCTCCTGTAGCTATGCCCCCAATAGATTTGCCCCAGTAGTTGTGTCCCCTGTAGTTGTGCCCCCTGTCGCTGTGCCCCCCTTAGTTGTGCCCCCTGTTGCTGTGCCCCATAGTAGCCGCTTACAAACACACACACAAAAAAATACTTACCAGCCCCACTCCTGCTTCCCGACCGCTGCTGCTGCTGCTCCGTCTGGCCGCCCGCGGCTCCTCTCTATGGGAGAGACATCATGACGTCTCTCCCATAGCAGCGCCACACCGACACTAGAGATCAATAATGACCTCTAGCGCCTGACAGGTGCGTCGGCTGCAGCAGATGCCCACACAGCCCATGGCGTCTGCTGCAGCCAGGGAGCTGGGTGCGGGTAGGTGGCGGGCACCTGCGTGGTGACTGTGGCTACGCCCCCAGGCCGCTGCACCCCGGACACAGGCACTGCTTGCCCGCACCAAGAACTACTACTGATTATTTCAAACACTTGTTCAGGCTCATTTACACCTGTGCTGTACATACAAAGTAAGCATGTACAAAATTGCTCTTTATTGAGACAGTAAACAGTATATCTCATTATAATCTGTCTTGCTTCTGTATCAATGTATGAATGTGTCAATATCGATAATAGGAATGAAATTACTTATCAGGAGGGTAATATGATTCCACTTTTTACTTGTTATTACATTCTATTTATAGCAGTAGGTAATGTAGTTGGTGCAATAATCAAATAATAATTCTACTTAGAACTCAGAAGGTATCCCCTGTTTTTACAGGTATCCCCCTATTCAGCGAAAAAATGTTCACGTGATTTTAAACAATTGATGACACTTCTTTAGACTGGCATTAAGCACTTGCAACAGTTAATTTGTATTCATGTGAGTATAAGCCTATAGGACGGTGAGTCACTACAGTGTGGATTTAATCCTTCTCATTGCTTCACATGTCCCATAAATTCAACTCCTAGTCACTGATCTGTAATCAGAGACAAATTGCTTAGTATTTACATATGCCCGTATGATCTGGACCTAAAATCCGTTCGGTCCCCAATACAGTTTTATGCAACACTTTTATATATAAAGCTATATGTCACACAATGCTATGGAACATTTTCTCATATCAGGGTATTTAGTTCTGGACGACACACGGATAAGCCAATGCGTATTTTGCTCCTTCCTAAAGCTTTCCCAAGGCTATAGTGACTGGTGCCCATCTCCTCCTACATCTATATAGGATGTGGGAACCAGTTAAATGAGGTCACAGGATTCTGCTGCCAATGATCTTCCTGAACCGGGGATTTTAAACCTCTCATCTGTTACCTAGTTAATTAGCGCCTCTTCCGTATTGCCGATTAGCTATACATATAGCAGTCGTGGCTCACTGTGGGCATCGATACCATCCGCTGTCAAACAGTGGCTGTCCCGTATAACCTGTAATATGTATGGGTGAATGTCAAATTTGCCTAGGTCTCCAGGTAGATCACTAATGGATTTGTCTCATTAACCTGTGTACGTTTTTTAAGTAAAGATGTTATGCAGTTGCCCATATAAATCATACCCATTTTTTTCTGTGCCTGCTGGAGTTCCCATCATGTGCTTGTGTGAGAGGGGTGCGGGTGCAGTGTCTGCTGCCATGCAGGTGTAGTATCACTGCTTACCTTGGCCGCACTTTCACCTTCAGGATCCGGAAACCTCAACGGACCTGGAATCTTCACTGGAACCTGGGTACAGCGATCCCCTTCCAGACACAGACGACGAATGAGCTAGGAAGGAAAGGAAATCAATGATGGAGTATCAACTCTTTTCCAAAGGAAAATAGGATACTCCAGGGGTGGCGGCGACCTTCACCGGTTAGGTGAAAATCATCATCGGCATAAAGCCTCAGCCATCCACTTTTCATCTAACAGCGCTCTCATGCTGAGGTGTAGCTGGACCTTGCACGGCCGAGCAAGGTCCACTGAACTGGCGCTCAGGGGATAGATGGACACAGGGACAGACAGACACAGATGATGCTCACTGTTGCCTTTCTTGTACTTGGATCTTTTCCACTTACAGGTCCCTGTAAGGAGGCAAAAAGAAACAGCTATGCAGGGCCAAGAACTAACCTAGTGTGTGTCTGCTACACTAGCTACATGAACAGAGCCCTCAAACTAGCTCAGGTGTATGTGGTGCAACACAAACTATGCACAAACTGTAAACAAACTTTGCCCTGCACAGAAAACAGCACACATCACAATATCACAGTACAAGAATATACAACGGTGCTGTCCCTTTAAATTCCTATCTGCTAACTGTTATGACTACGTGTGTGGAGCTGGACTGCTCCTCCACACAGGGAAAAATCCTACTTTAACTTACTGGGGAGTGGGCACCGCGCAACCTGCCCACTTTGCATACACTAATTTACCAGGGGCTCAGGCCCTGCTGGCCTGCCTAGCTGAGGGCATATACTAGTGATCTGGGTTTGCTACCCAGATCACTTTATCACTTACGATCACGGGCTCTTTGCCTGCCTAGTATGGGCAGTGTAAGTGACCTGGGCCTAATGACCAGACCACTCTTATTAACCTGAGAGAGCTCTATTTGTACTGGGTCTAGTGCCCCCTAATTAATCACAGGCCAGAGGCCTGATAATCACCCACAGGCCCAGTGCCCGCCTAATATAGGGCTGGTTGGATGACCTGGGCCTAATACCCAGAGTCACCTTATATACCTGATGGGCCGCAATTATGCTTGGGCCTAATAACCTCTAATACAGCACAGGCCTAATGCCTGAAATGACCACATGGGCCTAGAACCCGCCTACTGCGCCACAGGCCTGTGGCCTGACTGTGCATAGGGGCCTAGTGTCCAAACCCTGATGGTCTAGGGAGGAGGGGTAGGAGACAGGTCCATTGGGAGAGGCACCAGGGGGGAGCTTCATTAGCTCTTTTTCATTCCTCTCCTGGTGTCTTCTCCTGTCCTCCGCTTAAGTCTTCTGCCGCAGCCTCTTCTGCGTGTCCAGCTGCCCCTGGACATCTTCTTCCTTCTTCTGGACATCTATATGGCCTCTTCCATGGCCTTTTGATCTCTTTGCAGCTCTTCCGCATAGCCTTCTTCCTTCTCTCCATCACGGCGGCAACTGACATCACTCACCAGGAGCGGTGCCTATAACACAGCGAGTGTTGATTGGCTTGCTGCAGCCGCCTGTGATTGTCCAGCGCTCCACGAGCTGTGATTGGCTCGCGGAGGGCGCCGGATTTGAAATGCAGTAGCCGGCGCTTCTCGTTGGCTGCCCTGCACCGGACACCTGCCGCTGCTGCACAACCAACGATGGGGACAGCCAAGCTGCCCTAGCGCTGTCTGACCCAGTGCCCTGCAGGGGACACAGATCCCCTGTATTCTGACGGGAGCTGACACACCGTCCCAGCGCCGATACACATCTCCACACTTGCCCGATATATTCCCTTCAATAATTAAACAGCATGCTATGGTATAGGTCTCCTAATGGATTATCAATATAGTCAATTCCTTCCAGTTTTCAGCATGTATCTACAGTAATCGTGTTAAATATAATGGATATCCATAATTATTATAACCATACCTTTCATTTCTGCCATTGTTGTGTAGAAAATGTTTTTTTTTTTCATTAAAGTCTCTCTTTAAAGTCTTTCCCTTTAATTGAACAATTACAGTAATAAACATTTAAAAGGGAGATTTTAATTTTAAAAAATAATAATCTACACAACAATGACAGAAATGAATGGTATTGTTATACAGGTGGGACCATAAGGTGATTACATATGAATAAAAAAAATGATAAAGAATCTATATTTTTGATACATACCTATTCCCTTAAGATGTCAATTGCATTATTCATTCTTAGTGTGGGATCCTCTCTTGGTTTAAAGTTACGCTATATACTTACCTTCGGGATGTTGGCTGTCAGGATTCCTGCACCAATCCCCCTAGTGGTCTCAGGATTCTGGCATCGGTGAACGGTCACTTGACCACCGGTATCCTGTCCATCAAGATGCTAAAAGCATCCCATTTTTACAATTTCTTAATGTTCTTTTTGTTTTCTTTCCATTGAGTTATTAGATATATGTTTTTAATACTCATTCATTTTTTGGATGCAGTGTGAGTCTTCATACAATTGGAGTCTCATCATATTATTGTTCACTAATTATAGTGAATGCATCTAAGTACAGCAGCTTGCAATAGAAAGGTAATAATGTGGTAACAAATTTTTATTTTTAGCTACTGTGTGCAAGGGATCTATCATACATTGAAAATCCAGGAACTTGTAATAGATAGCTAATAATGTCATATCTAAGGTAGAGATAAAATTATATATTGTTTAGTTATACAAAAGATATATTATCTATTGAAAATCTGGGAACTTCTTCAAGTTGTCTTATTCCAACCAATTGTAACTCAATTTAATATCTTGTGTGCATAGCAAAATCCTATTCCAACATATCCCATAAATTCCTGCTTGGTGGCATAAAAGCAGGTGCTCAGGCAGTCATGTGACATCACAAGGGGTGAGAAATGGCTTTTCCGGTACTCCTCACTTTTTTTTTGTTTTGCTTCATCAATGTTCATACTGTATTGTGTATATTATTTTAATCAAGTAATGTCAGTATTGTTGATGGAAGTGGAATACAAAATATGATGTGAAATACAATTACAGTACAAAATTCACAACTACAGTATTTTGAAGAAAGAATGTTCTTACTGCATGTAAAAATGTTCTGTGCATGTTCAAATACTATAGCTGTGCTTGTAGTTTGCTGTCACTATTTTGGTGTGTGCCATTTATACACAGGGATTAATTAAATTTAAATGAGGGCTAAGACTCATTCTTAAATTGTTACAGTTCCTTGCAGTGTTTTTATGATTTATTTATGCTCTATCGCACTAAAGGTGTAAGAGAACAAGTAAGCCAGATGTTTTAATGAAAAAGGCTACATCGGCATATTCAGAAAATATGTGGCCTACATAATCAGAGGAAGCCATAGGGAACGCCAGCACTCACTGATAAATATATTCAAATAATCAGGTGCTGCAAGTATTGCTTTCAAGCCCAAGAGTCTCAAAACTGTATATTGCTAGTTATTTATATACAGTAGTGCACAAACATTCTCCAGCACTTTCCTCTGAATATTCAGTCTTTCACATCAGTTTTTTCCCCAGTGGAGCTTACAATCTATGGCCCAAATGTATTAAGCCTTAACAAGAGATACAGTTGAGACGCATAAGAAGTGATAAATGACCAGCCAATCAGCTTCCTAACCAGGGCCGGTTCGAGCCCTCACTGCGCCCCGGGCAGGGAATGGGGGTGTGGCTTAATACAGGGGGCGTGGTCAGTTACGCCCCCTGTACAGTAGTAGCGCCGCTTAAATGCTGAGCGGTGCGCGATGACGTCATCGCGCACCGCACAGCAAAAGGTCCTCTCCAGGAAGGGAAACTAGACGCGTAGCGTCTAGTTCCCTTCGCGGAGAGGACCTTTGCTGTGCGGTGCGCGATGACGTCATCGCGCACCGCACAGCAAAGGTCCTCTCCACGAAGGGAAACTAGCGAGACACAGCGGGCAACGGAGGGCACAGCAGTGGCAGCTCTTGCCATGGTGCTGCGCCCTTCGGAAGGCGGCGCCCCGGGCAAAAGTCCTGCTTGCCCGTGGCAAGATCCGCTACTGTTCCTAACTGCCATGTCACAGGCTGTGTTTGAAAAATGACAGTTAGGAGATGGTCGACTGGTCATTTATCCCTCCTTATGTGTCTCAACTTTATCTCTTGTTAAGGCTTAATACATTTGGGTCTATATGCTGTACCACATGTACTGTAAACACAAATACTGTACATACTAGGGTTAATTTATGACAGGAGCCAATTAACCTATCAGTAAATTATTGGATTGTGGGAGGAAACTGGAGCACCCAAAAGGAAAAGCACACTAGCGTGGGGAGAATGGTGGTCATTCCGAGTTGTTTGCTCGTTGACGATTTTCTCTATATTGCGATTAGTCGCTTACTGCGCATGTGCAATGTTCGCAGTGCGTCTGCGCCAAGTAAATTTGCTAAAAAGTTAGGTATTTTACTCACGGCATAACGAGGATTTTTCATCGCTCTGGTGATCGGAGTGTGATTGACAGGAAGTGGGTGTTTCTTGGCGGAAACTGGCCGTTTTATGGGTGTGAGCGGAAAAACGCTGCCGTTTCTGGGAAAAACGCGGGAGTGGCTGGAGAAATGGGGTAGTGTCTGGGCGAACGCTGGGTGTGTTTGTGACGTCAAACCAGGAACGAAACTGACTGAACTGATCACAGTGGCAGAGTAAGTCCCGAGCTACTCAGAAACTGCAAAGAAATTTCTATTCGCAATTATGCGAATCTTTCGTTTGCAATTCTGCTGAGCTAATATTCACTCCCAGTAGGCGGCGGCTTAGCGTGTGCAATGCTGCTAAAAGCAGCTAGCGAGTGAACAACTCAGAATGAGGGCCAATATACAAAATCTATACTGGGCATTGGCAGGGACTGAACCCAAAAGCTCAGTGCTGTGAATCAGTGCTAACCATAACACCTACTGTACTGCTGCTGCCATCTCACTGCGATAAAAAAAAAAAACAGTAAAGGGAAGATGTTTTCTGTCAATTCAGTAGTTTTCTATATGTTTATAAATATTGCACAATGGTTTATTTAACGACTTAACTGACTGTTTTTCCCTTCAAAACCGTTTACTGGCCCCAGCTACTGATCCCAGCTGCAGAATTCCGGTGGGGGGAACGAGTGCAACAAAGACCCTTGTGGGCTCGATGCGCTCGCCACAGGTTCTATTCCCACTCTATGGGTGTCATGGACACCCACGAGTGGGAATAGTCCCTATTAGTTGGCATGCTGACTGTAGGGTAGGCCTGTCCAACCTGCGGCCCTCCAGCTGTTGTGAAACTACACATCCCAGCATGCCCTGCCACAGTTTTAGGATTTCCTGACAGCAAAACTGTGGCAGGGCATGCTGGAAATTGTAGTTTCACAACAGCTTGAGGGCCGCAAGTTTGACAGGCCTACTGTAGGGCTTTTGATCACTCTGGATCCCAGTGTCAGCATGGTGACCGCTGGGATCGTGAGCGCCAGGTACATGATCACATCAACACCTATCGGTCTGCCAATAAACGTATGTCTATATTAGACCAAAAATATAATTTGTGAATAAACAAAACATCATAGAAAAAAGCATATACTTAACCCTCTTATGTTAACTTCCTTCATTTCCAGCTGGTGTCTTTCTTACCTCTATTCTGTTTTGATAACATGCCTGTGTGCCTTGTCTGTTTTTTAGTCTGATATTTTGGAATGTTTTGTCTACCCCTCTCTCCTGTAACTCCTCCAAACCTTTTTTCTTTTCTGCATCCAATACTTTGGATTTCCAATAACAACTTAATATTGAGAACAAGCATATACTTACTGTACAATTAAAAGTGTATACCGTATCTTGTGGAGCAAGATAAGTAAAATTTATTGTAATAGTATGGACCCGTCATGCCCAGTACTCCCTGACAGTCTCTCTCATCTTTGTCTGGGGGAGGGAGAATTCTGTTAGAACAAGACCTTTCTCTCCTGCCAGCATTACCCTCTGCTTTATTCCTTACAACCAATCTCACAGTGCCATCTCTTTCACCTTTGAAATATTGACACCAGACACCCTTTTTTGTTATCCAAGATACTACCAAAACTGTCAACCTCTGTCTCATCATCTTCCACCATGACTACTGCATATAAAATGTTACTGGGAGGCTGAACTTTATTTCTTGCTGCTCCACATTTGCCACACCACACTCATTTTCAAATCCCTACAGGATTTCCCCATGTCTCCCTGATTCCAATTCAAGTTACTCATTCCTGCCTACAAAGACCTTCACAACATTACACCTTAATAGATCTGAAATGTCATCTCAAAATACTCTTATTACCTCTGACCTAAATCTTGATTCTAAGGACCACCTCTCATTTCTACCTTCAAAACTTCTATCATGCCCCCACCCACTAATGGAATGCCCTGGCATTTCAATCAGACTCTCTACAGTCTGCAAATGTTTACAACCTTTTTGAAAAAAGATCTGCAGTACGAATCTTACTCTTTCCTCTTATTTCAACTCTGGTTTCTTCCAGTTACAGTAGAGTGTAAGCTCTCTCTCATGAGCAGGGTCCTCCTTACCCTTTGTTTTCATGTCTGCATTTATTTTGTCTACCTTGTATACTGCTGTTATATTTATATCCTGTTTTCCTCTTACACTGTTGAAAATTGTGGTGCTTTCCAAATCTACAATAATGTTATAATTAATAATCATAATAAGCATACTGATAATAAGCTCTTTGGAATTGTTAATTGCACACTTCTAACTGCAAATGTTGTTAACTTTTTGAAAGAATATACAATTGTGACAAGATGGCAGCACCAACAAATAAAATTGTTGCTTTTTCTTTCATTATTGCTCCTTTTTATTGATCCTAACACTAAATCTGGCCATAAGTATATTATCACCTAGTTAATGGGCAAACAAAAAGCAAATACACAGTAGTTTTAATGTACATTTTGGTATGTCTACTGAAGGAAACTGTATTAACTTCAGCTGCTGTATTTAGTTACCCCTTGGCCAGGATGGCACTCACCAGGGGTGCTGGTGGCATGGGGGAGACACTCAGAAGTGCCACCCACTGCCAGGGGGTAGAATCACTTAGTAATTCAGAGCTACTGTAACATCTGACCAGTTCTGTTCAGTAATCACTTACAGGATTTCTGCATTGATATTAGGGATGAGCTTGTTCGTATCTCAAAGATCCAAACCCCCCACGGTCTTCAGGATCTGAGTCTGGATCTGAGTCCGGTTTAGGGTTTCCCACCAGATTGAGGCAAAACGTCATCATCACACTGTCGGATCTTGTGTGCTTTGTATTCCATATAAGGAGCCGTGTGTCACCGCCATTTTTACTCTGGACTTGGAGAGTGAGGGAGACAGACCTCTGTCTCTCTGTGGACAGTGGTGTACAGGGGTGCTGCTGTCCTGTGCTGTCCTGGTGTGGTGTCTTGTGCAGTTAGGGGTGCTGCTGTCCTGTGCTGTACAGGGGTGCTGTCCTGTGATGTCATGTACTGTTAGGGTTGCTGCTGTCCTGTGCTGTACAGGGGTGCTCTTCTGGTGTGCTATCCTGTGGTGTCCTGTGCTCTTAGGGGTGCTGCTGTCCTGTGCTGTACAGGGATGCTGTTCTGGGGTGGTGTCCTTTGCTGTTTAAGGTGCTGTAAAGGGGTGCTGCAGTCCTGTGCTGTACAGGAGCACTGTTCTGTGTGCTTTAAAAATAAAGAGGCACTGTTTTGTGTGCGGTAAAAATAAAGGGGTGCTGTAAAAATAAAGGGACACTGTTCTGTGTGCTGTACAAATAAAGGGGTGCTGTGGCCCTGTTCTGTGTACTGTAAAATTAAAGGGGTGCTGTAAAAATTAAGGGGCACTGTTCTCTGTGCTATACAAATAAAGGGGTGCTGTGGCCCTGTCCGGTGTGCTGTAAAAATAAAGGGGCACTATTTGTGTGCTGTAAAAATAAAGGGGTGGAGTACAAATAAAGGGGCACTGTGCTGTGTCCTGTAAAAATAAAGGGGCCCTGTCCTGTATGCTGTAAAAGTAAAGGGACACTGTTCTGTGTGCTGTACAAATAAAGGGGTGCAGTGGCCCTGTTCTGTGTACTGTAAAATTAAAGGGGTGCTGTAAAAATTATGGGGCACTGTTCTCTGTGCTGTAAAAATAAAGGGGTGCTGTAGCCCTGTCCTGAGTGCTGTAAAAATAAAGGGGAACTATTTGTGTGCTGTAAAAATAAAGGGGTGGAGTACAAAAAAGGGCACTGTTCTGTGTCCTGTAAAAATAAAGGAGTCCTGTATACTGTAAAAATAAAGGGGCACTGTTCTGTGTGATGTAAAATAAAGGGGTACTATAAAAATAAAGGGACACTGTTCTGTGTGCAGTACAAATAAAGGGGTGCTGTGGCCCTGTTCTGTGTACTGTAAAATAAAAGGGGTGCTGTAAAAATAAAGGGGCACTGTTCTGTGTCCTGTAAAAATAAAGGGGTCCTGTGGACCTGTTCTGTGTGCTGTAAACATAAAGAGATGCTGTAGAAATAAAGGGGCACTGTCCTGTGTGTTGTAAAAATTAATGGGCACTGTTCTGTGTGCTGTTAAAATAAAGGGGTGCTGTCCTGTGAAATGGAGAACAAAAAATAGTGAAAGATCAGGAACCACTTCCTAGTACTAGTGCTGAAGCTGCTGCTGCTACCAGTCATGACATTGACAATGCAATTCCATCAATGTCGTCTTCTACGGCCAATGCCCAATGTCATAGAGGGCATGTAAAATCTAAAAATCAAAAACTAATAACCAAAAAATAAGAAAAAAAATAAATTATCTGATGAGAAATATAAAATTGGCAATATGCCATTCACAACACGAAGTAGCAAGGAAAGGCTAAGGCCTTGACCCATGTTCGTGACTGGTGGTTTAGCTTCTCATGAAGATGGAAACCCTTCTCCCTCTTGAAAAATTAAAAAAATGAAGCTTGTTAAAGCACAGGAAACAACTGTGCATTCAGAAATATCACAAATCCCCAAGGAGAGTCCAAGTGTGCCCATGGTTGTGATGTCTAGGCCTGACCTTCACAACATTGTATGGGAAGAGGAGGCTTCTACCACCATTTGCATGCCCCCTGCAAGTTCTGGGAGGAGCACCACCAGTCCAGTTGCTGATATTGAGACTGAGGATGTCACTGTAGAAGTACACCAGGATGAGGAAGATATTGGTGTTGCTGGTGCTGAGGATGAAGGTGACGATGAGGATTCTGATGGCGGTGTGGTTTGTTTGAATAAGGAACCAGTGGAGACAGTTGTTGCCCATGGGATGAAAAATTCCATTGTCATGCCTAGGCAAAATACCAAAACATCCACCTCTTCGGTGTAGAATTATTTCTCTGTGAGGATGAGGATGTAAACACTCAAGGGGGAGGATTCAAAGGATGATGATGAGGACAATATTTTGCCTCTGTAGAGCTAGTTTGTGCAAGGATTGATTAATTGCTTCTTTTTTTGTGGAGGCCCAAACAAACCAATCATTTCAGCCTCAGTCGTGTGGCAGACTGTCACTAAAATGATTATTTTTTTAAAGTGTGCATATCCTGTTCATACAACATAAGGGTAAGTGGGAGGGCCCAATGATAATTCCACCTTGCACATCTTTTCTTTGTCTGCCATATAATTCCAGGAATGCTGTCCCACTGCCCTATCAGTCCAGGTGTGCTGCCCCACTGATGTTTAAATCCAGGGGTGCTGCTGCCTGTCTGCTGTGCTGTGTAATTCTACAGGGGTGCTGCCTATCTGCTGTATAATTCCAGATGCGCTGCCGTATAATTCCAGGGGTGCTGCTGTACTTGATCCTAGGTTGCTTTAAACTAAAGCCTAGAGCAGAATATGAAACAAGCTTCAACATCACAACCAGATTTGTGAAAACATATAGCCACAAATGTGGAAATGAAAATTCCAAGTTTGATGAAGTGTTTTCCAATAAAGTGGTGAGAGACAACATTTGTGGCCAAAGTTAGTCATATGCAGAAGAGACAGAATCATAATCCAGCGGAACGTGACATGGCAACACCTCCTACTTCATTTTTTCTGACAACTGCCGGAGAAAACTTGATTTTCCAAACACACCTATGTCTATATGTCTGCCATATAATTCTAATGGTGCCCTGTCTGAACCCGTTCATCTCTAGTAGATATATCTTGTAGTGTGCACTGTATACATAGCATTAGAGAGCGGTTCTTCTCAATTAATTTATGTAGGGGATTCAAATGAATGGCTCCTATTAGTCAACCTTAATTCTGATTTATTAATGTTCCTCATTTTGGGATTATTTACAAGATGTGCAATTGTTGTACATGGTTCTTTTTCTTTATTTTGTAAATGCTTTCTCCTTAATAATTGTACAATGTAAGGACTGCATAGGGTTATCGCAAGACCTCACGGTGTTAGAAGAAAAGAGTTTCAATGATCTTGCATTGCAAAATGAAATCACAGCTTTCCATTGCACTGCAGCGCTAGATGGTCCAGGAGCTCCTGTTAGGCACAAACAGTTACTAAATAAGGGCACAGTATAGTGTCGCATAGTGGCTTACAGCCAGCAAGCTGTCTCACTTGCCCGGCTGAGGCTTGCTGGTGGCACAGAGGTTAGCATTGCTTCCTCCCACATTCCTACTTGTAGTATGAAATGAGTTTCAACTGTAGAGTGGTAAACCCCACTAGGGCAGGGGCTCAATAACAAAAATTCACTGCACAGTCCTGCTTAGTACTGTACCAAACCCACCCAAACTCAACTTGCCCGATCCAAGGCTCACGAGGGGCTAATAAAACATCTCAGGGGCTGCTTTCTTTAAAATTAAAATATGAATAAAATAAACAAGACACACAGGTATGCTCACATGAGTGTAACTGGGAAACACAAGTATGCTCACATGCATGTAACTGATAGATGTGAAAAAATAAAATAAGGCATCTTCCTCAAAATATTTAAATAAAAATGCAATAAAAAAAACATAATATTTTTGCTAAATAAGTCTCCAGACTCCATGGAGGGGAAAATGTCCAATCTTGATCATGTGGTATAAACCAGTTTATTTGTATCCCAGCATTAAATCCGAGATTATTGTAATCCCTGAAAATTTTAGAATGGGGAACAAATTTGGAGGCTTTGGCCCCTAGTTTTTCAGTTTGTCCAGTAATGTGGTAATTATCCATTTGCTTGGTTAAAGTCCTTTCTGTTCCACACCAAGATAGGAGTGGAGGTAAAAGCCTGTGTGTTGTTCCTGATTGCATGTACCTCTCTAATTTTTAATCACTTTCTGGACACTGTCCTCTTCCTCTTGCCTCTTCTCATAATGTGAAAAGTCATCAAATATGGAGGTGGTATGTTTGTAGCTAGCTATGATTTGGAGAACTTGGCAAGCTTTTTCCAGGGGACTACCTGTCGCTGAAATGATGGGTTTATTAAACTGTGCATGTCCTGTTTAAACAACATAAGGGTAGGTCGGAGGACCCAAGGACAAGTCCATCTTGCACCTCTTTTTTTTCTTTGCATCATGTGCTCTTTATGGGCTAGTTTTTAAAACTGCAATGATCACAACAACAAATGTCTAGACACTCTGTGTTTTGCGCATATCCTCAAAAGGCTGCCCTATGAGTTCGTGACCAGAGGTGGTGTCTCTCCAAAACGCCACAAAATGATATCTAGTGCATGAAAGAATTATGGTCACGAGTTCCACTGGGCGCCAAAAATAAACAATGTATATAAACAAAATAGTGGTTTATAAACAAAGAATAATTGTGTATACAACCCTTTTCTCCTAGGGCATAGTGTCCAACCTCCAAAAGCTCACACCTCCTCCTTGCAGCGTGAATAGTTTACATGCAGCATATGAAAATAGAGGGGAAAGGAGAGCACATGTATAGTACAGTTTTTTAATTAAACATACATATACAATTTTCCAATAAAAAGGGGGAGGGGAACACAACACACATGAAGCAATATAAATGGGTTTGTGGAAATGATAACCCAGGTATGGAAGCCGCAGGGGGAGAAAAGCGGAAGAATTACCAGAGGGTTTGAGAACCCAAAAAAGTTCTCAAACAGGTTCTTTAAAGTCCAAAGAGCCGTCCCGGGCCGCACGCTCAGACTGTCTCTGGTCGCTCCACAGCCGAATGTCCACCAGATGCTATCCACATGGGGTGCCGCCAACGCGTTTCAACTCCCGTTCCGGAGTCTTTTTCAAGGCCGTGTATCATTTCCAAGTGTAAGTCTCTCTATATTTAAGCATCCCGTCAGCCAATCATGCCCGACGTCTCCATGTAATTCTTTAGATTATTTGCACCGGTGTTCACGGGTTGCTATGGTAACCGGAAGTGTATCTACATCACTTCCGGCCACTCGTATATGCCGTCGTCGTCATGGGAACCCGGCGCGCTGGCTTGTGGAACTGACGTCTTTGTTGCTGTCTCCATAGTAACCAAACGCACGGGTGTTTTTTCGTCGGAAGTCCATCTCTAGCTGTCATTTTATCTTCATAGCACCCAGAGGTTTATAATCACAGCCAGCAAAGTGTTTGAGAGCATTGTATTTAAATGCATTCGGGATATATATTAACAAGTCCAATGTTCTTAATTAACTAAAATAATGTAAAAATCTAAAAGCAAAAGATAAAACATACCGTAAGTAAAATAAAATCACATGAACCACTTCAGTTCGAAATCAATATTAAGGCCCATAGGTTGCAGAGTATTAAATTCATAAATATAGTGCATTTCACTTTTAGCTAAAAGGGTGTTAATATCCCGCTGCCGCGGCCCACATTTAACCACTTTGATCGCCCCAAATCTAGCAATGCCCCCTGTGGAACTTTTATGATGGTTTTTAAAATGATTAGAAAGGGCATGTGTCTCTAAGCTTTTCTTTATATTTCTACAATGCTCGCTGAGACGGGTTTTTAACGGTCTAGTGGTGCGACCAATATAAAATAAATGGCATTTACATTCTATAAAATACACAACATTTTTTACATTGCAAGTAATAAAATCCTTAATCTTCACATTATTCCCATTGATACAAACTGACTCAATTTTTTTAGTCCCATCACTCGGGACCTCCCTACAGCAGATGCACGTACCGCAGCGGTGAAAACCCTGCGTTAAAATCCTGCCTTCCCTTTTCTTAGGTGGTATGTAACTGCTGACTAGGGAGGTTTTTAGATTGGGCGCCTTTTTATATATAAAACAAGGACGGTCGGGTAGTATATTACCCAATATCGGGTCTTTTTTCAAAATTTTCCAATTTCGTTTTACTGATTTTTCAAGGGCCTTATGCTGAGAATTGAACCCTGTAATAAATGCCCATTCAAATCTTCCTTTCTTGGTCTCTCTTTTTGATTTATCGACCAAGAGTGTAGTCCTATCAAAGGTCTCGACAATTTCCATTGCTTTCTCCATTTTGGTTTTATCATACCCACTTGCTTCAAATCTGTTCATCATCTGACAGGCTTGAGTCTGAAAGGTTTCCATCTCGGAACAGTTTCTTCTCAGCCTTTTTAGTTGACCATATGGGATGGAGTCTAACCAGTTGTGATGATGACAACTTTCAGCATGGATATATGTCAAGGAATCAGTTTCTTTCGTATAGGTACTAGTAGATAGACAGTTGTTCTTCACAATCAGGGTTAGGTCCAGAAAATTCACTGTATCTCTGCTTATGGTAAATGAGAGTTCTATGTTCAAACAGTTGGAGTTCAGATACTCGCAGAAAGCCTTCAGCTCAACGTCGTCACCACTCCACACAAACAGGACGTCGTCGATATAGCGTTTCCAGGACACCAGGTTCGCCCCAAATGGGTGACCCGTATATACAAAGTCGGATTCCCATTTGCCCATAAAGATGTTTGCGTAGCTCGGAGCGAACCTGGTGCCCATCGCTGTACCGACCTTCTGTATATAGTACTCCCCCTCCACAACAAAGTAATTGTTGGTAAGTATGAACTGAATCCCCTCCAAAATGAAATGTTGTAAATTTTCCTCCAGAGTACTGGAATTTAGGTAGGATGCTACTGCACTTATCCCTGCCCTATGATCGATAATAGAGTAAAGAGATCTAACATCAGCAGTAACCAAAATATAGTCATTGCTCCAGGTGATAGTTGATAGGAAGTTCAGTAGGTCCTTCGTGTCTCTGAGGTGTGAGGGGTTGGTGAGTACCAAAGGTTGCAGAAAAAAATCAATGTACTCCGAGAGGCTTGCAGTCACTGATTGAATACCTGACACAATTGGGCGGCCTGGAGGTTTTGAAGCATCCTTATGGACCTTGGGTAATAAATACAGAGCTGGTACAACCGGATTAGTATTAAAAATGAATTGCTTCTCTGTGTCTTTTAGGACTCCCATGGTGCTATATTTATCAAGCAGGGTTGTCAAGTTGGAGTTAAACTTATTCGTTGGATCAGACCTTAGCTTTGAATATGTGTCTTGATCTTTGACATGCGTCTCCAATTCTTTAATGTACCAACTCTTGTCCATAATAACTACTCCTCCGCCTTTATCGGCGGGTTTCACAATAATTTCCGTATTGGACTTCAGGTCCTTAAGTGCAGCCCTTTCTTTGAATGATAAGTTTGACCTAAAGCCGACCGGTTTAATGTCTCTCAAATCTCCCTGTACTATTTCACTGAATGCCTCTATAAAGCTTCCCTTAACATGAGCTGGAAAAAAAAGGGATTTGGGTTTGAAAGGGGTCGTGCTTACAATCTCTGCTTCTCCTAAATCACCTGTTATGGATTTGGACATGAAAAATTTTTTTAAACACAGTTTCCGGACAAATTTATGTATGTCTACAAAGGTCTCAAATTTATTAATTGGTATAGCAGGGGCATACTTGAGCCCTTTCTCCAAAACAGTTGTCTCATGCTTGGTTAGAGTATGGGAACTAATATTAAAAATCTTCACGCCCTTGCTGGGCAGGGCCTTGGTTATGGTACCGCCATCAGTCGAGGTAGTTGGTTCTGAAGCAGTGAAGGCCGAGCTGGAGGCAGAAGTGGGGTCTGTACTCAACGTTTTTAGTGTAGGTCTTTTTCTACCCTCGTGACCATAATTCTTTCATGCACTAGTTTTTAAAACTACCATCCTGTATGCCACTGCAGTGCCACTCCTAGATGGGCCATGTGTTTGTGCCGCACACTTGTGTCGCTTAGCTTAGTCATCCAGCTACCTTGGTGCAACCTTTTGTCTTAAAAACAATATTATGAGGTGTGAGGTGTTCAGAATAGACTTCAAATGAATGGAAATTAATGTTATTGAGGTTATTAATACTGTAGGAACAAAACAAAAACAAATTCTGTGATTTTAGCTGTTTTCATGGTATGTTTTTTATTTAAAAAAATCCAAATCCAAAACCAAAACCCAATAGGGTGATTTTGGCAAAACCTATCCAGATCCAAAACCAAAACACAAAACTTTAAATGTGTCCGGTGCACATCTGTAATTGATATACATCCTTTACAGCAGCCCAGCCATTCAGCGGTGACCACACATTCCAGGGGTCGCACTGCCTTCCAGGAAGTGTATTCCATCAGTGTGCGGGGAGGACAAGGAGACTATATTACCCAGGATGCCTCTGGGCTTGCCCCCTCTACAGCCATAGCAGCCAACATTTAAAATTATGATGCTCTTATTACCAACCCACCACCACCTCTACATGACTGAAATATCCAATGATTAAAATGGTTAGTCCCAGCACAGTTATTGGGGTGGCTAGCTGTAACTAGGGTGGCACAATTTTTATTTTATATGTCACTTCTGATGTGCCCAACTCCTTCTATTCAGTTGCAAAGTGCAAGACTTGACAGACAAATACAAGTATTATTATTATTACCATCTTACATTTTTTAAATATATTAAGTTAATCTCTATTTTACATTTTTGTTTTTTAATGTGTGGTAGGGGGAAAAACATAGGTAAGGGAGATTATGGGGGCGGGGAAGCGGCACCCATCCCTTACTTTGCCAGGGGTGCTCGGACCCCTAGATATACCTGTTTCCTGATTACTACTATTGCTGTTCTTTTTTACTCCTATTTTTACTCCTACCTCAACCAACCACAAAATAGAATGAACTGACTATCACCATATTAGTTATAATTATATACTAATAATTGTGTGAAATGTGAATTTAGGACTATAACATTGAATATACCATTATAGTGGAACACAGAAACTGTATTGTACCTCTGCAAATAGCCTATTTTGTAGCAAAAAACATTGATGCTGTTATTATTCTTTATCTACATTTACTATTGGGATGAGGAGGAATTATGTACCGGCTAAGGGCCCAGTGATGCCTTGAACATTATGTAGAACTTTATACTCCAATGGAATGCTATTGTAGTGGCTCCAAAACTACTATAATGGATTTTACCATGTCATCCTCTTATTTCAGTGATGTGTAATATTTGTACTGTAGGTACCACAACTTGCTACAGTAAATTAGAGCTTTTATTTGAGTGCTATATAAAAACCAATGCACTGGTAAAGCAATTTTTTTTTTTTTTTCATAATTAAAAATAGAAAATGTAAGAGGAATCATTGTAGTTTAGGTTGTGATTGTAGAACAGGCCATCACATCAGGTGAATAAGGCATAGAATAATTGCTAGTGGAAAATCATTCTATTCATTTAACTATGGCATTCAAATGAACCTTATTCTCCAGACAAGTGCTAAAATATTGGACACTTCCTATTAAAGGTTTATTTAATAAAGGTGTTAAAATATTTTGAAACAGTTCAAATATCACAACTTTATAAAATAATATTATTTAATTGTGTTACTCAATTAGGTTGTATATGCACTCTATTGTATATGTGAATAGGGATGGAAATTCACGTTAACCACTTTACGGTTTTATGCCACAGTATAATAAGCACATGCTTGGTAAGAGTGCTATCATTTGTCTCATAACGTCTGTAAAATGACAGTTTGATGCAAGTAATGGTCGTGGGAAAAGAGTGGAAGGTAATGAAAATGCAAATTGTTCTATTTTTGTACTCTATTTTCATATGAAAAAGGATGATTAAGGCTTTCTGCCTGACAAGGTGATAGTTTGATGTGAACATCATGGTGATAGAATTCAGAATCTTAATAACAAAGCAGCAAATTTCCCTTTAAAGATACATAATTTATCAGTTCATTTTCCAAACTGTAAATTTACAAAGATTTGCAAAGAACTTTATACCTCACCTGAGCTATGTTTAATTAATTATTGTTAAATGTTACCTTCATTATAAAGCATAGATTGTGAAAATCATAATTGTGCTTCTTAAAATATTTTAAAATGTATAAACTATATATTTAAAGAAGTCGTAGTAATACCTGTAGGAAACATTTCAGCATGATGTAACAGTGTTAGATAAGTATGAATGACAAGGACTGTTCGAATTTCTGCAAAGAAGGTTAACCTAATTCATAAGGCAGAGTGTGTCTTAGGTGCGTCTAAAAATCACTTTTATTGTTTCTTACATTTTAAAGATTAATAGAAATACCGTGTGTGTGTGTGTGTGTGTGTGTGTGTGTGTGTGTGTGTGTGTGTGTGTGGGTGTGTGTGTGAGTGTGGGGTGGGTGTGGTAGGGGGGGAGTGGGGCAGGTGCCCCATGTCCCTATTTGAGTTGGGAGGCAGCTGGTTAGCTGGGATCCTGCAAGGACAGGCTCTTTTTGGAACCCGTGTCCCTGCAGGTGACTTTTGACGCAGCTGGTTGAAACTAAATTTCTTATTGCTGCGAATAGCAGTGATAATAATTGACAATTGTTGGGTATAACACTAGATAATTGATAACTATGCCTCATATTTTGCAGGCCCAATGCGTGTTGACACACTGGGGTAAATTTACTATGATGGGAGTTCTATTTAGGATGGGATGTTGCCCATAGCAACCAATCAGATTCCAGGTGTTATCGTCTAGAAGGCGCTAGATAAATGAGAAGTAAAATCTGATAGGTTGCTATGGGCAACATTCCATCTTAAATAGAACTCACATCTTAGTAAATTTACCCCACTGGTGGCCACGCATGCCATTCTATTTACACAGTATCCTGGAAAGAAGTAGGCAGAGACACTGTAAGGGCAGGTGTACTAAGACTTGGAGAGTGATAAAGTGGAGAGAGATAAACTACCAACCAATCAGCTCCTGTAATTTTCTAAACACAGCTTGTAACATGGCAGATAGGAGCTGATTGGCATGTACATTATCTCTCTCCACTTTATCACTATCCAAGGCTTAGTACATCTCCCCCTGCAGTATGATGAGCCAGACAAAGACCAGATTGTTTCCTTTCCAAATCAACCGTCTATTCTCTGGTTAATACTGTAAATTGGTGACTTTGAAAATAATGCATAATGCGCATATTAGAGTGACACTAAGATAAAAATATTGGGTTTTTTGTGAGTTTAAGAGGTTGCTTTTTTTCAAGCTGGTCTAATAGCATTATACAGCTCTCACTGATGCCTTTTGTATTATTTGTCAGTCACTGTTGCTCTATATATTGTATGGCAGTCTTTGATGCTCTGTGTATTACAGTATATGGCGCTCACTGTTTCTTTCTGTATTTTATGCTGGTCTTTGGATCTCTATATTATATGATAATCACTGTTGCTCTCTTTATTATATGTTGGTACCTGATGTTCTCTGTATTGTATACTGGTCAATGATTATCTCTGTATTATATGCTGGTCACTGTTGATCTCTGTATTATATGATATTCACTAATGCTTTCTGTATTATATGATGATCACTGATGTTCTCTCTGTAATATAACATCACTGATGCTTTGAGAATTATACAACACTTACTGATGCTTTCCATATTATATGGTGGTCACTGATGCTCTCTGTATTATATTCTGGTCACTGATGCTCTCTGTATTATATGACAGTCACTGATATTCTCTATATTATATAGTAGTTACTGATGCTTTCTGTATTATATGACAGTCACTGATGCTTTGAGTATTATACAGCACTTACTGATGCTCTCTATATAATATGGCAGTCACTGTGACGTTCTCTGCATTATATCAGGGTAACGGCGATGTTCTCAGCATTATATGGAGATCACTGTAATGCTCTCTGTGTAGTATGGTGGTCACTCAATGCTTTGCTCTGTTTTTAGTGCAGTAGTGTAGTAGAGGCAGCAATAAATTGCAATACTTACCTTTGAATCTTGAGAGACTTGCAAGTTCCATTTAAACGAGAAGGTACTATAGAACTACATAATAAATGCAGAAGGTGTTAGTACCATAATACAACATTACTAAAAATTGTGTTTTGCTTCACCCTACAAACATTTTAGTATTTAGAATGTGGTGATCTGCATTCTTGCAGGTCAAGGTTGACTACTATTTATGAGGGAAGTTGAGGGAACCAATGTGAGTATTTGCCCAGAGTGACAGGAAGCCTAGCATCACCCCTGTGAATACCACAATATTTGCATCTCTAGCTATGAACATATTGAGGTTTTAAGGATCTTTTAAGAGGCACATATAGTTTTAGGGTTTGCTTATAAAATAATTGGAAATCTTTAACCATAAACTTGATGAAGTCACATCGAGGGTATAGAGACACCAGTGATGATGAGTGCAGCACTTCCAGGAGTGTCCTGAAAATGCTCCAGGGCACTAATTACTCTGGCCTGTGATGCCGCATCGATACTGGCTAAGGGGTGCCAGTATAGGCACCCTGCTAGTCCGATGCAGGGACCGTGGGGCAGCGACAGTGACACCCACAGAGCAGTGCCCTCTGTGCGGCAGCACTACTCACACTCCTCTACTTATGGCCATGCTACTTTGTAAAAGAACAGTTTTCTTGATGAGTAAAAGTGTTTGGGAAACATTACATGATGAATAGTCTAACAGGCCATATTGAAATAGTAGATTTTATACCTTTATATTTAGAAAGATAATGTTGGTAGCTTTCAGTCACCACAGAATAAAATTTGAGAATTCACACACAAAGTACTTCTTATATAGAGCCTCTATTTAAACATGAGGCACTCATTTCCAATCCGTTGCTCTTTATTGTTTATATCAAGTTAAATATATGGACTAGATTCACAGTTAAGTGGAAGAATGTGCAACAGATCAAACTATTATGCACTGCAAAGGGTACATATATATATACAGGAATAATCTCCTGCAAGCCAACAGTTGTCATCCTAAAAGTATAATTAGAGGGCTTCCTTACTCACAAATGGTGAGAATTTGGAGGATAAATAACAATCCTGTGATGGCTGAACAACAGATAGATATATTGATCCAAAATTGATTTATCGTGGTTATGCCCTTAAAACGCTATTGGAAGCTAAGTCTAAAGTACTCACCTTAGATAGAGAATCAACAAAAAGCCAAAAATATCAGAGGCAACCGGAGGGATTACCTTGGGTAAACAAATTTAATACCCTGTCACCGACAATAAATAGGATTACAAATAAGCATTGTCCTCTGGTTAAAACAGACACACATTTAGGCCTAACAGATACTGCTCTGATGGCCTGTTATTCACGCAGTTGGAATCTGCATGATTTGTTAGTAAAGACAGATATAACAAAGAAAACGTCAAACCAGAGACCATTTTTTTTTACAAAGTAGAAAGTTAGGATGTGTGCTCTGCTCTTGCATTACATGTCAAATTCTCATTCCGGGAGATGCGTTCCCACATCCCCAGACTTCGAGAAAAATACAGATCCGTTATTTGTTAGATTGCAATACGAGCTTTGTGGTGTACCAAATTGTATGCCCATGTGGGCAGGATTTAGAGGGGTGCAGGATGTAGCCATCGGTATTGTGACTGGAGGTCTCCTGTCAGTCACATAACTAAATCCCATATATATAACCTGGACAGCGTTGGGATCACACACATCAGCCCTCAGCACACAAAAGGCTTTATTAAAAATAAGGATCCCCTGGACTGTCACATTTGATTTTAGTATTTATTATTCATGGGGACACTTTCCCAAAAACTATTAGGATGTTTTCTACATCGTTTACACTTGGAAAACACCCCTGAGGAAGTCAAGGGACTCTTTCTGGATCCAGGAATGCCACCTTGGACAGATAAGCCTTTATATTTGTGACCTCTTGTACGTGTGCTACCTACCATTATCTGCTATTTGTTATTTATTTGTTTTAAGTACAGTATGTATTTATTGGGCAGTACGGATGGTGTAATGGTTAGCATTACTGCCTCACAGCACTGAGGTCATGGGTTAAATTCCCACCATGGCCCTAACTGTGGGGAGTTTGTATATTCTCCCCGTACTTGCGTGGGTTTCCTCCGGGTACTCCGGTTTCCTCCCACAATCCAAAAATATACTGGTAGGTTAATTGGCTCCCAACAAAATTAACCCTAGCATGAATGTGTGTGCGTGTACATGTGATAGGGAATATAGATTGTAAGCTCCACTGGGGCAGGGACTGATGTGAATGACCGAATATTCTCTGTAAAGCGCTGCGGAATATGTGTGCGCTATATAAATAACTGGTAATAAATAAATAAATAATTGAGATTAAAAAACTGTGTTTTTGAAAAAAGGAAAAACCTTGTTGGTTGGGATTGCTTTCCCTAGATTTTACACAGTGGGGGTAATTCTGAGTTGATCGCAGCAGCAAATTTGTTAGCAGTTGGGCAAAACCATGTGCACTGCAGGTGTGACAGATATTACATTTGCAGAAAAAGTTAGATTTGGGTGGGTTATTTTGTTTCTGTGCAGGGTAAATACTGGCTGCTTTATTTTTACACTGCAATTTAGATTTCAGTTTGAACACACACCACCCAAATCTAACTCTCTCTGCACATGTTATATCTGCCCCCCCTTAAAGTGCACATGGTTTTGCCCAACTGCTAACAAATTTTGCTGCTGCGATCAACTCTGAATTAGGCCCAGTATCTGCTGCTCTTAAACAAATATGCAGAGTTAGGACGTTGCACACGATGGTCTCTATATTTTCTATTTTCTTTTATATACATCTCGATTATATGCTGGTCTGACGACCGAATACGCTAACTAAGATGCTAAATCTATTCTCAAAATATTTGTTCACCTGAGCACATTTTGCACTTTCTACATTTGCACTAGGAGGTGCTTTAGAACGTCATTTTTTTTACTATTTTATGCATGTTTCAATTTTTTAGCAGCCACCCATAGATATTAATGGGGAGTGTCTCTTAATAATTAAGTCTATAAATTATCTACGTGTTAGTGTATATATATATATATATATATATATATATATATACTTAAGCCCTCACTCACTTACTCACTGACTGACTCATCACTAGTTCTCTTACTTCCTGATATGTTAGGAAGCTGAAATTTAACATAGGTGTTCTTCATGTGAGAAATATTTCAACTGTGTTATAAAAATTTTAATAAACCTCACCTAATGGGATGGAAAGGGGGTTAACATAATGACGTCATCACCGATGCGTGGCTTGTGTTGCGTGAACGATAATGCCAAAATGGACAATCGTATCAATATTTGGATTGCACCTCCAGTGGGTAGAATTTCATTAACTACAAAAATGGTCCTGTCACTTTTTACCATATTTCTCACTCACTGACTGACTGACTCATCACTAATTCTCTTACTTCCCGATATGTTTGGAAGCTGACATTTAACATAGGTATTCTTCAGGTGAGAAAAAGGAAAGCTACGTAATTAGATTTTTAATAAACCTCCCCTAAGGAGATAAACAGGGGGTAGACATAATGATATCATTACTGATGAATGGCTTGTGTTATGTGAACGATAACGTCCAAACAGACAATCAAATGCAAATTTGGATTGCACCTCCAGTGTGTAGAATTTAATAAACTCCAAAAATGGTCCTGTCACTTTTTACCATATCTGAAACGGGTGGTCCTCGGGTAATGCCAAGAACCATGGATTAATATTCACTTACATTAGAACGTCTCAAAACCAAAACCAGGTTGGTATTGACATGTAAATGATTGCCACTTAAAAAAAAAAACAGGAGAACTTTTACAAAATCTCTCACTTCTTAATTCTCACAATTGATTACATCCCCCCCCCCTGAATGTCTGTGTGCAGCATATAATCCTCCTTGTTAGTTCCACCCCTAAATTTTACACATTGTTCCATTTAACTAGTCCAGCACCAAACACATGTAAGACAAGACTGCTCTTCTCATCAGAACTATTAGAATAATTAGCAATTCATAAAAAGAAGAATCTTTCAAATGGCGATGCAAATTTTTATATTTATTTACTTTACAATACTATATATAACATACACACATAGAGATAAACATTGATAAACTTTTGCAATGCTTAAAAGAAATGTGAATTTGAGGAGGATTAATTAGAGCAAAGTCCCTATTTAACCCTTAACAACTATGATGTAAAGCCTGTGGAGCAGGGTCGTCACTATGTTGTGAGACACCTGGTGCAGTTGAAATACCCCATGTGCATGCCCTCAACAGACGCCGACCAAAAGGGGCATGGTCTCACAGCGCAGCACCAATTTTAATCACTTTTAGGGTCCCGGAGATGCTGGGTTGCCCTCAGAGACTGTCTGCAGTGCCGGCTCCTACACTGTGACAGGAGCTGAGTGCTACATGTAATGTGACAGTGTAGCACCCATCTACTGTCACTGAGAAGGTGATGGAATTTTGATGTCACCCCTAAGTGGATGACACCCAGATGCCGCCTGGTAGTGACGCTACTGCTGGGGAGTACAGCAAAATAGAGCAATAACTGTGAAGCTGGACAAACCATAATGCAAGGCAAAGGGTCAAAATACATTTATTTGTTTTTCGTGCAAGGTATTTCGCATGTAGCCCACAAATGCTGGACAGCTTTACTTTTTACACTGCAATTTACATTTTAGTTTTCACGTATCTCTCTCAAATCCAGATCTCTCTGCATATTCTACATCTGCCCCACCTGCAGTGCAGCATGGTTTTACCCAGGTGCACAGGTACTATCTCTTTTTTTGCTTTTTCCCCTCCTCAAAATCAGGCACGTAGTAACATAGAAGGGCTCTGGGGGTCATTCCGAGTTGATTGCACGCTGCAACTTGTTGCTGCCTGTGCAATCAGATAGACGCCACCTATGGGGCGAGGGTTTTTTTTTGCATAGCAAGGGTGCGATTGCTTGTGCAGCCGAGCTATGCAAAAACATTTTGTGCAGTTTCTGAGTAGCTTCTTACTTACTCACCCACTGCGATCACTTCAGCCTGTCAGGTCCCGGAATAGACGTCAGACACCCACCCTGCAAACACCTCAACATGCCTGCGTTCGCCTCACCACTCCCCGAAAATGGTCAGTTGGCACCCAGATCCGCATTCTGCCTTTCAATCTTCTAGCGTTGACCGCTGCAAACACTTCCGTTGTTGCTATGGTCGCTGCCTGGCGATGTCCGTCGCCGGGCAATGACGCGCATGCGCATTGGGCCCCTGCGCAGCCGCAGTTCAGACCCATTCGCATGGCTGCCAAAAAAGGAGTGTGTGAATGGGTCAGAATGACCCCCTCTGTCCTTTCATTATACAGAGAAAGAAGTAAAATAAAAAAGTACATTTTACTTGACTATTTAGAATTTTATAATAGGTATTTTTATTAATTATGTGCAATTTTAATCATATATTTCTCTTCTAACACCATTTTATTTTTAATTTAGCAAGTTTTAATATGCATATTGCAGGAAAATGTTTGTGGGGAGCAGTTATCAAATTGTGTAGAGAGACAAAGTGGAGGGACATAAAGTACCAACTCATCAGCATCTATTTGTCATTTTATAGGCTGTGACAGGTAGAAGTTAACTGGCTGCTATGAGCAACTTATCCACTATCCTTGCAAGATTTGATAATCCTTCTCCTGTATGGGTGTGATACAGAAGATAGACATCATAAATGTCGACAGTCATTAGGTTGACATCATTAAGTTAACAGAAAAAGGTCAACAGGGTCAAAAGGTCAATGATCTAAGGTCAAAAAGTCAACAGTCAAAAGGTCTACAGGGTTAAAAGGTTGACAGGATCAAAAAGTCGAACTGAAAAAGGTTTAAGCAAAAAAGTAGATTTTTCTTAAACATTACTTTGTATTTTTAAACTTATTTCACCCAAATTTGTGAAATGTGTCCCCTCACCTCACTTTGCTCGCCACAAGGTTACTAAATGTAATTATTTGTGACATGGATAGTAAATGCAGCAAAAATAAGAATTTACTCACCGGTAATTCTATTTCTCATAGTCCGTAGTGGATGCTGGGGACTCCGTAAGGACCATGGGGATTAGCAGCTCCGCAGGAGACTGGGCACAACTATAAAGAAAGCTTTTAGACTACTGGTGTGCACTGGCTCCTCCCACCAAGACCCTCCTCCAGACTTCAGTTAGGACACTGTGCCCGGAAGAGCTGACACAATTAGGAAGGATTTTGAATCCCGGGTAAGACTCATACCAGCCACACCAATCACACCGTATAACTCGTGATACAATACCCAGTTAACAGCATGATAACAACTGATCCTCTCAACAGATAGCTCAACAATAACCCTTTAGTTAAGCAATAACTATATACAAGTATTGCAGGCAATCCGCACTTGGGATGGGCGCCCAGCATCCACTACGGACTATGAGAAAGAATTACCGGTAAGTAAATTCTTTTTTTCTCTAACGTCCTAAGTGGATGCTGGGGACTCCGTAAGGACCATGGGGATTATACCAAAGCTCCCAAACGGGCGAGAGAGTGCGGATGACTCTGCAGCACCGAATGAGAGAACTCAAGGTCCTCCTCAGCCAGGGTATCAAATTTGTAGAATTTTGCAAACGTGTTTGCCCCTGACCAAGTTGCAGCTCGGCAAAGTTGAAGAGCCGAGACCCCTCGGGCAGCCGCCCAAGAAGAGCCCACTTTCCTCGTGGAATGGGCTTTTACTGATTTAGGATGCGGCAGTCCAGCCGCAGAATGTGCAAGCTGAATCGTACTACAGATCCAGCGAGCAATAGTCTGCTTAGAAGCAGGTGCACCCAACTTGTTGGGCGCATACAGGATAAAGAGCGAGTCAGTCTTCCTGACTCCAGCTGTCCTGGAAACATAAATTTTTAGGGCCCTGACTACATCCAACAACTTGGAAGCCTCCAAGTCATTTGTAGCCGCAGGCACCACGATAGGTTGCGTCCTAGGCGCTTAAAGAAATAGATAATTTGTACAATACGTTCCTTTTTGGAGATAGGATGACCTCAGAATTGGTTCCCGCCTTGTATTGTAATCTCGTCCGATTGTATTGTGCCGTGATTATTCATACATGCGGAAGAAAAAAATAGCATACAATGTGTAGTATTTCTAATAGTCCAATAATGCCAGACAAATGAGGAATGGTTGTAGTGAGAAAGATGCTCCACAGATATCTTGCGTACCCCACTCACAATAAGGTGAATGTAGGTGTATCCATAAAGGTATCTTTTAGTGTGGTGATGTTAACTTCATCCAGACAACCAGACACTATATTGTGATGGTTTAATCAAACACAGGCGTACCCAAAACTCACACAAAGGAAGCAGAGGGCACTCCTTGAAAGGTATCTTTTACATTCAATTTTCTTCAAAGAAATAAAGCGTACCCCAACTCACACTGGCACAGAGAGTTGTAATCCCATCAAGGTTTCTTTATTCCGTAGTAGTGCTGTCAATAGACTTCAGTGCTTTGGTTTAATAACTCGCAGATATGCGGAAAAAAGGAAGTAACAACAAACAATGTGTGATATTGTTTCAAACCAAAAAAATGCACAGGATAGAAGGCACCGATACTACGTGGGACAATCGTGTTTAACGTACCCCACTCACATCAAAAAGGGTAATGGTAAGCCCATAAAGGTATCTTTCACATGGAAGCTGCCATACACTATAAAGTAGAGGCTTAATCTAAGATGGATTGCTGTATGCAGGCGTACCCCAACTCACACTGGATAGATGGCATACGTTCCTATAGCAGTATCTTTCACACTGTGGCACTCAAATATAGGCGTACCCAAACTCACGTTGCAGTGGAATAGATGAATCCTATCAAGGTATCTTTTAAGGGCTCAAAAGCCTTCTCCAATCAGTGTATAATGGTGGGCTGATTCACAAAAAAATATGTACAAATTTTTCCAAAAGAAAATAAAATGTCCATAAAAACAAAAATGTGCTTTATTCCAATCCAACAGAACAAAAGGTTTTTCAGATAAGAGAAAAATCCAGGTTCAATGTAAAACAATAAAAGTCCATAAAAAATATTTTCTATTAACCGCTAAAAAATACTTGAAAAAGAAAAATGGAAATCTTGCTACTCACAGTCCAGATAATGTCGACGCGTTTCGGTCGTGAGACCTTTGTCAAGACATATCTGAACTGTGAGGAGACTAGGTATTTATAAGGCCACTGGCCTATCTGTGAGTAGCAGGAAGTGATGCCATCAATTAGCCAACTTCCTGTTCCTTAATTTCATTAATCATCACATTATGAGCAAAAGGCATAAAAGATATAGAATACATTGCAGTTTAAATGATGTTATTAAAAACATATCCATAGAATTCATATATTTGGCACAGAAGCATTCATTCTTAATCAATCGCACTGGTCACGCTTGGCCTTATGGGATTCGTAGTTCTCTGCATCCGATTTGAGGTCCATATATGGTATTTCCGCCGGAACTGGAAGCGGAAATGACGTCACGGTCACTCATGCCAGCGCAATTTTCCGATGCATTCTGGTCTTTGTAGTTTGGTGTCCCGGACGTAATGGATAGCTGTGTACCATAACAATATGGTATTTCCGCCGAAACCGGAAGCGGAAATGACGTATCGGCCGCTCGTGACAGCGCAATTATCTCAATGCATTCTGGTCTTTGTAATCTGGTGTCCCGGACTCAATAGATAACTGTGTGCCATAACAGTAAAGAGAGCATTTAGGGGAGAACACAAAGAACAATCACCGCATTATAGCAATACTTTAAAAAACAGTGTAATAAAACGATATCATATATTAGTGATTAATATGGACACTAATGACATCAGTTAAAAAAATATATAATAATGGAAATTACAAAAAAATAAAAAAATATAGTGAAAGTAGGGCATAAAAACCGCTACTTAATGAAACGCTTCCCGGTCTCATTTGGTTCAAAACAAATCACACTTGAAAGATACTGGGGATTTCCTATGCCAGTTAGAAAAGATCCAATGGCAGAGTAACTATATTTTGGTAACAGCGGACGTAAGCTCGCTTTATACCATCATTGACCATTCAGACGGCATACAAGCAGTTAAACACTTTCTTAACATGTCCAATTTATCCAAAAACCTTCAAGAGTTGGTGGTAGAAGGTATAACCTTTATTCTCAATAATAATTTCTTTATGTTTGGGAGCGACTTCTACATTCAAAAAACGGGCACGGCTATGGGCACCAGATTCGCCCCAAGCTATGCAAACTTGTTTATGGGTTTGTGGGAACTGAACAACATCTGGTCCAAAAACCCATTTGGGGCGGATCTGGTGTCCTATGCCAGATATATAGACGACATATTTTTCGTCTGGAAGGGCGAGATGAATTCTTTGTTTGAATTCTGTTCCTTTCTGAATACCAACAATTTAAATATTAAACTCACTTTTGAAAACAGCAATACAAGTATCAACTTTCTGGACATAACCGTCTATATAGAAGACAATACAATTCACACCAGAACATACTCCAAACCCACGGATTCCAGTACTTTTATTGAGGCTACCAGTTGTCATCACAACTACGAATCCCATAAGGCCAAGCGTGACCAGTGCGATTGATTAAGAATTAATGCTTCTGTGCCAAATATATGAATTCTATGGATATGTTTTTAATAACATCATTTAAACTGCAATGTATTCTATATCTTTTATGCCTTTTGCTCATAATGTGATGATTAATGAAATTAAGGAACAGGAAGTTGGCTAATTGATGGCATCACTTCCTGCTACTCACAGATAGGCCAGTGGCCTTATAAATACCTAGTCTCCTCACAGTTCAGATATGTCTTGACAAAGGTCTCACGACCGAAACGCGTCGACATTATCTGGACTGTGAGTAGCAAGATTTCCATTTTTCTTTTTCAAGTATTTTTTAGCGGTTAATAGAAAATATTTTTTATGGACTTTTATTGTTTTACATTGAACCTGGATTTTTCTCTTTTCTGAAAAACCTTTTGTTCTGTTGGATTGGAATAAAGCACATTTTTGTTTTTATGGACATTTTATTTTCTTTTGGAAAAATGTGTACATATTTTTTTGTGAATCTGCCCACCATTATACACTGATTGGAGAAGGCTTTTGAGCCCTTAAAAGATACCTTGATAGGATTCATCTATTCCACTGCAACGTGAGTTTGGGTACGCCTATATTTGAGTGCCACAGTGTGAAAGATACTGCTATAGGAACGTATGCCATCTATCCAGTGTGAGTTGGGGTACGCCTGCATACAGCAATCCATCTTAGATTAAGCCTCTACTTTATAGTGTATGGCAGCTTCCATGTGAAAGATACCTTTATGGGCTTACCATTACCCTTTTTGATGTGAGTGGGGTACGTTAAACACGATTGTCCCACGTAGTATCGGTGCCTTCTATCCTGTGCATTTTTTTGGTTTGAAACAATATCACACATTGTTTGTTGTTACTTCCTTTTTTCCGCATATCTGCGAGTTATTAAACCAAAGCACTGAAGTCTATTGACAGCACTACTACGGAATAAAGAAACCTTGATGGGATTACAACTCTCTGTGCCAGTGTGAGTTGGGGTACGCTTTATTTCTTTGAAGAAAATTGAATGTAAAAGATACCTTTCAAGGAGTGCCCTCTGCTTCCTTTGTGTGAGTTTTGGGTACGCCTGTGTTTGATTAAACCATCACAATATAGTGTCTGGTTGTCTGGATGAAGTTAACATCACCACACTAAAAGATACCTTTATGGATACACCTACATTCACCTTATTGTGAGTGGGGTACGCAAGATATCTGTGGAGCATCTTTCTCACTACAACCATTCCTCATTTGTCTGGCATTATTGGACTATTAGAAATACTACACATTGTATGCTATTTTTTTCTTCCGCATGTATGAATAATCACGGCACAATACAATCGGACGAGATTACAATACAAGGCGGGAACCAATTCTGAGGTCATCCTATCTCCAAAAAGGAACGTATTGTACAAATTATCTATTTCTTTAAGCGCCTAGGACGCAATCTGGTGTCTATTTGTTGTGTTAAATATCTGTGTTTTGTAAATGTGGTGGCATTTATTCTGACACCAGAAGTGTACAGGCGGCTTTGCGCCCAGGGGACTTGTCTGACTGTTTCTAGTCTTCTACCACGATAGGTTGGTTCAGTTGAAAAGCTGATACCACTTTGGGGAGAAACTGGGGACGAGTCCTCAATTCTGCCCTATCCATATGGAAAATCAGATAAGGGCTTTTACATGACAAAGCCACCAATTCTGAAACACGCCTGGCCGAAGCAAAGGCCAACAACATGACCACTTTCCACGTGAGATATTTCAAATCCACGGTTTTCAGTGGCTCAAACCAATGTGACTTTAGGAAATCCAACACCACGTTGAGATCCCAAGGTGCCACTGGAGGCACAAAAGGGGACTGAATATGCAGCACTCCCTTAACAAAAGTCTGAACTTCAGGTAGTGAAGCCAATTCTCTCTGGAAGAAAATCGATAGAGCCGAAATCTGGACCTTAATGGAACCCAATTTAAGGCCCATAGTCACCCCTGACTGTAGGAAGTGCAGGAACCGGCCCAGCTGAAATTCTTCGGTTGGAGCCTTCCTGGCCTCACACCACGCAACATATTTTCGCCATATGCGGTGATAATGGTTTGCGGTTACTTCTTTCCTAGCTTTAATCAGCGTAGGAATGACTTCCTCCGGAATGCCCTTTTCCTTCAGGATCCGGTGTTCAACCGCCATGCCGTCAAACGCAGCCGCGGTAAGTCTTGGAACAGAAAGGGCCCCTGCTGCAGCAGGTCTTGTCTGAGCGGTAGAGGCCATGGGTCCTCTGACATCATTTCTTGAAGTTCCGGATACCACGCTCTTCTTGGTCAATCCGGAACAATGAGTATAGTTCTTACTCCTCTTCTCCTTATTATCCTCAGTACCTTTGGTATGAGAGGAAGAGGAGGGAACACATAAACCGATCGGTACACCCACGGTGTTACCAGAGCGTCCACAGCTATCGCCTGCGGGCCTCTCGACCTGGCGCAATATTTTTCTAGCTTTTTGTTTAGGCGGGACGCCATCATGTCCACCTGTGGTTTTTCCCACTGGTTTACAATCATTTGAAAGACTTCTGGATGAAGTCCCCACTCTCCCGGGTGGAGGTCTTGCCTGCTGAGGAAGTCTGCTTCCCAGTTGTCCACTCCCGGAATGAACACTGCTGACAGTGCTAACACGTGATTTTCCGCCCATCGGAGAATCCTTGTGGCTTCTGCCATCGCCGTCCTGCTTCTCGTGCCGCCCTGTCGATTTACATGGGCGACCGCCGTGATGTTGTCTGACTGGATCAGTACCGGCTGGTTTTGAAGCAGGGGTTTTGCCTGACTTAGGGCATTGTAAATGGCCCTTAGTTCCAGAATATTTATGTGCAGGGAAGTCTCCTGACTTGACCATAGTCCTTGGAAGTTTCTTCCCTGTGTGACTGCTCCCCAGCCTCGAAGGCTGGCATCCGTGGTCACCAGGACCCAGTCCTGTATGCCGAATCTGCGGCCCTCTTGAAGATGAGCACTCTGCAGCCACCACAGCAGAGACACCCTTGTCCTCGGAGACAGGGTTATCAGACGATGCATCTGAAGATGCGATCCGGACCACTTGTCCAACAGGTCCCACTGAAAGGTTCTTGCATGAAACCTGCCGAATGGAATCGCTTCGTAGGAAGCTACCATTTTTCCCAGGATCCGCGTGCAGTGATGCACCGACACCTGTTTTGGTTTTAGGAAGCCTCTGACTAGAGATGACAGCTCCTTGGCCTTTTCCTCCGGGAGAAACACTTTTCTCTGTTCTGTGTCCAGAACCATCCCTAGGAACATCAGGCGTGTCGTAGGGACCAGCTGTGACTTTGGAATGTTTAGAATCCAGCCGTGCTGTTGTAGCACTTCCCGAGATAGTGCTACCCCTACCAACAACTGCTCTCTTGACCTCGCCTTTATCAGAAGATCGTCCAAGTACGGGATAATTAAAACTCCCTTCCTTCGAAGGAGTATCATCATTTCCGCCATTACCTTGGTAAAGACCCTCGGAGCCGTGGAGAGACCGAACGGCAACGTCTGGAATTGGTAATGACAATCTTGTACAACAAACCTGAGGTACTCCTGGTGAGGATGGTAAATGGGGACATGTAGGTAAGCATCCTTGATGTCCAGCAATACCATGTAATCCCCCTCGTCCAGGCTTGCAATAACCGCCCTGAGCGATTCCATCTTGAACTTGAATTTTTTTATATATGTGTTCAAGGATTTCAAATTTAAAATGGGTCTCACCGAACCGTCCGGTTTCGGTACCACAAACATTGTGGAATAGTAACCCCTTCCTTGTTGAAGTAGGGGCACCTTTACTATCACTTGTTGTGAATACAGCTTTTGAATTGCCTGTAACACTGCCTCCCTGCCTGAGGGAGTGGTTGGCAAGGCAGATTTGAGGAAACGGCGGGGGGAGATGTCTCGAATTCCAGTTTGTACCCCTGAGATACTACTTGAAGGATCCAGGGATCCACCCGTGAGCGAGCCCACTGATTGCTGAAATTTTTGAGATGGGCCCCCACCGTACCTGGCTCCGCCTGTGGGGCCCCAGCGTCATGCTGTGGACTTAGAGGAAGCGGGGGAGGACTTTTGCTCCTGGGAACTGGCTGTATGCTGCAGCTTTTTCCCTCTACCTCTGCCTCTGGGCAGAAAGGACGCGCCTTTAACCCGCTTGCCCCTATTGGGCCGAAAGGACTGTACCTGATAATATGGTGCTTTCTTTGGTTGTGAGGGAACATGGGGTAAAAATGTAGACTTCCCAGCTGTTGCTGTGGAAACGAGGTCCGAGAGACCATCCCCGAACAATTCCTCACCCTTATAAGGCAGAACTTCCATGTGTCGTTTGGAATCTGCATCACCTGTCCACTGCCGAGTCCATAACCCTCTCCTGGCAGAAATGGACATTGCACTAATTTTGGATGCCAGCCGGCAAATATCCCTCTGTGCATCCCTCATGTATAAAAGTGCGTCTTTTATATGCTCTACTTTTAGCAAAATAGTGTCCCTGTCTAGGGTATCTATATTTTCTGACAGGGAATCTGACCACGCAGCAGCAGCACTGCACATCCAGGGTGAAGCTATAGCCGGTCTCAATATAACACCTGTGTGTGTATATATAGATTTCAGGATAGCCTCCTGCTTTCTATCAGCAGATTCCTTCAGGGCGGCCATATCCGGAGACGGTAGTGCCACCTTCTTTGACAAGCGTGTGAGCGCTTTATCCACCCTAGGGGATGTTTCCCAGCGTGACCTATCCTCTGGCGGGAAAGGGTACGCCATTAGTAACCTCTTAGAAATTACCAGCTTTTTATCAGGGGAAGCCCACGCTTCTTCACACACTTCATTTAACTCTTCAGATGGAGGAAAAGCTACTGGTAGTTTTTTCTCTCCAAACATTATACCCTTTTCTGTGGTACCAGGGGTAACATCAGAAATGTGCAACACATTTTTCATTGCCTCAATCATGTAACGTGTGGCCCTACTGGAAGTTACATTAGTCTCCTCCTCGTCGACACTGGAGTCAGTATCTGTGTCGACATCTGTGTCAACCATCTGGGGTAGCAGGCGTTTTAGAGCCCCTGATGGCTTTTGAGACGCCTGGGCAGACACAGGCTGAGAAGCCGGCTGTCCCACATTTGGTATGTCGTCAAACCTTTTATGTAAGGTGTCGACACTATCACGTAATTCCTTCCACAGCACCATCCACTCAGGTGTCGACCCCGCAGGGGGTGACATCACATTTACAGGCATCTGCTCCGCCTCCACATAAGCCTCCTCATCAAACATGTCGACACAGCCATACCGACACACCGCAAACACACAGGGAATGCTCTGACAGAGGACAGGACCCCACAAAGCCCTTTGGGGAGACAGAGAGAGAGTATGCCAGCACACACCAGAGCGCTATATAACACTGGGATCCCACTATCAATGAGTGTTTTCCCTATAGCTGCTTTTTTTATATATATTATATATATATAATATCTATACTGCGCCTAAATTTAGTGCCCCCCCCTCTCTTTTTTACCCTTCTGTAGTATTCAGACTGCAGGGGAGAGCCAGGGAGCTTCCTTCCAGCGGAACTGTGAGGGAAAAATGGCGCCAGTGTGCTGAGGGAGAAGCCCCGCCCCCTTTTCGGCGGACTTTCTCACGCTTTTTCTGTAATACTGGCAGGGGTAATTTTACATCTATATAGCCTCTAAGACTATATATGATGTATATTTGCCAGCCAAGGTGTTATTTATTGCCCTCAGGGCGCCCCCTCCCAGCGCCCTGCACCCATCAGTGACCGAAGTGTGAGGTGTACATGAGGAGCAATGGCGCACAGCTGCAGTGCTGTGCGCTACCTTGGTGAAGACCGAAGTCTTCTGCCGCCGATTTTCCGGACCTCTTCGTTGCTTCTGGCTCTGTAAGGGGGACGGCGGCGCAGCTCCGGGAACGAACACCAAGGTCGGGTCCTGCGGTCGATCCCTCTGGAGCTAATGGTGTCCAGTAGCCTAAGAAGCCCAAACTACCACCTGTTAGGTAGGTTCGCTTCTTCTCCCCTTAGTCCCTCGCTGCAGTGAGTCTGTTGCCAGCAGATCTCACTAAAAATAAAAAACCTAAATATACTTTCTTTCTAGGTGCTCAGGAGAGCCCCTAGTGTGCATCCAGCTCAGCCGGGCACAAGAATCTAACTGAAGTCTGGAGGAGGGTCTTGGTGGGAGGAGCCAGTGCACACCAGTAGTCTAAAAGCTTTCTTTATAGTTGTGCCCAGTCTCCTGCGGAGCCGCTAATCCCCATGGTCCTTACGGAGTCCCCAGCATCCACTTAGGACGTTAGAGAAAGCTGTAAAAACATGAAAAAAACCTAAAAAACATGTGTCGACCATATGTCGAGTCAACCTTTTCATGTTTACCTTTCGACTGTTGACCCTTCAAAACTGTTGACCTTTTGATTGTCAACCTTTTAATTCTATCGACCTTTTGACCCTGTCAACCTTTTGACTGTCGATCCTATGTTGTTGACCTATTGACTGTCGACCTTGTAACTATCTATCAACCACCTCCCTCCTGTATATTTTAATGTGCTATGAATGCAGTAGAGATCCATCTGAAGATGGTGTCAGTTCACGTAATGAGACCCCAAAATCAGTTTTTGGAGTTTGATGAATGAAGGTCCCCATGCTACTGTAAGGGGACAGTGAGCCACATTGAGGTTGAATGGTATGCAGGTGATATCTGGTAATCTTTTCACCTACTTTAAGAAAAACCTAATAGATTCCCTAAAGTTATAATGCAATATAAAACATAAATGCATATTCTACAGTGTTTTTATGTGTTGGCTTATTAATGCATCCTAAATATGATGCAGTTGATGCAATATCTGACATGTTTCTGCTTAATTACTACATTAGCTGAAGCTGACCTCTTGTTTGCCTGCCCCCGAATTCTTCTGTTCCTCAATTCTTCCAAATTATCTTTCATTTAACTCCAAGCTGTTAATCTGTATGAATCCTTATTTACTAACTTCACAAAATGAAATATTATAGCATTTACCTTGTCTGTTCTTTGTGGTGTTTATAGCTGAGTATACTGTAATAATCTGTGATTTATTGCTTTTATATTTGAAAGTCTGTTATAATTATATTTCAGAATTGTATATGAATGGAAAATGGTAGCTGTTCCTATCCAGCCAAGTGAAATACTGCCCTGGGAGGGATAAAAGAATGAGACAGAGGGTGATGGTGATATTACAAAGCCTTTTTGTTATCAAAGATGTGTCAATGTAAATGTATTTACTATTGTGGATGCATTTTTTGAGCCTTAAATTCTAGGTACTGGAGATGCATTTTCAGTGGTAATTGATAACTCATACAGTGTCTTCTTCCTGTAGATTTTGCACAACACCATTACTAGTATTTATTATGAGGTAAATCCCTGTGCATTTCACAATCATTGCTCGTAACTGTTAATGAAATTTTCAAGATGGCTGAATTGTAGTTCCCAACAAGAGAAATATACCAACAAAACTCCCAGTCCAATTACTGCTTTTCTAAAGTGCTCTAAATCTGTCAACAAGTAAAAACATTAACTGTAATAAAGTACGTGGGAAGGTGACCCAGTTGTTATCACAGGACTTCTTGCTATGCTGAAAGAAATCTAAAAGTTGATGATTGACTGCAAAGGATTCAAAGCAGAACAATTAGAAACAAGTTTTTCAGTACAAAAAAGCATGAAACAAATAAACACAATGCATAATTCTACTGGAAAATGATGCTGTGTCAATAAACAAAACTACAAGCAGAACAAAAGGCTGATTTATTTAATAAACAAATTATAACGGTGTTTCCACGGCATCAAGCACATCACGGTTAACATAGGCATTAATATACAAAGCTATTTTATTTTCCCCCAAATGCAATATCAAAGTCTATTATTAAAATATATTTGACCATTGCTATCAACTTATGAAGCATACTGTAATTATGTCTTTAACGCTACTTTTTCAGCCATACTTGTCTGCAAAGACTCAGCATTATCTATTACCTCTTGGGGAAACTGCCTGTACTAAAGGATTTATTTTTGTGTTGAAAATTGGTGCTAGTCCCTTCTCCTTTTTTTCTGTTTCGCATATTTAAATCGATTTTATTTTATTGAAAACTCTTGTGGAAGTTCAGAAATAGTTGAAATGATGTAGGTACAGTAACATACCTCCCAACATCTGGAGGTGGCAATGCAGGACTCCCTTTCATGGCAAAAGGGGCGTGCACTATGGAAAAGGGTGTGTGGCTTCATAGGAGTGCCGCAATCAGTAGCCACACCCCTTTTTTCCATCTCTGTGGAGGCATGCCCCTCACTCTGTGAGCTGTTGGCATGCCCCCAGTCCCTCTGTCTATCGTGAGTAGATGCTGTGCACATGCATACAGCATCTATTCACCACTTGACAGAAGCCTCCCAATCGCCCCCCACCCCACCGTAGGACACTGTGGCCTACAGGTGGGATAGCGGGACAGTAGCAAAATAATGGGACTGTTCTGCGAAAATCAGGACAGTTGGGAGGTATGCAGTAGTTTTTGGTGCAAGCTCTCAAAAGATATTGGAGCCATGGTGTCATTGTAGGATGTTAGTTAAGGGCAGTTGAGGGCATTTTAGCACAATGGATTTCAATGCTATTTCCTGGATGTAGGGAACATACTGTAGAAAGGGCTTAATTCAGAGGTTTATGTAAATTTGTTATTTACGTAAATCTCAGATGTGTCCAGATCTGTGAATTTTCAGGACCCACTGCGCATATGCAGATCATGGGATGTGATGTCACTTGTAGTGCCTCAAATGCTGCTGCTGGTATGTTGGAGTGGCTGCTGGAGCATGGGGGTGGTGTCAGGACATCCTGAGTAACCTGAGGGTTATCAGATGACGATGGTTATGCAGGTGATCCAATGCTGTGCCTTTGGAAACAGCAGTGGATTAGAGCACAGGTTCTCAAACTCGGTCCTCAGGACCCCACACGGTCCATGTTTTGCAGTTCACCTGTAGATTTTTCAAAAGTGACAGTTGGTGATACACAGTGCAGCTGCTGGGTGACATGGAAAACGTGAACCGTGTGGGGTACTGAGGACCGAGTTTGAGAACCACTGGATTAGAGAATCCTGCTGTGGGCTTCTTATTACTGTAGAAGCCTCCTCATAATTTCACACAGCCACTGCCTACAAAGATGTACAGTATTGCCACAAAAGTACTTTTCACCTCTGAATCATCCGCAAAATACAGTATTTTGCCATAGAGGTGCATCGGGGGTCATTCCGAGTTGTTCGCTCGTTATATTTTTCTCGCAACAGAGCGATTAGTCGCTAATGCGCATGCGCAATGTCCGCAGTGCGACTGCGCCAAGTAAATTTGCTATGCAGTTAGGTATTTTACTCACGGCATTACGAGGTTTTTTCTTCGTTCTTGTGATTGTAATGTGATTGACAGGAAGTGGGTGTTTCTTGGCGGAAACTGGCCGTTTTATGGGTGTGTGCGAAAAAACGCTACCGTTTCTGGGAAAAACGTGGGAGTGGCTGGAGAAACGGAGGAGTGTCTGGCCGAACGCTGGGAGTGTTTGTGACGTCAAACCAGGAACGAAACTCACTGAACTGATCGCAGTTGCCGAGTAAGTGTGGAGCTACTCAGAAACTGCTAAGAAGTGTCTATTCGCAATTTTGCTAATCTTTCGTTCGCAATTTTGATAAGCTAAGATTCACTCCCAGTAGGCGGTGGCTTAGCGTGTGCAAAGCTGCTAAAAGCAGCTTGCGAGCGAACAACTCGGAATGAGGGCCATAGTTTGCAGTAATTCTGCTGACTTTGGAGGCACCTGAAATAGAGCTCTTTATCAAACACATACAACATACATTTGTAAATGAGTAGTGTAAGTTTTAAAAGTTACATATTGTCATTTTAATCATTGTTATATCTGTCAACAATGTGACAAGCACTCGTGTAGACTCTTATCGCTAGAAAATTAGATTTTGTTTTAAAGTGGATCCCCCACTTTTTGTTATGTCATAAACCTACAGCCTGCGGAAACTTCCTCATTACAGTAATACATCCTGTGCCGAGCACAAGCAGCACTACCAGGGCCCCTGTAATAGAAAAGCTACAGTATGAGTGTCTGGAGGCTTATTCAGATAAGTGTAACTTTATGTTTTTGTTTTCAACAGACAGAACACAAAACAGAAAAACCTTCAGATTAGCAATATATCAGCTTCTCTTCAGCAGTGAGGGAAACAGAGATCTAGCTTTATTACCAGCAACATACAAAAATGGATATATTATGATTCTGCAGTTCCCTCATGACTGCAGACTACGTCTGGGGAACTGGGTATCCCTTACTGCTGCAGCCAGTCCTCCTTATTTAGGGGTCTATTTACTAAGCCTCAGGTGGAGATAAAGTGGCCGGAGATAAAGTACCAGCCAGTCAGCTCGTACCTGCCATGTCACAAGCTGGGTTTGAAAAATGGGAGGCGGTGATTGACTGGTACTTTATCTCTGACCACTTTATCTCCACCTGAGGCTTAGTAAATAGACCCCTTAGTCAGTTAGAACACTTGTGAATCAAGGTTCAAGTTTTTTATGGTTTCAAAGTTCAATGCAGCTTTTTTATTGAGACAGCAATAGTGCCGTTGTTTTCATGGTCGTAAGTGCATACCAGGTGCCCCCTCAGTAGAAGCTGGTGCCCGCCTATGGCTCCGGCTTGCACATGTGGTGATGTCCCAGCGACTTGCCAATGGTACATCTGGGAGAATTATGATTCCTTATTGCAGCTAATTGTGGCTTTTTTCAGATGCTGTCTGTAAATGATAATAAATAGAGCAGGGAGGTTTTTTTTAATCAAAGCTCTAATGGTGTGGACACACGGTGAGATCCTTGCTATGCCCGATTTTCACTTTGCGATTTCCCCTGAACTCTCCGGAGCCCAGCACCACCGATTTTGACTAACTTTTCTTGAAATATGGACTATGTGTGCTTACGATTTTGGATTATGTGAGATTTTGGCTTATGTGAGATGTCATTGACATGTGAGATGAACTAGATAGTACACCGATCTAGCAAGGATTGACTTGCCTGCACAGTCTTTCTTTTCTTGCGATACCGACCTGGCGGGACCGCGCATCGGGATCGAATCGGGATCGCAAGTGGCATAACACCTTGCGATTTGCACTAACTTTTCTTGCGATTTTGACTATATAGTCAAAATCGAAAGAAAAAAGTTTTATTATAATAATTGGAGCATTTCCTTAAAACAAACTTATTGTCTTTCTTTCTTTCTTTCTTTCTTTCTTTCTTTCTTTCTTTCTTTCTTTCTTTCTTTCTTTCTTTCTTTCTTTCTTTCTTATTCAACAGCATAGCTGTAGCTCATTATATATATGTGATACCCTGTTCGGAACCCCTGTGCACTGTGACTTATAACTCAGGGGATTGTTAAACAGAGGCACTGGCGCTGTAGAGGTTAACAGCTCCCTTCACCTAATGATGTCAGGGGCACAACATGGATAGCACAAGGACCCAGGGGATTGCAGCCACAGCCCTGTAAGAGTGGGAGCCTAGAGTCTCGCAATTGGCTGACTTCTGCACTGGGAGGAGGAGCCTGTTGGGCGGGAAGGAGAGTTACCTCAGAGTTACCTCAGAGCTCTGTGGGGATCAGGGGTGAGATGCACACCTGCAGATAACAGCCGCTGATTGTGTAGATGATGTTGGGTGGAATAGCTGTGCTGAGCAGTGTATTTCGGAAGAGTGAGCCAGCAACCTGGAGAGGCACCCCTGTGAGTGACACCCTTACCACTGGGTAAGAGACTGGTACCTGCACAACACTGCATGGAGCTAAGGACAGTGAGATGACCCTTGGTATGAGGTAAAGGGCAGCTGTAGTGGGAGATAGCAGCCAGCCAGTGGGAGTACTACATAAGCAGGTCACTGATCAGCTATCCAGCTTTTTACCACAGTAACTCACAGCCTTGTATAGACTGAGCAATCAGTTACAGTGATATAAGCCAGGGAAGTTGTGTAGGCCCGAAATCAAGGAGACTACTGAGTTGTACTAAATGTCACAGTCACCAGTCAGCACCAGTGCGAGGAACTGAGGCACAGGCAGCAGTGAGATTCTTTTTAGTCTGTCTGGGGCATACTTTGAAAATAATTGTACGGTAAGTATATAGGTGTATTTAAAACTTAACTTTTATTAATTACAAGACAAACATACAGACAACTGGAGATGTCAAAAGGGTTTAAAAAGCTTATTAAATTATTTGCTCACTTATACTCTGTTTAGTGGGTACATATCACTGAGAGTACTGAATCATTCGGAAGTGAGTAAGTGTAAGGAGACGTATTACAGAGCGAAAATTTCTATTAAAATGTTCTCTTTACCAAAATTATAATGAATCTGGTATTTTCACAATAAGGGAGAACAGAACTTGGGCAACTCCAGGCACCCAGAAAGTAGACAAATGAGTGTATGCGCAAGTTGTGGATCTATTCGTTCATTGGGTTGTGCGTATAGATTGGTGCAGTTTTGATATAGCACCTAGGTCAAAAAGAGTTATGAGAATTAATAGAATGAATGGTAGAAACCAGTCACTTCTGCTTTTGCCCATCTGTTGCCATCGAATGGGCAATGAGAGAGTGTAATGAGCCCGGAGAGTCTGGTCTAGAAGGAAGTAGAGTACAATTCTGCTTTCCAAGGTGAGTGGGGTAATTTGACTGTCCTGTATTGCTACAGTACCTGGTATTCCTAGAGGGTCGCCCTCTCTGGTACTGACCCGGCCCAACACTGCTTGGCTTCCAAGATCAGATGAGATCAGGCTTATCAACTGTGGTATGACTGTTGGTAATAGGTTAGTATCCTATTGTTCCATGTGAGATTACCCATTTTGGATGAGATAGTGTATCAGATACAAGGGGAGGTAAGTATGAAGAATCAGAAAGATGAAGAATTAAAGTTGGAAGTAAGGTAAGTACAGGTTGAGTATCCCATATCCAAAATGCTCGGGACCAGAAGTATTTTGGATATCAGATGTTTCCGTATTTTGGAATAATTGCATACCATAATGAGATATTATGTTGATGGGATCCAAGTCTAAGCACAAAATGCATTCATGTTTCATATACACCTTATACACACAGCCTGAAGGTCATTTTAGCAAATATTTTTAATAACTTTGTGCATTAAACAAAGTTTGTGTACAAACACATAATTCATTTATGTTTTATATACACTTTATACACACAGCCAGGAGGTCATTTAATACAATATTTTTTATAACTTTGTGTATTAAACAAAGTTTGTGTTACAATCCTGAGCACTCATGTTTTGTTATTGTTATAATTACCTTTGCTTCAGTTTGTGGAACTACAGGTCACAGCTAGCTCCTGAATAGTTGTCTCCCAGTGCCTTTGCTCCTGCACTCAGCAACTGACTTCACAGGTGTCTGGATTCTGTAATTACAGCTCGTTACCTGAAAACTACTAATCAGCTTGTCAGCCTGCTCAGTCTGCACTGCAGCTGCATGTTATATCAATTACTGGGGGCCTGTCTGGTGCTCACAACTGATTGGTCCAGCCTGTTCTTTTAAGCCTCTCAATCCCAAGAAGCTTTGCCAGTTATAGCTACTCCATGTGGTGTTCTGCTCTCTGGTTCCTCTCTGGTCTCAGTTCATCTGTCCAGTGGGTATTGCCTTGTTCCAGTATTGAATTCCAGCTTCAACATCTTGCTGACAACTTTAGTCTGCCGACTGCCGTTACCCTGTCTCCAAGTGTCTGCACCCCAGTCCGTCCGTGTGCCGCTACCTTCTGTGTCACCCCTGGAGTGCCTGCTGCTGTTCCATCTCCACAGCCCCAGCGTACCATCTGGCCGTGTGCACCCTGCCACCTTCTCCAGCTCCTGTTTGTTCCGATGTATCCCTGCGGCTGATCATATACAACACCTCTACCAACACTCTAGTCCAGTTCAGGTATCAAGTGACCCAGACAAGGGGCCGCGACCTGCACGTCGGAAGCCGCGAAGCCCATATCCCCTTGCGGGGTTCCCTGGTGAAAACCTTCCGGCGTGTTAGACTCCGCGCCTCTGTTCTGGGTAACATCAACCACTTGGTACCTGATCCCGAATTCCGGATTCTGCACCAGTTCCTGACATTATAACTGGCCCACCACTTCCTGGGCATGGACCCGTCACAGCAAAATCCGGCTCAAATCTTGGCTGGTCAAATACAAAATTTGACGCAGCAACTGCAAGATCTAAAGCTCCGAGTTTCCACCCAGGAAGAAACTAGCAGGTCATTGGTTGTAACCAGAGCTCCTGGGCCTGAACCAAAGCTGCATCTTCCAGATCGGTTTACAGGTGACCAGAAACAGTTCCAGAATTTCCGTGATAGCTGCAAGCTATATTTCAGACTCCGGCCATTATCATCTGGTTCTGAGGCTCAGCAAGTAGGTATCATCATCTCCCTCCTGCAGGGGGAACCCCAGTCCTGGGCGTTCGGATTGAAAACAGAAAATCCCGCCTTGCACACAGTGGATGCCTTTTTTAGCGCCCTAGGAATTCTTTATGATGACCCGGACCGAGCAGCTTCTGTAGAGGCTCACTTACGAGCCCTGAGACAAGACAAAAACACGGCCGATGTATACTGCACTGAGTTTCGCAGATGGGCAGGTGATAGTGGTTGGAATGACCCGGCCCTCCGAAGTCAGTTCCGCTTAGGCCTCACTGAGCAAATTAAAGACTACCTTGTCAAGTATCCTACTCCTGAAACCCTGGACAAGCTCATGCAGTTAGCAATTCGAGTAGATCGTCGGATCAGGGAACGGAGGATGGAGAAAGGTGGAGGGTCACCATCTCCATCAGCAGTAGCCTTGGAAGAAGCCGAAGATTCCAGTGAACCCATGCAGATTGGGGCCTTTCATCTTTCTGCTCAGGAAAAATCTCGTAGGCGATCGATGGGCCTATGCTTATATTGTGGAGCAAAGGGTCATTTTGCTAATGTTTGCACCCTGAAGTCGGGAAAAGACAAGACCCAGGGGTAAAAGGGGAGTTACTCCTGGGTCTGGCTGGAATCTCTCCCAAAAATTCAGTCTTGCTTCCAGTTCAAATTAGTCTACCTACTCAGCAAGTTGCAGTCAAGGCTTTTGTTGATTGTGGTGCAGCTGCCAACTTTATGGATATCTCTTTCGCCCGGTCCTGGAACATTCCTATACTAAAGATGAAGCCTTCTGTGACTATTTGTGGCCTTGACGGTAACCCCCTCCTCAGTGGGCAAGTGTCTCAGCAAACTCCTCCAGTTCATTTAACTACTGGTCTTCTGCATTCGGAGAAGATTATTTTCCTCCTTGTCAATTGCCCCATGGCCTCCATAGTCCTAGGGCTTCCATGGTTGAAATCCCATAATCCATCCATCTGCTGGAAGACAGGAGAACTCTTACAGTGGGGAACAGAATGTACAGGAAGATGTCTGTCCTTGCCAGTGCGATGCTCTCAAGTTATACCAGAGGGGCTACCGACTCCATATCATTCATTTGCAGATGTCTTCTCCAAGAAAGAGGCGGATACTCTTCCCATCAGTCTGGTATCCGAAGATAAATTACCTAAGGGTAGATTATATGCTCTTTCTTTGCCAGAAACTAAAGCCATGGAAGACTATATTCAGGAGAACCTAAGCAAAGGGTTTATTCGTCCCTCAAAATCACCAGTAGGAGCAGGATTCTTCTTTGTGGCAAAAAAGGACGGCTCCTTACGTCCATGCATTGATTATAGAGGACTCAACAAAATCACTGCTAAGAATTCTTATCCTTTGCCTTTGATTTCCGTGTTGTTTGATCAACTCCGGATGGCGGAAATCTTCTCTAAAATTGATCTTCGGGGGGCATATAACCTCATACGAATTAAGGCCGGTGACGAGTGGAAGACGGCCTTCAACACTCATTCTGGGCATTATGAATACCTTGTTATGCCATTTGGATTGTCAAATGCTCCTGCCGTCTTCCAAGATTTTATCAATGATGTGCTCCGAGAATTCCTGGGAAAATTTGTTGTGGTCTACTTGGATGACATCCTGATATATTCACGGTCACTGGAGCGGCATCGAGTCCATGTCCAGATGGTGTTGCAAAAGCTCCGGGAGCACCATCTATACGCCAAGTTAGAAAAATGTGAATTCGAAGTGAAGGAAGTCGCTTTCTTAGGATACATCATCTCTCCCAAGGGGTTCTCCATGGATCCCAGTAAGCTTCAAGCAATTCAAGATTGGGCACAACCTACTAACCTTAAAGCTATACAACGCTTTCTTGGGTTCGCTAATTATTACAGGAGATTTATTCGTTCATTTTCAGACATTGTTGCACCTATTGTTGCTTTGACCAAGAAAGGTGCGGATCCGTCACAATGGTCACCTTCAGCTTTACAAGTTTTTTTCAAGTTAAAAAAAGCCTTTATATCTGCACCTGTTCTTAGTCATCCAAATCCTGACCTGCCTTTTGTTATGGAAGTGGATGCTTCTGAAGTGGGAGTGGGAGCAGTCCTATCACAGAAAGATCCAGTTGATTCTAAACTTCACCCGTGCTCTTTTCTGTCCAGAAAGTTCTCTCCTGCCGAAGCCAACTATGATGTTGGAAATCGTGAACTGCTTGCTATCAAGTGGGCTCTAGAAGAATGGAGGCACTGGTTGGAAGGGGCGAGACACGTGATTACAATCCTCACTGACCATAAAAACTTATCCTATATTGAGTCAGCCAAGAGACTGAATCCAAGACAGGCACGATGGGCATTATTCTTCACTAGATTCAACTATGTGATCTCCTATCGGCCAGGATCGAAGAATCTTAAAGCAGATGCCTTGTCACGAAGCTTCTTTCCAATTCAAAATTCATCCTGCTCTACTGAACCAATTATTCCTGTTTCCAATATCCATGCTGGTCTTGCTCAAGATTTAGTCTCCCAGATTCAAGCCAAACAGTCTCTTGCACCCATGGGGACTACCTCAGTACTCCTCTTTGTCCCTAAAGAGTACAGGAGAGCAGTTTTATCTGAATTTCATGTAAAAAGAATCTCTGGGCATCCAGGGATTTCTAAGACTCTGGATTTATTGTCTCGCTCAGTTTGGTGGCCTTCTATGTATCAAGATGTTAGAGAGTTCATTCTTGCTTGTGAGATCTGTGCTCAACATAAAACTCCTCGTAAAGCTCCCATGGGACATCTTACGAATCTTACGGTTCCCTCAAGACCTTAGTCCCATATTTCTATGGACTTTGTGGTTGATCTTCCCAAGTCATCGGGGTACAATACCATTTGGGTTGTGGTAGACCGGTTCAGTAAGATGGCTCACTGTGTTCCTCTTCGCAAGCTCCCCAGTGCCAGGGAATTGGCAACCTTGTTTATCCAACATATCTTTAAATTACATGGATTACCACAGGACATCGTCTCCGACAGAGGAACTCAGTTTATTGCTCAATTCTGGCGAGCTTTCTGTTCAGCCTTGGATATTAATCTTAGTCTGTCCTCTGGTTATCATCCGCAATCCAATGGACAGACTGAGCGAGTGAACCAGTCTCTTGAACAGTATCTCCGTTGTTATGTTTCCAAGTACCATAACAATTGGGTGGACCATCTGGCATTTGCTGAATTTGCATATAATAATTCCAGTCACTCTTCTTCATCCATGTCACCCTTCTTTTGTCTCTCTGGGTTCCATCCTAGGTCTAACGCTTTTGACATCCTGCAGCAACAGACTTCTTCCCTTGATCCTGTAGCTCGTCTGAGGAAAATTTGGAGGAGAGTACGTCTGGCACTCAACCAAGTCTCTGTTCGTTCCAAACAATTTGCTGACAGACGACGAAGACCTTGTACTTCTAAAGTGGGTGACATGGTGTGGCTGTCCACTCGAAATATCAAGTTACGCCAGCCCTCTCAAAAATTTGGGCCTAGGTTCATTGGTCCATTCCGGATTATTAGACAGATTAATCCAGTAGCCTTTCGACTCCTTTTACCAAAATCACTTAAGATCAATAACACTTTCCACTGTTCCTTGTTGAAACCAGCATTTGTGTCCCAGAGATTTAGAAGATCTCCTTCCAGAAGGCCTGCCACTGTGTTAGTCCAAGGTCACAAGGAGTTTGTTGTGGAAAAGATTCTGGATTCCAAGTTCAGGAGGGGTCAAGTTCATTTCCTCGTGCATTGGAAGGGTTACGGTCCGGAAGAGAGAACCTGGGTACCAGAGCGGTTTCTTCATGCACCCAGACTTAAGAGGTCTTTCTTCTGTGAATTTCCAGATAAGCCTGGTTCTAGGGGTTCTTAACCCCTCTTCAAGGGGGGGGGGGGTACTGTTACAATCCTGAGCACTCATGTTTTGTTATTGTTATAATTACCTTTGCTTCAGTTTGTGGAACTACAGGTCACAGCTAGCTCCTGAATAGTTGTCTCCCAGTGCCTTTGCTTCTGCACTCAGCAACTGACTTCACAGGTGTCTGGATTCTGTAATTACAGCTCGTTACCTGAAAACTACTATTCAGCTTGTCAGCCTGCTCAGTCTGCACTGCAGCTGCATGTTATATCAATTACTGGGGGCCTGTCTGGTGCTCACAACTGATTGGTCCAGCCTGTTCTTTTAAGCCTCTCAATCCCAAGAAGCTTTGCCAGTTATAGCTACTCCATGTGGTGTTCTGCTCTCTGGTTCCTCTATGGTCTCAGTTCATCTGTCCAGTGGGTATTGCCTTGTTCCAGTATTGAATTCCAGCTTCAACATCTTGCTGATGACTTTAGTCTGCCGACTGCCGTTACCCTGTCTCCAAGTGTCTGCACCCCAGTCCGTCCGTGTGCCGCTACCTTCTGTGTCACCCCTGGAGTGCCTGCTGCTGTTCTATCTCCACAGCCCCAGCGTACCATCTGGCCATGTGCACCCTGCCACCTTCTTCAGCTCCTGTTTGTTCCTGTGTATCCCTGCGACTGATCATATACAACACCTCTACCAACACTCTAGTCCAGTTCAGGTATCAAGTGACCCAGACAGGGGGCCGCGACCTGCACGTCGGAAGCCGCGAAGCCCATATCCCCTTGCGGGGTTCCCTGGTGAAAACCTTCCGGCGTGTTAGACTCCGCGCCTCTGTTCTGGGTAACGTCAACCACTTGGTACCTGATCCCGAATTCCGGATTCTGCACCAGTTCCTGACATTTTGTGTACATTGAGCCATCACAAAACAAAGGTTTCACTATCTCACTCTCACTCAAAAAATTCTGTATTTCGGAATATTCCATATTTCGAATTATTTGGATATGGGATACTCAACCTGTAATACACTTCTGCTGTCCACGTGGGGCCTCTGTTGCCTAAATTTAGTATTGCAGGGTGTACCCCAATTTTGTGAATGAGAGAGTGTATCCAGGCGAGAATATGCGATTTAATGAGAGACCACTATTGTGAAAGTGTTTCTTTCTCCTGGGGAATGCAATCATATTCTTTAGTCATTAAAGGCTATATAGGTGCATACATGTATGCTTGTGGTCCTGCAAAAGCTTGTAAATATTCCTAAATTCCACACTGATCTTCGAAAGGATAATATACAGAGGTTATACACAATATTGAGAAATTTAACCCTGTATTCAGGTTCTACTGCAAACTTTACAGATAAAGATGAGTGATGAAGATTCCAAGCAGTGTAACATATGGTAATCAATTACTTTTTCTTCAGAGAGACTAGCACAGGTAACTCACAATGTAGCAATAATATCTAAGGCTGAATTACTGCCAATATTAAATAATGGTATAAATATCTGGTAGGTGACTTATGATTGTATTGATAACCAATTTGCAACAAATCAGAAAAGCAACACAGCTTGTCAGAAGTGATAACTTCTATCTTCAAAAGGATGATATAAGGAGGTTATATACAATGTTGCAATAGTTTGGCCCTGTATCCGGGTTCTACTGCAATCTTCACATGTAGAAATGAATGATGAAGATTACAAACAGTATCACATCTAGTAAACAATGATTATCTCTTCAAAGAGACTGACAAAGGTCATTCACAATGTTCCAAAAACATCTAAAGCTGAATTTGCTGCCAATGATTCTTATTGATGCAAAAAATCAGAATGGCAGCACAGCTTATCAAGAGTGATTATTCTTTAGTATAATGGCATGGGAGTACACTGTTTATGAGAACAATATCCTTACAAAATCATGCCTTTAGTCTGATCACTATTTTGTCCAAGGTATACACAATTAAACTGCATTGCCATTAGTACATAAAAATGGTAAATCACACTGTAAAGTTGTGAAAAAGTACAAGTCAGGGTTGAGTTATAAAAATATATCCAAATCTTTGATGATCCCCGGAGTACCATCAAATCCATCACCTTCAAATGGAAAGAACATGGTACCACAATAAACCTGCCAAAAGAGGGCCATCCACCAAAACTCACAAACCAGCAAGGAGGGCATTAATCAGAGAGGCAGCAGAGAGACCAAAGGTAACCCTGAAGGAGCTGCAGAGTTCCACAGCAGAGACTGATGTATCTACGCTTGTGACTACAATAAGCTGTACACTCGATAGAGCTGGGATTTACGGAAGAGTGGCCAAAAAAAAAGCCATTACTTAGTGTTAAAAATAAGAAGGCACATTTTGATTTTGCCAAAAGACATGTGGACGACTCCCTAAATGTATGGAGGAAAGTGCTCTGGTCAGATGAGACTAAAATTTTACTTTTCGGCCCCAAAGGAAAATGCTATGTCTGGCGCAAACCCAACACATCCCATCACCCCAAGAACACGTAGGGTCATTCCGAGTTGATCACTAGCTGCCGTTATGAACAGCACAGCGATCAGTTGAAAAATTGGCTAATCTGCGCTTGCATATGCACCGCAATGCGCACACATGATGTACGGTTACAAAGTCCTTTGTGGTTTTGCACAGGTTCTAGCGAAGCTTTCAGTCGTATGACCGAACGCAGGAAGATTGACATGAAGTGGGCGTTTCTGGGTGTCAACCGACAGTTTTCAGGGAGTGCTTAGAAAAATGTAGGCGTGTCGGGGGAAAACGCAGGCATGGCTGGGCAAACACCGGACGGGTGTGTGACGTCAAAAGCTGTTCCTCCGTCGTTAGAATCAACTCACATGAAGAGTAACTACAGGGCTGGTCTTGTTTTGATCAAAATGATTTTGCAGGTGCTCTGCTGCACAAGCGTTTACACTTCTGCAATGCGAAAACACACTCCCTGGTGGGCGGCGACTATGCGTTTGCACGGCTGCTAAAAGTAGCTAGCGAGTGATCAACTTGGAATGACCCCCACTATCCCCACAGTGAAACATGGTGGTGGCAGCATCATGCTGTGGGGATGTTTTTCAGCAGCAGGGACTGGGAAACTGTTTCGAGTCAAGGGAAAGATGGATGGTGCTAAATTCAGGGATATCCTTGAGCAAAACCTGTTTCAGTATGCCTGTGATTTGAGACTGGTCTGGAGGTTCACCTTCCAGCAGGACAATGACCTGAAGCATACTGCTAAAGCAACACTTGAGTGGTTTAAGGGGAAACATTTAAATGTGTTGGAATATCCTAGTCAAAGTCCAGATCTCAATCCAATTGAGAATCTGTGGTCAGACTTGAAGATTGCTGTTCACAAGCGGAAGCCATCCAACATGAAGGAGCTGGAGCAGTTTTGCCTAAAGGAATGGGCAAAAATCCCACTGGCAAGATGTGGCAAGCTCATAGAGACTTATCCAAAGTGAATTGCAGCTGTAATTTCCGCAAAAGGTGGCTCTACAAAGTACTGACTTTAGGAAGGTGAATAGTTATGCACACTGAAGTTTTCTGTTATTTTGTTCTACTTGTTTGCTTCATAAAAAAAAAAAATCTTCAAAGTTGTAGGCATATTCTGTGAATGAAATGATGCAAACCTTCAAACAATCCATTTTAATTTCAGGTTGTGAGCCGGCCGAACTTCACCTTTTTTTGCACGGGTCCGAGCAACTCGGATCCTCCCGCCTTGCTCGGTTAACCCGAGCGCGCCCGAACGTCATCATCCCGCAGTCGGATTCTCGCGAGATTCGTATTCTATATAAGGAGCCGCGCGTCGCCGCCATTTTTCACTCGTGCATTGGAGATGATCGTGAGAGGATGTGGCTGGCGTCCTCTCAGTTTCTATGTTCAGTGGGCTGCAAATATCTGTGCTCAGTGTGCTGCAAATATCTGTGCTCAGTGTGCTGCAAGTGCAAATATCTACGTTCTCTGCTTGAAAAATGCTCCATATCTGTGCTCAGTGTGCTGCAAATATCTGTGCTCAGTGTGCTAATTGCTTTATTGTGGGGACTGAGGACCAGCAGTATTATATAGTAGGAGGACAGTGCAGAGTTTTGCTGACCAGTGACCACCAGTATTATACGTTCTCTGCCTGAAAAACGCTCCATATCTGTGCTGCATTGTAGAATATAGTAGGAGGACAGTGCAGAATTTTGCTGACCACCAGTATAACTATATATATAGCAGTACGATACAGTAGTCCACTGCTCTACCTCTGTGTCGTCAAGTATACTATCCCATCCATACCTGTGGTGCATTTCAGTTTTGCACAGTTTGCTGACCACCAGTATATAATATATAGCAGTACGGTACAGTAGGCCACTTCTCTACCTACCTCTGTGTCGTCAAGTATACTATCCATCCATACCTGTGGTGCATTTCAGTTTTGCACAGTTTGCTGACCACCAGTATATAATATATAGCAGTACGGTACAGTAGGCCACTGCTCTACCTACCTCTGTGTCATCAAGTATACTATCCATCCATACCTGTGGTGCATTTCAGTTTTGCACAGTTTGCTGACCACCAGTATACATAATATATAGCAGTACGGTACAGTAGGCCACTGCTCTACCTACCTCTGTGTCGTCAAGTATACTATCCATCCATTCTTTTGAAAACACCAAAAACTTCAGATTCACAGAAAATAGGAAAAAGACTAAAATCTACACCTGTGTACAAAAGGTTAAATCTTACCTATCAACAATACATGACAAAAGTACATTCAAAAAATTCAAGAGTCACAAAAAACATAGAGAACCCTAGGAGTAGGGAAGATATTGTAGACCATTCCATCCTAGACAGTACTGTAGACACAGATTTTTCCACATATAGTATTGAGGAAGGATTCGACTACGAACAACTAGCTAGACTATCCCTAGAGAAAGGTTTCCAAATTTCTGCTCATTTAGAAAACATCTCCACCACTGAGAAAGACACACAGGTTATTGAACAAACACAAGAAACATGTGCAGACCTTTTTGTAGGAAAGAGTGCAGGCCTTCGATCCTGCGAACAGAAACATGCAACACCGAACAAAAGAAAGCTGGAAGACCTAGACGAGGATGTAGAGGTGGGAGAAATAGGAAGACACAAAAGGAACAACAACCAGAAGTAGAAAGCAAAGGAATTTTTAACCTGAGTAAACTTACATTGAAAAAGGAACACATTTCATTACTAAACAAAGGTCTGAAATTTGCACCGACAAAGCAGCTAAATAAGTTTGAAACATATTTAGATTTACATAAATTTACAAGGAAACTGACACTTGCAAAATATTACAATAAAGGACCAATCACATATACTGAACCAAAAGATACAGACAGGACATACAAGCATTCTAATCTTAAACCAAAATCTACATTCTACCCACAACACATGAGAGGTTCTCTCATCAGTACTTTTGAGCAGTTGGTAACACGGGATATAGACAAAATGGAAACAAAACCAAGGACACTAAATCTGACAAAAACAGAGAAAAAAGCATTAAAGGATCCCAGTGACAACAATGAATTAGAGATCAAACCTGCAGATAAAGGGGGGGGGGGTTATATTGTTAGACAAGAAAGACTATACAACAGAATCTCTCAGAATTCTAAGCAACAAAGACACATATGAGACCCTCACACAAGACCGTACCAACAATTACAAAAGATGTCTAGACAAACTGTTAAAAGAAGGACTAGACACAGGCATTCTGAGTAAGAAAGAACATGAATTTTTGAGTAATGATAATCCCATACTCCCGGTATTTTACTACTTGCCAAAAGTGCACAAAGACAAACTCAATCCACCAGGTCGTCCGATAATATCAGGAATAGGTTCTCTTACATCCAACCTATCCCAGTATATTGATTCATATTTACAAACACATGTAAAAACACAGAAATCATATATAAAAGACACCACAGATATCATCAGAACATTGAGTAACGTCACTTGGTCAGATGACTATTGGATCTGTACAAGTGATGTTACATCACTGTACACAATCATCAATCAGGAACAAGGAGTAGCAGCTGCACAACATTTTTTTTCATTGGATCAGACCTTAGATTCAAGACAGACGGTATTCATTTTGGAGTGTATAAAATTCATTTTACAACACAATCATTTCTGGTCTAACGGCACTCACTACAGACAGGTCAAAGGTACAGCCATGGGGACCAGGTTTGCTCCAAGTTATGCCAACCTGTTCATGAGTCATTGGGAGGACAACAGCATCTGGTGCGGGCATGACTTTGGAGCAAACCTGGTCCTATGGCGAAGATACATAGATGATGTGATTTTTATCTGGCAGGGTACAGAAGAAAAACTACTGGAGTTTCTACAATTCAAACAACAACAATTTGGTTTTTACCACAGAATACAGTCAATCCACAGTCAATTTTCTAGACATAACAGTCTTTATAGAAAACTCAGCCATACACACGAAAACTTTTCAAAAGAGTGTGGACGTGAACAGTTATATTCTACACAACAGTGCACACCACCCAAACTGGCTAAAGAGTATTCCACTAGGTCAGTTCATTCGGATAAGGCGAAACTGTACAAAATCAGAAGATTTTACTACACAAGCAGAAGAAATGAAATGTCAATTTCTAGAAAAGGGTTATGAAGAAGATATTTTAGAGAAAGATTTGGAAAAAGCAAGAGAAACAGATAGAAACACTTTCCTGACCTACAAAAATAAAGAAACATCAAGTGAGGAATTCAAGACAGCCTTTATTACACAATACAATACCGGTAATAAACAGCTAGAAAAGATTCTATACAGACACTGGCACATTCTTCTAGAAGATGAGATTCTAGCAGATAAGCTTCCAAAAAGACCAAAAGTGGTCTATAAAAGAGCACCGGACTTAAGATCTAAATTATCACATAGTCACCTCAAAAAGGCAGAGACAGTACAGACTACGTTAATGGGACAGAGACTTAGTAAGGGCTTTTTCCACTGCGGTACTTGTAGTTATTGTAGAACACACAAAGTAAGCACCAAAAGGATTACCCATTTTGTTTCAAATAAAACAGGGGAAGATTTTGAGATACAGGAACATATTTCATGCCACAGTAAAGGGGTGATATATCTTATCGAATGCCCCTGCAAATTACAATACATAGGCAGAACGACTAGACCTCTAAAGACAAGAATAGCGGAACATGTCAGGAATGTGAGAAATGGTTTAGAAACCCATAATCTGTCTCATCACTTTAAAGAACTACATGACAGTAACCCTATGGACATGAGGATTCTGGGAATCAAGTTAGTGACACAAAATTGGAGAGGAGGAGATTTTCTGAAGAAAATCAACAAAGAAGAATTAAGGTGGATGTACACCCTGAAAACATTTAGACCACAAGGCCTCAATCTAGATAATGAAGTGAGGTCAATAGTGATGAACTGAGGCCATAGTGATGAACTGATAATAATACAGTCATACACCTTGCGAACCATATATCCCTATAAGGATCCCCAGATTAACGGATGGAATAATATGACCATCTTACCCCCCATAACTCCCCACCCCCCCATTTCTCTTGCATCTTTAATATACCACCCACCATAATATTAGGTCTCAAACAGATTAATAACTGTTAATCAGGGTACAAACAATTGAATATTAAGACCTGAAACCCTACAATAGATCAATTAATTTGGGTTTTAGTTTAACATAATTTATGCATTTTTTTTAGGAAAACCACAACTTATAAATATTATCCGCCAACAGAATATTAAAGACTTAAAATGTCACATGTTCATGATCAATTAAGAATTTCCAAGAATAACAGAAATTGATGAATCTATTCCACCTGATCAGCAATTCATTGTCAGGCAATTGTATTGGTTGTAATACACTAACAATATACGAAGTCACTCTACCGTTCAAGTATATTTTTATTTTATTTATTATATATATTTTTTTCATATTTTTATACATACTGCTCAGTATTTACTATGCACTGCAACTGAAACACTTTGTATCACCTAGTTTCAATAATACAATGCAGCTGTCTGCGTAGTTGATTTGCAGAACTAAATGAACACACCCATTTGTATGACACAATTATCATGGGCATAAAAAGCCCTCAACAAAGATGGCGATTAAGGACTCCCTGAGGAAGACCCAGACGGGTCGATACGCATTGGAGAGGAGAGAGGAAAGACAGTACTACACTTCCAAATTTTTCCAGATATCCACACAGATCACAGTGGCTTTCCAAAAACAAATCCAGACTGAACACACGTATGATACAAGAAACATTGCGGAGGAAGTTTGAACCGCGCGGCCGAGAGGGGAAAAGGCCAGATAAGCAGAACACCGATCACCAGGCGCAGAGAAGACCGATCAGAGCCGTGGAAGCAGTCGACAGGATCAAGCACAGGATACAAGGTAACTCACTCCGTAGGAGGGAGGGTTCACGGCGGACAGTCCCCTTGTGGGTCCTGAAGCCTGTGATACCTTCCCCCCAGAGACGTGACCGCATCCCCCGGTCTCGGCAGGCGGTGGACGCCCGTGGATACGGGCGCCTCCCGCCGTTCGTGACAGAGGTGACAAGCGGGGAGTCCGGAGTTTCTAGTCACCTTGTCCCCTATTCACCTTGTCCCTCCGCTATCCATTTGGGTTACCCCTTAGTAACGTGACCGCACTCAAGATCATCACCACCCTCTGGGAAGAGTAAATTATAACATCTGTAACGGACTCTTCACTCCGTAAACTTCAGTATCAGTTCAGAAATTCCAATTTCACTGTGTACTCAAGTGAGTACAGGACTACACCTAAGGTGTGAAAGAGGTGGGACGCCACACTCTATTTTCACCACATAAGTAATTTTTCTTTTGGACAGGTAACAATTTTTCAATTCTTAATCTCAAATAATAGACTTCCCAGATATTTTTCATTTTATTTTTATTTCTATTTTTTTATTTTTATTTTTTATTTTTATTTTTTATTTCTTATCTACGTAATACCAAATTTTCTTTTGGTCATTAGGGTTTGCATTTTTGCAAATTATGAATTTACAACATTTATGATAGTTTATTAAACATTATTATTCAGATCGTTTGTTTTCCACTTCTGTTTCTTTTATACAACATCTATAACATCTTTACACAGGTGCAGTTGTGAAACTTTGATAAATACTATCCATCCATACCTGTGGTGCATTTCAGTTTTGCACAGTTTGCTGACCACCAGTATATAATATATAGCAGTATGGTACAGAAGGCCACTGCTCTACCTACCTCTGTGTCGTCAAGTATACTATCCATCCATACCTGTGGTGCATTTCAGTTTTGCACAGTTTGCTGACCACCAGTATATAATATATAGCAGTACGGTACAGTAGGCCACTGCTCTACCTACCTCTGTGTCGTCAAGTATACTATCCATCCATACCTGTGGTGCATTTCAGTTTTGCACAGTTTGCTGACCACCAGTATATAATATATAGCATTACGGTACAGTAGGCCACTGCTCTACCTCTGTGTCGTCAAGTATACTATCCATCCATACCTGTGGTGCATTTCAGTTTTGCACAGTTTGCTGACCACCAGTATATAATATATTGCAGTACGGTACAGTAGGCCACTGCTCTACCTACCTCTGTGTCGTCAAGTATACTATCCATCCATACCTGTGGTGCATTTCAGTTTTTGTGCGCAGTATAAATAGTAGTAGGCCATTGCTATTGATAAATATATTACTGGCATGTAATTCCACACATTAAAAAATGGAGAACAAAAATGTGGAGGGTAAAATAGGGCAAGATCAAGATCCACTTCCACCTCATGCTGAAGCTGCTGCCACTAGTCATGGCCGAGACGATGAAATGCCATCAACGTTGTCTGCCAAGGCCGATGCCCAATGTCATAGTAGAGAGCATGTAAAATCCAAAAAACAAAAGTTCAGTAAAATGACCCAAAAATCTAAATTAAAATCGTTTGAGGAGAAGTGTAAACTTGCCAATATGCCATTTACGACACGGATTGGCAAGGAACGGCTGAGGCCCTCTCCTATGTTCCTCATGACTAGTGGGTCAGCTTCACATGAGGATGGAAGCACTCATCCTCCTGCTAGAAAACGTAAAAGACTTAAGATGGCAAAAGCACAGCAAAGAACTGTGCGTTCTTCTAAATCACATATCCCCAAGGAGAGTTCAATTGTGTCGGTTGCGATGCCTGACCTTCCCAACACTGGACGGGAAGAGGTGGCGCCTTCCACCATTTGCACGCCCCCTGCAAGTGCTGGAAGGAGCACCCGCAGTCCAGTTCCTGATAGTCAAATTGAAGATGTCACTGTTGAAGTACACCAGGATGAGGATATGGGTGTTGCTGGTGCTGGGGAGGAAATTGACAAGGAGGATTCTGATGGTGAGGTGGTTTGTTTAAGTCAGGCACCCGGGGAGACACCTGTTGTTCCATTGGACGAATATGGCCAATAACATGCCTGGTCAAAATACAAAAAAAATCACCTCTTCGGTGTGGAATTATTTCAACAGAAATGCGGACAACTGGTGTCAAGCTGTGTGTTGCCTTTGTGAAGCTGTAATAAGTAGGGGTAAGGACGTTAACCACCTAGGAACATCCTCCCTTATACGTCACCTGAAGCACATTCATCATTGACAAGTTCAAAATCTTTGGGTGACGGCGGAAGCAGTCCACTGCCAACTAAATCCCTTCCTCTTGTAACCAAGCTCCTGCAAACAACACCACCAACTCCCTCAGTGTTAATTTCCTCCTTAGACAGGAAAGCCAATAGTCCTGCAGGCCATGTCACTGTCAAGTCTGACGAGTCCTCTCCTGCCTGGGATTCCTCCGATGCATCCTTGAGTGTAACGCCTACTGCTGCTGGCGCTGATATTGTTGCTGCTGGGAGTCAATCGTCATCCCAGAGGGGAAGTCGGAAGACCACTTGTACTACTTCCAGTAAGCAGTAGACTGTCCAACAGTCCTTTGCGAGGAAGATGAAATATCACAGCACTCATCCTGCTGCAAAGCGGATAACTCAGGCCTTGGCAGTCTGGGTGGTGAGAAATGTGTTTCCGGTATCCACCGTTAATTAACAGGGAACTAGAGAATTGATTGAGGTACTGTGTCCCCGGTACCAAATACCATCTAGGTTCCATTTCTCTGGGCAGGCGATACCGAAAATGTACACAGACCTCAGAAAAAGACTCACCAGTGTCCTAAAAAATGCAGTTGTACCCAATGTCCACTTAACCACGGACATGTGGACAAGTGGACCAGGGCAGACTCAGGACTATTTGACTGTGACAGCCCACTGGGTAGATGTATTGCCTCCCGCAGCAAGAACAGCAGCGGCGGCACCAGTAGCAGCATCTCACAAACTCCAACTCTTTCCTAGGCAGGCTACGCTTTGTATCACCGCTTTCTATAAAAGGCACACAGATGACAACCTCTTACGGAAACTGAGGAACATCATTGCAGAATGGCTTACCCCAATTGGACTCTCCTGGGGATTTGTGACATCGGACAACGCCACCAATATTGTGCGTGCATTACATCTGGGCAAATTCCAGCACGTCCCATGTTTTGCACATACATTGAATTTGGTGGTGCAGAATTATTTAAAAAACGACAGGGGCGTGCAAGAGATGCTGTCGGTGGCCCGAAGAATTGTGGGCCACTTTCGGCATTCAGCCACCGCATGCCGAAGACTGGAACACCAGCAAACACTCTTGAACCTGCCCTGCCATCATCTGAAGCAAGTGGTGGTAACAAGGTGGAATTCAACCCTCTATATGCTTCAGAGGATGGAGGAGCAGCAAAAGGCCATTCAAGCCTATACAGCTACCTACGATATAGGCAAAGGAGGGGGAATGCACCTGACTCAAGTGCAGTGGAGAATGATTTCAACGTTGTGCAAGGTTCTGCAACCCTTTGAACTTGCCACACGTGAAGTCAGTTCAGACACTGCCAGCCTGAGTCAGGTCATTCCCCTCATCAGGCTTTTGCAGAAGAATCTGGAGAGATTGAAGGAGGAGCTAAAACAGAGCGATTTCGCTAGGCATGTGGGACTTGTGGATGGAGCCCTTAATTCGCTTAACCAGGATTCACGGGTGGTCAATCTGTTGAAATCAGAGCACTACATTTTGGCCACCGTGCTCGATCCTAGATTTAAAACCTACGTTGTATCTCTCTTTCCGGCAGATAAAAGTCTGCAGAGATTCAAAGACCTGCTGGTGAGAAAATTGTCAAGTCAAGCGGAACGTGACCCACCAACAGCTCCTACTTCACATTCTCCCGCAACTGGTGCTGCGAGGAAAAGGCTAAGAATTCCGAGCCCACCCGCTGGCGGTGATGCAGGGCAGTCTGGAGCGAGTGCTGACATCTGGTCCGGACTGAAGGACCTGCCAACGATTACTGACATGTCGTCTACTGTCACTGCATATGATTCTCTCACCATTGAAAGAATGGTGGAGGATTATATGAGTGACCGCATCCAAGTAGGCACGTCAGACAGTCCGTACGTATACTGGCAGGAAAAAGAGGCAATTTGGAGGTCCTTGCAGAAAGTGGCTTTATTTTACCTAAATTGCCCCCCCACCAGTGTGTACTCCGAAAGAGTGTTTAGTGCAGCCGCTCACCTTGTCAGCAATCGGCGTACGAGGTTACTTCCATAAAATGTGGAGAAGATGATGTTCATCAAAATGAATTATAATCAATTCCTCCATGGAGACATTCACCAGCAATTGCCTCCAGAAAGTACACAGGGACCTGAGATGGTGGATTCCAGTGGGGACGAATTAATAATCTGTGAGGAGGGGGATGTACACAGTGAAAGGGGAGAGGTATCGGACGATGAGGAGGAGGTGGACATCTTGCCTCTGTAGAGCCAGTTTGTGCAAGGAGAGATTGATTGTTTCTTTTTTGGTGGGGGCCCAAACCAACCAGTCATTTCAGTCACAGTTGTGTGGCAGACCCTGTCGCTGAAATGATGGGTTTGTTAAAGTGTGCATGTCCTGTTTATACAACATAAGGGTGGGTGGGAGGGCCCAAGGACAATTCCATCTTGCGCCTCTTTTTTCTTTCATTTTTCTTTGCATCATGTGCTGTTTGGGGACTATTTTTTGAAGTGCCATCCTGTCTGACACTGCAGTGCCACTCCTAGATGGGCCAGGTGTTTGTGTCGGCCACTTGGGTCGCTTAGCTTAGTCACACAGCTACCTTATTGCACCTCTTTTTTTCTTTGCATCATGTGCTGTTTGGGGACTATTTTTTAAATCTGCCATCCTGTCTGACACTGCAGTGCCACTCCTAGATAGGCCAGGTGTTTGTGTCAGCCACTTGGGTCGCTTAGCTTAGTCACACAGCTACCTCATTGCGCCTCTTTTTTTCTTTGCCTCATGTGCTGTTTAAGGACTATTTTTTTGAAGTGCCATCCTGTCTGACACTGCAGTGCCACTCCTAGATGGGCCAGGTGTTTGTGTCGGCCACTTGGGTCGCTAAGCTTAGTCACACAGCTACCTCATTGCACCTCTTTTTTTCTTTGCATCATGTGCTGTTTGGGGACAATTTTTTTAATCTGCCATCCTGTCTGACACTGCAGTGCCACTCCTAGATGGGCCAGGTGTTTGTGTCGGCCACTTGGGTCGCTTAGCTTAGTCATCCAGCGACCTCGGTGCAAATTTTAGGACTTAAAATAATATTGTGAGGTGTTCCGAATAGACTGGGAATGAGTTGAAATTATGGTTATTGAGGTTAATAATACTGTGGGATCAAAATGACCCCCAAATTCTAGGATTTAAGCAGTTTTTGAGGTTTTTTTGTAAAAAAAACACCCGAATCCAAAACACACCCGAATCTGACAAAAAAATTTCAGGGAGGTTTTGCCAAAATGCGTCCGAATCCAAAACACGGCCGCGGAACTGAATCCAAAACCAAAACACAAAACCCGAAAAATTTCCGGTGCACATCACTAGTTGTGAGGCAACAAACATGAAACATGCAAAGGGGGATGAATACTTTAGCAAGGCATTGTAGCTCAAGAAACCTCTAGCATGGAGTTCTGTACACAATATGTACTCAGTGATCACTCCCATAGAGCTCCTTGTTTGACATGAATGCAAAGTGAACAGAATGCTTGCCAGAAAGTGTGTGTGTACTGTAGCATATACTTCCATATTCTTCTGTTTTTGTGATTAGCATCTTAGTGCATTTAGCAGCCATCAAGAATGTTAGGGGTCTATGGGGGTCATTCCGAGTTGATTGTAGCTGTGCTAAATTTAGCACAGCTTTGATCAGGCACTCAGACATGCGGGGGGACGCTCAGCACAGGGCTAGTCTGCCCCGCATGTCAGTGCGGGTCCCCCCACAGAAGTGAAAAAGCATCGCACAGCGGCAATGCTTTTGCATTTCTTGAGTACCTCCTGGCCAGCGCAACTCCTGCGGCTTGCCGGGAGAACCTCTTCGCTGCCCAGGTCGCAGCGGCTGCATGTGACGTCACACAGCTGACGCGCCCCATAAATGATGGCTTAATGCTGCCGTCCAGCCCCCTTCCACCCAGCGACCACCTCTGCCTGTCAATCAAGCAGAGGCGATCACTAGGCAGTGAAGGCCTTCAGCCGTCTGGCATGCACCGGCTCACTGCGGCGCAGGTGCATGCGCAGTACTGACCCGATCGCACCGCTGCGATAAACTGCAGCGTGCGATCGGGTCAGAATGACCCCCTATATACTAAGCCCTGGAGAGAGATAAAGTGAGTTGAGATACTGTAAAGTACCAACCAATCCGCTCCTGTCATTTTTTAAACACAGCCTGTAACGTAGCAGTTAGGAGCTGATTGGCTGGTACTTTATCTATTTCCCCTTTATCACTATTCAAGGTTTAGTACATAGACCCATTAACTGCAAACAAATATTAACACCCATGTATATGTACGTGTCCTAACTGTTCATCTTTATGTCTGCTATTCTGTATCAAGACATTGAATGTTCTATGTGAAAGCATATAATGTAGTCAATATGTAGCATAATTACTGTAAGCAATATTATGCTTTTGAGAAATTTGTTTAGGACAGAAATATAGTTTTCAAAATGGCTTAGTAAAAGTAAGTTGTAATTTGCCTGTCATTTCTTTCAAAAGCTCACTGGCATTGTCAGGTCATGTTTGGCTCAGTAAGAGAATGTTAATTTCTTTCTTGGGAACTTTTTATAAAACATTTAAAAAGCCTTTGGGTGACAATGAACATTATCTTGAATTTGTGAAACTAGCATTGTGAATCCCCAGTAAGAAATGGAGACTGCACAATAAATAGGAAATATTTCCTCAGGCATATGACAATCTAATGAATGTCATAAACTCATCTTACTCTTGTGGTCTTTTCTCAATTTAAAAATGGAAGCTAAAGAAGAGACTTGCACACCACAAAGATGGAGCATTGATGCGTTGCAGCAGTAAAACATTATTAATTTAGCATGCATTTCTATTTGTAGCAAAGGATTGGGTCCTTTGTCCCAAGCATTAATCTGATTTCCACCTGTCCCAATGGATGCTAAAGACAGCTCCATACTGTTCCAGTAGCATCATGTAGTGGTTGCATAGCAACTGTAGACATGGAAAATAGTGCAAAGTGAAAAGGTGATTCTGTAATATTTCTAAGTAAAAATCTAACACTCAATTGGACGTAATTTTCCCCTTACAGGCCCAATTTATACATGGCATTACATTTATAGATGTAGGGCTATTAGTGTGATAAGTAGCACTTAAATGTACAAATGTGACATTTACAATAAAGACAATCCCAATGTGCCCTAACTGTCAAGCTCTATTAAACATAAATTATGATCAACCAAGCAGTTCTCGTCCAATGTCCCCAACATCATTTTTCTGGTGATTTATGCAACCCTGCCTCTGCCGATATGGGACTCCAGAGAGGAAAGTATTGAAGCAATCGGTGCAGTGTGTATTGTGTGGGCCATCCTAGACCCATGGGCCTGTATGTACCCCACATCTTGCACCTGTTATATATGTACTGTTGTCCCTTTAATACAGATGTAGCCATTCTGATCCATCCTGTGATGTGCACGCTTCGTGGCATAGATTGCGTGACTAGTGTGCCCGCATCTATGGCACAGGCATTTGTATGCACGCATATACCATAGACTTTAATAGTGCAAACACCATCTGCAACTAGTCGCAGCACGGTGTACACTGCAATTAGCCACAATGCATATGCCCGTGCATACGCATCCTGGAAACGATAAGCGTGGATACATCTGCATAATTATATAAATTACTCTTATAAGTTATTATTAATTAGTGATGAGCGGGTTCGGTCCCTAAGTATCAGAACCACCCCCGAACTTCACCCATTTTACACGGTTCCGAGGCAGCCGCGGATCTTCCTGCCTTGCTCGGTTAACCCGAGCGCACCCGAACGTCATCATCCCGCTGTCGGATTCTCGCGAGATTCGTATTCTATATAAGGAGCCGCGCGTCGCCGCCATTTTCACTTGTGCTTTGGAGATGATAGCGAGAGGACGTGGCTGCGTTCTCTCAGTTTCTGTGTTCAGTGTGCTGCAAATATCTGCTCAGGGTGCTGCAAATATCTGTGCTCAGTGTGCTTGCAAATATCTGTGCTCAGTGTGCTGAAAATATCTACGTTCTCTGCCTGAAAAACGCTCTATATCTGTGCTGCATTGTAGTATATAGTAGGAGGACAGTGCAGAATGTTGCTGTGACCACCAGTATATATATAGCAGTACGGTACAGTAGTCCACTGCTCTACCTCTGTGTCATCAAGTATACTATGCATCCATACCTGTGCTGCATTTTAGCTGTGCGCAGTATATAGTAGGAGGGGACAGTGCAGAATGTTGCTGTGACCACCAGTATATATATAGCAGTACGGTACAGTAGTCCACTGCTCTACCACTGTGTCGTCAAGTATACTATGCATCCATACCTGTGCTGCATTTTAGTTGTGCGCAGTATATAGTAGGAGGGGACAGTGTAGAATGTTGCTGTGACCACCAGTATATATATAGCAGTGCAGTACAGTAGTCCACTGCTCTAGCTCTGTGTCGTCAAGTATACTATGCATCCATACCTGTGCTGCATTTTAGTTGTACGCAGTATATAGTAGGAGGGGACAGTACAGAATGTTGCTGTGACCACCAGTATATATATAGCAGTACAGTAAAGTAGTCCACTGCTCTACCTCTGTGTCGTCAAGTATACTATGCATCCATACCTGTGCTGCATTTTAGTTGTGCGCAGTATATAGTAGGAGGGGACAGTGCAGAATGTTGCTGTGACCACCAGTATATATATAGCAGTACGGTACAGTAGTCCACTGCTCTACCTCTGTGTCGTCAAGTATACTATGCATCCATACCTGTGCTGCATTTTAGTTGTGCGCAGTATATAGTAGGAGGGGACAGTGCAGAATGTTGCTGTGACAACCAGTATATATATAGCAGTACGGTACAGTAGTCCATTGATCTACCTCTGTGTTGTCAAGTATACTACAAAAGTTCAGTAAAATGACCCAAAAATAAAAATTAAAAGCGTCTGATGAGAAGTGTACACTTGCCAATATGCCATTTACGACACGGAGTGGCAAGGAACGGCTGAGGCCCTGGCCTATGTTCATGGCTAATGGTTCAGATTCACATGAGGATGGAAGCACTCATCCTCTCGCTAGAAAACTGCAGTGCCACTCCTAGATGGGCCAGGTGTTTGTGTCGGCCACTTGGGTCACTTAGCTTAGCCACTCAGCTACCTCATTGCACCTCTTTTTTCTTTGCATCATGTGCTGTTTGGGGACTATTTTTTTAATCTGCCATCCTGTCTGACACTGCAGTGCCACTCCTAGATGGGCCAGGTGTTTGTGGCGGCAACTTGGGTCGCTTAGCTTAGTCACACAGCTACCTCATTGCACCTCTTTTTTTCTTTGCATCATGTGCTGTTTGGGGACTATTTTTTAAATCTGCCATCCTGTCTGACACTGCAGTGCCACTCCTAGATGGGCCAGGTGTTTGTGTCGGCCACTTGGGTCGCTTAGCTTAGTCACACAGCTACCTTATCGCGCCTCTTTTTTTCTTTGCATCATGTGCTGTTTGGGGACTATTTTTTAAATCTGCCATCCTGTCTGACACTGCAGTGCCGCTCCTAGATGGGCCAGGTGTTTGTGTCGGCCACTTGGGTCACTTAGCTTAGCCACTCAGCTACCTCATTGCACCTCTTTTTTCTTTGCATCATGTGCTGTTTGGGGACTATTTTTTTAATCTGCCATCCTGTCTGACACTGCAGTGCCACTCCTAGATGGGCCAGGTGTTTGTGGCGGCAACTTGGGTCGCTTAGCTTAGTCACACAGCTACCTCATTGCACCTCTTTTTTTCTTTGCATCATGTGCTGTTTGGGGACTATTTTTTAAATCTGCCATCCTGTCTGACACTGCAGTGCCACTCCTAGATGGGCCAGGTGTTTGTGTCGGCCACTTGGGTCGCTTAGCTTAGTCACACAGCTACCTTATTGCGCCTCTTTTTTTCTTTGCATCATGTGCTGTTTGGGGACTATTTTTTAAATCTGCCATCCTGTCTGACACTGCAGTGCCACTCCTAGATGGGCCAGGTGTTTGTGTCGGCCACTTGGGTCGCTTAGCTTAGTCACACAGCTACCTCATTGCACCTCTTTTTTTCTTTGCATCATGTGCTGCTTGGGGACTATTTTTTTAATCTGCCATCCTGTCTGACACTGCAGTGCCACTCCTAGATGGTCCAGGTGTTTGTGTCAGCCACTTTGGTCGCTTAGCTTAGTCACACACCTACCTCATTGCGCCTCTTTTTTTCTTTGCATCATGTGCTGTTTGGGGACTATTTTTTAAATCTGCCATCCTGTCTGACACTGCAGTGCCACTCCTAGATGGGCCAGGTGTTTGTGTCGGCCACTTGGGTCGCTTAGCTTAGTCACACAGCTACCTTATTGCGCCTCTTTTTTTCTTTGCATCATGTGCTGTTTGGGGACTATTTTTTAAATCTGCCATCCTGTCTGACACTGCAGTGCCACTCCTAGATGGGCCAGGTGTTTGTGTCGGCCACTTGGGTCGCTTAGCTTAGTCACACAGCTACCTCATTGCACCTCTTTTTTTCTTTGCATCATGTGCTGCTTGGGGACTATTTTTTTAATCTGCCATCCTGTCTGACACTGCAGTGCCACTCCTAGATGGGCCAGGTGTTTGTGTCGGCCACTTGGATCGCTTAGCTTAGTCACACAGCTACCTCATTGCACCTCTTTATTTCTTTGCATCATGTGCTGTTTGGGGACTATTTTTTAAATCTGCCATCCTGTCTGACACTGCAGTGCCGCTCCTAGATGGGCCAGGTGTTTGTGTCGGCCACTTGGGTCGCTTAGCTTAGTCACACAGCTACCTCATTGCACCTCTTTTTTTCTTTGCATCATGTGCTGTTTGGGGACTATTTTTTAAATCTGCCATCCTGTCTGACACTGTAGTGCCACTCCTAGATGGGCCAGGTGTTTGTGTCGGCCACTTGGGTCACTTAGCTTAGCCATCCAGCGACCTCGGTGCAAATTTTAGGACTAAAAATAATATTGTGAGGTGTGAGGTTTTCAGAATAGACTGGAAATGAGTGGAAATTATGGTTGAGGTTAATAATACTATGGGATCAAAATGACCCCCAAATTCTATGATTTAAGCTGTTTTTGAGGTTTTTTTGTAAAAAAAAACACCCGAATCCAAAACACACCCAAATCCGACAAAAAATTTTCAGGGAGGTTTTGCCAAAACGCGTCCGAATCCAAAACACGGTCGTGGAACCGCATCCAAAACCAAAACACAAAACCCGAAAAATTTCCGGTGCACATCACTATTTTTAATGTTATTTTCCACCTTCATCAATACTCTGTGTTTTCGTTGAAAGTTTATTGAGAGTCCTCACCTCAGGTCAAATAGTATAGTGTTTGAGCTATCTTGCCAGTCAAACTACTTTTATTGTTTGGCGTGTAATTTTTATGGTTTTTCTGCATTTTTAAAAATAGATATTTTTTTTAATTTGTTTTTTTCTATACTTTAATACAGTAATGAAAAAGTAGGATGGTGACTTGTCTAATGAAGGTTTCTAAACTATCAAATTTCAGGCAGTTACCCAAACTCTGGACATTATTTGTAGTGAAATCTGATTTTATTCTTCAGGGTCCATGGTCTTCACAGGGTTAACCTTGGGGTATGCTTGGTGTAGAGCTTTTGAGCCTCCCAGGATGCACAGAGTCCCTCTCCCCTCATACCCCGCCCACAGCTCAGGCTCTTCAGTTTTTGTTTGGTGCAAGCAGAAGCTGGTCACCAGTAAAAAAGTTGGGCTACATAATGCAGTCCGGGCCTTTAAATTTTAATGTTTTTACTTTTTACTTTTTTTACATTTTACTTTTTACTGAGCAATAAGCGTTAGGCAGTCCATGGGACACCAGTGCTGCTGCTCTATCTCCCCCCACTGGCGCCGCAACACCAGCCAGGTGATTTTGGCGGGACCCTGGCACTTTCCGCTAGAGAAGCACACAGGGGTACCCTGGACTGCACCCAGAATCATGGTGGACAAGGTAAGGTGGATTCCGGGACCTGTGAGCGCAGCAGTGCTATACTGTCAGTCCCGGAAGAGATGGACCGGCAGTACTGATGTGGTACCAGACCATTGCGTGACCTTGGGCTTGACTAAACCTTTAGTGCTTAAATTACTGGCCCTGGGGATCATTGTTACAGGCCAGGGAACTGGTGGTGGATGTTAGCAAGGGGAGGTCAGAGCTTCCCCAGCGGCCCCAGCCCAGGGCGCCATTTCGCTGAGGTCTTCCCACCCTGGGCTGCACCTCCCTCACCATCCTTCCTCACAGAGATGCTGAGCATCTACAGGTCTCCGGGAGCTCTACAGGTCTCCGGGAATGCTGGGTTTGGGCTCCCTGTATATGTGTCCTTGGAGTCAGGTTATGCACAGTGCTGCTTCCTACCAGCTCTCTTCTAATAGCTGGGTAGTTGATCAGTGCCCACTGAAAGTAAATTGTATTTCTGCATTGTACATCACTAATGCTAGTGCTGCTGTCTGTACTTCTTTCTCTGCTATTACAGGATGGTCAGTGCACTGCTTGCTTTGTGTCCCCAGGCCCATCGGCTCCCCCAGCTCCAGCACAACAGCCTTCATGGGCCTCTTTTTCTAACATGCTGGCTAACATTGCTAACCATATTGCAACCCCATCTGTGGCTCCCCTATGAGTCTTCCACAGCCATTACAGCCTGTTTATCAGCCTATCCCAACCCTACCCTGCCCTCCTTTCTGGTTGGACTTATTCTCTAACTCTATACAGTCTGGCTGCTTCTTTGGCTGCATTTTAGAACACGTTACAGGGTCAGGTAACACTGCCTATACCTACTGCCACTAAATGTACTGTGCCATCCTCACAGTCTATGCCACTCTCAGATTCTGAGGAATCTTCTGCTGCAGCAGATCAGGCCAATGTCTCTGATGCAGACTCCCCCTCTGGGGAGGAAGAGGTACAGTCCAAATTTAATGTGGCTGCTTTAGTTAGGGCGGTTATATTCTCACTTCAGCTGGAGGATACTGAACTGGCCCCTGTGTAAATGACAGGAGGTGTCGTAGCTGAGTTTCCACACTCAGATTATTTCTCTGATGCTATGAACGAGGCATGGAAAACTCCTATGAAGAAGTTTATGGTTCCAATAGGACTGATCTCCTTTTATCCATTACCCACAGCTTATTGTACAAAATGGGAAAATCCACCTACTGTGGACACTCATGTGACATGTTTTATAAAAATTTCCATTCTTCTGATCCCAACAGTGTTATCCCTTAAGGACCTTCCAGATAGACAATTGAATGCATGTCTTAAGTCTTTATATTCACTAACAGGTGCCACATCCAGACCTGTCATGACTATGTCCAAGGTGGCTAAAGCCATTGAAAACTGGGCAGATGCCCTTGAAAACAGTATTCCTTCAGAAGCAACCAAGGATCAACTGTCTTTAATTGCTAACATCAGAGATGCCACCTATTATATTGGGGAAGCAGCTCTGGATACTGCTCTACTGTCCTCTAAGGCTTTGGCTGATTCTGTGTTAGCATGCCATATTGTGTGGCTTCATTCCTGGAAGGCAGGAATGAAAAAAGCCCTGGAAGCACCTCCATACACAGGCAAATTTATTTTTTTGGGACAGAATTGGACAAGATTGTTAATAACCTGCCAACTTCTAAAATAGCTTGCCTGCCCTTATCCTCCTCTATGGGACCTTGGACTTCATCCTTTCTGTCCTTTTGCCCTCATGGGAAGGCCAGAGGTCAGTCCTTCTCTAGACAGTCTCACCCACAAAGGTTTCTAAGCCCAAACAGGCCTGGGCGGCTAGACGCCCATCTACCAAACCAGAGGATAAACCCTCTGCCTGACAGGGTGGGTCTCCCACTTGGGGACACCAGGGTGGGAGGCCAACTTCTTCAGTTTGCCCATGCATGGTGATAGATTACAACAGATGCCTCCCAGACACTACTTTCCTACCAGTCCGCCAGCAGACCTCAACAAGGTCAAGGCACTGAATTCAGTCATTCATTCTTTACTACAATCAAGTGTAATTTTTCCTGTCCCTGTGTCTCAACAGGGCCAGGGGTTCTATTCTACACTCTTTTTGGTTCAGAAACCCAATCTCATCATTCCATCCTAAATCTAAAATGACTGAACAAAAAGTACCCAGGTTTCAGATGGAAACCCTTTGTTCTATTGTCCTGACTATGGTCTCCCTGGATATACACGATGCATACCTCCATGTACCTATAACAGCAGCCTGTCATCAACAATATCTCTGATTTGCTGTCCTCCATCAGAATATCCAGTTTTAGTCCCTACCCTTTGGTCTTTCCACAGCCCCTATGGTGTTTACCAAACACATAGCAGTGATGGCTGCTCATCTTTGACAACAGGGAATATGTATACTCCCTTACTGGATGACCTCCTTCTTCTAGCAGATTCTCCAGAGGTCCACCACCATCATCTCCAGATGACAATTACAGTAATTTCTTCACAGATGGCTGATCAGCTGGGCCAAGACCTCTGTCATCATGTCTCATAGGATGCTTTATCTTGGAGCTCTGCTAGATGCTTATGTGCAATGCATATTTCTTCCACCAGAAAAGATTGCAGCACTACAATTGCACATACGCAACCTACTTCACAGTCACAGGGTCTCTATTCACTCAGCGTTGCAGACCCTGGGCTCCATGGTATCTGCCTTCAACATGGTGGAATATGGCTAATTTTCTAGACCTCTCCAATGCCTAATACTCACCAGGAGGGATGGGCAACCCCTACAGATTAAGTCTCAGACAATGGTTCTTCCTCAGGAAGTTCGAACGTCCCTTTTCTGGTGGTTACATACTCCCAACCTGGACAAGGGTCACCCATTCTGGATTCTTCTCATTATGGATGCCAGTCTCCACAGGTGGGGAATTTTCATGAGCAGCCACTTTTTTCAGGGCCACTGGTCCTCAATAGAGAGAGATCTCCCAATAAACACCCTGGAACTTCGAGCATTTTAATGGGTGCATCAGATTGTTCAGGACCTTCTTTACAGTTCTCCTGTGCAAGTAAAGCCAGACAATGCAACGACAGTGGCTTACATGAATCATCAGGGTGGCACTCACAGTGCCGCAGCAATGCAGGAAGTAGCACAGATTGTTGCCTGGGTAGAAATCCATCTTCCAGCCATCTCTGCGATCTTCATTCCGTGGGTCCTCAACTGGGAAGCAGACTTCCTCAGTCAACAGGATGTGAATGCTGGTGAGTGGTCTCTACACCCAGATATATTTCAGCTTCTGGTGAACAAATGGGGTCTTCCAGACGTGAACCTCATGGCCTTCAGATACAACCACTAGGTTCCCTCCAGTATCTCTTATTCCCAGAGTGCTGTGCAAATTCAAAGAGGAAGGTGGCAAGATCATTCTAGTGGCTCCGACATGGCCCAGGCACCAATCGTTCACCGATCTTCAGTGTCTCTCCATAGACAAGCCCTTCACACTTCCTCTTCAATTAGATCTTTTATCACAAGATCCCTGTCTACACCCAGAGATAGCTCAATTGTCTTTGATGGCGTGGCTCTTCAGTCATCCATCATAAGTGCCCACATAGCTCTCTGTCTGGATGTGTTTTAGTAATAGCCTTTATCATGAGGCCTACTGTGACAAATTACATGGCCCTATGTCGGCACTGCTATTATGTAGTGTAGGACTGCTGGCATCGGAGAAGCCTTGAAAGTGGCTCAGCAGCTTAAACATGTGTTTGCAAACATGTGTAAACTAATTCTCTGAATTTCTATTACCAGATAGGTTCAGGTATGGTTACAGGTAATTTTTAGTGTGCTGAAGGGAAATATAGGGGTGGGATTTGCAAACCCCCCCCCCCCCCGTCTGTCTGTGACCCCTCCCCCTTTCCAGCACCTGATATATAATTATCTCCAGGAATGACCGAGCAACTACCATTGTTTGTCTGCTTGTAATTGCTCCCCCCTGCTGGACAGAACAATCCCTGCACACTGGAGAGAGGAGACTGCAGCGCGGAAGATAGACGGGTATGGGACTCAAGGTCGACAGCAATTAGGTCAACACTCATTAAGTCAACACCCATTGGTCGACAGTGGGTAGATAGACACTAGAAATAGTTTGATGCAGACATTAGGTCGACATGAACAATGTCAACATGAAAAAAGGTCGACATGATTTTTTCTAATTTTTTTATGTTGTTTTCTCCATCAAGTGACCGGGAATCCCAATTAGTTGCTGTGGGCAAGGTGCCTCTCTCCGCTACCTCTGCACAGGATGAAGTAGTAAACTTCAAAATGTTGCTATCCTGTCTCTGATTGTAGTTATTCCGAGAGCCGCACGCAGTGTGTGGTGTAGATTGGGCCCGTGACTCAGCGTGGTTCCAGGAGGGCACCGGGACAGTCATTAAGTATTTGGGAGTGCTGCCAGGAAAAAAAAACGTTATACAGGAGTGGCCTGTGTATCAGGAGGAAATGCACATCTCAGAGCAGAAATAGCTTCAGTGATACTGCCTGCCCGAGTGCCAGTTACTGCTTTTAAATGTACAATTAAGGAGAGTGTTGATGCCAATGCTTTTGGCTAATCCCCTTGTGCCTCTTCCCAATGTTAGGGCAACACAGGATGATGATCCCAAGTTGCACCCAGCTGTGCAATGCAGCAATTTGCAGGATAGGGCAGTGAGGGTGCAAATCACATGATGAAGCCCGCCAAATTTCCCACGTTACTGGGAGGCTGGTTGAATCTGCAGTTCAGGTCTACTCTTCTGGAAGTCTTATGGTCCTTCAGGAGAGCAGACAATTGAGACTGATGCTGGACAGGCCTGACATTCACAGTATGGAAGCCTGTGAATAGACTGCATGGGACTGCAGTAGTGGTACTTTTTATGTATTCTTGTGGTTGGGTGGATAGGGGCCCCAGGGGATTGCTTTTCCCAGGGCCTAAAATGCTGTTAATACGGCCCTGGATGGAGCTTCTGTGCCTGGCCCAGAGCTATACCATTATAGTGTCCTCCATGTCCTGTTGGACCCTGGCTTTGCCCCTGTTGTTCAGACAGATGAGGCCTGCCATGTCTAAAGGAGCTGGGATGCAGGACAAAGCCATGTTTATCAGCAGTGCTAGTTGTGAACAAACGGCTGAGGGCAGATACCTGGCAACTTCCTTACAGCCACTGACTGACAGCTAACACGAATCTGGAAAGTAAAGTGTACAGGGTACAAGGTGAACCCAGTGCATCCTGCTTTAAGCTCTCTCACCTCTCTGTCTGCTCTGCGGACTATAGTAAATATGCTCCTCTGTCATTAGTCAGACATGACATACTGTATGCCAAGGTTTCGTTACTAACACTGAAGTAACCCAGTAACCAATAGAAATGTATCAGCAATTAGCTTTGTATTGCATTTACTACACTAAACAGTACTGTATGTCACATATAGTAAATTGTTAGAAAAATGTGATTTGTAATGTGTGTCCACAGTTTTGCATAGTGGGGAGTGGGGGCCCAAAGCATATTTTTGCCCCTGGGCCTACCACTCGCTAGTGTGTGTTGCGATGAATAAATCGGTTTATTCATAGTCTTTTTTTTCAACAATCCATTTAAATTAAATTAGAATATTAATAAAGTGAGCCTGTTAGGGAACTGAGAAGAATGAATATATTGTACTGTGGAGTGTTATTTGTCAAGTCACTTTCCTTTGCTGTAAGATAATTCTATTATCAGTGGAATTCATTACTGATTAGTCTGGTCTTGAATATCCTCTTCAATAGTATGACATACTTTACTGCAGGCATTCCCAACCACGGTCCTCAAGGCACACCAACAGTGCAGGTTTTAGTGATATCCAGGCTTCAGCACAGATGGTTAAATCAAAATAACTGAGGTACTAATTAAGTCACCTGTGTTCAAGCCTGGATATCACTAAAACCAGGACTGTTAGTGTGCCTTGAGGACCGTGGTTGGGAAACACTGCTTTACTGTGACCTTAATTGCAGTATGGTGTTGCATTCACTAACCTCTGCTTTGCATGTGCTATTTCAGGACCCTGGACAGCTACTTTTCTGAAGTTCGGCCTCACAAGCAGTCAGCCACTTTGATGTGGTGTGATGCTGCCCACTGCCTCAGCCAGCCTATCTCCTTCCTCTGCCTGCCTCCAGTGATGTGGCTCACTCCAGAACTCCAATGCCATATCTCTCCTTCTGGCTGTACTTCACTGCTCTCCCCTCTGTCTGAGATCTCCTCACTGGTAACAGTCCCTTCACACAGTAACTACCTAGAGCCATTGGGGCAGCTCTGTTTACAATTTTTTTTACCTGCTGTCTCATGCCACTTCATCTTGCTTTCCCCTCTGGCTCACAAACGCAAGGACTGACTAGAATGTTCCAATACCTTCTCTGCCCCTTCACAGAATGCTGTTTTGTTCAGTGTGGGGTTCAATACTGGTTAGTGTGGGGTTCAATACCAAAGTCATTGAACATTATTAAAACAACAGTATATAAACACTATATGCACAATTCGCTACCCACAAATAGATTTTAACCCCTTCCCCAAATACATATTTTATGTTTATTTATTTATTTATTTATTTATTGCTAAAGTCTTTTTGTTATTTATGACTAAAAGAATGATGGGCTTTCTGTGACATGGGGCAAAAACTCACCTTGCCTCTTTCTCCAAAAGATAGTAGTCAACGTCTACCTATATAACCACTATAAATTGCAGAGAGCATCAGTGATCGCCATATAATACAGATTACATCAATGACTTCCACATAATACAGAATAATGTGACTACCATACAAAATATTAAAACTCCTAATTACATCTCTCAGTCTCAACAAAAAGCATCTCTGTGTATTGTGGCTGCTCAGTTCCCACTGTAAATGTCCATATCACAGAAAGACAGATCCTGCACAGATCTGTCTGACTGAGAATGGGATGGAGATACGCATCTGTGCATCTGGTGTATTTAACAACTGCCTTTTTTGCGTCCATGCAAAGAGCTCTGTCCAATTCTGAAGCAGCCCCTGTAGGGGAAACACAAGCAATACACTTGTAATTATTCTCATCTGTTTATATTTAAACTGGAAAGTTCCTTGGTAATTGAGTACTTCTTGCTTTTATGTTCTCCTCAAAAAATAAAACAAAACAGAAACACCGGAATTATAGTGTCAACCGTTTCAAACTATAAGTATGCATTCACAACAGGTGAGGCACTCCACAAACTAGCAAAGTGTGTAGAAGGGCAGCCACATCAAATGATTTTCAGTCTCACACCTTCTATATCCCCTTTGGTTTTGTGATTATCGTACCTTACAAATTTCTTCAGACAAGAGCATTATATAGCATATTATTCTTTGGAACAGTCTCTTTATTACCTCTTCCAGCAAGGTTCCAAATAGTATTCAAATAAAAGAGATAATATTAAGTGATGTTAGAAGACTGCAGCTTGATAACGAGGCAACTTTGAGATGCGACACTGGTGGGACCCTTTCTGATACAGATGCCCGTACCTTGGTGAGCATTGCCAGTGTGGACTTCGGGCCTGATCTGTGTTTGTAATTAAAGCAAAAAAAAGAAAGTAACTTTATACTGTATCTGTAACAAATCATGTTTCCACGCAAGGGGAGCAAATACATTTCTATTTCTTCTGTGCAGGGTAAATACTGGCTGCTTTTGCATGTAGTCCACAAATGGTAGACAACTTTATTTTTGCACTGCAATTTAGATTTCAGTTTGAACACACCCCACTCAAATCTCACTCTATCTGCACGTTACATCTGCCCCACCTGCAGTGCAACTTGGCTTTGTCCAGTTAGTAATTTTTTTGTTTTACTTACAAACACGAATCAGGACCTTTGGGAGTTACCGTGACTTCCTATATGTGCTTGTCTAACCTGTTCAGACTTTAAGATCATCTGATATTATCTTTTCTTATGTGAATACTATTTTGAACTTGCTTGAAGAAAAAGAGTCTGTTTCAAAGAATAATATACAATCTAATCCTCTTGTCTGAGGAAATTTGTAAGGTATTCACAAAAGTGAAGGGGCTATAGAAGGTGTGTGATTGATGAATTATTGGATGTGGCTGTCCTTCTACACACTTTGCTAGATTGTGGAGTGCCTTACCTGTGGGGGATGAACACTCAAAGTTTTAAACAGTTTACACTATGATTCCTGTGTTTCCATTTATTTTTTGAGGAGAACATAAAAGCAAGAAGAGCACCGTTACCAAGGAACTTTCCATTTCGAAGTGTGAGATTATTCATACCTCCCAACATCAGGGACGTGCAGTCAGGGGAGGCAGAGGAGGCAGTGCCTCCCTTGTCATAATGATTGAAGTAATACAAAGAAGATATTTATAACATATGTTCTGTGTCATAATTATCTTCTTTGCATTTTGCTACTCATATTTGCTGCAGCCAAATGTGGGTGGGAGGCAGCTGAGAGCGCTGCCTCCCACTAACAATGATAAAGTGTGTAAGAGGGGGCGGGCAGGGGGCGGAGCCAAATCGAGGGCAGGAAAAGCCCATTGAAAAAAACATGGAGTAGAGGCACCAGCAGATCTGCCTCAGTGACAGGGGCGTGCCTGCTTCCCACTACAGAGCACGCCCCTGTCAGTGAGGCAGATTTGATTGGTCAGCGGCTCCAGCACTGAGCAGTGTTTCCTGCTGTCAGTGCAGAGTCCGGCTCTCTTCCTCCCTCCCTTCCTCTCCAGGTGCTGGTCGCATTACAGATGGTGATGTAAGTAGATGAGGGTGCACATCACAATCCCACACATCTGTACCAGCTGCAGGGGTAGCAGTGTTATCAGGGGGCTCTGGTTCCCAATATCTGGCTGTTACACAGCCATATAGAGTCAGGCTGCTGCTGACAGGGTCAGGGCTATGGCAGGAGCAGGCTGCGTGTCACTGTCTGCTCCAGCCTTTAGTTTCCCAGCCCTCAGCTACTGCCTGTGGATGTGTGTTACTGATAAGCAGTAACTGGAATATATGTCCCTCTCTTTCACACACGAGCTGCAGCAGCAGCAGCACACCCCTGGCAGGTAGTGGGAGGAAGATAGAGGCTGGGGCTCTTCACTAACTTTGCATCACTTTGTTAGAGGGTCTGGTTGTTGTGTAGTGCCAGGAATGCTGAGTGATGACACTGAGGTCAGGCTCAGGCTCCCTCTCTGGGCTTTCATATGCCAGGTTTCTGATGGCAGGGGAGGATATCCAACATGGTATTGCCCTCAGTAATCTCCCAAAATATACTGTATGTGAGCAGACGCCTAAAGAATGCTGGCATCCTTACTCAGTGATAAACTCACACAGATACACAGGAGGGATCCAGTTAGGATCCCGTCTATCGAGATACCAGCTGTCAGAATATTGACACCGGAAACCCGACACGAGTTAATTCAGGTTGCTTCGCTGCTGCGATGGGACCGTAATTCACCCTCCATGGTGCCAATGCGCATGCGCAGGTTCCGTCCTGCACATGCGCACCCTCCAAATGTGATCGGTTTGCAATGGGTGCGAACGCCTCTGCCTGATTGACCATTGTGGGGGCAGTGTGGGTTAAACAGAGGCAGGTCAGCTGCGTTTTCAAGGTGGCTGCATGACATCACACTCAGCCACTCCGATGTAAAAAATGTCGACGGCCCTCCTATATACGCATCCCTAATTTCTGTGTGAGTGATTCAATTGCAATTGTTTTACGATCGCATTGCTGGGCCCGCCAATTAGCATGCTGGGCGGCCTTGCCCTGCGATGGGCGGCTCCCAGCATGCCACAGAAGAGATTGCAGATTCTGTTTTTTTTTTAGCAAAATCTGCAATCCGATTAGGTTCACCATCTCAGCGTCGGAATCCCATAGTCCAGGATGCCAAACGACAAGCCTGCGGGACGATGCAGGGAGGGGGGAAGTTAGGTAAAGGCTGCTGGGGGAGGGTTAGGTTTAGGATATGTCCCTGGGGGGTTAGGTTTAGGCTGCGGGGAGGGGGGGTTAGGGTTAGGCACTACCCCTGGAGGGTTAGGTTTAGGCTTAAGGGAGGGAGGGTTAGGGGGCCGGGGGGAAGGTAAGGTAGGTATATATACTCTGTATATAGATGATCAAGCTGCTGCTGCAGGGACAGGGAGGCGGGAGGGAGCACTGGAGCCCCCAGGAGGACACATCAGTTCAGCTGCTGCTGCCTGGTCGTGCACCTCATAGCACCCAGCACATCATACACAGTATAGATATGCCCCGGGTTGCCTGCATCAGTGTCCGTGCTGTGAGTTAACCTCCAGCAGCTGCGGACATGGACGCCACTGCACATATCAAATTGCATCGTAATGCATTGTGCATTATTTGGGTGCAATTACGATGCGTTGTGCGATCCTGCGTGTCGAATGTAGCATCCTCTGAGCATACGTGCAGCCCATATTATCCGTCGCAATCATATGCACATCGTATCAAGGGGGTAATTCAGAGTTAATTGTAGATGTGCTAAATTTAGCACATCTACGATCAGTTACTCTGACATGTGGGGGGATGCTAGGCAGCCCCGCATGTCAGTCGCTGCCCCCCCCCCCCACCCTCACAGATACAAAAGCATTGCACGGCAGCAATGCTTTTGTACCTGACAAGTAGAAGCTCCCTGCCAGCGCAGCTCCTGCACGCTGGCAGGGAGCTACTGGCCGCATCCTGGGCCACAGCAGCTGTGTGTGCTGTCACACAGCCGCTGCGCCCCCCCCCTTAATGTTCCAGACATGCCTCCATTGTCCAGACTGCGCCAACGGCGTTCTAGCGCCATTGGCACTCCCCCCTCCCACCCCTCTCCCACACCTCAACCGCCTCTGCCTGTCAATCAGGCAGAGGCGATCGCACCAGTAAGGTGCTGATAGCATCTCACTGGCTGCACATGCGCAGTGTGCCCTGCACATAGTAATTCAGACTGCGATTGCTGCCACTGCAGCGATCCAATCTGAATTGCCCCCATGTTTTATGCACATATAATGCATCGTTCGATGAATCAATCGATCAGCATAATTTGAGTGTATGCTCTTTGTGAGGCATACGATGGATCGAGAGACAATCCATCATATAGGGGTGCACATTGGGTTGTAAGATCGTATGCAAATCGTATGCACATCATGTGTCAAAAAAGACAAAATCGCGTGTCCAGGACTGCCAGGGAGCTCCTGGGGAATTCAAGGGAATCATGAGATGACTCGCATCGGATGCTGGTCGTCCTAATGTATGGTCAGCATTACACTTCAAGACAGTATATGATAAGTACAGAGTATATTATCATAGCTGCATCAGCAGATGACACTGAAATAAGTATCAGGGTGTCAGAAAACTGAGGGATTTGGTGAATATCTATCTATCTATCTATCTATCTATCTATCTATCTATCTATCTATCTATCTTTATATTCCAGCATTCTAATTCTGCACATGAAATAGCCATTTCATCCTTATGACATTACAATAAGAGCTTCCCTGTGGCTTTGCGATTCCTTGTTCTACCGTAATGTTATTATGTTTGTTCTTGCTTAATTATTATGGTCTTGACACTCAGCAGTTTGATGAGCTTCATTTTGCCCTTTATTGCTCTCTATTGCTCTCTCTTTCTTCCTTTTTATTCCGAACATAGAAAATACTATAATAAGATGAGGGCTTATTCAAATGAATGCATTATAATTGTTATATATTATGCCTAGGGGATAGGAAAACATTACAGAATTCCACCTGTACCTTTTTATTTCTTAAATCTAAACCATAAGCGTTTTATGAGATTTGCCTGACATGTACTTTTGCTGGTACAAATGTATTATGTCAGTAAATCTGTCCCATTAGGTTATATCTGCTTCCCCTTAGGGTCCTGATTCCAGGTTATACAGTAATGAAAAACAGTTATTCAATAGGATAGCTGCTGTACATTATTAACCTATCACTATGACAGATTGCTGAAATTGTGAATGTCCCATTATGTTATATGGTTAACTTAGAATTTAACTCCCAAGAGTAATAGCACACTAATACAGTAGTACTGTAAGTGAGTATAATTGTAATTCCACTATTTGTTTTGTAACTATTAGTATTTTAATATATTTCTCTTTTTTTACTATAAAATTTACTGTATATTTGCTGTGACATCATAAAAACCAAAAGATATAAAAAAAGACAGAATTATACAAATAATGTAAAGAATAAAAGGACTACTTAGTGATTGTATTTGACAACTTTTTTAATGTTGAAATGAGAGGAAAAAGGACAAAAACACAGTATGATTCGTTTAATAAAGGTCTGTATTTAAGCATCATTACTTGTGACCACATATACAGTAGAAGCCTATTCAGAATTGGACACAATTTGCACTTAAGCACAAATGCAAAATGTGCAAATGTATATGTAAACCTGATATTAAAATGCAGCCATAAGTGTGCCAGACTCAGGGCAAGGGGTGTGCAGTAACCATCCACCTCCCAACAGGACATAGACTTGCAACCCCATTAGTTATACTACAGTATATCTGTTAATTGAATGTCTTAAATGCGTAAAATCAGCCATGGCCAGTGGCTTTTATCATATTGAGTTTACATCTTGCATCTGGGTTTGGGTACCCCCACAAGCCTTCCTTTTCTAAACAGGTGCATTTTCTCATGTTTGGTGCTGAACGTTGGACTTATTAGGCATATACACACCCTTATTATACTTTGGTAATTTCTACACATGCCCTCCAGTCACTGCCAGACCCCTTGATGGATAAATATATATTAGTTTTTGCACTAATTACTAAGAGGTCTGGCATGTGAATCAAACACTTAAATACTCTAAAATACTGATATATATATATATATATATACAGTCACAGAAAAGGGCACTCTGGGATGCCAGGTAAAGCTGTGTCGGGGTGCCTTCCAAACAATAATGAAGCATTGCAGGTGTCCTCATGAGAACAAGGAACAGGCGACACTCATCCAGTCTTATGTAGAAGAAAGTACTGTCCTATAGAGTACCAAGATATAAACAAGAATACTGGTATAATAATTTATAATGATAATAATAAAGGGATTCTTAAATAGATTATAGGAAAATACTCCACAGGATTTTGTCATTCAGTCTATTAGGATGTACAGTGTCCAGACTACAAATCCACTTGGATTACTTATATAAGAGTCTACCACCTCTGTCACCTCCCCTAGATGAAGGTGGGATGTGGTTGATAATTTTATACTGTAAGGTGGAAAGTTGATGGCCCGCCTCTTTGTAGTGTCTGCCCACTGGTTGATCTGACTCCTTGCCTGTTAGGGCTTGTTTTATGGAGGATTTGTGCATGGCCATGCGTTCCTTGAACATGGGTGGTTTGGCCAATATAGCTTAGTCCACATGGGCAGGTAATCATATAAATAACATATTGTGTGGTACAAGTTAATACATGATTAATCTTATATATTTTACCAGTGTGTGGGTGATTAAATGTAGAGCCCACTTCTATATAACTACAGGTAATGCATGTGACACATCTGTAACACCCAGGCTTCCTATAGGAGGTATTTTGATGTTGTTGCAGAAAGGGAGTAATGTTGGTTTTTAACACCATATTCTTTATATTTGTGCCCCTACGGTAGCGGATCAGAGGTTTAAGCTTATTGAGGCCAGGTAGATTTTTGTCAGTGGTTATGATCGGCCACAATGCCTTAGTTGCTTTGGAATTAACTGGGGTAGCCAGAGTGTAGTGGTAGGGACCTCTGTGTGGTTCGTCATTTAGCTGATGAAAGTAATTGTGGTCTGGTATAATTCATGACTTCGAGTGTTCGTTGACAGAATGTTGTACTGTCATAACATCTCTGCAAAAATTTCATGATTTATACTCTGGACACTGTACATCCTAAAGCACAGGTTCTCAAACTTGGTCCTCAGGACCCCATACGGTTCATGTTTTACAGGTCACCTGTAGATTTTTAAAATATGACAGTTGGTGAAACACAGGGCACCTGCTGGGTGATATGGAAAACATGAACCATGTGGTGTCCTGAGGACTGAGTTTGAGAACCACTGTCCTAAAGGACTGAATGACAAAATCCTGTGGAGTATTTTCCTATAATTCTATTTAAGAATCCCTTTATTATTAGCATTATAAATTATTATACCAGCATTCCTGTTTATATCTTGGTACTTTATAGTAGTTTCCTCTAAGATAATGTTATATATCTGCAGCCACTGTCTTAGTTAATATGGATTACTAGGATACTGTAGCATAATAGCTTTAATGTATTAAAGACAAAAGAAAAAGAAAACAAAACATCTCTTAATCTCTATACTCTAGGTTTTTTTTTTAGATTGGTCCCCTTTACAGGTTAATAAGTGTAAATGCTCACCACAGCAGTTTTCCTTTTGGGTTTTGTGACGAAGATGTTACATTTACACACAGGACCGCAATATCAGAAATGTATCTTATGTCAGAATATGTAAAAGGGGATGCGGTCAACATCCCGCTGGACGGGATCCCGGCGGTCGAAATACCGACCGCCACAATCCCAACATATTCTCCCTCCGTGGGTGTCCACGACACCCATAGACGGAGAATATAATAGTGTGCCGAGCGTAGCGAGGCACCGTGCCCGCAGCATGGCGAGCGAAGCGAGCCCGCAAGGGGCTGCGTTCCGCTCGCCACCCCTGTTGGGATTGTGTGGTCGGGATTCCGGCATCGGTATTTTAGCGGGATTACGTACTGATCCCTGTAAAATAATGGTTTTATTTCACCTAGATGGATCAATACTACATTGTGTGATGTAGGGCGAGTTTTCTAGAATGAAATGTAATGTGATGTTTCATTACATTGTGCGCGTTTGACAGAAGCATGCACAGATCAGTGAGATTTGTACATGCTTCTGTCTGTAAAAGAAGAAAGAAAGAGTTAAAAAAAAAAAGACATGCAGGTTCCCCCCAATAGCATAACTAGCCCCATGATCATTGAGCCGGTCCTGATTGCAAAAATACAGGGGGAAAATTGAGTAGGGTTTCTCCGTATTTAAACAACCAGCACCTTGGACCGGTCCTGGTTTAAAAAATATGGGGGACAAAAGAAGTAGGGGTCCCCCGTATATTAAAACCAGCACTGGATTCTACTAGCCAGGGATGTAATGCCGCAGCTGGGGGACAATTTTATATAGGTTCCTGCGGGAATAGCATCAAACCGACCAACTAGTCACCTCTTGCTGGGGTTCCCTGGGGGAGTGGGGACCCCTATAATAAAGAGGTTCCCCGCTCCAGGCACCCAAGGGCCAGGGATGAAGCCCGAGGCTGTCCATGCCATCCGTGGGCTGTGTAGCACGTCATTACATTTGGCCCCTTGAGTGGCAGTGAAGTAAACAGAAGTTCCACCAATCAAGTCCACACTAAATTGGTGAAAGCTTTAATAAGGGACCAACTAACTAACTAACTAACTAACTAACTAACTGTTGTTTACATTCAAACCAAACTGTACCAAACTATCTTGCAATACAGTGATCCAGATTCACCATGCCACTAACAATATTTCTATGTGCCTTTTTTAGATTGTCTGATATACTAAAAATAAAAGCTGTTGTATATTATTTTAGTTTTAGAACATAGGGGGTCATTCCGAGTTGATCGCTGGCTGCTGTTGTTCGCAACGCAGCGATCAGGCTAAAAATCTGTATTTCTGCGCATGCGTATGCTCCGCAATGCGCACGCGTGACGTACGGGTACAAATCCCTTTGTGGTTGTGCACAGGTTCTAGCAAAGTTTTCACTCTCACTGATGGCTGCAAGAAGATTGACAGGAAAGGAGCGTTTCTGGGTGTTAATTGACCATTTTCAGGGAGTGTTTGCAAAAACGCAGGCGTGTCTGGAAAAACACAGGCGTGGCTGGGCGTTCGCTGGACGGGTGTATGATGTCAAATCCGGACACAAATAGGCTGAAGTGATAGGCAAGCGCTGAGTAGGTTCAGAGCTACTCAGAAACTGCACAAACTGTTTTTGCAGATCTCGGCTGCACATGCGTTCGCACTTCTGCTAAGCTAAAATACACTCCCCAGTGGGCGGCAGCATAGCGTTGGCACGGCTGCTAAAACTAGCTAGCGAGCGAACAACTCGGAATGACCCCCATAATCTTATGCATTTTACAATGAAAAGACATGCATCCTATCATTCTGCATATCTATGCCCACTCACAAATGCATGTTAGTTTTACATAGCTAAACATAGGCAACTGATCTTGCAAACATTATGTAACTGCTTGAAGCCAGAACAGAGATCTTTACCTATAACCACCACTTTTCCCTCAAAGCTATTTCTGCTTACTAGTAGTCAGATGCCACCAGGACTTCAGCATGCTGAATACAGACTGTAGCACAGATTGGTTATATTGTGAGAGGAATAAATAGAAATAAATCTAATAAATTGCTCCCCAGTATTTTAGGCAACATACAGCAACACAATACAGGTATGTGTGCAATGTGATGTGTCTGACAATATAAATATATGATGCTCTATGACAAGGCTAGTTCCCCAAAAGTCAATAGGTCGTATGTATATATATATATATATATATCTATCCATAATATGCCGGCACTTACTTATTTCAAACGGCATGCTTCGGTGCAGCAGTATTCCAAACTGATATTTCCATATAATAATGGCACTCAGAGTCAGCAGTGATGCAAAAACAGGATTTTGGTACTTACCGATAAATCCCTTTCTCCGATTCCACAGGGGCCACTGGAGCGTAGTTACAATGGGATATAGTAGGCAGTAATTGGGAGCTGGCACTTTAAAATTCTCAACCTGTGGCTAGCTCCTCCCCTACTATCTCCCCTCCAAGCCAGTCTACGTAAAACTGTGCCCGATGAGAGATGGAATAAACAAACCTTAAGGTAGAGGAGGTTAATGACGCCCTGTAAACCAGGATAACCCAAACTAAACCTGGAACAGAACCTGACAAAAAACCAGGCTAGCCTGAACTCAACAAGCAGTCATATGGTGATCTGCAAACCGTTAAGCAAAAAACAAGGAGGAACAGCGCTGGGCGGGCGTCCAGTGGCCCCTGTGGAATCGGAGAAAGGGATTTATCGGTAAGTACCAAAATCCTGTTTTCTCCTTCATCCACTAGGGGCCACTGGAGCGTAGTTACAATGGGGACGTCCCAGAGCTCCCAAAAACGGGCGGGAGAGCGCTGCGAGTCCTGTAAAAACTGCTCGGCCAAATTGTGATGCAGAGGCCGCAAAAGTGTCAAACTTGTAGAATTTGACAATAGGAATGTCAGTCCGACCAAGTAGCCGCCCGACAAACTATTTATGGAGACCCCACGGGCAGCCGCCCACAAAGGTCTTACCACGCGCGTTAAGTGCGCTGAAATGGAATACGGAGGCTCCCTAGCAACCTCCAAGAAGACTGTCTGATGGTTAGATGTATCCAACGGCCCAGCGTATGTTGGGACCCCGGCTATTTAGCACGGGAGCATTGTACAGCACCAAGAAGAAAACACTTTGTCGAATAGCCGAAGACCTCTGTAGGGAGAGTCGGCGAGCCATGACAACATTCAAAGAGGACCAAAAAACACTAGTGTCAGATTTGTCGGAAAAATGGACATCCCCTCAGGAAGAAACGACCGCTGAGACCGAAACTCAGCCGGGGGAGATGCCATAGAGCACTCCCTGAAAAAGAGGCCGAACCTACGGCCGCTAGGCTAATCTCTTTTGGAAGAAAACCGAAAAAAACAGAGACCTAAAATTCAGGTCAGTGTGGTATGAAGCGCAGCGGAGCAAAACCTCCCAGAGAAACCAAAGATGACGGCTGAATGGTAACTGAAAGAAGGGGAAAACCCCTTTTATGCTTATTATGTCCGATACAGTTTTCCAAAAGTGGCAAAAGCGAGAAGAGGTAACAGACTTCTGAAATCGGGGCCCGGTAGGCCTAACCAACCTAGGGAACTACTCCCTTCTGAGGTCTCGTGAACAGTCACACGGTTACACGGAACCAGTGTAAGATTGAACAAGGAAAAGTTGTTGAAGTGGACAGTCCAGTCGAGGTAGTAGCATAGGCTCCTCTACTGACAACAGGTGTATCTGTATCTTCAAGACATCTGTGGCCCAACCAGAGCCACCGAGAGGACTAGCACGCATAATCCCCTCCTGTGTTACCGAACCGGAGGTAGAAATTAAAAAGGGAGGCCGGATAGAATAACCAGAAAACTCCCCGGAGCCCTGAGGGCCTCCTCGGCTACTGCCCGAGCTCACGCCCGAGAGTAGTAAAGGGTTAAAAAGTCAGTCAGAACGCCCTGAGGTCGATCCGAAATCTCCGCCCACAGCGGACCAGCTGACAAAACTCCGGGGAATGTTTTCTCCCCCGGGAGTCTGACCTGGTGGCTTGACCCGGAAAGAAGATTGTTGTCCCCCGCTCAGAGAGGGATGTTGTCCCCCGTTCAGAGAGGAATGTTGTCCCCCGCTCAGAGAGGAATGGAGGCGACCACTCCTTGCGTCGCAACTTGACTGAAGGAATAGAGTACCTGGTGCCGAGGAAGGAAAAATCCTCTGACGGACCAAGTTGAGAAACGTCTATGAGGAGCATAAATTGGATCTGTGTTGAACCATAAGCTCCTGGATCCTCCGGATATTCAGAAGCCACCTAATGTACAGAGTGGGAAAGCAGCAGTAGATTGTCCATTTAGGGAACCAACGTCACCTTCTGCCCTTGAAAGAGTTATTCTGTGATCTTCCTGAACTCTGTGGGAGCGGAAGAGATACCGAGAGGAAAGGACTGACAGTGAAAATGAGAATCCTGTAATGTGAATCTGAGAAAAGCCCGTCCAACTGAAATCAGTAAACAGGCATCTCTGAAGACAAGGGACACGTAAAAACTCCCTTTCTTGTTCAAAAAAAAAAGCAATCACAGACTGAAAGGATTGTAAGGCCAGAATAGGTCTGGCCGAGCCAACTGGCTTCGGAACGTGAGAAGAAAACAAAGGCCTGAGAACTGTCCCGATTCAAATGATATGTGAAAAACAGGGATCAACACTCTTTGCGGTTAGAAGCATATGGAGCGCCGCCTGCAGTATGACTCTTGTCATCGTAAATCGGCCGCCCCCTGCCGAGGGACTCCTGAGATGGTTGTTCCGAAATCTAGTTTGCCCCAGCCTTCTCAGTTCTTCCCATAGGACCACCGACCTGCGCCTACCCTGGGACCCTCCAGGTGGTAGGAAAGTCTGACCTGTAGTGGGTTTATAAGGATGATGCTGAACCTCTGCTTCAGCTCTTTTTTTTTTTTTTTTTTTTTTTTTTTTTTTTTGAGATCCCCTGGCGACTGAAATATCGCCCGTGTGGAGTCGAAAGTTTCCGAAGGGTCACGGAAAAATCTAAAGGAAAGACCGGTAACGGTCTGTCTTGGAGCTGGGGCAGTATTAGGAGAAAGCAAAGTGGACTTACCTCCAATGGTTCAAGAAATCCTGCAGAAAGTTCCTTCCCCTGAACCATCTGCCCCGTAGGATTACATGTTCACCTGTCACAGTCGCAGCCCCAGAGGTCGACGGTTTAAGACAGCCCAAGCGAAAATGCAGGGTCCGAGTCTGCAGACGTGGTGACCTTCAAAGATCATAGAGCAGAATCGTGATTCGGACCTGTACCAAAGTATCAATTGATCCTGATGTGAAACATCCTGTAACCTAGAGGACAATTGTTCCACAACCTACCTGTTCCGGACAAGGTAGAAACATGCTGCCGTATATGTCTTCGATGGGTCCCTGAACAAGGTTGCTCAGGAAAACGGCAGCTTGTTGGACCGGCGGTACATCGAGGGGTATATCCTAGAAAGGTTCTGATACCATCTCCTGACGACTGTGGGAAGAGGGTAGGGAAAACAAACATTGTTTGATACCTGATTTTGTGTGTTCGGGTGTCTGACGGCCGCCTACCGGAGCCTGCCCAGCTCATCCGAGACTGGGCCAGTCGCTGTCATTTCGTCATTGGCGTCGAACCCTGATGGACTTGACGTGTCCGCCTCCTTTACCTGCAGTACCAGACGAACTGCTGTATAATGCACCTGGATATTCTGAGACACTGGTTCAGACTCCACAGAAAACAGACATCATTAGTATTGTAACCTGGAAGGTTAGCAAGGTTCCTTTAGAAACCTGGAGAGGTGAAATGACGTACAAGATCTCTGGTTAATAGTGACATTACCTGTATAATCTGAGCTGTTCAACAGGAGTGTCCTGCAGGCGCGTGGAGGGCTCTGCAGATGGCTCCACCGCATACTTCACACCTAAGAGGGAATTCTTTAACTATCCCAGGTGAGAGGAGAAAAGGTGGGTTAAAGAAACACAGCCATATGTAAAGTCTGCACTATAATATATAGTGACCGACATCAAATAAACTTTCTGGAGCAGCGGAGACCTGAACCAGTAGCGCTGCGCTGTGGGACAGGAGTCTTAGCCCTAGGCTATAGGGGCTCCCCTTAAAGTTTCTTTATTTTCAAACCCTGGTCCCCCTGTACAGATACCCGCTACTAGCGTACTGAGCCGCAGCGCTATTTGTCTGATGCCTTACACGCATTCCCCAAATTACAAATAGCATTAGTAACTAGCCAAGGAATAATAAAGGGAAGACCACACTGTATGTAGTGTACCGCTAAATTTAGGTGCACCAGATGTTTCTCGGAGGTTCCGCTGGCTTTTCAAAATGGTGACCAGACTGTGAGAAAAGATGGGGGAAATTGTTATGTGGCAAGGAGGTATTTTGTTATTAGAAAACATTGCGGAAGTGGTTTGTTTTATCTTAAAGATGTATGTGGACACCTCTGTACAAACTACACAAAAGTAGGGCACTGGTAGGAACCAGACCCACGCCCTCCATGCCGCAAGGCAGCAACGCCAACCACCACACCATCCGCACTGCCCTATATACGGCATTGTATGCATATATCTATATACATACCTCCACACATCTATATATATATATATTCATACATACACATCTATATATATATATATATATACACACCCACAGTGAATCCAACCCTGTATGTGAACCCATTAGGGTAGATAAATACTGTAGTATATGTATGGTAAATAAATTGTGCACATTTTTGAATCATTATGAGATGAGCCCCAGCTCCTGTAATAGAGCAGGCTCCTGTATGAAATGCCTGTCAGAGGACTCTCCTGCAGGGAGGATGTCAGCAACTCCCTGCACAGAAAATTTAAAAACCCCCCCTGAGACAGGATTTGTGTCTAGAGGCAGTGAACGCTGCGATCCGCCGCCGGGAGCCCGCTGAGCAAAGCGGGAATAGCCTTCACCCCCACATCCTACCTTTATCCTCCCTGAACAGCCCGGAGAGGGAAGGGAGCTTGCAGCGGCCGGGGAGCGGTGTGACAGTGCAGCGGCGTGTCCTGTAGCGGCCGGGGGACGGAGTGCGCTTAGCCCGCCGAACAGAGCGGGAGTTAGCTCCGCCCCCTCCGCTTTGGCGCCAAATTTAAACCTGCTCTACCATAAGCGGGAAGCGCCCTGTATCTCCCCGGCCGCTTGTAAGCTGTGGCCGGGGAGCGTTTCATGCACCGAGTCCCATGTGACCTTGTGTGCCAGAGTCTGGAGCCTAGCTGTGTGAGCAATAATGACTCACTTTTGCAAATAATAATGTGCTAAGTATGCTCCTTAGACTCTGGCATACAGCTTCTATTCTCACTGTGTATCCCCCGGCTGCCTTCTGCAGCCGGGTAGTGAAGAGCGCTGAGCCCGCTTACAGAGCGGGCTGAAGCTCCGCCCCCCATATAATGGCGCCAAGTTCAAATTATTAAGCGCCTTTGATGCACTCCAGCCTTCTATGACTGGAGTATAGGGGACCATATCTATGTTGAAAACTGAAACTGTTTAATTCTGGTCAGGATTATATGGAACGCTTCAAGAATTTGCATGTCATCCTTGCACAGGGCTCATGCTGCGCAGGGGCTTTGCTAAACTTCTCTATATCGTTCCAATTTAGTGCTGCCGAAGCAAGCACTTCAAACACATGATAAAACATACATCAGTGACAAGGGGGGATGTTTGTACTCACCACACTTTAGGCGTACTCCAACTCGACCCCGAGGCTCCGACACACGCCGCACGCAGCGGTGTCCGGTCCCTTTTGTACTCATCTTCTGATGGAGTGGCCCCGACACGAGCCGCACGCAGCGGTGTCCGGCCATTTTTGATACTCACCGCTGCCATGCTGCCGGAATCTTCTGCTGGATGGAGTGGCCGCGACACGCGCCGCACGCAGCGGTGTCCGCCGACTCAGGAGAGCTCAGTGTCTCCCTCAGCCGGGGCCCATCCCTAGCCGCACGCAGCTGCGATGGGACCCCGCCGGCAGCTCCCACGGTGCAGACTGGCAGTGGCAGAGCTGCCAGTCTGTAAGAAAGAAAAATAAAATAATAAAGAAAAAAGAAAAATTTCTTCAGCTAAACCCAAGTGAACCAGCTCACATCGGGCACATACTAAGACTGGCTTGGAGGGGAGATAGTAGGGGAGGAGCTAGCCACAGGTTGAGAATTTTAAAGTGCCAGCTCCCAATTACTGCCTACTATATCCCATTGTAACTACGCTCCAGTGGCCCCTAGTGGATGAAGGAGAAAGGACTGTATTGGACCAATACAGTCCTTTTGCATCATTGCCGACTCTGAGTGCCAATATATATATATATATACACTGCTCAAAAAAATAAAGGGAACACTAAAATAACACATCCTAGATCTGAATGAATGAAATATTCTTATTAAATACTTTGTTCTTTACATAGTTGAATGTGCTGACAACAAAATCACACAAAAATTATCAATGAAAATCACATTTATTAACCCATGAGGTCTGGATTTGGAGTCACCCTCAAAATTAAAGTGGAAAAACACACTACAGGCTGATCCAACTTTGATGTAATGTCCTTAAAACAAGTCAAAATGGGGCTCAGTAGTGTGTGTGGCCTCCACGTGCCTGTATGACCTCCCTACAACGCCTGGGCATGCTCCTGATGAGGTGTCGGATGCGATAAGGTTCCCCCAGCCTCTGGAAACACTGTGTCAGACAATCATCGGACCCGGTATTAGCAGACATCTCGTCCTCCGTGTCCTATAATGCACGCTCAACTGGTTTCGTCACTGTTTGGACTTCGTCAGGATTTGCACAGTAAAATACTTTTAATCATGCACCTGTGGAGGCTTATATCACAATTTTTTCATATACCCATCACTCTCCCTAGGCAATAATGCCCAGGTGGGCACAGACCCTATGACCAAAGAGAACTTTCAGCACATTTAGGCATTTTTTGTTACACATTTGGAGCACTAGTTTAAGATTTTACAATAGTCACAGTTTATTTTCCAAATTCTGTGCGATGCGGCGGCAATCTTAGATTACCCAATAAATATTCCCATTTCACCCACCCACACTGGTGATTTACCTGTTAAGATTAAGATCTTTTTAACATCTTTTTAACATATTCTTGAAGTTCTGTCATATCACCGCCGCGGCCGCCGGGCTTGTCCCTCCGAGGCTGCTGGCTGCCCGGGCGTTCGTCCCCGCTGGCGGCCTCTGCCTTCCGGCGTTACGTCCGGTGCCCGCAGCGAGGACGTCGCGGGTGCGCCCGATGCTCACTGGGTACGGGTGACGTCATCAGCGCCTCTCCAATCGGGTGCTGGCGGGAAGTACAAATTCAGACGTCGGGCAGAGCTCCGGCGCCTGAGTATCATCGCTACTACTGCTGTACCTGTGATCTCCAGACCTCCGTACCTCAGCACCTCTGTGCCTCAGCATTTCCGTGCCTCAGCATTTCCGTGCTTCAGCATCTCCGTGCCTCAGCAAGCACCTCAGCGTCTCTAAGCGCCTCAGCGCCTTCAAAACACCTCAGTACCTCTTGCATTTCAGTGCCTCTAGCACCTCAGTGCCTCTAGCACCACAACACCGCTCACAGCGAGCTTTTGGTACTCTCCACCAATTCATCAGCACCTTTACAGGTCTTGTCTTTCAGGAGTCCTTCAAGCACCCACCCGTACCTTCTGCCTACCGTCAGAATCCTGCATGAGGAAGACCTACATCCGGCCTTCTCTTCTGCGACCCAGTAGTGGTTCCCCTTCCCGGTCACTGGAAGAAACCCCGAGTCCACAACACTTCCAAACCAGGTCAGTGATAGTATACTCAGGCCCCATGGACCCGGGGGATCGGAACACAGAGTCGAGCGCCATCCAAAGTTTTGCTTCCCGAGTTCAGACTCAAGAGGCGACACAGGGCCAGGTGATGCAATATCTCCAGTAATCGTCCGGCCGATTGGATCAAATTCAAGTATCCCTAGCTTCCGTAATTCCGGTTCCAGTTCCCGTAACTGCTCCAGTTGCTGTTTACAGTAATGCTCAACCTCCGGCTGGTACCAGGTCTCGTCTTCAGCTGCCTACTCCTTCCCGCTATAATGGAAACCCAAAGAATTGCCGTGGTTTTCTAAATCAGTGCGAGGTGCACTTCGAGCTTCTCTCTCACAATTTCTCTACGGATCACTCTAAAGTAGCGTATATCATTTCCCTGCTTGAAGGGTCAGCGTTGGATTGGGTGTCTCCGTTATGGGAACGATCTGATCCCGTGGTTTCCAACTACACCAACTTCATCATGTCCTTTCGAAGACTCTTCGACGAGCCCGGCAGGATGACTACTGCTTCTTCCGACTTGCTCCGTGTTCGTCACGGCTCCCGCCCCGTTGGTCAGTACGTGGTTCATTTCCAGACCATTGCCTCTGAACTTCGCTGGAATAATGACGCTCTGAGGGCTGCCTTCTGGAACGGTCTTTCCGACTGTCTGAAAGATGAGTTGGTTACTAGGGATCTGCCTGATCCGTTAGAAGAGTTGATCTCCCTTTGCGTCAAGGTGGATCTTCGGATGCAGGAGCGTGGAAGAGAACGTAGCCGTTCAGATCGTCCCAGGTTCCGGCATTCTACTCCTAGACCGGCGGCTGTGCCCAGCTCGGACGAACCCATGCAAGTTAACCGATCCCGACTGTCTCCGGAGGAACGACAGCGTCGTTGTGAGGGTAAACTCTGCATTTACTGTGGAGCCGCAGATCAGTTCCTCAAGTTTTGTAAATCCCGTCCGGGAAACAGGTAGGCCTAGCTTGTTCCGGAGTAGGCAAGTCGGGGGTCACAACTAAATCTTCTCCTATTTTGGATTGTTTGCTTCCTGTGTCTTTAATCACCAATTCAGTTTCCAAGTCTTGCGAGGCCCTGTTGGATTCCGGAGCTGCAGGGAATTTCGTTTCTTCCTCCTGTGTCCAAAGCATGGATTTAAAGGTACGGCCTATCGAGCAGCCTATTTCGTTGACGGCTATCAACGGTTGTCACACCTCGCGGGCAGCGGCGGCCGCGCTTACCTCTGCGGGTGTCCTGGATGGCCTGGCGCCTCTCTCCTCCGGCGGTCTCGGGTGTCCGGCGTCGGGTCGGCAGGTCTCTCCGGCGGCTTCCCGGAGCGAGGGCGCTGCCATGTTGACTGGGACTAGGTAGGCGGAGCGGGGCTGACGTCATCTGCCCGCTCCGCCAATCAGGCAAAGGCGGGAGGTTTAAAGCCAGACGCCGAGCAGAGATCCAGCGCCTGTGTATCATCAATTCTGCCTGTCAGAAACCGTGATCTCCAGAGCTCCCTTGTCCCTGTTACCGCTGTGCTTCCAAGCATATCTGTGTTTCCAGCATCTCAGCATTCCCGAGCACCTCCGTGCCTCCCAGCACCTCCGTGCCTCCCAGCACCTCCGTGCCTCTAAGCGCCCGAGCGCCATCACGCACCTCTGTGCCTCCAATCGCCCGAGCGCCATCACGCACCTCCGTGCCTCTAAGCGCCCGAGCGCCATCACGCACCTCCGTGCCTCCAAGCGCCCGAGCGCCATCAAGCACCTCCGTGCCTCTAAGCGCCCGAGCGCCATCACGCACCTCCGTGCCTCCGAGCGCCATCACGCACCTCCGTGCCTCTAAGCGCCCGAGCGCCATCACGCACCTCCGTGCCTCCAAGCGCCCGAGCGCCATCACGCACCTCCGTGCCTCCAAGCACCCGAGCGCCTCTACGCACCTCTGTGCCTCCCAGCACCTCCGTGCCTCTAAGCGCCCGAGCGCCAACACGCACCTCCGTGCCTCTAAGCGCCCGAGCGCCAACACGCACCTCCGTGCCTCAGCGCCTGAGCGCCTCCAGCACCTCAGTGCCTCAGCACCTCAGTACCTCAGCGTCTCTGTGCCTTCAGCACCTCAATATCACCAGCACCTCTGTACCTCAGCACTCAGCACTTTTACAAGTCTTGTTTTCCAGGAGACCTTCAAGCATTCCTACGTGCTTCCTGCTTACCATCTTCATCCTGTATGAGGAAGACCTACATCCGGCCATCTCTACTGCGACCCAGTAGCGGTTCCTCTTCCCGGTCACCGGAAGAAGCCCCGAGTCCACAACACCCTCCGACCAGGTCAGTGATAACGGTACTAGAATTTCCAAGGGTCTCATAACGTGGCGCACGGAGCCAGTAAAGCTGCAGGTCGGGGCTCTACATCAAGAATGTCTGGAACTCTTGGTGATTCCGGAAATGCATCACGATCTGGTCCTTGGAATGCCTTGGCTCAAAATTCATTATCCCCACATTGACTGGAAGTCTTCTCAAATTCTGTCTTGGAGTCCTTTTTGTCATGCTAACTGTCTCACTCCCGTTTGTCCCCTCCGTATCTCTTCTAAGACTGATGAAGAGCATATTCCGAAGGCGTATCAAGGGTTCAAGGATGTGTTTTTGGAACAGGCGGCTGATCAGTTACCACCTCATAGGCCTTGGGACTGCCCTATTGACCTTATCCCAGGGAAGATGCCACCCCGTGGCCGCACATATCCTCTGTCACTTCCCCAGACTCAAGCTATGTCGGACTATATTAAGTCCAATCTGCTCAATGGATTCATTCGCCCCTCTTCCTCCCCTGCTGGAGCGGGCTTCTTTTTCGTGAAGAAGAAGGACGGGGAGTGGAGACCATGTATCGACTACCGCGGTTTAAACGATATCACCATCAAGAATAAATACCCCTTGCCACTAATCACAGAATTATTTGATAGGGTTCGTGGCGCCCGCGTTTTCTCCAAACTCGACTTGAGGGGAGCTTATAATCTTATACGCATCCGAGAAGGGGATGAATGGAAGACCACCTTCAATACCCGGGATGGGCATTACGAATACCTGGTGATGCCGTTTGGCCTTAGTAATGCTCCTGCTGTCTTCCAGGGATTCGTCAACGAAATCTTCTGAGACATGTTATATCAAAGTGTTGTGGTATATTTAGACGACATACTGATTTTTTCCAAAGATCTTGTTGAACACAGGACTCAAGTCAAAGAAGTGCTCCACCGTTTATGAGAGAATCATCTATATGCTAAGTTCTTCAAATGTACCTTTGAAGTAACATCAATTCCGTTCCTCGGTTATATCATCTCGGGGACGGAGCTTCGCATGGATCCGGAGAAGCTCTCTGCCATTCGTGACTGGACTCAGCCTCTCTCTTTAAAAGCAATACAAAGATTCCTGGGCTTTGCGAATTACTACAGGAAATTTGTTAGGGGTTTCTCCACCATTGTTGCGCCCATTACTGCCTTGACGAGAAAGGGCTCTAATCCAAGTTTGTGGCCTTCCGAAGCCATTGAGGCTTTATCCCACTTGAAGTCAGCTTTCATGTCCGCTCCAGTTCTCCAACAACCAAATTTCAATGAACCTTTCTTCCTAGAAGTTGACGCATCTTCGGTGGGAGTTGGGGTCGTTCTCTCTCAGTACTCCTTAGATAAGAAATTACATCCGTGTGGCTTCCACTCTCGTAAATTCTCTCCGACCGAACGAAATTACACTATTTGAGACCAGGAACTTTTGACAATTAAATCTGCCTTGGAAGAGTGGAGATATTTCTTGGAAGGGGCCAAACATGTGATTACCATTTACACGGATCACAAAAATTTGTTGTACATCAAATCCGCACAATGCTTGAATCCTCGCCAAGCGAGATGGGCACTTTTCTTTACTCGATTTTTTTTGTTATCAAGTACCGGGCCGGGACTCTCAATATTAAAGCGGATGCGCTGTCCCGTTCACAAATTTCCACAGGCGAGGATGATTCCTTCGAGCGGAGTTTAATTCTAAATCCAATTTCTGTCTCTGCTGCTTCAACTACTCCAGCTCCTTCTCCTGGAAGAATGTCCGTACCAGCTAGATTCCGGTCGAGAATACTACAGTGGGCCCATATCTCCAAGTTTTCCGGTCATCCCGGCACCCAGAAGATGTACAAGTTTCTGCAAAGATCTTACTGGTGGGACACCATGAGGAAGGATGTACAGGATTACGTTAATTCTTGTCCACAGTGCACACAACATAAATCTCCTCGTCTGCCTCCAGCTGGGTTGCTTCGTCCTCTGCCCATTCCTATGAAACCCTGGACTCACATTTCCATGGACTTCATCACTGACTTGCCCTGTTCCAAAGGTTGTAACACCGTCTGGGTGATCGTCGACCGTTTCTCGAAGATGGCGCACTTCGTTCCATTGACTGGTCTGCCGACAGCTCCTAAACTAGCTCTACTATTCATCCGCGAACATTTACATGGGTTACCTCAGGAAATAGTCTCTGATCGAGGGGTACAGTTCACTGCAAGGTTTTGGAAAGCCCTCTGCTCGGCCTTACAGATTAAACTTAAGTTTTCATCCGCTTATCATCCCCAAACGAATGGACAAACGGAACGAGTCAATCAAGATCTAGAGACTTTCCTTCGCCTTTATCTCTCCCCTTAACAGGACAACTGGGTGGAGTTGTTACCTTGGGCGGAGTTTGCCCATAACCATTAATTTCATTCTTCCACTGGTGAGTCTCCGTTCTTCGTCAACTATGGGTTCCATCCACGAGTTCCGGAGTTACCAAGTCTTCCGACAGAAGAGGTTCCAGCTGTAACATCCACTCTACTACACTTCAGACAAATTTGGTGTAGGATTCATGCTAGTCTTAAAAAGGTTTCTGTCCGATACAAGTTCTTCGCTGATAAGAAACGACGAGCCGCTCCTTAATACAAGGTTGGTGATAGGGTATGGCTGTCCACACGTAATCTCCGGTTGAAGGTACCCACTATGAAGTTTGCTCCAAGATTCATCGGTCCTTACCCTGTGCTACAAGTCCTGAATCCTGTGGTCTGTAATTTGGGTTTACCTTCTCACCTACGTATTCCAAATGCCTTCCATGTTTCTCTTCTTCATCCTCTCGTCCTTAATTGTTTTCATTCAAAGTCCTCGAGCCCCACCTCAATGGAAGCTGAAACAGGAACAGACTTCGAGATCAAAACAATTCTAGACTCTCGTTACCTTCACAAGAATCTGCAACATCTGGTGGAATGGAAAGGGTACGGTCCTGAGGAGAGAAGTTGGATAAAGGCTTCTGAGGTTTCAGCTCCTCGACTAATCCGGATTTTCCATTCTAGACATCCTTCGAAACCAGGAAAGTGTCCAGGGGCCACTCCTAGAGGAGGGGGTACGGTCATATCACCGACGCGGCCGCCGGGCTTGTCCCTCCGAGGCTGTTGGCTGCCCAGGCAGTCGTCCCCGCTGGCGGCCTCTGCCTTCCGGCGCTCCGTCCGGCGCCCGTAGCGAGGACGTCGCGGGTGCGCCCAACGCTCACTGGGGACGGGTGACGTCATCAGCACCTCTCCAATCGGGTGCTGGCGGGAAGTACAAATTCAGACGCCGGGCAGAGCTCCGGCGCCTGAGTATCATCGCTACTACTGCTGTACCTGTGATCTCCAGACCTCCGTGCCTCAGCATCTCCGTGCCTCAGCATTTCTGTGCCTCAGCATTTCCGTGCTTCAGCATCTCCGTGCCTCAGCACCTCCGTGCCTCAGCATCTCCGTGCCTCAGCACCTCCGTGCCTCCAGCACCTCCGTGCTTCAGCATCTCCGTGCCTCCAGCACCTCCGTGCCTCAGTACCTCCGTGCCTCAGCATCTCCGTGCATCAGCACCTCCGTGCCTCAACATCTCTGTGCCTCCAGCACCTCCATGCCTCAGCACCTCCGTGCCTCAGCACCTCCGTGCCTCCAGCACCTCCGTGCCTCAGCACCTCCCTGCCTCAGCACTTCCGTGCCTCAGCACCTCTGTGCCTCCAAGCACCTCAGCGTCTCTAAGCGCCTCAGCGCCTTCAAAACACCTCAGTACCTCTTGCATTTCAGTGCCTCTAGCACCTCAGTGCCTCTAGCACCACAACACCGCTCACAGCGAGCTTTTGGTACTCTCCACCAATTCATCAGCACCTTTACAAGTCTTGTCTTTCAGGAGTCCTTCAAGCGCCAACCCGTACCTTCTGCCTACCGTTCGATTCCTGCATGAGGAAGACCTACATCCGGCCTTTTCTTCTGCGACCCAGTAGTGGTGCCTCTTCCCGGTCACGGAAGAAACCCTGAGTCCACAACACTTCCAAACCAGGTCAGTGATAAGTTCTTACTATAAAACAATATATATTGTAGTACAAATACAAAATAATATACTGCAGGATGAGTGAGACTCCTGCTTAAGTGTGCTATCCTCCATCCATAAGATAACTGCAATCACTGCGATCAGGTTAAATCTCGGCAAAACTGCGCATGCGTATGCACCACAATGCGCAGGTGCATTATACGGGTACAAAGAGGATCGGTGCTTAAGAATGGGCTAGATAAATTCCCAATGGATAAGGATGTACAGGGTTATGGTGCTTAAATCAGGCACTATAGTTATAATAAAATGAGAGAAAAAACACAACACAACGGCCGACTTTATCAGCAGATAAAATTAGTCCTGAAAATAATACAGCACAGTAGAACACAAACAGGTTGAACTCAATGGACAAATTGTATTTTTTCAACCTCAGAAACTATGTAACTATATAATGTACACATTGTACACACCTAGACAAAACAAAGAGGCTACAACCCCCTAAGTACTGGGAGTGCCAGACTACCCACAAATCAATCTGTCTGTCTGTCTGTCTGTCTGTCTGTCTGTCTGTCTGTCTGTCTGTCTGTCTATCTATCTATCTATCTATCTATCTATCTATCTATCTATCTATCTATCTATCAGTACAGGCTACATGCCAGGAGCAGACTGCTGAGACTACTGAGAATTATACTATCTGCACTAATACCTGAAATGCCTGAAGAAGTCATTAGTGATGAAATGTACTGGGTCCATAGTGCTGGAATGGTCTCTAGTAAGAAAGATCATTGCTATCAAGAGCTCAGTCCCCACAAGGGGCAAAGACAGCTAAATGGATAACATCTACCCTGAAGTGAGATCATATCAGCATGATTTTATGTGTCACAAAAGGATGATTAATATATTTTTGTACAATTTTAATAAATAGAATTTTGTGCAAATTGAGAGCTTGATTGCTTTTTCTGGGTTTCTTTGGTGTGAGTGTTTCATTACAGAAGTAGAATGAAAAAGCTTTTCAGTCCTCACCTCATTAAACCAGTAATGTTTCAAGTCTAAAAAGGATATTTATTGATCAATATGGTGGACATTGTTAATGGACATTAATCATTGGTAAAGTTTGGTGCCCACTGGGCAAAACATTACATTGACTGTTCTATTGGATCCTCTGCCAAAAAAGTACCATCCCTGGGAAAGCAGCTTAAGTTGAATTTATATTATAATTGTATAATGTGGATTAATTTGAATTTAAATGAGCGCATATCTAGGTTTTTTAATATCCAGTATATATACAATTGAGCCTGCTGATAAGTGGTACTGCAATAGTGAATACATGTAACCTAGAAAGAATGTAAATGAACATAACACATCATCATATCACATATTGTAATCAACAATTCATTTGGAAAGATGCTCAGTAGAAGCAGAAAAACAACAACATATTTTCCATCATGTAACAAATAATTGAATGAATGGTTCTGATAGAGGGGGTCATTCCGAGTTCATAGCTTGCTGCCGTTTTTTGCAGTGCAACGAACAGGTTACTACTGCGCATGTGTATGCACCACAATGTGCAGGCGCGTCGTACGGGTACAAAGTGGATTGTTGCTGGGCGATGAATTTAATGAAGAATCCATTCGCACAGCCGATCACAAGGAGATTGAAAGGAAGAGGGTATTTGTGGGTGGCCACTGACCATTTTCCGGGAGTGTTTGGAAAAACGCAGGTGTGTCCAAGCATTTGCAGGGCGGGTGTCTGATGTCAATTCTGGGACCAAAAAGACTGAAGTGATCGCAAGGGCTGAGTAAGTCCAGAGCTACTCAGAAACTGCAAAAACGTTTTCGTCCCGCTCGGCTGCACATGCATTCACACACTTGCAAAGCAAAAATACACTCCCACGTGGGCGGCGACTATGCGTTTGCACTGCTGCTAAAAGTAGCTAGCGAG